>NC_060120.1:74847951-75472951 GCF_021461395.2 Schistocerca americana
CAGTGTTTTCAAAGTTAGGACCGTCTTTCGCTTGGTCCACTTCAGAAACCTGGATTCTAAGTGCTTCGTTTAGATGAGCCGGCTCCATGAAATATCTATAAGTGCTCTTTTTTACGTATAAATTAGTTAGTTTTCTGGTCTTCCGACTTGTAGTTTTGCTCTCCCGACTTGTCGCTACAGAAAGGTAGCGATAGGATTTGAGCGAGGAGAGATCAAAAAGTCAACCCGTATACGGATGAAGCTATCGTCGACACTCCAGCCGCCACTTGAAAATGGTGGAGGACAATTCCGCCGAAAGCTCTTGAGATATTAACCATTTGACGCGGTTAGAAGACTGAGAAAATTTTATAAATTCAGATACGGGCGAACATGCATTTGTTCATTGAAGATGACGTGTGGTAACGAGTAACGGAGATTTTTCGCATGGAGAGCGGTGCTCATTAGAAGACCAGGTAAGGAAATTTCAGCTGCAGTTTCAAATTCCGCGTCGTTCGCTGTATGTTTCTCCGCATTAATACTGTTTTTGTGATTTTCTTTAATTTATGTTAGCAAGTGTGTAGTTAAGAACTGCATTATGTATACAGCACACAGCTGTAAAAGTTATTTTACTTTATCCTATAGATTTTGGTCAATCTAAGAGTATCAATGGGTCATCTGTACAGCTCGTGCCTCTTAAAAGATTCATACTCACATTATACATCTATTATGCGGAGACTGCCATGTAAGTATGTAACTGATATATAAGGGGCAGTCAAGTGAATACGAGACGGATGGAAAAAGTAAGTAAACTGTTTGTTATTTCATAAGTTATCGCCATAACGATTAGTACATTTAAGTAATGGCCATAACTATTAGTACATTCATCCCACTGCGATATAACATGGTCAGTGCACTCATGGAGAAATGTATGCAGTCGCCTATGGAACCACGATTGTACACAGGCGCACCTCTTCGTTCGACGCAGATCGACGGCCACGAATGGCTTTTTCTTTTTTTTTTTTTTTTTTAGGACTCTAGGAAAATGGGAATCGCACGGAGAGAGATCGGGATCGTATGGAAGATCTGTAAGCACTTCCCAGCGAAATTCATGCACTGTAGTCGAAACAACCTTGGCAACATGTGGGCGAACATTATCCTTGAACAGAATGACCCCTCCCTCAACATTTCTGGGTGTTGCTCATATCCGGCATCCTGGTGCGCCCGTTAGCTCGCCCACACGCAGGCTTACGTTGTAGGCAACCCGTCAAGCAATCTTCTACATCTACATCTACATCCATACTCCGCAAGCCACCTGACGGTGTGTGGCGGAGGGTACCCTGAGTACCTCTATCGGTTCTCCCTTCTATTCCAGTCTCGTATTGTTCGCAGAAAGAAGGATTGTCGGTATACTTCTGTGTGGGCTCTAATCTCTCTGATTTTATCCTCATGGTCTCTTCGCGAGATATACGTAGGAGGGAGCAATATACTGCTTGACTCTTCGGTGAAGGTATGTTCTCGAAACTTTAACAAAAGCCCGTACCGAGCTGCTGAGCGTCTCTCCTGCAGAGTCTTCCACTGGAGTTTATCTATCATCTCCGTAACGCTTTCGCGATTACTAAATGATCCTGTAACGAAGCGCGCTGCTCTCCGTTGGATCTTCTCTATCTCTTCTATCAACCCTATCTGGTACGGATCCCACACTGCTGAGAAGTATTCAAGCAGTGGGCGAACAAGCGTACTGTAACCTACTTCCTTTGTTTTCGGATTGCATTTCCTTAGGATTCTTCCAATGAATCTAACTCTGGCATCTGCTTTACCGACGATCAACTTTATATGATCATTGCATTTTAAATCACTCCTAATGCGTACTCCCAGATAATTTATGGAATTAACTGCTTCTAGTTGCTGACCTGCTATTTTGTAGCTAAATGATAAGGGATCTATCTTTCATTGTGTTCGCAGCACATTGCACTTGTCTACATTGAGATTCAATTGCCATTCCCTGCACCATGCGTCAATTCGCTGCAGATCCTCCTGCATTTCAGTACAATTTTCCATTGTTACAACCTCTCGATACACCACAGCATCATCTGCAAAAAGCCTCAGTGAGCTTCCGATGTCATCCACCAGGTCATTTATGTTTATTGTGAGTAGCAACGGTCCTATGACACTCCCCTGCGGCACACCTGAAATCACTCTTACTTCGGAAGACTTCTCTCCATTGAGAATCACATGCTGCGTTCTGTTATCGAGGAACTCCTCAATCCAATCACACAATTGGTCTGATAGTCCATATGCTCTTACTTTGTTCATTAAACGACTGTGGGGAACTGTATCGAACGCCTTGCGGAAGTCAAGAAACACGGCATCTACCTGTGAACCCGTGTCTATGGGCCTCTGAGTCTCGTGGCCGAATAGCGCGAGCTGGGTTTCACACGACCGTCTTTTTCGAAACCCATGCTGATTCCTACAGAGTAGATTTCTAGTCTGCAGAAAAGTCATTATACTCGAACATAATACGTGTTCCAAAATTCTACAACTGATCGACGTTAGAGATATAGGTCTATAGTTATGCACATCTGTTCGACGTCCCTTCTTGAAAACGGGGATGACCTGTGCCCTTTTCCAATCCTTTGGAACGCTACTCTCATCTAGTAACGTACGGCACACCGCTGCAAGAAAGGGGGCAAGTTCCTTCGCGTACTCTGTGTAAAATCGAACTGGTATCCCATCAGGTCCAGCGGCCTTTCCTCTTTTGAGCGATTTTAATGGTTTCTCTATCCCTGTGTCGTCTATTTCGATACCTACCATTTTGTCATCTGTGCGACAATCTAGAGAAGGAACTACAGTGCAGTCTTCCTCTGTGAAACATCTTTGGAAAAAGACATTTAGTAATTCGGCCTTTAGTCTGTCATCCTCTGTTTCAGTACCATTTTGGTCACAGAGTGTCTGGACATCTTGTTTTGATCCACCTACCGCCTTGCCAAAAGACCAAAATTTCTTAGGATTTTCTGCCAAGTCAGTACATAGAACTTTACTTTCGAATTCATTGAACGCCTCTCGCATAGCCCTCCTCACACTACATTTCGCTTCGCGTAATTTTTGTTTGTCAGCAAGGCTTTGGCTATGTTTATGTTTGCTGTGAAGTTCCCTTTGCTTCCGCAGCAGTTTTCTAATTCGGTTGTTGTACCACGGTGGCTCTTTTCCATCTCTTACGATCTTGCTTGGCACATACTCATCTAACGCATATTGTACGATGGTTTTGAACTTTGTCCACTGATCCTCAACACTATCTGTACTTGAGGCAAAACTTTTGTGTTGAGCCGTCAGGTACTCTGTAATCTGCAGTTTTGTTACTTTTGCTAAACAGAAAAACCTTCCTACCTTTTTTAATATTTCTATTTACGGCTGAAATCATCGATGCCGTAACCGCTTTATGATCGCTGATTCCCTGTCCTGCGTTAACTGTTTCAAATAGTTCGGGTCTGTTTGTCACCAGAAGGCCTAATATGTTATCGCCACGAGTCGGTTCATGCACTGCATGACTACAGTGCGTGTTCTGCAGGGTGTATGCCTGACGACAGGCATCATAGAATTTATTAATGCTTTCGCACTTCATGGTGAAAGTAGCTATAGCGACGACGCCTCGAAATAACCGGTAGACCTTTTCCCTTTGTTGGGAAGAACAATTCTTACTTGTTGAACAAGATTGGTTGCCTCAGTGTCTAGTATGCCACAGCATGCTTATTCTACACGCATGCTCATAAATTAAGGATAACGCTGATACACGGCGAAACAACGCTCTGGTGGGATGTTTGCGGGTTTAAATCACCTGGGTGTATGACCATGTGGAGCATTTGAGCTGCGGTCGTCGCACGGTGGCGCTGGCAGCAGTCCACAAACGCAGAGGTGTGTTGGTGCATATCAGAGTACGAGGCAGCGAGGAAGTGTGCAGACGTTTTCAGACGTACGAATGGTGACTGTGTGTTGAAAATGGCTCAAAGAAAACATATTGATGACGTAATGATGGGTAGAATATTCGGGCGACTGGAGGCTGGTCAAACACAGCAGGTCGTAGCACCGGCGCTCCGTGCGCCACAAAGTGTGATCTCAAGATTATGGCAACGATTCCAGCAGACAGGAAACGTGTCCAGGCGCTACAGTACGGGACGTCCACAGTGTACAACACCACAATAAGACCGATATCTCACAATCAGTGCCCGCAGACGCCAACGGAGTATTGCAGGTAGCCTTGCTCGGGACCTTACCGCAGCCACTGGAACAGATGTCTCCAGACACACAGTCTCCAGACGACTGAACAGACATGGTTTATTCGCTCGGAGACCTGCAAACTGCATTCCACTGACCCTGCTCATAGGAGAGCCCGTAAAGCCTAGTGTGAAAAACACAGTACATGGTCACTGGAACAGTGGCCCCAGGTTATGTTGACGGACAAGTCCAGGTGTAGTCTGAACAGTAATTCTCACAGAGTTTTCATCTGGCGTGAACCAGCAACCAGATACCAACCCCTTAATGTCCTTGAAAGGGACCTGTATGGAGGTCGTGGTTTGATAGTGTGGGGTGGGATTATGATTGTTGCACGTATACCCCTGAATCTCTTTGACAGAGGAACTGTAACAGGTCAGGTGTATCGGGACGTCATTTTGCACCAGTATATCCGCCTTTTCAGGGGTGCAGTGGGTCCCACCTTCCTCCTGATGGATGATAACGCAAGGCCCCACCGAGCTGCCACCGTGGAGGAGTACCTTGAAGCAGAAGATATCAGGTGAATGGAGTGGCCTGTCTGTTCTCCAGACCTAAACCCCATCGAGCACGTCTGGGATGCTCTCGGTCGACGTATCGCTGCACGTCTTCAAACCCCTAGGACACTTCAGGGGCTCCGACAGGCACTGATGTAAGAATGGGAGGCTATACCCCAACAGCTGATCGACCACCTGATCCAGAGTATGCCAATCCGTTTTGCGGCCTCTGTACGTGTGCATAGTGATCATATCCCATATTGATGTCGGGGTACATGCGCAGGAAACAGTAGCGTTTTGTAGCACATGGGTTTCGGGACGGGTTTCTCAATTTATCACCAATACTGTGGACTTACAGATCTGTGGAGTGTGTGTTCCCTATGTGTTTATGCTATTAGCGCCAGTTTCATGTAGTGCCACGTTGTGTGGCACCACAGTCTGCAATTATCCTTAATTTATGAGCATCAGCGTACTACAATGATGAAGTCCAATAACCAGCGACACTACGTGTCCCTTCAGGCCACGCAGGTTGATGAGGTTGACGGCGATGTTAGAAAGCAACTTGTTGCCACGCTGCGGGGCGAAGTACAGCAACAGCTAATTTTGAGGCAGAAAAAAGTCAAAACGTAAGCTTTATGCGTGTTTTCATGTACGTCAATTTTTACGTAAGTCTCATGCAATTAATTTTAGATAGGTGACGAGGAGCAGCATTCAAAATGATGCAGCATTACAAGCAAGCCACAAAGTTGCACACATCCAAATAAGTGGCGAGCCGTTTTCAATTGGCGCCCCTGTTCAAATCTTGTTTGCTGGCCGTCGCAGAGTGCTTAATGTCAGGAGACGTAAGTAAATTTGAGGAGTTAGCCTCTCCAAGCAACCCCTTTCTCGTCGGATCCAAGACATGGCTGGGATCTCGAAAACCAACTGAAGGAGAAAGGTCAGACTTTCGTTGCTTACTCATTAGCACTTGATGAATCCACCAATGTAACAGACTATCCACAGCTTACATTATTTGTGCGAGGTGATTCCGTACCACAGGTTTAGGGGAACTGTTAGATGTTATACCTATGGATTACACAACCACAGGTCGCGATATATTGGAGGTGGTATGTCAATCCGTTGAAAATGCGTGTTTGTCATGGGACAGGTGGAGCTCCACAGATGATTGGGAGTCAGCAAGGTTTTGTGTCTCATATGAAAGAAAAAAAATCAAGATCGAATTTGCGAAATACTTATCAAACGTACACTGTTTTATCCATCGGGAGACGCGTTTCGCAGAAAGAGTGCGATATGAAGGTCGTGGTACAATGTGTGAATTTTGGAAGGCGCTAAGGCGCCAGTCATCGCCAGTTGAAGGGATTTTTGCAAGACCTCGAAGCAGCATACTATGACATATCCTACCATTGTGCGGGACGATGGCTTAGCAGAGACAAGGTTCTCAATGTATTTTTTGCTATTCGGAAGAAAATTCCCGTATGTATGGAAACGAAAGGAGAGATGCGGTTAGCAGTCAGTGACGACAAATGGGTTGCAGAGTTTGCTTTTCTCACTGATATCACGGGACAGTTGAATCCCTTAAATTTGTCACTACAAGGAAAGGATCTGGTTATACCTAGCATGCATGGCAAAACAACTGCATTCACAGACTACGTCTTTTCGAAAGGCAGCTCGCTACGTGAAATCTAACGTTTTTCAAAAGCCTTTCATCGTTACTATTACATCCAGACTCGTATTTCATGGCTTATCAACAGAATGTTGTGCAACTCCATCAGTCTGTCACGGCCAGGTTTAAAGACCAACGTAAACTTGAAAATGAATCCAAATTATTTAGCACGCCGTCTACCGATGACGCGCTTTCGGAAATGCAGTCACTGATTTGCAAAACTCCACTCCCCTCAAGCACGGATACATCATCACAACCAGTTTGTTAAGAATGTGTCACGATCTTGATTCAGGAGAGTTTCCAAAGCTGCACAGAAATGAAGATAACGTTATTTCTATGTTTCGCTTTACACATTGTTGTAAACAAATGTTTCCCGTTATGAACTGGATAAAAACTGCAGAAAGGTCCCACTTTCACGACCCAACACTGAAGAGCGTCCAGAGTCTTGCAACAGCAAGAGGTCTCAATCCAAATATTTCGTCTCTTGTAATAAAAAGAAATGTCTTGTTTCAGAAGTGTAATAAATATTACTATTTTTCACTTAGACTCAATTTTTCTGTTAACATATTCCGCTGCAGTGCTTTACTTGGTCCTAGTCTCCCCATAACCGGTTTTATTATACGTACGTTGGCACTTAAATAGTGGCAACACTGCTGTGGAGACACTATACAATGGAAGCTACTATTGTCGCTGATAGCACACGTTGCTGACATACCTACCTCACCTGCGAACAAATGGACTCGCCCGTCCCACGTCACCGGCGTGCGCACAAAATGATTCAAATGGCTCTGAGCAAAAAAATGGTTCAAATGGATCTGAGCACTATGGGACTTAACATCTGAGGTCTTCAGTCCCCTAGAACTTAGTACCACTTAAACCTAACTAACCTAAGAACATCACACACATCCAGGCCCAAGGCAGGATTCGAACCTGCGTCCGTAGCAGTCGCGCGGTTCCGGACTGAAGCGCCTAGAGCTGCTCGGCCACCGCGGCCGGCGGCGTGCGCACAGTCGAGGGAAACACAGTCACTTGTGAGCGAGCGGTCTAACGAAACGGTTTCACTGTGTTTTCGAAATAGGAACAACGGAGCTGGATCAAGATTGAATGTGCCAGAGGTCGTACAGCACGATAGCGTCATCAAAGTCTTCAAGAGGCGTGCGGGGAACCGGCATTGCCATACTGTGGCAGACATGCATCGGGCAGGTCGTCCTAGCTTCTCTGAAGAAGTAGTGCATGCTGTTGCCGCGTTAGTGGACAGCGAAAGTTATGGTGATTCTCGTGTACGACTGTGGTGGTGTTATCCTAACGTATTACGTTCCTCCACGGCAGACCGCCAAAGCTCAGTATTGCTGTTCGTTTTTGGAGCATCACCTGCGACCAGCTTTGCGAAAGAACGGCGTCACTTTCTGCGCAACCTACCCATCATTTTGCACGACAATGCGCGGGCGCATACAGCGCAAGCTGTGGCTGCTATTTCGGTCGATGGGACTGGGAAGTGCTGTACCATCCACCATACTCCCCGGACTTAAGTCGTCGTGACTTTGATCTGATTCCGAAGACAAAGGAATCACTTCGTGGCATTCGCTTCAGAACTGTTCCAGAGATTCGACAAGCAGTAGACCGCTCCATCCGCACCATCAACAGAGCAGGCTCTGCTAATGGTATACTACGCCTTCCAATTCGCTGGCAACGGGTTATACGCAACGCTGGTGACTGCTTTGAAGGACAGTACCAGGTGCAAACATATAACTCTTTTGTATTGGTTGTGAATAAGTAGTTGTCACTATTTAAGTTCCAACCCTTGCACACAATGTTGACCAACACAAGCGTCCCGTTTTCCCATCTCTGTAAACGTGCACAGTTTGTGCACCCAGCCTCCCGCCGGGGGACACGCCCAATGAAACAGCCTGGATTATATAGTTATATAACACTCTGTGCATAATACATGTGTAAGGTATATATGAATAATCTTTTAAGAAGCAATAGCTGTAGTCATTGGCGACCCCTTCGTGGGACCAGTCATCCTTCCACAACGTCTCACAGGCCAGTCGTGTCTGCACTTCCTACAGGTGTGACCCCGTCACTCATGCTGGACGACGCGTCTTTGTTGGTATGAAGAGTAAAGAGTCAACTACATGATGGTACTCAAGCTAACTGCCCACTGGAGTGAGGACCTAGTACAGACAGAACATACCCACTTGTCTGGTGTCTTCTCATTTGGCTTTTACATCACTGAAACCTACACTGTCAAAGATCTTTTCTCACCACCTTGAGATGGAGGGTAGCTCCCTTGAATCGCATTTATGGCTATATAGCATCATTCAGCTGCTCTACCCATAGGTTTTATGCACCCCGCAACACCTACAGAAACCACACGTGATACAACCCACTACGCCCTCAAAAACCGCACATGAGCTTTTCATATTCTCTCGCTCACTTCCAGAAAAGTAGGCTATTACTCCTAGAGAACATATAAACAGAACGTTTTTGTAGTAAATTTAATGTAGTTAGAGTTTGTATTGGGTTGCATTTTCGCAGGCCGCCACAGTTGCCGAATTATTTAAGAAAAACGCCTCAACCGAAAACGTACCCCAGAACAAATTTTGTTGTTGTTGTTGTTGTTGTGGTATTCAGTCCTGAGACTGGTTTGATGCAGCTCTCCATGCTACTCTATCCTGTGCAAGCTTCTTCATCTCCCAGTGCTTACTGCAACCTACATACTTCTAAATCTGCTTAGTGTATTCATCTCTCGGTCTCCCTCTACGATTTTTACCCTCCACGCTGCCTTCCAATAGTAAATTGGTGATACCTTGATGCCTTAGAATATGCCCTACCAACCGATCCCTTCTTCTAGTCACGTTGTGCCACAAACTCCTCTTCTCCCCAATTCTATTCAATAGCTCCTCATTAGTTATGTGATCTACGCAACTAATCTTCAGCATTCTTCTGTAGCACCACATTTCGAAAGCTTCTATTCTCTTCTTGTCTAAACTATTTATCGTCCATGTTTCACTTCCATACATCGCTACACTCCATACAAATACTTTCAGAAACAACATCCTGACACTTAAATCTATACTCGATGTTAATAAATTTCTCTTCTTCAGAAACGCTTTCCTTGCCATTGTCAGTCTACATTTTATATCCTCTCTACTTCGACCATTATCAGTCATTTTGCTCCCGAAATAGCAAAACTCATTTACTACTTTAAGCGTCTCATTTCCTAATCTAACTCCCGCAGCGTCACCCGATTTAATTCGACTACATTCCATTATCCTCGTTTTGCTTTTGCTGATGTTCATCTTATATCCTTCTTGCGCTATTCATTATTTCCCGTAGGACTAATAGTTTCACCATAGCAGCGAGAGAATATAAAAATCTTGCACATGATATTTGAAGGCGTTGCGTGTTGCATAAAACCCATGGGAACAGGCACCTGAATCACCCTGCACGTGCATATGACCATGGCTTCCCCGGCGTATATGCTGTTTTAAAGGTTCTTGGGTGTCCCGCCGGATACGATCGTCGAATGCCCAAGATATTTCGGCGGAATAACCGTCCCGACATCATCCAGTGTCCGCTCTCTACCGCTAGCATTTAAATACTAGCGGCAGGCCACTGCATCAGCACTACCTGATGATGGCGGAACGGTTATTCGCCGAAATATCGTGGGCATTCGACGATCGTATCCGGCGGGACACTCAAAAACCTTTCAAACACCATTTTTACTCCTTACCCTCTCAGGGACCGTTCTTACAGTTCCTCCTCTAGTAAAACCACTCTGTATAATTCAGTACTGAACACTCGCTGTAGTTTTACGACACCGCCTACGCGAAATATACACTCCTGGAAATTGAAATAAGAACACCGTGAATTCATTGTCCCAGGAAGGGGAAACTTTATTGACACATTCCTGGGGTCAGATACATCACATGATCACACTGACAGAACCACAGGCACATAGACACAGGCAACAGAGCATGCACAATGTCGGCACTAGTACAGTGTATATCCACCTTTCGCAGCAATGCAGGCTGCTATTCTCCCATGGAGACGATCGTAGAGATGCTGGATGTAGTCCTGTGGAACGGCTTGCCATGCCATTTCCACCTGGCGCCTCAGTTGGACCAGCGTTCGTGCTGGACGTGGAGACCGCGTGAGACGACGCTTCATCCAGTCCCAAACATGCTCAATGGGGGACAGATCCGGAGATCTTGCTGGCCAGGGTAGTTGACTTACACCTTCTAGAGCACGTTGGGTGGCACGGGATACATGCGGACGTGCATTGTCCTGTTGGAACAGCAAGTTCCCTTGCCGGTCTAGGAATGGTAGAACGATGGGTTCGATGACGGTTTGGATGTACCGTGCACTATTCAGTGTCCCCTCGACGATCACCAGTGGTGTAGGGCCAGTGTAGGAGATCGCTCCCCACACCATGATGCCGGGTGTTGGCCCTGTGTGCCTCGGTCGTATGCAGTCCTGATTGTGGCGCTCACCTGCACGGCGCCAAACACGCATACGACCATCACTGGCACCAAGGCAGAAGCGACTCTCATCGCTGAAGACGACACGTCTCCATTCGTCCCTCCATTCACGCTTGTCGCGACACCACTGGAGGCGGGCTGCACGATGTTGGGGCGTGAGCGGAAGACGGCCTAACGGTGTGCGGGACCGTAGCCCAGCTTCATGGAGACGGTTGCGAATGGTCCTCGCCGATACCCCAGGAGCAACAGTGTCCCTAATTTGCTGGGAAGTGGCGGTGCGGTCCCCTACGGCACTGCGTAGGATCCTACGGTCTTGGCGTGCATCCGTGCGTCGCTGCGGTCCGGTCCCAGGTCGACGGGCACGTGCACCTTCCGCCGACCACTGGCGACAACATCGATGTACTGTGGAGACCTCACGCCCCACGTGTTGAGCAATTCGGCGGTACGACCACCCGGCCTCCCGCATGCCTACTGTACGCCCTCGCTCAAAGTCCGTCAACTGCACATACGGTTCACGTCCACGCTGTCGCGGCATGCTACCAGTGTTAAAGACTGCGATGGAGCTCCGTATGCCACGGCAAACTGGCTGACACTGACGGCGGCGGTGCACAAATGCTGCGCAGCTAGCGCCATTCGACGGCCAACACCGCGGTTCCTGGTGTGTCCGCTGTGCCGTGCGTGTGATCATTGCTTGTACAGCCCTCTCGCAGTGTCCGGAGCGAGTATGGTGGGTCTGACACACCGGTGTCAATGTGTTCTTTTTTCCATTTCCAGGAGTGTATCTGGTGCGTATGCTCGGTAATTCTTGGAACTGGGCAGCAGAGCAGCCGGGGTACTGACCGAGCAGCATGTGCGACATGACGGCGGCCATGCCCCTCGTCAGGTCGTACACGTACAGCTGGACGGGCGCGCCCAGGTCGGGCACGGCCGGCTCGTCGGCGCGCCGGCGCTCCATCTCCTCGTCGCTGTCGTCGCCGCTGCTGCTGCCGCTGCCGCTTCCGCTGCTGCCGCTGTCGCTCTCCTCCTCCTCCTCCTCCTCTTCCTTCTTCTCGCTGCTGGCAACCGAGCTGCGCTTCTCTGCGCCTCCGCCGACTCCGGCCTGCAAACCGCAGCACATTTATTTACACATCGTAGCCACTGGAAGTTCGAGGATGACACGATAACGAATGCTAGGAAAAACGGGTATGTATTCTAAGCGGATTTAGACTTTCTAGGCGAATCTCGACGGTGAAATGGTCTCGTATTATCAGCAGAGTCGAGGCGTCGTTCTACTGCAACGATTCAACAACATGACACTTCGCCTGAAGATGACAAGTAGGAAACTAGTTGAAACGTGGCGCAGAACGACGCCTTGACTCGGCTGATAACCCGAGAAGAATTCATCATGTACTCTGCTGGTTATTTAAATTACAACACTAGGAAGGAATGCAATTAAAGAAATTTTGCTTATTGTGAGTATACATCAAACCCAATTCGGTTTTACGTAGAGTACTCCACGGCAAGGCCACTTACTTAGCTTGTATTTATCGTGAATCTTTCGCAAAGCGCAAAGTCGCAAGTGACAGGGAAAAAGCGCAGGTGACTCCTGTGTGTTAGAAGGGTGAAAGAACGGAGCCGCAAAATTGCAGACCAACATCCTCAACGAAAGCATCGCTTCTGCGAAACTCAGCCTGCCCTTTTCTCAAATAATATACTGTGAACTAGGAAAATTCCATATTCCTACATTTCCAAAAAGCATTTGACATGATACCCCACTGCAGACTGCTAACAAAGGTAAGAGCACATGGGATAGGTTCTCAGATACCTGAGTGGCACGAAGACTTCGTAAGAAAGGGAGCCCAATGGTTTGTGTCTATGAGATACAAGGGTGTCGTTAGGAGTGCCTCAGGGACGTGTGTTAGCACCGCTATTATTTTCTATACACGTAAGAGATTTGGCGGACAGGGTGGGCAACAATCTGCAGTTGATTGCTGATGATGATGATGATGAGTGTACAGTAAGGTGTCAAAGTTCAGTGACTGTAGGAGGACACAAGACGACTCGGACAAAATTTCTAGTTGATGTGATGGTATGTAAGTTAATGCGAATTAGTAGAAAAAACAAACCCGTAATGTTCGAGTACAGCATTAGTAGTGTTCTGCTTGAAAGAATCGCGTCTAAATATCTCGGAGTAACGTTCCAAAGCGATATGAAATGGGACGAGCAAGTGAGTATTGTTGTAGGGAAGGAGAATGGTCGACTTGGGTTTAATGGGAGAATTTTAGGAAACCCTGGTTCATCTGTAAAGGAAACAGCATATAGGATGCTAGTGCGACATATTCTTCATTATTGCTCGAATGTTTGAGATCCGCACCACGCCCCATTACACGAAGCATCGAAGCAATTCGGAGCCAGGCTACTAGATTCCTTAACTGTAGGGATCTAGATTCGGTTCGAAAAACACGCAGGTGTTACAGAGAACCTTCGGAAACTACAAGGGGTATCCCTGGAGGGAAGACAACGTTCTTTTCGAGTAATAATATTGGGACAATTTACACAATTGGCATTTAAAGCTGCCTGCAGAACGATCCTACTGCTGGTGACATACATTCTCGTTAAGGACCACGAAAATAAGATATAAGACATTAGGGATTACGCGGAGTTATATAAACAGTCGTTTTTCTGTTGCTCTACCTGCGAGTGGAACAGGATATGAAACGACTAGCAGTGGTACAGGATACCCTCCGCCACGCACGGTACAATGGTTTGCGGAGTATGTATGTGTGTAGATGTACACGTAGATGTAGTAGAAGGAATCCATGATAAAATTTGTACACTACTGGCCATTAAAATTCCTACACCAGGAAGAAATGCAGATGATAAACGGGTATTCATTGGGCAAATATATTATACTAGAACTGAAATGTGATTACATTTTCTTGCAATTTGGGTGCATAGATCCTGAGAAATCAGTACCCAGAAAAACCACCTCTGGCCGGAATAACGGCCTTGATACACCTGGGCATTGACTCAGACACAGCTTGGATGGCGTCTACAGGTACAGCTGCCCATGCAGCTACAACACGATACCACAGTTCATCAAGACTAGTGATCGGCGTATTGTGACGAGCCACTTGCTCGGCCACCATTGACCAGACGTTTTCAGTTGGTGAGAGGTCTGGAGAATGTGCTGGCCAGGGCAGCAGTCGAATATTTATGTATCCAGAAAGGCCCGTACAGAACCTGCAACATGCGGTCGTGCATTATCCTGCTCAAATGTAGGGTTTCGCAGAGATCGAATGAAGGGTAGAGCCAAGGGACGTAACACACCTGAAATGTAACGTCCACTGTTCAAAGTGCCGTCAATGCGAACAAGAGGTGACCAAGACGTGTAACCAGTGGCACCCCATACCATCACGGCGGGTGATACGCCAGTATGGAGATGACGAATACACGCTTCCATTGTGCGTTCACCGCGATGTCGCTAAACACGGATGCGACCATCATGATGCTGTAAACAGATCCTGGATTCGTCCGAAAAAATGACGTTTTGCCATTCGTGCACCCAGGTTCGTCGTTGAGTACACCATCGCAGGTGCTCCTGTCTGTGATGCAGCGTCAAGGGTAACCGCAGCCATGGTCTCCGAGCTGAAAGTCCATGCTGCTGCAAACGTCGTGGAACTGTTCGTGCAGATGGTTGTTGTCTTGCAAATGTCCCCATCTGTTGACTCAGGGATCAAGACGTGGCTGCACGATCCGTTACAGTCATGCGGATAAGATGGCTGTCATCTCGACTGCTAGTGATACGAGGCCGTTGGGATCCAGCACGGCGTTCCGTATTACCCTCCTGAACCCACCGATTCCATATTCTGCTAACAGTCATTGGATCTTGACCAACGTGAGCAGCAATGTCGCGATACGATAAACCGCAATCGCGATAGGCTACAATCCGACCTTTATCAAAGTCGGAAACGTGATGGTACGCATTTCTCCTCCTTACACGAGGCATCGCAACAACGTTTCAACAGGCAACGCCGGTCAACTGCTGTTTGTGCATGAGAAATCGGTTGGAAAGTTTCCTCATGTCAGCACGTGTAGGTGTTGCCACCGGCGCCAACCTTGTGTGAATGGTCTGAAAAGCTTATCATTTGCATATCACAGTATCTTCTTCCTGCCGGTTAAATTTCGCGTCTGTAGCACGTCATCTTCGTGGTGTAGCAATTTTAATGGCCAGTAGTGTAGGTGATTTGGTAGTACGCAGGGTGTACATGGAGCTGCCACCTGTAGCTGGGAACAGCGCTCCCTTAAATAGGGTTGGGAAAAACCATCCGGTTAAAAACGAAACCTTTTTTTAATTCTGGGTAACTGGTATTTTTTGGTCTCGGTTAAAAGAGGTATTTTTATCCTCTACTGATAACTGGGTATGAAACCTATGTTCAACTGGTGCTAAAATTTTTGGTTTTAGAGCAAAGGCTTCTGTAAGATTGATATCCTCTTTGAATGATGATGATTCTGATGAAAGGAGTCAACTTACAGGCCGACATATTACATATCAAGTATTTATGATTACAGTGTACAATAATTATTCGCCACTGAATTAATTATTGAAATTTTAAATGTTGTCGAGTAATTCTTCCTGGTGCATGTTCCATTTTGGCCACTATTTAAATTGTTCAAGCTGATTTTTTAAAAGAACATTTTTTTTGTTTTGTCAGCAAAAAATCCGTTGTGAATCAAACTCTTGTTATGAAGTAGCTACAGTTATATTCGCTTCCACTTTCGCTTGTGCCTGTATTCCACAGTTTCGCAGGGTCGGCATGGTGACATACGGATTTGGCAATGTTAATATTCAGGGGTGCCTTTTTTACGAAACAATAAAGAAAGGAAGTAAGGGCATCAGTAATAAATTAAAAATTAAACAATTCACACATAATTTATAATAAAATGATAAATTGGTTATCTGCTGTCTGTTTGTATATAATATACCTGTATCTGCTTCCAGCCCTTACAAACAGACCACATAATACAAAAAATAGAGTTCTCCAACTTCAGTCTTCAACCTTACCACTGACTATTCGTAATGGCCGATCAACGCCTGTAAGCATCTAATGGTCTGGATTTCATCGTAATTTCAGTGGTATGATCCCCTGTGAATTTTTTGTAGCATTCAAACCCTCATTATTTTCGAGATAAGCGGCGAACAGTGGATGGACTAAGTTCTCATTTATTTACCAGTTTTATTTGGTATTTTGATTCTATGTATCTTGAAACGTATGACACGCAAGTCTGAGGGAATAGTAGAATTTTTTAACTTTTCTTCGATGTCTAACTCTATTGTTCGAAATAAAAGCAATAAAAAACCGAAAATCGGTAATTTCAGAGCCTGGTTATTCTGAGCAGTTGTATCCGTCAAGTTAAAATGGATATGCAAAAAAAAAAAAAAAAAAAAAAAACGGTTGTTTTAGCGTAACCGCTATTCTCACCGCCTACCTGGCTGCGTATCGAGTCTGAATGAGCTTGAATGAAAGATACGATCGCTGCGATCCTTGCTGCTTCAGCACTGATGACACACTTCATCAATCGAAGTGGCTGACAGGTAATGGCGTTCTGGTCTCTCAGCAACCTATGAACAGATATTATCAGTGGGTGACGGAGCTGTAGAACTGACTCGCCAGGGCCACTATCGAACGCCTGTATCGTGATAGGTCAGACTAAGACGGGTAACTTGCGGTGTAGCATTGTACTGTTGAAAGATAATGTCACGGAGATGTCAAAGATAGAGTATAGATACCGGTCTTAATAACGCTGTAACACGGCTATATGAAACAGCAGTGACAGTGTTGAGCCAGGGACGCTTGTGTGTCCTGTGCTATACATACATACATACATACATACATACATTAATCCTTGTTCCATAGATCATGAATACGACATTTCATAATGATGTGGAACGTTTCGCTTTAACATAAGTTTTTTTCACAAAATCATTAATTATTTTACAGTTACTACTTCACATTTAAAAAAATCATCTATTGAGTAGTAGGAGTTGTCATTCAGAAATTCTTTTAGTTTTCTTTTAAATGTTGGTTGGCCATCTGTCAGACTTTTAATGCTATTTGTCAAATGACCAAAGATTTTTGTGGCAGCATAATTCACTCCTTTCTGTGCCAAAGTCAGAATTAATCCAGAATATTGAAGATCACCCTTTCTTCTAGTGTTGTAGCTATGCACTTCGCTGTTATTTTTGAATTGGGATGGGTTATTAATGACAAAGTTCGGAAATGAATATATGTATCGCGGCGGTACTGTGAATTACCAGAATTCGTTAAATAAATGTCTGCAAGGTGATCGTGGGTGGGCTGCAGCTATTATTCTGATTACACGCTTTTGTGCAATGAATACTACTTCTCTTAATGATGAATTGCCCCAAAATATGATGCTGTATGAAAGGAATGAACGATAATAGTCATAGTAGGCTAATTTACTGATATGTTTCTCACCAAAATTCGCAATAACCTTAATAGCATAAGAAGCTGAACCTAACCGTTTCAGTAGATCATCTATGTGTTTCTCCCAGTTCAATTTCTCATCAATGCACACACCCAGAATTTTGAATATTCTGCCTTAGCAACAGACTTCTGTTCATAGTCTATATTTATCAATGGTTTTATGCCATTTACTATACAGAATTGTATAAACTGTGTTTTCTCCAAATTTAGTGAGAGTCCATTTGCAGAGAACAACTTAATAATTTTCTGAAAGACATTATTTGCAATTTCCACAGCTGAGTCTTGCTTTTTGGGTGTGACTACTACACGTGTATCATCAACAAAAATAACTAGCTTTGCAACTTCATGAATATAGAGTGGCAAGTCATTAATATATATTAAGAACAATAAGAGACCCAAGACTGAACCCTGTGGGACACCATTCTTGATACATCCCCAGTTAGATGACTCTGCTGAATTTTATAGACTATCTGTACTGTTAATTTAAACCTTCTGCATTCTTCCAGTTAAATATGACTAAAAAGATTTGTGCACTATCTCACTCATACCACAATACTTAAGCTTATCTGAAATAATTTCATGATTCACACAATCAAAAGCCTTTGAGAAATCACTAAATATCCCAATGGGTGTTGTTCGGTTATTCAATACATTTAATATTTGATCAATGAAAGCATATACAGCATTTTCCGTTGAAAAGCCTTTCTGAAAACCAAACTGATATTTTGTTAGTACTTTATTTTTACAAATACATTGTTCCTACTTTTGAATACATTACTTTTTCAAGAATTTTGGATAAAGCTGTCAGAAGCAAGATTGAGCGGCAGTTGTTAGCATCAGAACTATCCCCTTTTTTATGCAATGGTTTAACACTAGAGTATTTCAGTTTAACTGGAAAAATGCCCTGTTCCAGTAAGTTACTACATATGTGGCTGAGAATTTTAGCAAATTGCACATGTATTGCTTGTTCCATACACTGCCTGTCGTCGATCGTCCCGCCTCTCGATGCTCTCGCGTCAAGGGAAGATACAACAGTGGCCACTTTGCGGACAGTCCGTGGTGCTCCAGATTGTCGCACTCTGTGCATATTTTTCTTGTTGCAAACAAGCCTGATTCATGACTCAAGGTATATAACGTAGCAGTTCGATCCAGTATGACCTAGTGAACAATGTGTTTGTCCTCTCAAGCACTAGTTGCTCGAGACCGATTACATCATGCGCGGAACATGTCAGTCCTCAACCAATCCATTAGACTGTCAAATAACAGTCATGGGATCCCGACTAACGGGAGCATCACTACCACGAAACGATAAACTGCAGTATCAATAGGCCACGACCCTGCCACCGTCGAATCCCTACACGTGCTGGTGGACATTTATCTTTCTTACACGTGGCACAACACGACACGCGCAAAAAACGAACATAATTCAGTTGCCATTTCTGAATGAGAAACCTGCTGGACAATTTATTTGATAGTACAGTCTTGGAAATGGCTGCTAAACAGCAATTATGACCACCTTCAATTGATAAAATAACAGTTGGCACAAGTTTGTTTATTTAGAACTGTTCGATACAGTTCCCAAATGGTTCAAATGGCTCTGAGCACTATGGGACTTAACAGCTGTGGTCATCAGTCCCCTAGAACTTAGAACTACTTAAACCTAACTAACCTAAGGACATCACACAACACCCAGCCATCACGAGGCAGAGAAAATCCCTGACCCCGCCGGGAATCGAACCCGGGAACCCGGGCGTGGGAAGCGAGAACGCTACCGCACGACCACGAGATGCGGGCTGGTACAGTTCCCCACAGTCGTTTAATGAACAAAGTAACAGCATATGGACTATCACACCAATTGTGTGATCGGATTGAAGAGTTCCTAGATAACAGAACGCAGCATGTCATTCTCAATGGAGAGAAGTCTTCTGAAGTAAGAGTGATTTCAGGTGTGCCGCAGGGGAGTGTCGTAGGACCGTTGCTATTCACAATATACATAAATGACCTTGTGGATGACATCGGAAGTTCACTGAGGCTTTTTGCGGATGATGCTGTGGTATATCGAGAGGTTGTAACAATGGAAAATTGTACTGAAATGCAGGAGGATCTGCAGCGAATTGACGCATGGTGCAGGAAATGGCATCTGAATCTCAATGTAGACAAGTGTAATGTGCTGCGAATACACAGAAAGAAAGATCCCTTATCATTTAGCTACAATATAGCAGGCCAGCAACTGGAAGCAGTTAATTCCATAAATTATCTGGGAGTACGCATTAGGAGTGATTTAAAATGGAATGATCATATAAAGTTGATCGTCGGTAAAGCAGATGCCAGACTGAGATTCATTGGAAGAATCCTATGGAAATGCAATCCGAAAACAAAGGAAGTAGGTTACAGTACGCTTGTTCGCCCACTGCTTGAATACTGCTCAGTAGTGTGGGTTCCGTACCAGATAGGGTTGATAGAAGAGATAGAGAAGATCCAACGGAGAGCAGCGCATATCGTTACAGGATCCTTTAGTAATCGCGAAAGTGTTACGGAGATGATAGATAAACTCCAGTGGAAGACTCTGCAGGAGAGACGCTCAGTAGCTCGGTACGGGCTTTTGTTAAAGTTTCGAGAACATACCTTCACCGAAGAGTCAAGCAGTATATTGCTCCCTCCTCCGTATATCTCGCGAAGAGACCATGAGGATAATATCAGAGAGGAGAGACGCTCAGTAGCTCGGTACGGGCTTTTGTTAAAGTTTCGAGAACATACCTTCACCGAAGAGTCAAGCAGTATATTGCTCCCTCCTCCGTATATCTCGGGAAGAGACCATGAGGATAATATCAGAGAGATTAGAGCCCTCAATCCTTCTTTCCACGAACAATACGAGACTGGAATAGAAACGAGAACCGATAGAGGTACTCAAGGTACCCTCCGCCACACACCGTCAGGTGGCTTGCGGAGTATGGATGTAGATGTAGAACGCGACCTAGGTTTCGATACTACTATGAGCATCTTCTTTAGAAGTACCTGCTATTAGATTGGGTACATGAAAAACTGGTTGATAGGTGAATCGCTAGCCAACCAGCTCAAGTCACATGCAACTACAGTTAATACATTTGACTTGAGCTGCTTAACTAGTGATTCACTTGACATGTAACAGTAGGTACCTCTGAAGAAGTCGCTCATAGTAGTACCGAAACCTTGGTCAAGTTTCAAATAAACAAACTCCTGGGAAATGGCTATCCGGTTATTTCATTAACTGTCTAGCTGACAAACCTGCTATTTCCCGGCTAATCATTTTCTCAATTTCCTCGCTGTATGACTGACTCCACACGGCTAAAGCACACCAGTAGACCCAGAAAAGGCCACTGTAGCCGGGGCCGAAACTTTGCATTCTCTCTCTTTGTTTTCTTTTTTTTTTTTTCATTATGACGCGGTACGACACTCAAAACGTAACTCATGTTAACTGAATCCGGCCGAGGAAGCCTACCCTATTATGGAATCGCATGTTAATAAACTGCCATCACTCACAATGAAGACATCTATGGTTTGTAGACGGAAGACTGCAGCTAGGCAACAAAATAAACAATGGCAAAGTATCTGTTTGGAAGCGTGAACGCCGCGGGCCAAGTGTGTTCTGGCGCGCAGCCTGGCGCTTCCTCGGATCGGCTCGTCCCCTTGGCCCACTCCAATGCCGCCTTGGTCACCAGCAACCTTGAGGACGGCCTTTCCAAGGTTTGCGCCTCTCTTCTGCCGCGTCCGCTGTCTACCAAAATGTAACACTGCAAAATTCTTCGTCGCCGACTTTCGCAAGCTCAGGAATGGATCAATATCAATTTCGGGCGCTTTGGTAGCTGCGCGGTCAGCGCGGCGGATTGCTAAGCGAAGGGTCCCGGTTCGATTTCCTACCTTTTCGGCGATTTTCTCCGCTCGTATCGTCATACTTGACATTCTATTATTGAGATGGCTGAATAGGTACGTTCCAAAAGCCAATAAATTGAAAAAAATATCAGTTTAAGTATTGTGTAATCCTCTCTTCTCCGTGAAGTTGCACTTTACCTTGCAGAAGAAGTAGTACTTCATAAATATGGAATGAAACGTCTCAGGTTTAGGTCGATGTACTCGCATTCTCAGTGCTAATCCGACTACATGACTCATGTTGCGTGCAGTTTCCCCAAATTAAAATGGACGCCACACTGATTTTTAAACATTATACTGGTGGTTACCTTCACTGTAGTTGCCTCATACGAGCAGTTGCTTCGTCTGTAGCATGTCATCAGTGAGATAAAACGTGATCTATAACATTGATATATTTTTTTGTTGTTGTTTAGGGCGCTCAACTACTAAGGTAATTAGCGCCCAGTCACAAACGTTAGTGCACTAATAGCGTAGAAAAAAACAAGGTGGCAACACCAGAAAGTACTCACAAAGACGCAGATAAACAAAATAAAAGAGTTAGATCTCTGTGGGCAAGTCTGTCAATGTAATAAAACTAAGGACATGAGCAGCTGCTCGAGCGTCATCAGCTAAAAGTTCCTGTACGGTAGACGGCAGACATATGACAACACCAGAGTGAATAAAACGGGGACAGGACAATAAAACATGGCGCACCATCAATGGATGACCACAGGGGAACTGGGGGGGAGGGGGGGGGGGGTCACCGGACAACAGGTACCGGTGGCTAAATCGGCAATGCCCAATCAGCAACCTGGCCAAAATGACCACCCCTCGCCGAGAAGGGCGTGAGGAGGTCGTCCAAGCCGCTGGGATCGGTTTGATGGCCCTAAGCGTGTAACATAGATGGCAGAGATAACCCTGGATAGTGTTGTTCCACCACCTGCTGCAAATCTTTCTATGTGACGCCATTTCGGGGAATTGCACGGCGATGGACATGTGCTGAAAGGATTAGCGCATCACAAACACCCAGTGCCCGAGCGAAGAAATTCGCCGGCCCGGCCGGGAATCGAACCAGAGGCTCCACGATCTAGAGCGGTGGTGTCCAACGTGGGGGTATTACCCCCTGAAGGGTAAAATGAAATGTTCATAAGGAAAACTAGAGGTTCAATTCTGCTTCGGCCACGAAACTAACCTATTTTTATAAGGTTATTAATATTATCGCTATGTCGTAAGACTGTAATGCCGATTCCGTAAATAAGAAATAATCAATTTTTTTTCAAATAACAGCATTAATACGTGAGAAAATGAGTTAGAAATTACTGTCTGTGAAACTACTGTATGACCACATTCCTCAGATAACCACAACACACCCACTGAGATAACAAAAGCAGTGGGATAGCGATGTGCATATACAGGGTGTCCCAGCTATCTTGTCCACCTAAAATATCTCTGGAACAATAACAGCTATTGGAAAACGACTTTCCCCGGTATCAATGTAAGGCTGGGGCCCATGAATGTACATATTTGGAAACATTCTAAAACGAAAGCATATGTGTTTTTTAACACAAACTTATGTTTTTTTAAACGGACCTCCTATATTTTTTCTTCAGCAGTCCATAGCATGACAAAGCACATACACAATGGCGTTGATTGCATCGCAATATTCCCATTACATCCCGAGATATTAAGACGCGAAGTTGACGCTTGAAACACCCGACATGCGCTGCTAGCGCACGTCCTGAGGCTCAGGCGTGAACCCCATGCTGCCCGTAATCGCCATGTGATTGACATGCGTAATCACACTTCCATACTTATCAAGAGGTCCGAAACGAATAATACGGTCTGCTGCCATCCTGCAGCATGGGGTTCACGCCTGAGCCTCAGGACGTGCGCTAGCAGCGCATGTCGGGTGTTTCAAGCGTCAACTTCGCGTCTCAATATCTCGGGATGTAATGGGAATATTGCGATGCAACCAACGCCATTGTGTATGTGCTTTGTCATGCTATGGATTGCTGAAAAAAAAATATAGGAGGTCCATTTGAAGAAACAAAATTTTGTGTTAAAACACATATGCTTTCGTTTTAGAATGTTTCCAAATATGTACATTCATGGGTCCCAGCTCTACATTGATACCGGTGAAAGTCGTTTTCCAATAGCTGTTATTGTTCCAGAGATATTTTGGGTGGACAAGATAGCTGGGACACCCTGTATACAGTTGGCGTTAGTATCGCGTACACCAGTTATAAAACGGCAGTGCATTGACAGAGCTGTCATTTGTTCTCAGATTATTCATCTGGCAAGGTGACCGTACGACAGGAATTAACAAACTTTTAAAGCGGAATGGTAGTTGGAGATAGACGCATTTCGGAGATCGTTCGGGAATTCGATATTCCAAGATCCAAAGTGTCAATCGTGTGCCGATAATATCAATTTTCAGGCATTACTTCTCACTATGGACAACGGCAGTGGCCGACGGCCTTCACTTAACGACTGAGAGCAGCGTCGTTTGCACAAAGTTGTCAGTGCTAACAGACATGCAACACTGGGTGGAACAACCGCAAAAAACAATGTGGGACGTACGACGACCGTATCAGTTGGAACAGTGCGGCGAAATCTGGTGTTAGGGGGCCATGGCAGCAGACGACCGACGCGATTGCCTTTGCTGGCGGTACGTCGCCTGCAGCGCCCCTCCTGGGCTCGTCACCTTCGGCTGGATCCTACACGATTGGAAAACCCAACCCTGGTGAAATGAGACCCGATTTCACTTGGTAGGAGTTGATAGTACAGTTCGAGTGTGGCGCAGACCCACGAAGCCACGGGCACCAGTTGTCAACAAGCCTACAATGCTATGTGTAAACTGGTGGTGGCTCCTTAATGGTGTGGGCTGTGTTTACATGTAATAGACTGGGTCCTCTAGTTCAAATGAAGTGATCATTGACTGGAAATGGTTATGTTCGTCTACTTGGAAATCATCTGCAGTCATTCATGGACTTCACGTTCTGAAATAACGATGGAATTTTTATGGATGACAGTACGTCATGTCATCAGACGACGTATGACCGTGATTGGTTTGAAGAACATTCTGGACAGTTCGAGCGAATGATCTGGCCATCCAGATCACCCAACGAGAATGCCATCGAACATTTATGGGACATAATCGAGAGGTCAGTTAGTGGAAAAACTCCTGGACGGGCAATACTTCCGCAGTTATGGACGGCTGGAGAGGAACCATGGCTCAGTATTTCTGTGGGGGCTTCCAACGACTTGTTGAGTCCATGCCACATCGAACTGCTGCACTACGCCAGGCAAAGGAAGGACCGGGACGATATTAGGAGGTATCACATGACTTTTGTCCCATCAGTGTAAACTTTGTACTTTGCAACGTGAATCTGTGACCTCAAAACTGAGATACTCAGGTTGAGACAACCATGCGAAACGCTAAAAAAAAAAAAAAAAATAGTTCAAATGGCTCTGAGCACTATGGGACTTAACATCTGAGGTCATCAGTCCCCGCCGCGCGGGATTAGCCGAGCGCTCTCGGGCGCTGCAGTCATGGACTGTGCGGCTGGTCCCGGCGGAGGTTCGAGTCCTCCCTCGGGCTTGGGTGTGTGTGTGTGTGTGTGTGTGTGTGTGTGTGTGTGTGTGTGTGTGTGTGTGTGTAAACAGCTGTAAACAGCAGATGTGCATTGGACCAGTCCGTCGTCAGCAGGTGGTATTAAGTAGTGGATAAGCGGCCATAGTGTGTCACCTCTGTTGTTGTCACGAATCGCAATAAGGCAACATGTCTGAATCCAGTCTTAAAGACATTTTCCAGAAGAGGAGAAAAGTGTGCGTAAAGTTTGCCCCGCAGACGTACACCCCCAAACAGAAAGAACACTGTACGAACGCTTAACCATATCTTTCTTGAAATGTAAAACGTGTGTGTGTGTGTGTGTGTGTGTGTGTGTGTGTGTGTGTGTGTGTGTGTTTTTGTCCTTAGGATAATTTAGGTTAAGTAGTGTGTAAGCTTAGGGACTGATGACCTTCGCAGTTAAGTCCCTTAAGATTTCACACGCATTTTTTCATGAGTCCCCTAGACGTTAGAACTACTTAAACCTAACTAACCTAAGGACATCACACACATCCATGCCCGAGGCAGGATTCAAACCTGCGACCGTAGCAGCAGCGCGGTTTCAGACTGAAGCGTCTAGAACCGCTCGGCCACAGCGGCCGGCTGCGAAAGTCAGAAAAAGCCCTTGTTTGGGAAGTTGTTCAACTCACGTTCAATACTAGCTTGAATGTCTGTTATGTAGTCAAAGTGTTGACCCTTCATGTGTATTTCAGCACTTTGTCATTTTGCAGCAGGTTTGTATAGCTAACACCAAGTCACGTCACCTCCGCGTTTTACATTTCAATCGAGATGCGGTAAGCGTTCATACGGTGTTGTTTCTGTTCGGTAGTCTAGGTGTTCGGGGCAAACTTTTTGCACACTTTTCTCCCGTTCAAAACATTTTGGAAAATGTCTTGATCGTTGGATTTAGAGAGGTTTCATTGCGATCCGTACACAACAACGGTGACACAATACGGCCGCTCATCCACTACTTAAGACCGCCTGCTGAGAACTGACCTCCCTTCTTACGTGAAACAAGATGCTGAACTGACACTGTTTGCTTATGATACAAGCAAAATTATTAATCCAGTAAAAGAAAGTCCGATAGAAAATGATACCAATAAGGTCTTTGGAAAAGTTATTAATTGGTTTTCTGCGAAGGGGGTTTGCTCTGAACTTTGAAAAAACACAGTACATCCAATTTTCTACTGCAAAAAGTATAATTCCTTCAGTAAACATAACACATCAGAAGAAGTCAGTAGCCATGGTAGAGCATACTAAGTTTTTGGGTGTATATACTGGTCCCGCTGGAGGTTCGGGTCCTCCCTCGGGCATGGGTGTGTGTGTGTGTGTGTGTGTGTGTGTGTGTGTGTGTGTGTGTGTGTGTGTGTGTGTGTGTGTGTGTGTGTGTGTGTGTTTTTGTCCTTAGGATAATTTAGGTTAAGCAGTGTGTAAGCTTAGGGACTGATGACCTTAGCAGTTAAGTCCCATAAGATTTCACACACATTTGAACATTTGAACAACATTTGGTGTACATGCAGATGAGAATCTTAATTGGAAAATTCATATTTTGGATCTCCTAAAGCGACTAGTTTCAACAACTTTTGTAATCAGAATCATTGACAGTTTTGAGGACGCAGAAATTAGTAAGCTAACATGCTTTGCATACTTCCACTCCCTGATGTCATATGGAATAATATTCTGGGGCAACTCAACACTTGGGCAAAAAGGTAATCACTCTACAAAAGAAAGCAGTTAGAATAATTTGTGGTGTTCATAGTCGCACATCTTGTAGGCATCTGTTTAAAAGGTTAGGAATTCTTACAACTGCTTCACAGTACATTTACTCAGTAATGAAATTTTTTCTCAATAACATGGACCAGTTTAAAATCAACAGCGACATTCCTGATTACAATACCAGAAAAAAAGATAGACCTACACTATCCTTTACTTAACCTATCTTTGGCACAGAAAGGGGTAAAATATGCTGCTGTAAAACTTTCTGATAAATTACCAGATGAAATAAAATGTCTGAGAGACATCAGTAATAGTTTCAAAAACAAATTGAAATCATACGTCCTTGACAACTCCTTCTATACCATAGATGAATTCTTGAATATGAGTAAATAAATCTGGAGATATAATTGACGCACTTTGTGCAATTTAAGGGAATGGGATAGACAATAGAAATATTTAGGTATAACACCATATGTAAACAAAAAAAACTTGTTTCCAGTGCGCATTTCTCGTGCATTTGGCGCGTTCCACATCATAACAGTTTTTCCGTGCTATTGGTCAATGGGACACCTAACTAACTAACTGACTTGTCCAAAGCACAACTGCTGTTTACGGTTATTAGTTGAAGCTACTGCTGCACTGCTGCAATTACTCCGCCGACGTCGGTTACATGCCAGCAATAAAATAGCTCTCGGAGCTTTTAGGAAGGACGGTGGATCTCACATACGCTTAAATATCTCCGAACTATGTTTGTTTCTCGCAGTGAGCCCCCATGACCAACGAAGACGTGTGCTCATGCGCGCAGGGCGGTCGTATGCTCGAGACACTTCAACTTACGAAAACAACACACACACACACACACACACACACACACACACACACACACACACACACACACACACACAAAGAGTGCCAAGTGTATGCTACAACTCCGGCTGTTGACTGATCCTCTGGAGGCCATACACACTGACAAAAACACCCAGAAGGGGAACAGGAAACGAACTGCAGCTTCACAGGTTGAGAGGGTATGTGATGTTATTTCAGTGATTGCAGTACCGAGTCAAATTTACCAATAACTTACCAGTACGATATTACCCTTTAACTGGTTTGCATACAAGCACAGGCTACGGGAGTACCTCAGCATCATGTAGACATTTCATAGAGATACGAGTCACGTGTGGACGTGAATTGTCCTGTTGAAAAATAGCACCACTGTATTGTCACGTTAGAGGTAACACAGCAGTGCGCAGCATGTTGGTGACGTATCGTTGTGCCGTCAGAGGCCTCAGTCACTACCAGCCGTGACCTGAAGCCGTACCCGATGGACGCCAGCAGCAACTCTGCCGTGCCTCTCCGAAACACTGGATGGAAGAAAAGGACCTTTCCTTCAGGACACGACCATACTCGCTCACGATGGTCATCTAGGGTAGTAGTTCATCCACGAACACAATGCCGACGTCATTCATCACCAGTCCATACTTCTCGGTCACGCCACCACTCCAAACGCAGCAGTTTGTACTGTGGTTTGGTGTTGAAGGCGGCGTGCGCGTGGGACGACAATTCTCTACTCCAGCTGCTGCTTGTCTCTGACCAGTGGTGTGGGATGGCAGAGAATGTTGGAGGGAATCCATTACTCTTTCTAGGAAGCAGTGCAAAGGTGAAGGGGTACTGCATTTCACCTGTCTCAAATACCTTGCACATATCGGATGGAACAGTGTATTCATTGTTAAAAAAAAAAAAAAAATTTGTTCACTAACGATAACGCTAATCATGGTTCAAATGGCTCTCAGCACTATGGGAGTCAACTGCAGTAGTCATCAGTCCCCTAGAACTTAGAACTACTTAAACCTAACTAACCTAAGAACATCACACACATCCATGCCCGAGGCAGTATTCGATCCTGCGACCGTAGCGGTCGCGCGGTTCCAGACTGTAGCGCCTAGAACCGCTCGGCCACCCTCGCCGGCCGCTAATCATGTACACATATCCTGCAAACTTACACATCTACATCGCTCCGATAAAAGAATCGTTCAAATGACCTATGGAACATGTAATTAACTAACTACGACACGCTTGTTGCACAGTGTGCCGATCCTTCCTCGCGGTGGTCAAACGGAGCCTTGACGACGGGTATGGCTACCCTCAAGTTCCCATGCGGTCCAACATCGGGTCACTGTTACACCAGAATATCCCACAAATCTGCATATTGTACGATTCGACCAGTCAGCCAAAGTGAGAGCCACAATGAGACCTCTATCAACACTGTCAGATGCTGATAACGCTGTCTCATACGGGTACTTGACACCTCCTTGTCCTTTAAGCCTAGTTTACACGACGATACTAGGTTGCAGGAAACTGCGTTACCGGTCACTGCGCATGCGCGCCGCGCGTTTGCGCAACTCGTTGGTGAAACTAGTTGCATGAGTTTTGAGGTTATGTGTGTTCTTAGAATGTAGACAAACTGAAATATGAAGTGGGGAACGGAGAATAATGTTCACTTTTTGGATATCTACGCTTTGCATACGCGTTTGTGGGATTTCAGTGATGCTGATTACAAAAATAAGCAACATATTTCTGCCGCTGAGACCGTCGTGTGCGATCATAACATAGATGGTTTGACAGTATCTTAGATGAAGGGGAAAATTGAGTTAGGAGCATATATACAACTGAATTAAGAAAGAGACAAGCAAGTGTAATTCTAGCTGTGGCAATGCTCTCGTCTACAAGACTGAAATCCCATCGTTCGAGTTGGCCAACTCTTTGTTAAGGAATATTGTTGACAGGAGGGAAGGCTATACAAATTCAAGAACTGCATTCTTTATTCAGTATTCATCTATTTAAAACGTCGCTGCAGTGCTCCCCATTCACATATGTTAGAATTTTGAAATATTGCCACTGTACAGATCTATCTTCAAGAGAGTAGTTTGCAAACCACTCACTTCTTAATGCGGCCTGCTTCGAATAATTATTGTTGCTAATGTTAATATTTACTACTGTTAATGTTAATAATTATTGGTGTTAATGAAAAAGCATTATCACCAAATAAAACCGTATCTTTTATCATGCCGAGTGTTCTCGATTGTAATGCACGCAATTTGATATGTAATTTCAGTTCTGGCGACAGTGCTTCATGTATTAGGGTACCTTTATTCCTTTTCGCATAAATAACACCATTTAGAAAAAAAGAACCTGAACAGTTCTGGTGACATTCTAAGATAATTAAAAGAACTTCTTGGATCTTCCGTTATAAATTATTTCAGCAAGGATGCTGAGCAACCGAGCTGACGTCTTTTCTTCATCCAGTCACGAATCGAAACACGTTTCTTATTTTTTTGTTATGCAGTGATTCCACGCAACAAGCTTTAACTCCATCACAACTCGTGCGACGTGCAGCTGCCTAAAAGTTTCATTTCGGACACGACTCGGGGACCCACAAAACGAGGAAACTGAAGTGTATACTGGTGTCACCGCGTCTACAGTCCTGTATGAAACCACTTGCGTGCAACTCATTCCACGCAACGAGTGGCGCAACCCAATGTCGTCGTGTAAAATTGGCTTTAGAGTCATTCCTCAACAGCTGATACCGTTCACGGCCCATACGTACCTGCAAGACCTGGTAACAACACTTATCACGAACAACACTAACGCGTTTTCGTGACCGTCCTATCTGACACAGAATTGCAGCTCTAATCACTTACATACCCGCCGATAGTGTGTACGTGTACAGAGTTACTCTGGTAGCCGACTATGTCTTTGGGTGATTCACTTTTTTTTCAAATGGCTCTGAGCTCTATGGGACTTAACTTCTGAGGTCATCAGTGCCCTAGAACTTAGAACTAATTAAACCTAGCTAACCTAAGGATATCACACACATCCATGCCCGAGACAGGATTCGAACCTGCGACCGTAGCGGTCGCTCTGTTCCAGACTGTAGCGCCTAGAACCGCACGGCCACTCCGGCCGGCTAAGGAATATTAATGGAGCTAAAGACACAGAGACGAAATGAATGGTCTCAATAGCGATGAAATCAATGAAAAAGAATGATTTGAAATTGTGAAGGGGGAACTATCTCAGCACATTATTATACTGCTTTAAAGCCAACGAAAATGTGTCACAACATTTAAGTGCTAACTGATGACCATACAGGCACATCATGAGGGTCACAAGAGCCTGGAGAGAGAGAGAGAGAGAGAGAGAGAGAGAGAGAGAGAGAGAGAGAGAGAGAGAGAGAGAGAGAGAAAAGAACTGTTTACTCCGTTCGAGTTCAATTTGCGTTGTAACATATTGATGATGATGAAGTGGCATACTCCTTGACAGAGCGTAGGGGACGACGCGGGAGACCCGCACCGCTGTACTAGGCAAGGTCCTAGCGGAGGTGGTTTGCCATTGCCTTCCTCCGACCATAATGAGGATGGATGGATGATGATGATGATGATGATGAACCCGGGACCCCATGCTTGGGAAGCGAGAACGCTACCGCGAGACCACGAGCTGTGGACTTTTAACATATTGCGCAGCCTTAATTCTCGTGTTCGTTTCATTGCAATTACACTGCCTCGTAAAAGTCAGGAATGCACTTGGATGTAACTGTTGCTTCAGGACTGTAAACAGGAGGTAGGTTGTTTACGAAGGACCAAGAGTCAAGCACGACCAACTTCCGTGAGTGGAGTGACGTCGAACGGGCGTCGAACCCAGTGCTAGCTTGTGGCGCTGCAGCGCGGCGGTTCGTGTCGCCGCTATTAATATCGGCAGAGCGGGACTATTTCGGCTAAGCAACGATGCGGCTAGCCGAGCGCCGGCACCTCTGAGGCGTGCCCGACATACAAAGCCCACCGGAGAGGGACCACGGCTGCGACCAGGCTGTTCCACCTGGCGGGAGTCGCCTTCCACAGGGGAGGGCGCCGCTTCTACACCACGCAGGGTCTGGACATGTTGAGACGGCCATTCTGAAGGGAAAGTATTGTATTTAAATCAGTGTTTAGAAGGATTACCGACTGGTTTCCTGCAAATGTTTATTAACGAAATGCTGTATATTCGATTCTGCACTCAAAGGATCAAACACCATTGATAAATTATAACATCTCATTCCATTACATCTACTGACAGCCTTGGGAGAGCAAGTCCTGACAAAACTCTACCATCTGCTGAGCAAGATGTATGAGACAGGCGAAATACCCTCAGACTTCAAGAAGAATATAATAATTCCAATCCCAAAGAAAGCAGGTATTGACTGATGTGAAAATTACCGAACTTGTAATTTAATAAGCCACAGCTGCAAAATGCTAACGCGAATTCTTTACAGACGAATGGAAAAACTGGTAGAAGCCGACCTCGGGGAAGATCAGTTTGGATTCCGTAGAAAAAAATGTGAGGCAATACTGACCCTACGACTTATCTTAGAAAATAGATTAAGGAAATGCAAACCTACGTTTCTAGCATTTGTAGACTTAGAGAAAGCTTTTGACTATGTTGACTGGAACACACTCTTTCAAATTCTGAAGAAGGCAGGGGTAAAATACAGGGAGCGAAAGGCTATTTACAGTTTGTACAGAAACCAGATGGCAGTTATAAGAGTCGAGGGGCATGAAAGGGAAGCAGTGGTTTGGAAGGGAGTGAGACAGGGTTGTAGCCTCTCCCCGATGTTATTCAATCTCTATATTGAGCAAGCAATGAAGGAAACAAAAGAAAAATTCGGAGTAGGTATTAAAATCCATGGAGAAGAAGTACAAACTTTGAGGTTCGCCGATGACATTGTAATTCTGTCAAAGACAGCAAAGGACCTGGAAGAGCAGTTGAACGGAATGGACGGTTTCTCGAAAGGAGGATATAAGATGAACATCAACAACAGCAAAACGACGATAATGGAAGGTAGTCGAATTAAGTCGGGTGATGCTGAGGGAATTAGATTAGGAAATGAGACACTTAAAGCAGTAAAGGAGTTTTGCTATTTGGGGAGCAAAATAACTGATGATGGTCGAAGTAGAGAGGATATAAAATGTAGACTGGCAATGGCAAGGAAAGCGTTTCTGAAGAAGAGAAATTTGTTAACATCGAGTATAGATTTAAGTGTAAGGAAGTCGTTCCTGAAAGTGTTTGTATGGAGTGTAGCCATGTATGGAAGTGAAACATGGACGATAAATAGTTTGGACATGAAGAGTATAGAAGCTTTCGAAATGTGGTACCACAGAAGAATGCTGAAGATTAGACGGGTAGATCACATAACTAATGAGAAAGTATTGAATAGAATTGGGGAGAAGAGGAGTTTGTGGCACAACTTAACAAGAAGAAGGGATCGGTTGGTAGGACATGTTCTGAGGCATCAAGGCATCACAAATTTAGCATTGGAGGGCAGCGTCGAGGGTAAAAATTGTAGAGGGAGACCAAGAGATGAATACACTAAGCAGATTCAGAAGGATGTAGGTTGCAGTAAGTACTGAGAGATGAAGAAGCTTGCACAGGATAGAGTAGCATGGAGAGCTGCATCAAACCAGTCTCAAGACTGAAGAGAACAACAACAACAACATGGTCAAATCTTAAAGATTTTGAAGTGTACACATTGACGATAAATCAAATTATAAAGGGTGATGCAGATGAACTGTATCCCTCTGTAACTTAATAAAACAATAGGTAGCAGGAATATATTTACTCAGGGGTTATTGATCTTCAGTTAAAATTTCCGGGCTGAGAGGCCGTGGTCGATGTATGAAATCCTGACGTTTAGTCTCCAACTGCTGGAGACATTTTCCGAGCTAAAACGTCTACTGCCACTAGGGCTTGAGAGGCTCTAGCATTTATAGAGCGCATTGGGGGCACCACAATTCGTCACGTGATGCCGGCTGTTTGACTATCTCTGGATGGCGTCATCATTCCCGATTAAGAATAATCAATTCTCATTGTTCTGGAGCAAAGACGACATCCATATTTTATCTAAATTCAAATCCTCTTCCTTTTTATTAAAATTATTACGGTGTTTTTATGAATCCCTATTGCTTCTCTATACCCGTGTGCATGAACATGCGAAGTCCTTGCTACAACGCTCGTCTCACTGAATTTTATTTCGTCGTTCCCATCTCGAAAAACATGTTTTGCTACGGCCGGTTTTTCGTAGTCCCAGACGACTGTTCCGTGTGTTTTCGTCTGATGTTGACGCTTCTTTACGTGGTTCCAATATACACTTGTCTATACAAAACTTGGAACTGCACGAAATTTTATACACCCCAGGTGCTGCTAAGAGATTCCGTGTATCTTTTGCCCTTCGTAAGTATTCATTCATCTCCTTGGTGGGTCTAAAGATCATTTCGACCCTATACTTGGGCAAAACTTTCCCGACGCGATCCGTAATTTTATTAATGAACGGGAGAAATACTTTTCCACATGGCGGCCGTACTTTCACCTGCTTCTTTTCTTTGATGCAGTGCTCGATCAATCTCCTTAACAGCACAACCATTTTTCCCGAGGGCCGATCGTAAGTGATTTAATTCATCCCGCAAATAAACCGCCTCTGTCCACCAAGGTTTTAATGACTCCTCATTTTTGTTTATGATTTTGGTTTGATTCGATTAGTGTGTGTGACTCCTCTCTGTATACCTTATGGCCCAGAGTCCCGCCTACCGTTTCATTGTCTATACAACCAGAAAAATATGTTGACCATTGCTCTCTTTCTCCATCCTAAACTCTTGGTTAATACCATTGAGATGCACCAAGAAGATATCCAAGCCACTTTCCATCGTGAGTCCTTACTACAAAGGTATCGTCCACATGGCGGTACCGTTTAGCGGGTCTTTCACTGGCCGTCTACAGCGCGCGCTGTTCGAAGAACTCCATAAATAAATAGGCAACACCTGGACTAAGAGGGCTGCCCACAGTCATCCCGTCGATTTGTTCGTAAAATCTAAGAAAACAGAATAACAAACGATTACTTCTAATCGAAAATGACGACGCCATCCAGACATGGTGACGCAGTCGGCATCAGTGACGTTTGGTGGTGGCCCTATAAATCCGAAAGGTCCTCAAAACCTTAACGGCAGTAGCCGTTGTTTTACCTCAGAAAATGTCTTCAGCAGTTGGAGACTAAACCTCAGGAAGCAGATTTACACGTCACATTTATGTCACGTTTCGTTTGATGTCTAGAAACCTTCAAAGTGTTATGGATGGATGCGACAAGCTGTACATTATACTTTCCTATGTACAAATGGATGTTCTGGTGGTGGACTGTTGATGTAAATGAGGTGTTCCAACGTGTGCACATGTTCCTGAATGCACAACGCAATGCGCCTTCTAAACGACCCGCGGACGAGATGTAACATCACCGGTTCATGACACATACACACATCAATTTATTGTGCCCGCAATAAAACTTATTTAACTTAAAATTAAAATATATAAAGTTTCCAAAAGCTTCCATTCTCGTTCCAAAGAGTACAAAAATAGTGGAAAATGTCCAACTGGAACCCACCCGCATCGAGAGCTGACTGTGATTTCAAGCAAGGCCATAATCCATTTGACCACCGCCCCAGTTATCAAGTGCTTCTTCCTTCAAATATTTCTCCAACACATCAAAATAACCTTCAATTCTTCAGAATCTAGCAGGTTGCGAGCCTGATATGTACAAACAAAACTTCTAACGACTGAGCCATGTTTCGAACGAACGGACACACGACAAAACTTTTGAACTTGAGTTTTCTGAAAGCCAAGTGTAGTGATGTGAACTCTTTCAGAGGAGTTGTTTTCGAGTGGTCCCTGACTAGCATGCAGAAGATGATAGAAATCGAATGGTCGAAGAGTGTGGCCTCGTTTTGCATGCTTCAGTTTTACAGCTAACATAATATGTAACTGACCAGGTAAGGTTAACTCTGATGAATCCACTGCAGCACAATTTACCCATGATTTGCCGATCAAATCTGTGTGCCAGTTGAGACAAAAGACACCAGTAGGCTTTGACGACATTGCCTGACCACGATAATCTGGAATCCAAGCTTGTTCTGGATAGTTCAAGCAGTTTCTGAAAAAATTAAACGCTCTTTCTGGAAAGTCTATGTTAAACCAAAATGGACTTTGAGGTAACCTATATACTGGTTTATCTCTCATCCTCTACTTCTAAGGGTCGCCTCTCTCTGCTCTGCCTGTCATTAATGGACTGTCTTTTTTGCAGTTACTTGTAGCTTATAAGGATGTACAATTCAATCGTAGAATAATCAGTTTTTTAAAGGGAGAAGATTGTTGACGCATGTTTTGTTGCGTGATCCATGTAAAGGAGACTGTCACTTGAATTGCTTGTCAACAAGGTTGACTGAACATGAACGCAGCTGGTATTTATTAATGCACAATTTTTCTAATAACAAAATGTAACCCCCAAAGAAAACATCGCTATTGTACAACCAACAATTAGTGTCCAGTGCAACTGTTCACAACAAATATCAAAAAAAGTATTTTGTAATAATGTGAATTCTAAATAATTCTACTTGTTGTCATACATGGTACTGACAAACCATAAAATATGATTTATTATGTTAAAGAACAGTTTTACAGAACAAAAAGTCAAAAGACCCGTTTGACAATTCCAAAGGCAATACCACAACTAAAGATCACATATAAGTGGATTGTATCTTAGTCCAGAATGTTTGGTTCCTCGATGGTGAGTGTTCATCGGAGGTGAGGGTTATCATCTGGAGTGCCCCAGGGAAGTGTGGTACGTCCGCTGTTGTTTTCTATCTACACTCCTGGAAATGGAAAAAAGAACACATTGACACCGGTGTGTCAGACCCACCATACTTGCTCCGGACACTGCGAGAGGGCTGTACAAGCAATGATCACACGCACGCCACAGCGGACACACCAGGAACCGCGGTGTTGGCCGTCGAATGGCGCTAGCTGCGCAGTATTTGTGCACCGCCGCCGTCAGTGTCAGCCAGTTTGCCGTGGCATACGGAGCTCCATCGCAGTCTTTAACACTGGTAGCATGCCGCGACAGCGTGGACGTGAACCGTATGTGCAGTTGACGGACTTTGAGCGAGGGCGTATAGTGGGCATGCGGGAGGCCGGGTGGACGTACCGCCGAATTTCTCAACACGTGGGGCGTGAGGTCTCCACAGTACATCGATGTTGTCGCCAGTGGTCGGCGGAAGGTGCACGTGCCCGTCGACCTGGGACCGGACCGCAGCGACGCACGGATGCACGCCAAGACCGTAGGATCCTACGCAGTGCTGTAGGGGACCGCACCGCCACTTCCCAGCAAATTAGGGACACTGTTGCTCCTGGGGTATCGGCGAGGACCATTCGCAACCGTCTCCATGAAGCTGTGCTACGGTCCCGCACACCGTTAGGCCGTCTTCCGCTCACGCCCCAACATCGTGCAGCCCGCCTCCAGTGGTGTCGCGACAGGCGTGAATGGAGGGACGAATGGAGACGTGTCGTCTTCAGCGATGAGAGTCGCTTCTGCCTTGGTGCCAATGATGGTCGTATGCGTGTTTGGCGCCGTGCAGGTGAGCGCCACAATCAGGACTGCATACGACCGAGGCACACAGGGCCAACACCCGGCATCATGGTGTGGGGAGCGATCTCCTACACTGGCCGTACACCACTGGTGATCGTCGAGGGGACACTGAATAGTGCACGGTACATCCAAACCGTCATCGAACCCATCGTTCTACCATTCCTAGACCGGCAAGGGAACTTGCTGTTCCAACAGGACAATGCACGTCCGCATGTATCCCGTGCCACCCAACGTACTCTAGAAGGTGTAAGTCAACTACCCTGGCCAGCAAGATCTCCGGATCTGTCCCCCATTGAGCATGTTTGGGACTGGATGAAGCGTCGTCTCACGCGGTCTGCACGTCCAGCACGAACGCTGGTCCAACTGAGGCGCCAGGTGGAAATGGCATGGCAAGCCGTTCCACAGGACTACATCCAGCATCTCTACGATCGTCTCCATGGGAGAATAGCAGCCTGCATTGCTGCGAAAGGTGGATATACACTGTACTAGTGCCGACATTGTGCATGCTCTGTTGCCTGTGTCTATGTGCCTGTGGTTCTGTCAGTGTGATCATGTGATGCATCTGACCCCAGGAATGTGTCAATAAAGTTTCCCCTTCCTGGGACAATGAATTCACGGTGTTCTTATTTCAATTTCCAGGAGTGTACATAAATGATCTTCTGGATCGGGTGGATAGCAATGTGCGGCTGTTTGATGATGATGCTGTGGTGTACGGGAAGGTGTTGTCGTTGAGTGACTATAGGAGGATACAAGATGACTTGGACAGGATTTGTGATTGGTGTAAAGAATGGCAGCTAACTCTAATTATAGATAAATGTAAATTAATGCAGATGAATCGGAAAAAGAATCCTGTAATGTTTGAATACTCCATTAGTAGTGTAGCGCTTGACACAGTCACGTCGATTAAATATGTGGGCGTAACATTGCAGAGCGATATGAAGTGAGACAAGCATTTAATGGCAGTTGTGGGGAAGGCGGATAGTCAACTTTGGTAGAATTTTGGGAAGATATCATTCATCTGTAAAGGAGATCGCTTATAAAACAGTAATACGACCTATTCTTGAGTACTGCTCGAGAGTTTGAGATCCCTATCAGGTCGGATTGAGGGAGGACATAGAAGCAATTCAGAGGCGGGCTGCTAGATTTGTTACTGGTGGGTTTGATCATCACGCGAGTGTTACGGAAATGCTTCAGGAGCTCGGGTGGGAGTCTCTGGAGGAAAGGAGGCGTTCTTTTCGTGAATCGCTACTGAGGAAATTTAGAGAACCAGCATTTGAGGCTGACTGCAGTACAATTTTACTGCCGCCAACTTACATTTCGCGGAAAGACCACAAAGATAAGATAAGAGAGATTAGGGCTCGTACAGAGGCATATATAGGCAGTCATTTTTCCCTCGTTCTGTTTGGGAGTGGAACAGGGAGAGAAGATGCTAGTTGTGGTACGAGGTACCCTCCGCCACGCACCGTATGGTGGATTGCACACAAGTTCCTTGTAAACAATAGCCAGTAGTTATCTGAAGATGGCCTAATGAGCCGAAAACTAATTTATACAAATAAAAATCAGTAGAACAAAAAACCGCCTAAGTGTTATTCAACCGTCAACATCATAAAAAGTTTGTACAACGGCGACTACACTAACAGAACATGGAAATACGTCATTAACTTCAAGTCACAAGAGCCGAAGAACGCTCCATGACAAACTATATGAAATGTTCAAAAATGCATTCTCATAGAACCAGAATCCAGTGCTATTGCAGCAAATTTCTGTGTGGCAGACAGTTTTCGGAGAGTTCATTTCGGCCCCTCCCACCGGAAGTTCGAGTCCTCCCTCAGGCATGGGTGTGAATATTGTCCTTAGCGTTAAGTCAGTTTAAGTAGTGTGTAAGCCTAGGAACCGATGACCTCAGTAGTTTGGTCCCTTAGGCATTCGCACGCATTTGAACATTTTGAGAGTTCAGTTTGGACTTCTTCGATTGTCGAAGGCAGCAACCACAAAACATACTTTTTAAATAATGCGGTGCAGGTGGAAAGTTCTCTCATTTCCAACAGTGTGCCAGCGTCACCTTGATGTTTCGATGAGTGTTTGTCCGGTGAAGAGTGACATTTCATCAGAACATGATGAGTATGGCACTCGTCGAAACATGGCGTTGTCTCAACGCCAGCACCCGGCGGCAAACCCGAAAGCTTTTCGTCTGTAGTATACACAACGAAAGTCTGCATTAACAAATATATGTCGCATAGCCTTACAACAGTCCTCATCGTTGTTTTGAGGAAGGGTGAAAATCAAACCTTACGAAACAGCGATGGATTACGAGCAAAAACGCTGAATCTCAGCTATGAAATAATATTTTTCTCTAATAAATTAGTAGTTTTTCAGATGGTCATTGGAGTACCCGTCTTAGGAGTGCGAGTTTTACACTTTTTGATTTTGTGCAAAAGCCTGATGTCGGACACACCGCTTCTCCTCATCTCAGGGTACAAAGGCAGTGGAGTTCCATGTTATATTCCTGACATTCAACTGCGTCGTGCGTGGCGGACGATGGAACTATGAGCCAGCAACTGGCTGCGCACAGATCTCTTATTTATACACCGTCTCCAGGTATTTATTTGCCGTGGAAGGTGAGCCGCTTCGCCGAATTAAACTCGGTGCTATTTCTGATGCTGGAGTCTCTGCCAATAGCAACAGATCTGACGGTCGAGCCCCCTGCTTCCAAAACGAAAAAGGGCCTAACAAGCCGCCAAGAAAACTCTGTCAGTGTCGTCTACGTTAACTAAACCGTACAGGCGATAGTATGTGTTTCACTAGCAGTAACTAATCAAATAACGTCTCGTATCAGGGACAGTACAACGCACACATTGATTTCTTTGATTAACCATTAAGCAATGTCCTTGTTGAGTGAACTATAACTGAATGGTCATTAGATTCGAATACCAATTCAGCTACGAGTGCAATTTCCATATAACAGGTCGTAATATACAGCTAATAAAATAACAGGAACGGGGTTGCGCAGGGATATATCGAAATCACAAATCTAAAAATGGAAGAAATATTATGGTTACGTCCCGCCGACATCGAGTTATTAGAGACGGAGCCCAAGCTCGGGTTGCTTCACGGATGTGGAAAGGAATCGCCCGTGCCCTTTCAAAGAAACCATTCCGACATTTGTCGAAAGCGTTTTATGGAAAACAAGGAAAACCTAAATCAGGTTGGCCGGACGGAGATCTGAACTGTTGTCCTCCCAAATCGGAGTCCAGTGTGTAAGCACTGCGCCACCTCGCTCGGTAGAATGACTCTAAGACGCACCATCTAATGCGAGATTACGATTATACAATTTTCGAACCAAAATGAATTTGTGGGAAGGCTATCTCCAACTGTATCTGATGATACAGTAATACACCACAATAACAACAGTTGGGCGTTTGAGACGACTACTACTACTACTACTACTACTACTACTACTACCACCACCACCACCAACAGTAATAAATCGGTTCACATTCAAGATGTCCTAAAGAATAGACTCCACGTATATAATTAAGGCGATGCTGACCAAGGACCCTTCCAGTACAGATACACACCATGCTAGAACTCTTACAACAATTGGCGAAACGTCGCGAGTAATGAGGATAATTGGTAGGGGTACTACGCCAGTAGTGTGTGGATAAGTCTAGAATTTGGATGTATCGGGAGGTGTGCTAAGGTAGCCCGTGCAGCTGCACTGTCCACCGTGGCTGGACGACTTAGTGGTCAGCGCATTTGCCTAGCAAGCAGGAGACCCCATTTATGTAAACCGATGCCCATTATACAGCTAAATGTCATTCATTCATTCATTTGTGTCTTGATTAATGATGGCTGCAGGATCCAAATGGTGTCTGTTCTTTCAGACATGTGCCAGCAAAATTGTGAGGGATGGAAAACACAAATTTATGAAAAACAGCATGGAATCCTGATTTCTTCATTCACAGTTTATTTTTGTGAATTCCATTTCTAAAGACATATGGCAGAAACAAAAGCTTTACAAATCTTCCCATTTTGATGCAAATTGAATGAACGTAACGTGAACAGATATCCAAGGCCTCTGCAAGCAGTGAAGCTGTGTGTTGTGTGAGCAACTCATTATACACTCCTGGAAATTGAAATAAGAACACCGTGAATTCATTGTCCCAGGAAGGGGAAACTTTATTGACACATTCCTGGGGTCAGATACATCACATGATCACACTGACAGAACCACAGGCACATAGACACAGGCAACAGAGCATGCACAATGTCGGCACTAGTACAGTGTATATCCACCTTTCGCAGCAATGCAGGCTGCTATTCTCCCATGGAGACGATCGTAGAGATGCTGGATGTAGTCCTGTGGAACGGCTTGCCATGCCATTTCCACCTGGCGCCTCAGTTGGACCAGCGTTCGTGCTGGACGTGCAGACCGCGTGAGACGACGCTTCATCCAGTCCCAAACATTCTCAATGGGGGACAGATCCGGAGATCTTGCTGGCCAGGGTAGTTGACTTACACCTTCTAGAGCACGTTGGGTGGCACGGGATACATGCGGACGTGCATTGTCCTGTTGGAACAGCAAGTTCCCTTGCCGGTCTAGGAAAGGTAGGACGATGGGTTCGATGACGGTTTGGATGTACCGTGCACTACTCAGTGTCCCCTCGACGATCACCAGTGGTGTACGGCCAGTGTAGGAGATCGCTCCCGACACCATGATGCCGGGTGTTGGCCCTGTGTGCCTCGGTCGTATGCAGTCCTGATTGTGGCGCTCACCTGCACGGCGCCAAAAACGCATACGACCATCATTGGCACCAAGGCAGAAGCGACTCTCATCGCTGAAGACGACACGTCTCCATTCGTCCCTCCATTCACGCCTGTCGCGACACCACTGGAGGCGGGCTGCACGATGTTGGGGCGTGAGCGGAAGACGGCCTAACGGTGTGCGGGACCGTAGCCCAGCTTCATGGAGACGGTTGCGAATGGTCCTCGCCGATACCCCAGGAGCAACAGTGTCCCTAATTTGCTGGGAAGTGGCGGTGCGGTCCCCTACGGCACTGCGTAGGATCCTACGGTCTTGGCGTGCATCCGTGCGTCGCTGCGGTCCGGTCCCAGGTCGACGGGCACGTGCACCTTCCGCCGACCACTGGCGACAACATCGATGTACTGTGGAGACCTCACGCCCCACGTGTTGAGCAATTCGGCGGTACGTCCACCCGGCCTCCCGCATGCCCACTATACGCCCTCGCTCAAAGTCCGTCAACTGCACATACGGTTCACGCCCACGCTGTCGCGGCATGCTACCAGTGTTAAAGACTGCGATGGAGCTCCGTATGCCACGGCAAAGTGGCTGACACTGACGGCGGCGGTGCACAAATGCTGCGCAGCTAGCGCCATTCGACGGCCAACACCGCGGTTCCTGGTGTGTCCGCTGTGCCGTGCGTGTGATCATTGCTTGTACAACCCTCTCGCAGTGTCCGGAGCAAGTATGGTGGGTCTGACACACCGGTGTCAATGTGTTCTTTTTTCCATTTCCAGGAGTGTATTTGTAAGATTTCGTCTAAAAATAAAGCGAGTCTCTTAGAGATTAAAACGATGTGTTCTAATTATAAGCCGCACTATTTTGAGGCATTTCAATAGTTGTTTGGCTGCCGTTTCCCCCACTGATTTTGGGAATTGCGATGGAATGTTATCTATCCCTTCTGCATTATTTGATCTCAATTGTCAATGTCCCTTTTAAATTCTGGCTGTAACATTGGATCCCCTATGTCTTCCTTATTGACTCCAGTTTCTTTTTCTATCATGTCATCAAACAAGTCCTCCCCCTCAAAGACCCCTTCAATGTACTCTTTCCACCTACCCGCTCTTTCCTCTGCGTTTAAAAGTGCAATTTCCATTTCACTATTAATGTTATCACCCTTGCTTTTAATTTCACCCAAGGGTGTTCTGACTTTTCTATATGGTGAGTCAGCCTTTCGGACGTTCATTTCTTTTCCGATTTCTTCCCCTGCAGACATTTCGCCTTGGCTGCATTGCACTTCCTAATTACTTCATTCCTGCCATTTATATAACTGTATTCCTGTTTTACCTCAAAATTTTTCTACAACTTCCTTTCGTCAAACAGTTTGTGTGTTTCTTGTATTTCTGCGGTGGTAGCTTCCTCGTACTTATGTCGGACTGTCCAACATCTGTGATTGTCATTTTTAGAAATCTCCACTTCTATTTCACTGAACCGCTTACAATGATATTCCCCATCGCAGTATCTTCATCCTCAACAAACTTCCAACGTGTCTCATCATTCCTCAGTACTTCAGTATTCCACTCCTTTCCGTAAGGATTCTTCCGGACAATTCTCTTAAACTTCTGTCTACTCTTCATGATCACTTAATTATGATCTGAATCTATATCTGCTCCTGGGAACGCCTTAAAATCCAGTATCTGATTTCGGAATACCTCTACCTGACCAAGATGTAATCCAGGTGGAATCTTCAGGTTCTCTGAGTCTTTTCCAAGTATACCTTCTCCCTTTGTGATTCTTGAACAGAGTATTCGCTGCTAAAATCTGCAATATATTGCAGAACTCAATTAGTCTCTCCCCTCTCTACTATCGCCTAGCCCGTATTCTCCTCTAATCATTCCATCTAGTTCTTCCCCTACAACAGCGTTCCAGTCCCCCACGATTATTAGATTTTCATCTCCTTTTACATACTGAATTATCCGTTCAACATCCTCATACACTTTTTCTATTTCTTCATCTTCTGACTGCGACGTCGGTATGTATCACTGGGCTACCGTTGTTGGCGTTTGTTTGCTGTCGAATCTGATGAGAACAGCCCTTTCGTCACTGAACTACTCACAGTTTCTTACTCTCTGCCCTCCTTTCCTATTCATAACGAATGCTACTACCGTCATAGAAGTTTCTGCTGCTGTTGATATTACGCTGTATTCGTCTGATCAAAAATCCTGATCTTTCAATTTCACTTAACTGGCCCCCGCTACATCCAGACTGAGCCTTTGGATTCACCTTTTCAGATTTTCTATCTTTCCTACTACGTTCAAACTTCTGATATTCCGTGCTCCGACTCCTATTATCCCTTCGTTGGTTATTCCATCTTTTTGTCATGGTCACCTCCACCTTGTCAGTCTTCCTCCAGGAGATACGAATGAGGCAGTATTTCGGAATCTTTTGCGAATGGCGAGATCATCAGGATACTTTTTCAGTTACAGGCCCCATATACTGTGGATATACATTGCGTTTCTTTAATACAGTGGTTTCCATTGCCTTCTGCATCATCATGTCGTTGATCATTGCTGATTCTTCCTCTTTTCTGGGGCAGATTCCTACCCGAAGGGCATGGGAGTGCCCTGAACCTCAGTCCGCTCGTCCCCCTACTTTTACAAGGCCGTTGACAGACAGAGAGTGACTTCTTATTGCGGAAGTCTTGGTACCCCATTGCTTAAGTTTTTTTATGCAAAATTTAAGCGGTGGCTGCGTTCGAATCCGGGACCGATGACGTTTTGACTACCAAGCAAAGACGCTATCTCTAGACCACGGGAAGCAGTTACTCCCATAAAAGATGCTGGTCTATGCGAATGGAGCGATTTGAACTGGAACGACCACACGAAATTAATTGCGGGTAAGGCACATGCCACACTGAAGTTTATTGGAAGAATCCTCAGCACATGTATTCCATCAATAAAGGTAGTGGCCTGCAAATCACTCTTTGACCAATACTTGAATACTGTTTGTCACTTTGGGATCCGTAGCAGATATGACTAATAGAAGAAATACACCTACTGGCCATTCAAATTGCTACACCAAGAAGAAATGCAGATGATAAACGGGTATTCATTGGACAAATATATTATACTAGAACTGACATGTGATTACATTTTCACATAATTTGAGTGCATAGATCCTGAAAAATCAGTACCCAGAACAACCACCTCTGGCCGTAATAACGGCATTGAAATCCGCCTGTGCATCGAGTCAAACAGAGCTTGGATGGCGTGTACAGGTACAGCTTACAGCTGCCCATGCAGCTTCAACACGGTACCACAGTTGATCAAGAGTAGTGAGTGGCGTATTGTGACCAGCCAGTTGCTCGGCCACAATTGACCAGACGTTTTCAATTAGTGAGAGATCTGGAGAATGTGCTGGCCAGGGCAGCAGTCGAACATTTTCTGTATCCAGAAAGGCCAGTACAGAACCTGAAACATGCGGCCGTGCATTATCCTGCTGAAAAGTAGGGTTTCGCAGGGTCGAATGAAGGGTAGAGCCACGGGTCGTAACACATCTGAAATGTAACGTCCACTGTTCAAAGTGCCGTCAATGCGAACAAGAGGTGACCGAGACATGTAACCAATGGCACCCCATACCGTCACGCCGGGTGATACGCCAGTATGGCGATGACGAATACACGCTTCCAATGTGCGTTCACCGCGATGTCAACAAACACAGGTGCGACCATCATGATGCTGTAAACAGAACCTGGATTCATCCGAAGAAATGACGTTTAGCCATTCGTGCAGCCAGGTTCGTCGTTGAGTACACCATCGCAGGCGCTCCTGTCTGTGATGCAGCGTCAAGGGTAAGCGCAGCCACGGTCTCCGAGCTGATAGTCCATGCTGCTGCAAACGTCGTCGAACTGTTCGTGCAGATGGTTGTCGTCTTGCAAACGTCCCCATATGTTGACTCACGGATCGAGACGTGGCTGCACGATCCGTTACAGCCATGCGGATAAGATGTCTATCATCTCGACTGCTAGTGATACGAGGCCGTTGGGATCCAGCACGGCGTTCCGTATTACCCTCCTGAACCCACTGATTCCATATTCTGCTAACAATCATTGGATCTCGACCAACGCGAGCAGCAATGTCGCGATACGATAAATCGCAATCGCGATAGGCTACAATCCGACCTTTATCAAAGTCGGAGACGTGATGGTACGCATTTCTCCTCCTTACACGAGGCATCACAACAACGTTTCACCAGGCATCGTCGGTCAACTGCTGTTTGTGTATGAGAATTCGGTTGGAAACTTTCCTCATGTCAGCACGTTGTAGGTGTCGCCACCGGCGCCAACCTTGTGTGAATGCTCTGAAAAGCTAATCATTTGCATATCACAGCATCTTCCTCCTGTCGGCTGAATTTCGCGTCTGTAGCACGTCATCTTCGTGGTGTAGCAATTTTAATTGCCAGTAGTGTAGATAAGATCCAAAGAACAGCACCACGGAGATGCTGAGTCAATTCCAGTGGCAGACGCTGTAAGTGAGGCGTTCTGCATCACGGCATGGTCTGCTGTTAAAATTCTGAGAGTGTACGCTCCCAGAAAAGTCAACTGAGATGTTGCTTCCTTCTACGTACACATAGCGAAAGGAGCATGAAGGTAAAATTCGAAAGAGGCTTACCGTCAATCATTCTTCCCGCGAATCATACGGGACTGGTATAGGAGAAGGTGAAGGTGACTGTAGCGCACAAAGTACCCTCCGCTACTCACCGTAAGGTGGGTTGCGGATGTAGATGTTGTAGTGTAATGGTAGGTATAATCAACATAAATCAGCCCCTGCACCCATAGAGGCTCAAATAAATCAACTCATACTCTACGTAAACATCTCGTAAGTGTCACCTTGTATCCATCAGACACGGACCGCGGGACGAATCACCAGCGCATTTGGACGAGACATGTAATAGAATTCACCGGCGGACTATCAAAAGGGTTCATCATGCAAACAGAGATCATTCAAAACAATGATCATTCGCCCGACGTTATTTAGCCACACCGTGAAAATCCGAAGGAAGGATGGATGAACGGAGATTAATCCCTACCCTTCGTAACCCAAGTTCAGTCTCTGAACTAGTGCGCCATTTCGTTCTGTCGAGAAGTAAGAATGATTGAAAACCTATTTACAATATCAGATTGTCAAAGTCAAAGTAATTTCTTTACGCCGCGCGGGATTAGCCGAGCGGTCTAAGGCGCTGCAGTCATGAACTGTGCTGTTGGTCCCAGCGTAGGTTTGAGTCCTCCCTTGGGCATGGGTGTGTGTGTTTGTCCCTCGGATAATTTAGATTAAGTGGTGTGTAAGCTTAGGGACTGATGACCTTAGCAGTTAAGTCCCATAAGATTTCACACACATTTGAACATTTTTAATTCCTTTACCAATTCCAGGTGTTTTTCCGGCCTTCACGCTTGTTCCTGGCTACATTCACTTCACTTCATTTGTTGCATATGTTGATGTAAGTAAAAGCGTATCGATAGGTGAAAGCCTTTTCAGCAGCGTTCTTGTTCTTTTGGAAAGTTCAGCTCTATAACTACCTAACCGACCGGGCTATGAGAACAGGTTCTAACAACCCTACCACAACAAAGGTCAAAAATTAATTATCATTGTAGTGTTGCTCACGCTGCTAAATAATGCATTTTCGGGCAACAACAAAGTAATATTACGTGGCAGGTGTCATTAGAGCACAGTTAATAAAGTCATTTCTTGAAATAATGGATAAACTAGGCACTCATCTTTTCGTGTTTCCCACGCTGGTCTCGTTGTGAACTCATGGCTCAATCGTCGAAAATCTAGGTAGTGATGATTCCAAGCTCGGATGCAAAGAGGCCTAGGTGTTATTCTGCGATATTCAAAAGTTTTATAGATGTGTTTCATAAACCATTCTTGAAGATTAAACTTTTGCAAGTTAGGACAATGGTGATGTAAAAAAGTAATCAGCACTCCGAATTTAAGTTACATTTCTTTTTTATTACTTTTGTTGCAATATCACGTAACTCGTTCCGGAACATCACTTCACAATATAAAACATACTTGAAAATATCTTCCTCACTGTTAAAGTTCACATTTCATAAACTGACTACAATTTGCGTCTTTTTAACATGACGACCAAAGCTTGACTCTCTAATAACCGCTTACGCGCCCAAAAATCAGAGTTACAAGTACGTCAAAGATCATAGTGACAAAAGAAAGAATACACATAAGAATAATATAATTGCAATATATACATATCGATGTATCGAAGTACCTCTACATTAATGAAATCAAATCTGAATGTTGTCTCAGAAATATGTTAACTATTTTACAGAAACACAGTAGAATATTGCCAGTATCAAGAGGTTGAGGTGAGGTGCCGTAATGGTTAGGTAATTCAAGTACCATTACAAGGTATAACAGAAGTTTTCTGTCAAGCGTATCGATATTAATGCCGCGATGGTAGAGGCAAAAGGCTGGTCTTTGCGATGATACGCTTTGAACTCTCCGTCAAGAAATTCTGATTCAGAGTTCATTTCAAACGAATGCCTAGACTGCTCCATCTCGACATGGATTCAACATGACAAATTCGAACATTCCCTCCTCCTAGCAGGTACTGTTTGAATTTATGTCCCAAGTTTGGTGTACCTCAAACACTAATGAATCACAGAGCTGTAACATAATGCATACCCACGTAATTCACTAACAACAAATATTTGAATCTATTAATTCTCCATATTTTCGATAAATGTTACAAATATACCTTTTTGGAACAAATGCCTGAAGAATTATCAGTTCAAGTCTAATAACAAGTGAAGTGATAATAGGTATGCTTTACTGGAACACACACTTCACGTTGTCACATGTTAAAAACAGTCGTTGTGCAAGAATAACAGGATAAAAAATTTGCAATTCCGTCTTGTTCTGTAATCGATGCCACCATTCGGTTGATCGTCGTTTCTTTAGCAACCATCCCGAAATCCTGACCGAAGGAGCGCAAAATCGGACGACGACCTTAACATTGCTCCACTTGGTTGTTTAAATCACTTTGCCGGCGGGCGTTTGCGGCGAGAGGAATCGGACCACGCCAGGGAAAGTAAACGGCCAGGAGAAAGCAAACGTACTTAGCAGAAACTGGGTCATCTGTTGAGTGATCCGCGGACGGGGGCAACAAGGGGAGGAGCGCTCTATAAATACGGTGGCGCAGGCTGCAGGGACAAAGGCGACGGAGCGCGTCCCTGCTCCACAGAAATAACGCCGGCCGCGGAAATGAGCTAGCAGACCTGGTCCCGCCGCCGCGGCGCGGCCGCGCCGTCAGTGTCAACGCGAGACCGAGCCCGAGCCAGGTGGTTAACACAATAGACTGGCATTTGAGTGGGACGGAATTCGAATCTCCGACCAGCCGGCTTAATCTTGATTCCCCGTGGTTTCCTTCATTCCCTTAAGATCGCGGCCGATTTCCTTCCTCAAACTCGTCCACTCCGAGCATGCGTTCTGTCCGTAGTGACCTCGTTGTCGGCGGGACATTGAGCTTCTTTCTCTTGCTTCCAAGGAGGGCGCCACTTCTGCGAGCTCAGTCTGCGTATTCTGCTTCAACTCTCCAATCTGGTTCCTTTTCTTTTTGGTGTAGTGCTCTGGACATTCTCCGCTTTTGGTGATAGTCGGAGGGGTTTATTTCGCAAATCTGCCTACTCCCGGCGAGCCCCTCACCGGATTGGTATGCACACGATGGCGCATCCAATATCCCAAAACGCCGCCAACAAAAACGGGATTTTCAGTGCCCATACGTCGGGTTCTATTGGTGATAAACAGGTATGATCAAGAGTTCTGGAGAGCCCCTGGGCTAGGGACCACTTGCTCACCCAACATAAGGATGGTCTTAGTGTCACAATCCTACAGTAAGGGGTTCAACTGCCTCACTTTACCTCCCTCAGCACCTTCAAAAACTTCCTCAAAAATTTCGGCATGCGAACATATTTGCGCGTTTTTATTATGCCGAGAGAGCCGAAGAAAGTGGCAGCGGAAAAGATACAGAAAAGTAATAAATAGTGGAAACTACTACCGGTGATCGTGGTACAGAAAGAGTGAAGGAGACAATGGCAGTGTGGGAGAAAGAAAGGGACCCATTGGCAGTGGAACGTAGTTGAGTGACAGAACAGTGCTAGGAAAAAAGTGAAGGAGACAGAGTCACGTGGGGAGCAATAAAGAGAAAGTGGAAGTGGGTGAGAGCCATTGATAATGAGAGACAAAGTGAATGACAATAACAACGAGGAAGAGGGAGACAGTGCGAGGAGGAGACTGTAGTAGTTGGAAAGAACGAAGGGTACTGTGATTTTGACACAACAGACAATGACAGAGAGACACAAAGAGATAATTACAATGAGTTGAGGTGAGTGAGTGAGAAGGGCAAGTGGAGTGGCTGGGTATGAGCGGCGTACAGCGATGGATGGTGGATGTGAGTGAGTTACAGTTAGGGGAGCCTGTGGGAGCATTTTAAAGAAAGCTCGAATATGCTCGCATGCTAAAATTTTGGGAAAATTTTTAAAGGTGACGAGGAAATTAGGATGAGGCAGTTGGTTTCCCACCTTTCAGTCAGAATCTTTAAAATAAGCAGGACCATATCCGCACTTTTTTTGTTCTCAGATAGCAGCATTTTCCCACTAGTTTCATAAATCAGCGTAATTCGGAAAAAATTAAACCCTGACAGCTAATACGGCGTGCGATTGTTTCCAAAAATGGCAACTCTCATAAGATACTTTCAAACTTTGTGCGCCAATTTTTCTGTTCTTTCTCTGACACTCATCCCAATTACGACTGCATCTGCTACATGATAGACTACTGGCTATTTACGATCGGTTTTCATTATATTAATTTTAATTTTGTGAACGAATGAGCTTCTTACGTACACAAACGCCTGACGGGAAACTCGTGAGCACCGGACATTTTCGTATCACCAGTATTCCGTGTATAATCGAATTTTAGTATGTCATGTTACTGACGTGGATTTGAAAAATCAGCATGTAATAGTTTGAAAAATAACCTGAAGTCCATATTCACGCCGGCCGGTTTCCAGAAAAACAGTCGTTAATTCTATGCGCGGATTTGATCCGGGTTTCGCTCGGTTCCCTGTCAGGTATGCCCGCGCTGTGGGTTAATCTTGCAAATTAACTCACAGCGCCTGGGGCGGGGGTGTTGTATATTGTTTTGCAGTTGCAAACATTATCAGACCTACGTCCTTCTGCACTGCAACTTTCTAAAAAGGTGTGATCTTAATCAAATAGGCAATTCTCGCACTAGTGCGAAGGTGAGTATATAGATATTAGTGTCAATGGTGTTGATAATCTGAATCAATAAAATTGAAGAAAGCTCCAGGACCAGATCGAATGCTTTTCATATTCTATACCTAGTTTGCGACAAGTTCGCCCCTCTTTTAACTGTAAGGCGCCTAGATTCCTCGAACAAAAAACCTTGCCCAGCAGTTGGAAGAACGCACAGGTCACACCCCCTTAACAAGAAGGGTAGTAGAAGTGATCCACAAGACTACCGTCCAATATCTTTGACATCCATTTGCTGTAGAATCTTAGAACATACTCTTGAGCTTAGTTATAATAAAATATGTTCTCCAAGCCAGTCGGTTTGTATTCTGTAAACATCGATCGTGTGAAACCGAACTCGCCTTTTCTCCCATGGCATCCTGAAAGGCACGGATAAAGGAAGCCAGGTAGATACAGCACTTCTAGATTTCCGAAAAGCATTTGACACTGTACAACAGCTACGCTTATTATCAAAAGTACGATCATGCGGGGTATCTACTGAAATTCGTGACTGTATTGACGTTTTTTGACAGGCAGACCACAGCATGTTATTTTGGATGGAATGTCTTCGACGCATATAGAAGTAACGTAAGGAGTGCCCAAGGAAGTCTGTTGGGACCCTTTTTGTTCATGTTGTGTATTAATGACCGTGCAGATAATATTAATAGTAACCTCGCGGATGGTACAGTTACTAAAGCACTGACTGGAAAAAGCTGCACAAATATAGAGTCATATCTTAAAAGGATTTCAAAGTGTTGCAAAGATTGGCAGCTTGCTTTAAACGTTCAAAACGTAAAACTGTGCACTTTACAAAACGATAAAACTGCGGCTGAGGTAATTAGGACTACAACCTCAACGAGACACAGCTGGAATAGGTCAACTCATACAGATACTTGTGTGTAAAACTTTTTACGGTTATGAAATGGAACGATCACGTAGACTCAGTCGTAGGTAAAGCACGTGGCAGACCTGGGTTATTAGCAGAACACTAGGGAAATGCAATCAGTGTACAAAGGACCTCTGCGACTCATCCTAGAATGTTGCTCACGTGAGTGGGGGCCCATGCCAAATAGAAGTAATGAGAGATATTGAACGAATTTCCAGAAGGGCTGCACAAGTGATCAGAGGTTCGTCTGACCCGTTTAATAGTGTCGCAGAGATGCCGAAGAAACTTAAATGTACCCAAAATGCCTACTTACAGAGTTTCAAGAATCGGTTTTAAATGATGATGTTACTAGCTTAGATAAGAAACCACAGAAATTCGAGAAATTTGCATCAGCAGGACTACTGACTACTTTCATCAGCCATGGCATGAAATCAAGGGAACAGGTGATGTATTTTCAGACTGCATGAAACAGTGTTTCGATTCTCAAGATAGGTAATCACGCACGGAGCTTAATGTTGATAGAGCTGCTGAGTTATTTTCTGACATTAAATTTTGTATCGGTGAAACATCAAGTCAGTGAAGAGTCCATACAATACGTGATACAAGCTGTTCCGCATATTAGAGTTGAGATAACAACAAGGGGCTGCTTGTGCTGTTGTTGGAATACAGAGCCGAAGTACACACATAAACCATATGTTCGGTTGTGATCGTTATTTTAAATCAATTTAAACGGTTTTTTTAATACAACTCATTCCAATGCCAAACGACTCTCCATTCCAGAATAAATCTTCCAGTCAGCAGCGGAATATACGCTGTTTATAAACTTCTTAACAGATTAAAACTGTGTCAAACTGAGACCCGAACCCAAGGTTCTGGGTTTATAGTCTCAGTGCGGACAGCAAGGTTACAAGTTTGATACCCGTCCAGTACACAATCTGTAGAAGAACTCTCCACTGTTTGCAACCATCCACCTGCTGTGGCTGAGGTAATTATTATCAGTTATATTCAGCATTATATTGGATTTGTAACGGCACGAGCCTTACCAAAGGCACAGCACTCCCTTAGGCACCGCACTCTGCCTGTCAGTTGGTGAATAGTTGGTTACAGAAACCAGGGCCACTTTGGCATGTGTGACACTTGCAGGGGCCACACCGCAACAAATCCGCTTTGGCAAGTATAAATACTGGCTGTTCATTATAAACACTGGCTTTCCAGCCGTATGTAGAATCAGCAAGGCGCCACGTCAGCCTCAACTATCGCTTCCAGTGTGAGGCTGCTGCTCTACAGTCATTCTGACAGGACTGCCTGCCAGGGCACCGGCCACAGCAGTAATGGGCTAGAGTATAACTGAGGCTTTCCACGGACGCCAGCACCACACGCCGCCACCTAGACACAGGTTCACCGCCTAACACCAAACTGACCGCAAACAAGCCAGCTTTGCCTATGGTCGAGCCGACCATGTCACCTCACACCACGGCTGAGCCGGCACCACTGGCAGCCTCTGTAAGCATGTGTCGCAAGGTCCTTGCACTGCCATGTTAAGCTAGATGTGGCAATAGCCGGCTGCATCACTACTATGTTTCGCGCATAGAGATCAAAGAGAGCGACTTCAGCCATCGAGTGTCCGCCTGAAGTGAGCACAGGCCTCCAGTAAACACTGTTGGGGAAATAAATAAGGCTACTAATGACAACAAGCTGTTTCTGGCTCATCCTGACCCAGTAAACTCCACCAGACAACACAAGCACCAATTACAAGTGGTGTCAGAAATGGGATTGCCAGAGGTTCTACCATCACTGCCAATAGAGTCGAGAGTAAGTAGAAGCACGTGTATTCTGCAACTTCTAGTGGGTTCCTTGTGTCTGTTCTCCTGGCTTTGTGTCCTCTTCACGATTTCCTGTTGATATGTCTTTATCATGTCAAGAATAGATTTGGTTGTGATACCTGCGCACAGTCCAAGTGACGAAGTGATGAGAGCAGTTATATGCATGCAGTGTAATTTATCGGGTCATATGGCTCTGCATACTGAGTCTCACATGACTGGACATCTGCAAACAGACCATCGTCCCAGGCAATGTAAGGAGAGAGTGTGGCTTAGATTTGGGAGACCATGAGTGTCAGGGAAGTTTAGGCAAATGTAAACAGTAGCCAATTGAAGGTATACTTTATTACAAATAGTGTTGTCATGTTGCTTGTGAATTTAAAAGTCATCAAGGGATCTATGTTAGTAGATACACCGATAACCAGAACATTATGATCACCAATCTACTATCGATATAAACTCGTCCACGTGACAGCACCGTCACATGGCGAGGAGTGACTAGCTTGACTGCTAGTCTTCTAGTCAGATGGGCACACGGTGCATGTAGTATCAGTGAGCATACTGTACGTTCGTACAATGGGGAAGGTACGCAATCTACCTGAGTTTGACCAAGAGCAGATTGTGACGGTCTGGATGCTCAGAGCGAGCATTTCGGAAACCGTATGACTTGCCAGGTGTTTTCTAGGTGTCGGTGAAACAACCACTTCCAGGCGTCCTGGAGTTGGGCGGTCACCACTCATTACAGATACCAGACGTCGTAGGCAGGGCAGACTGGTAAAACAGGACAGGCGCCGAACTGTGGTGGAATTAACGTCAGATTTTAATACTGGGCAGAGTACACTAGTGTTTGAACACACAGTGCACCAAACACTCCTAACGATGAGCCGCCATAGCCGATGACCCATTCATGTGCCATTGTTAACACCATGACACCGGCAACTACGAATGAAATGGGCATGTGGCCATCGGCACTGGTCGTTGGCGCAGTTACAGAGCGTTGCGTGGGCTGATGAACACGATACCTTCTTAATCGTGCTAATGGGAGCGCGCGAATCGATCGTCTTCAAGGGAACAGCTCCTTGACACCTTAGGACGGAGACAAGCTAGCGGCAGCTCCATTACGCTCTGAGGAACATTCACATGGGCATTCATGGATCCAGTGGAGCTCGTGCAAGTCACCATGACGGCCAAGGAGTTTCGTAAACAGATTGCAGACCACATAGTCCCCTTCAAGAAGGTCATGTTTCCCGATGCCAGTGCCATTTTTCAACAAGATAATGCACCATGTTGCAAGGCCACGAGTGCGATGGGGGGCGAGTTCCAGTTGATGTGCTGTCACCACCCCCCCCTCTCCCCCAACTCGTCTGATCTGAACCCGATCGAACATATCTGAGAGGTGATTGGCCGTGGCGTCAGAGCTCATTGCGCTCCTCTCCAGAATTTGCAGGAATTAGGTAACTTGTGTGTGCAGCTGTGGTGCCAACTCCCTCCAGCGGCCTACCACGGCCTCATTGCTTCCATGCCATGGTGCGTCGCTGTTGTTATCCGTGCTAAAGTTGGACATACCTGCTATTAGGTAGGTGCTCATTATGTTCTGGCTGATCGGTGTATGTCGTTTGACATCCACACACTGCCTGAGTCGTGTGTGGAGCTTTTCTGTTTATGTTTCTACAAAGCACTCCTTCTGCTTGTATCTGTGATCCTATTATCTAGTGAGATCGTTGTAAGCCGAAAGGAGAGCGGGGATTGGGTGGGGGGGAGAGCTAATGGGATAAAAATACATCAGTGGCAAACAGTGTTTTAATGTTTAGGTTTTTAGTCTTCTCATTATGCGATGCTAAATCAAAACGTTTTAGCATGATGCTGAGCTATCACATGGAAAATTCAGTGGGCATGACAGCAGAGAATCAACCTACGATAACTGTCGGAATCAATTTAAGGAATAATGGGAGTCACAATGGCAGAACATATCAGGTTTCAGGGAAGTATGGTAAGGAGAAAATGTTATTGAGTAATAAGAGTGGAATTAAGGGGGTTCAGGTTCTAGCTGGTAGAAAGTGTGTTGTTAAATATATACAGGATGGTGCAAAAAGTAGGAGCAGATTTCAGTTGCTTACCACAGACAAACTGCGAAAGAGAAAGACATTATGCATGTCACTGCATAAAGGAAAGTTCTAAGTTTCATGTTCGCACAGACACAATGCCATACACTCAACTTCCAAGCATTGCTCGAAAAGCATCGAATCCGAAGTCCATTTCATTCCATACACGGATCAACAGGTCCCTGTTTACCGAGTGGACAGATTCAACAATTCGATTTCTCAGCTCTTGAAGAGTAGCTGCCATAGGTGGGACAAATAGCCTGTCTCTTGTGTACCCCCACGTTCGATTTGGACAATGGATTGACTTCTTGGAACTTCCAACACACAAAAATATTTCTCTTGTGATGTAGTCGCAAAGTTGCTACAAGCAAACAACAGTACAGTTGTGTCAAAACTTTAAACCTTACTCTGTCCAGTGACATGCTCAAGGTGTTTTTAATCTTTTATGCTTTGTCTGTAATAAACAATTGAAATCTGTACTTTCTTTTTGAGTCGTCCGGTACGTCAGTGGTATTGGAGAGCTTCTGAAGCACAGTATAGTGAATGGGTGTCTTGGGGATGAGAGGATAAGTTTAAAGATTTAAGAGAAAGTTCTCGAGATGTTACGATCAGAAACGTGACTGTATTAACTTTATCATGGCTTCCCTTTTTGTAAATAATTTATGTAATGCTCTTTTGTTGAACTCGTGTTCATTCGACACTGTAGTGATAAGTTGTAATAGGCTATTAGAATAATGATTATCACGCGGAATAGGTCGACAATGTTGACGAAGGTGAGCGATACATTGATGAAGCTAGGTACAGATTTGAGGAGGATAATTCTTGGAAAAAAAAGTGAGCACGTAATTGTGTAACGCTATAAAATCAAATAGGAGTACTACTGTAGGACATATCCCAAAATCCCAAAACCTTATCCCCCTCAAGATAGTTTGAAATTGCTGCCGAATAGACCAGTCAGGGTCGTGGACTGCAAGTGTGTTATGGACTCCTTGCAGAGACAGCCTGGCGATTGCCGCAGGAAGCAGCGAGTAAATTACACAGAAGTGGACCTAAGTGTGTATGGTGTGGACAGAAGTCAAAGTGTACTAATACATATTAGCTAACTTGGACCAGTGCAAGTTTTCAAGGCCAATCAGTAACTGAACCATAGAAACTGTGGAAGGATTTTAAGGTATCTGAGTAACTGTTATAGCTAGTCATCATCAGATTCGTCCGTAGCTCGTTGTCTAGTAGCTTGCGTTGCTGCCTTTGGATAACAGGGTCCCAGGTTCGATTCCCAGTAGGGTTGGGGATTTTTCTCTGACTGGGGACTGGGTGTTTGTGTTGTCCTCATAAGATCATCATCATCATCATCATCATCATCATCATCATCATCATCATCATCATCATCATCATTCGTGACTGGCTAGATTGGAATGTGTAAAAATTGGAACTTTGTACGGGCGCTGATGACCATACAGTTGAGCGACCCGCGAACCAAACATCGTCTTCATCAGATTACAATTTGGAGGGGTGAATTCTTCCAAGAGGGGAGGATGTAATGGCGCGACGCTAATGCAAGACAGCACACTGCTGTAGCAACCATGTACCGTATGTACCGTAACATACTGCCATGACACTGAGTCACGGCATAAATTTAGGCGCCAAAGACCATCGGCGATCAGATGATTACGAAGACCAGCCATATTCAGCACGTAGCACGTGTGATACTTACAGCGGGAACACCACAACAAACCTGCTTAGGTGCATATAAATACTGTGCGTTCAGCCAGGCTGGTCACTGAACCAGTGATCCATCGAGTTGGCGTCTGTTGCAGTCTCGAGTTCCGGCGTGAGGCCGCTACTGCTGCACCATCAAACTGACACGACCGCGTGACAGGGGGACCAGCCACAGCATTGATGAGCCAAGGGTCGAACTGATGTCCTCCTAGCCCTAAAACCACCAGATGACGCCAGCCAGATGCAGGCCTACATCTACATACATTCTCTGCGAGCCACTAATGGTGCATGATGGGGGGTACCTCTTGTCACTTTTCTGCCCATTCCATTTGCAAACAGGGCGAGGGAAAACCGCCTGTGTATATGCCTCCATACAAGCCTTGATTTCTCTCATCTTCGCGGTCCTTACGCGAAATGAATAAGGTTGGTGCATAACTTCGTAGCGTTTTTCCGTAAGTTTAGTAAACACGACAGATACACGTAACAGAGACTTTTATCGTCAATAATATGTTCTCCTTCACTATTTGAAACAGTCTGCCAACGTTGGAATAACTTTTCGACTCCACTACTGTAGAAATCACGTGGTGTTGAGGCGAACAACTCGTCCAGCCATGGTCGGAGCGCATTTTCATCCGGAGAGGAAGTTCCTTCAACACTGTTCGATAGAGAACGGAGAAGGTGAAAATCTGAGGAGGCAAGATCTGGCGAATAATGTGTGATGCGGAATGCCTTCCCAACACAACTCCTGTAAAGTGTTTTTTTTGCCGGTCTAGAAGAATGCGGGCGAGCGTTACAGTGGCGTAGCATCACTTCAAGCAGTCTTTTTGGTCACTGTTCTCGAACTGCTTCTACAAGACGTCTCAGTTGCCGACAACAAATATGAGCAGTAATGGATACATCTCGGAGAAGCTATTTGTAGTACACCACACCGTCGCTGTTCCACCAGATGCACTGCATTATTTTTTTTTTTTTACGTATACGTGTAGGTTTCTGTACGGTGAGTTCTGCTTTGTTTGGACCTAACCATTCCTTTCTTTTCCTTATGTCGGCATAAAGACGCCATTTCTCGTCACCAGTAACGGTACAGGATAAGAGTGGTCGGTGTTGTTCACGTTCCAATTGTCATGACGTGCAAGTACAGAGTCACATGCGACCATTTCTCATTTTTTTTCATTTTGGTTTAGAGCATGTGGTAGTTTTTACACCCTATTTTTGAACCTCCCCCCCCCCCCCCCTGCATGCAAACGTCCCATGGTGGCGGAATGATTACTGCTCATCACATATCCCAGTTCTCGAGTACAGTAACCTGGTTCATTGTGGATTAACACCTTTAAACGATCTTCATTAAAGCCCCTAGGTCTTCCTCAACATGGAGAGTCAGTAATGTCAAACGATCCTCCTTAAGACGAGAAAACCATTTACTTGCCGTGCTCTGTCCAATGGCTTTATACCCATAAAAGGCGCAAATGTCCCTCGCTGCCTCCGTTTTCGTCACCCCCCTACTGAACTCAAACAGAGGAATATGCCGGAAATTTTCCGATTCCTCCACTTGGCACTCCATTCTCTAGCGTCCACAGCTCCACTCACTGTCTCCAAATGACAAAAATCACAATATGTGAACTCAAATAGCAACAGTCAACTACAAATAGAAAATGACATTCAATAAACCCATAGCATCCGGAATACTAACATACTAAACAAAAACGCTATTAACTTATGCACCAATGTAATATATTGGCACGAGTAGAATAGTTCTGGAGTCAGCTGCAAATGCCAGTTATCTAAATTTTCTCAATACTGTTTCACAAAGGTGTCGTCGTCTTGCTTCCAAGATTTTCATTTGAGTTCACGAAGCAGCTCCGTAATATTCGCATGTTGAGCGAGTAACAAATCTAGCGGATCCCTCCTGAACGACTTCCAAAGTCTTCCTTTAATCCAACCTGACTGGGATCGCAAACACTCCAGCAGTATTCAAGACTGGGTCGCGGTCTCCTTTAGAAATGGGCTACACTTTCCTAAAATCCTCCGCCACCTCGCAACACACCAACCACCAGCCAGTCAGCTTTGCCTATGGCCGAGCTGGCCGAGTCACCTAGCACCACAGCCGAGCCGGCACCGCCGGTGGCCTCAGTATGCGAACGGCCGAGAGCACAACGCCAGCCGCCCATCGCCTGCCTGACGCACGCACAAGCCTACAGCGGAATCCGTCAGGGAAATGAATAAAAGCTACTACTGACAGCAACCATCGTCTCAGAACAGTTTTGTCGGCAAAGCCAGTCCCTTGCTTTATCATACTACCAGAACTATGTTTCCAGCAAGAAATGCACTTCCATGACACTCAAGAAATTAAGTTTATCGGAAAATGCGTCTTCGTTGTCTCGACTGTGTACCACGACCGTCGTCAACACGGCATAAACATTCCTAGGCAAATGCTGTATCGTTGGCACGGTGAACTGAATAGTTTAGCCTGTCATATGACTGGAACGTCGTCACGTCTTGAACCTGCCACAGGTGCGACTTTCAAGCAGAGAATCATGGTATCAGAATATATTTGATCGCTCCCCACGAATGGGACACCATCTGAAGGCCGAGCAGACATGCGGCATTTAACGTGCCACCTTCTCAAGAATATACCGTGGGGCCCCATACTCCGAGAAATTTAAATGCAGTGGTCGTGCAAGGCCACAGAGGACATGTTATTTAATCCTCAAGCTCACCGAACCAATCTTGATGATAGCCTGCACTACGGAGGAAACAAACAATTATAGTTTCATCTACGTCTCGGGTGTTCAACGGTGTCATTGTCGATCAATCCCGTACGGACCCACACTGTACCAACAGTGCCACTCGGCCGGAAATTACGGACTTAATTTTCCTTTCAATGCGACAATACAACACACTGCGTACCATGATATTACCAGCAACTCATTGTAGAACCTCGACCCCAGCTCACAGTTGTAAAAATGCATTCTGTACTGTAAGGTTCACCGCACGTTTTGCACAAGATAACTACGTTCTGTGGTAGGTGCAGACACGTCAGACCACATTATATTCTTACACTTGTCGCTTGACAGATTTTGTGGACAGATTTTGTGATCTTTGCGTCACCTATGCTCCTTCTCTCCAGTCACTTGATCGCAAGAGGTTTGACAGTAGCAGCTCTCCCCTAAAGTTTTGTTTGCGCAGTTCTCGCCGAAATTTTCTTTTTGTAGATACTGTGTTGTTCTAGCTGCTGCGTTGGAGAGATGGCGTACTTGTCGACATGGTGAGCGCAATAGTTTAGTTCTGCAGTTATTTTCGTGGCCTTTACTTTTGTACACACATCAAAAAAAGTTTTGCATCACCTCGGTTCCCAGAGTTCCGGAACCTGTACAGAAAATTGGAATAGAGATCAACATAAACATCATTTCCGCCCTTTTTATTGCTCATAAAATCCACACACACTGTATGTTGTACCACCATACAGGAAGACCTTCGGAGGTGGTGGTCCAGACTGCTGTACACACCGGTACCTCTAATAATCAGTAGCACGTCCTCTTGCATTGATGCATGCCTATATTCGTCGTGGCATACTATCCACAAGTTCATCAAGGCACTGTTGGTCCAGATTGTCCCACACATGAACGGCGACCCTCAGAGTGGTTAGTGGGTCATGTCGTCCATAAACAGCCCTTTTCAATCTCTCTCAGCCATGTTCGATAGGGTTCATGTCTGGAGAACATGCTGGCCACTCTAGTCGAGCGATGTTGTTATTCTCAAGGAAGTCATCCACAAGATGTGTACAATGGGGGCGCGAATTTTCGTTCATGAAGACGAATGTCTCGCCAACATGCTGCCGATATGGTTGCACTATCGGTCGGAGGATGGCATTCACGTATCGTACAGCCGTTACGGCGCCTCCCATGACCACCAGCGGCGTATACGTCGGCTCCACACAATACCACCCCAAAATAGCAGGGAATCTCCACCTTGCTGCACACTCTGGACAGTGTGTCTAAGGCGTTCAGCCTGACCGGGTTGCCTCCAAACACGTCTCCGACGATTGTTTGGTTGAAGGCATGTGCGACACTTATCGGTGAAGAGAACGTGATGCCAATCCCGAGCGGTCCATTCGGCATGTTGTTGGACCCATCTGCACCGCGCTGCATGGTGTCGTGGTTGCAGAAATGGACCTCGTCATGAACGTGGGGAGTGAAGTTGCGCATCATGCAGCCTATTGCGCACTGTTTGAGTCGTAATATGACGTCCTGCGGCTGCACGAAAAGCGTTATTCAGAATTGCGGCATTGCTGTCAGGGTTCCTCCGAGCCATAATGCATAGGTAGCGGTCATCCACCGCAGTAGTAGCCCCTAGGCAGCCTGAGCGAGGCATTTCATCGACAGTTCCTGTCTCTCTGTATCTCCTCCATGTCCGAACAACATCGCTTTGGTTCGCTCCGAGACGCCTGGACACTTCCCTTTTTGAGAGCCCTTCCTGGCACAAAGTAACAATGCAGACGCGATCGAACCGCGGTATTGACCGTCTAGGCATGGTTGAACTACAGACAACCCGAGCTGTGTACCTCCTTCCCGATGGAATGGCTGGAACTGATCGGCTGTCGGACCCCCTCTGTCTAATAGGTGCTGCTCATGCATGGTTGTTTACATCTTTGGGCGGGTTCAGTGACATCTCTGAACAATCAAAGGGACTGTGTCTGTGATACAATATCCACAGTCAATGTCTGTCTTCAAGAGTTCTGGGAACTGGGGTGACGCAAAACTTTTTCTGATGTGTATGTGTAAAAGCAATCCTATTTAATTTCCTCCTTCCTGTACCATTAGGTTTAATTTTTCTCCAGAAATTGTGTTTTCTCATGAACGATTTATAATGTAATGGCACTGGATGCAGTAGCTCCTTATATTCCTTGTTCATTTTCGACTCTCGTCACGAATGCACAAACTCAGTTACCAACGCCAAATCACCAGCATTGGACGTCTGCGATGTTCAACATGATGATAGGTTGACACAACACTGCAACTAACACACAGTGGCGGTAGCGAAGATCACTGGGCGTCTTGAATACAAGTTGTTGGAACACAATTCATGCAAAATACAATGTAAATGCGTTTACCTAAAAAAAATTCGGTGTTTTTATCAGAGCGATCATATTTTACTAACTTCGATATTTAGCGAAGGTAGGACACAAGAAATTGGGCGAGAAAATAAGTGTATCCTCACACTTTTTCTTCGTCTAAGAACTCCCGTAGCATCTTCTAGCAACTGTTCTTTTCTCGAGTATAAAAAAAAAAGAAGGGAGGCAAGACGGAGGAAGGCAAGATGGCGATATTCGAGTAATTAAAGACGAATCATTAGTTGAAGTGGAGAGAAATGAGGAGTCAGCCGGAACCTTAAAAAAGATCTGTCTTGAAAAACTTAGATTAAGATGGTCGTGCAGGGATCTGAAATTGACTCCTTTTGACTATCATAAACAACGGAACGGTTGAAGTTCGGTTCAATGTCACTTGCCAGAGGTCAGTGGAAAAGAATTTAGCTTTTGACTACGATTACCTTACGTCTACGTATGTAGCTTGAAACTCGCAGTCACAACTTGGTTTTCCGTTTCCATGAAATGTAGAAGACTGATGCTCCTGTACCTGCACATAGATAAATTGTAAAGGTACCCAACAACGCCTGTCTGGATTATCTGTAGGTAATATTACGAAAGCTTCAAGGTTTTTTTTTCTCAGCAACAGTTTATTACTGAGTTTTGTAATCATCCAATATCTAATCGATTACTTACCTCAAAAGTCCAGCAATTCACCTTGTTTCACACATGTAACAGTCTCATGTGTTACAAACATATACTCACACGTGGCCTTCTATACGCATTTATAGGCTTTCAGTCATCTTACATAATATCTATGCAGAATAGAAAATAAATGAGCAACAGGTTGAGACTGATGGACAGAGACTGGTTGGGTGGCATACACAGAGTGTTTAACTTCAGACAATTAAGTATCTCGAAAACGACGCATCGTACAAAAATAACGTTCTAGCAGAAAGTTAATATAAGTAAAGAGGACATCTGTCTGCGCTACAAATGGACACCTTCCATCTACCCCTCGTGTGTGTGTGTGTGGGGGGGGGGGGGGGGGGGGGGGGTCAAAATTGTATTTTCAAATGGGAAGACCCCACCTCATTTTATTGCATATTCGGATTCTACGCCATAACGTACGTACTGTTTACACAAACCATTGTTTCCCATTCGTGGCAGACGACGCTGTAATCGACAAATATCAAGTGTGCCTATTTTAGTAATTAAGAACCGACACGTTTTATTCTACATTTCATTTACGATATAAACGTAACATTTTGTGTTCTAACTGTTGATACTGATGTTCAAATGTTACTTGAGTGTTGCAGATGTGATTGTACAGTACAAATAATGTCTAGACACTTATTTCTGATAAACTACTTGTATGATAACGTAGTTTTCTGTTCCCTATGGGGTTGATTGTGGTCAGTCGAAATGCTTAATTTAGGTGGCCGCCCTCGAACCCCCCCCCCCCCCCCCCCCCAACAATGTGACTGATTTCGGCGTGAGTTTCCATCGAACCACTGTAACTCTCGCGCTGGCCGCTACGCGGATACTGACGGAATACAGACCACAACCATTGTAATAAGGTAAAATGTCCATGAAGTGATAGTGACACGCGCACGTTTCATAGATAACCACCGAAATCAAGCGCCTCAATGGTGAGAGGCAAGGCGACTCACAGATTTCTGGCATCAGGTGAAAACAAAAAACTATTGCATCCATGTCGCTGTTCCTGGATCAAGCTGAACGTAGGTTGTAAGCAGACACTGAAACGGCTAATCATATGGTATTGTACAATCAAATTTGCAACACCCCAGTAAATTTCGAATATAAATATCAATCGTTAGAGCACAAAGGTTTACATCGTAAACGAAATGTAGAAGCAAATGCGTCGGGTTCTTAATTGCAAAAACAGGCACGTTTAATATTTATCGACTGTAGTGGCAACAACCACGAATAGAAAACAATTGTTTGGCGTAGAATCCTTATATGCAATAAAAATAGGGGGGTTTCCATTTGTAAATACAAAGTCGAACCTGCCCACACACGAGGGTGGTTAGAAGATGGCTAGCTGTCGTACAGACATTACTAATATTAACTTTTCACCTAGAACATCTTTTTCGTACGATGTGTTGTTTTCGAGATATTTAGTTGTGTCAAGTTAAAACAAACGCACTGTATAGTGCATGAATGTTCCATCTACGCAGTTAGCGCCCTACGAACCAGAGAATAATGAACAGACGTCAAGGTCAACAAATATATAGGTGGTAAGTCGGTTGTATTATAAAAAGTAAACAAAACGATGGAATTTGTTTCTATAGAGCGTCAGATAGGCTTTGCCAGAGGGCTGTGACTTCATAGCAATGAAGTAAATAAAATAACATATTACATAATGACGTATAAACACACTATACAGGGTGATTCAAAAAGAATACCACAACTTTAAAAATGTGTATTTAATGAAAGAAACATAATATAACCTTCTGTTATACATCATTACAAAGAGTATTTAAAAAGGTTTTTTTTCACTCAAAAACAAGTTCAGAGATGTTCAATATGGCCCCCTCGAGACAATCGAGCAATATCAACCCGATACTCCAACTCGTTCCACACTCTCTGTAGCATATCAGGCGTAACAGTTTGGATAGCTGCTGTTATTTCTCGTTTCAAATCATCAATGGTGGCTGGGAGAGGTGGCCGAAACACCATATCCTTAACATACCCCCATAAGAAAAAATCGCAGGGGGTAAGATCAGGGCTTCTTGGAGGCCAGTGATGAAGTGCTCTGTCACGGGCTGCCTGGCGGCCGATCCATCGCCTCGGGTAGTTGACGTTCAGGTAGTTACGGACAGATAAGTTTAATACACCACCTATCAGGAGGTTTAACACCATACTTCGTTCGAAATGCACGCTGAACAACTGTCGTCGATTCACTTCTGCCGTACTCAATAACTCAAAAAGCTTTCTGTTGAGCGGTCGCCATCTTAGCATCAACTGACGCTGACGCCTAGTCAACAGCGCCTCAAGCGAACAAATGTACAACTAAATGAAACTTTATAGCTCCCTTAATTCGCCGACAGATAGTGCTTAGCTCTGCCTTTTGTCGTTGCAGAGTTTTAAATTCCTAAAGTTGTGGTATTCTTTTTGAATCACCCTGTATTATGCATAAGTGCTGTGTTATACATATAACGTAAGGTATATCTGTGTTGTGGAGGGTTTTATGGTGTTCGTTATTAAACTCTTATTAGAGGACTGGCTCCATGTGGTAGGGACGGTTGAGCTTGGTAGTTCTCTCACACAATCAAGCTAGATTTCAGAAATGTTCACGTGACTGATGTGAGTGAGTTTGGACCACATGTTCGTTCATTCACGGAAGACTGTTTTAAACCTGCTTCTGATATGTACAACATACACGTATTACATAATCCACAGTGAATATCAAGTATATACGTGGGTATGGTTTCGCTACCTGCTGTTTTTCTCGGGGCATCTCAGCAACAGTCTTACCTTCATTTTAAGGTTGTTCAGCATCGTGCCACAATGAAAATGGCGTCGCCTGTCTTCGTGTGCTTTACTAAAACAGGAGCCGTTACCATCTACACTAGGCGAGATGCAGAAAGTACAATATCCTGCTATAGTCTTACAAAATAGGAACACAACTGTGTCGTTTGGATTACGAAAAACCCGACTATAAATGGACAAGTTTAATAGTGTTCACTGGAAAGTTAGCTGCACAACAGCAAACAGAAATAAACAAAATCTTTCTCAGTATACTATAATACCAGCAGAAAGTAATTTCGAAGAAAGTGTTTTATTCCCCGCAGAGATAATTCACCTGAAAGACAGACCTAATATCAATAAAGGTTCCTGGCATCTCCGATCGCGCTCGACATTTGCCAAGTGATGTTCTGACCTACCGCAAGGACTTCAGCTTGCCCCAGCAGACCGCCTACACGTCTGCTTTACGATGTCACAGTTTCCCCTCAGCCTTGTCACTGGACGCAAACATCGCAGATTTTGTGAATAAATAATAACATCTATATTATAGACATATTGGGCATTCTGTTCTATAGTTTCACACTGACAAATATTCTGTGAAGTGATCTGCAAGGATAGTATTCAGTAATGTAAACTAAGTGACCAACCAGAAGTTTGGTACACGCTCAACAGTGATTTGGTAGGCACTGAATGTGACATGCCCTTACCTTCCTCGTGCCCATGAATCAGCTCACCCACCCACATACACGATACCTACAAATAGCAGCTTAAATCGCCGTTCTTATATAACATTTGTGCGCTTTGTATTCTATGAATAGCATGTACTGACGATATGTTCTATGTTAACACGATTTTCGTAAGTGTCGATTGTGAAACCAAAGGCTAATTAACCAATTAAGTAACAGTTGAAGGATAACAATTTCGAACGCAGAGTAATACAACTACTAGAAATAAAGTACATGGGACAGTACAGAGTAATAAATATGTAGTTTGTCCTCTTTTAGTGGAACTCGTTTTGTCACAGCAGTTTCCGTCGAACACATCTTCCCTCCTCGACAAATCGATTTTGTGTGTCCTGTTGATTGCACCTTCCACAGCGGCCGCACATATAACAAGTTGTAGCTGATGTTTAATTTCCAACTTCGAATCTGACTTTTTCACACTGACAGTGATCTTTGGTTACCCTTAGTTTCTATTAAGGTTTACAGGGCAAGACGAGAAACGTCACGTGCTCCGCGGGGGCCGAAGTTAAAAGTAGGTCTAGCTCATTAGAGAAAAATGTTGCCAATCGACAGAGACTAATTGTTCTTTATCTGTGAGTCATTATTCTGGCGAAACACCAGTTTCTTCAGTATCAAGTGGACTGAAAACTGAACAAAATTTCCGATTAATTTTGAGCGTTATTTTGCCTATTAATGTCTTTAATTATTCTTGCAAAACGAGCTTAATATTCTCGCTTACTAAACCTTAAGATTCAACTGTCGCGAATACAACGGAAAAGGGCAACTTGACAGAAATATCCCAAATGTGAGAAAGGAATTTCTGAAAACATAGAGAAACAATTCCTTTCGGAGAGCTTAGTGGTAGAATTTTAAAGAGACAGATCGTTCTAGTATTAATGGTCCGTTTATCAGCGCATGTAACTGCAGTCAACGAACTGACTCTGCCATATGAATCCGATAAAGTTTGAATCGCTATTTTAAAAACGTTCATTAACAATAATGTGTCACTTAACGGAGAGCGAATCACTCACAAGTAGCAGAAGGCAAACAGCCACGTCCTTCTGAAAGCGGTCATTGGATTCATTTCGTAATTCGCCTTTATCCATTTAGAGAAATCCTGGAAAAACTACACATGATGCTAGAACGGGATTTGAACCCTCTTCATCTGGAATGCATGTCTAGTGTGCAAACAGCTGCGCTATGTTGCTCGTTAGAGCGGACTACTGCGAAGAGGTGATTTAAATTTCCTCAGTACCACAAGAAAAGATTACTTTAATGTGTCTAAATGTCACACTACTTTCAGCTGAGAATATTTTCTGCCTAACAACCGTTTCTAAAGCATTTCTTTTGACAACTTACATGTACGTTCCTGGAAAGCTGGTTCATTTCCAGAAAATTAGATGCATCGAGTCGTTGTTTATCTTTCCAATGCAGAGAATGAGATGCACTGGTCGTGTTAGCAATAATGCTTCGCAATGAATGTCAGATGAATAAGCTAAAAGCTCGCATATAGAAAATAATCAAGTTTTCACACAGGTCGTACGTAACTCATATTACCGCTACTTTAACGAAACTTTTACAGATTACCACGCGGAACACTACGCGAAACCCAACGACCAGATGACAGTCCAGAAAACCATTACGGTACCACAAATAACAGTAAGAAAGCCGGCCACCAGGGCGGCCGAGCGGTTCTAGGCGCTACAGTCTGGAACCGCGCGAGCGCTACGGTCGCTGGTTCGAATCTTGCCTCGGGCATGGATGTGTGTGATGTCCTTAGGTTAGTTATGTTTAAGTAGTTCTAAGTTCTAGGGGACTGATGACCTCAGCAGTTAAGTCCCATAATGCTCAGACCCGTTTTGAACCAATAATACGAAAATTTTCTTCTCGCCTCCCTCCCCAGCACAAACAAAAACCGACGAATGGTGCAAAGGATGAAAATGCGAGGCGCATAAGATGGGAGTAATTATTTAACTCATATGTGCCTGTTACAGCTTGTCAGCTGGACTTTACGTAGGTACGGGAATCGTTTGCTCGTCTTACAGCACCGAATACGTGACCGCAACCCGATGATTCACCTTACAGTCTTGGCACATACACTGGGTTTGTTTGGCTCTATAGCGAAAGGTGGTGTGCACTATGCACTGCCGCTAGCATAGGGACGTCAAGGGCGCCAATGCATGCCTTCTTAAGGTTCCTGTTCGCGGCTATTCAGATTCACTGCGATTGTTAAAAAATCACGGTAGACATATAAGTAAGGTAAATATTTGGGAAAACAAAAGAACATTCCGTTCGATAAATCCTCTGTGCTATGACGAAATCTCTCTGTTCTTACGACCTTTCGACATGCTATGAGCGAACAGGAAACTCACTGCCTAGTAATGGTATCTAAGAATAACAAGCGCAGCACATTTTTGTTTAAACTATTTGTTTACCGGTGTTGGGGCGAAACTTGCGTCCTAAATCCTAGTACAGTTAGTACTTCTACCAAATTAACTGCTACAATTTGCTCCTGAAGCAAATCTACTTTCTCTTTGGTGACTGGGTTTCGCAGTTTTCCGCCCGAGACGCGGCTAGCGGGAAGAGATGCGCGGCAGGGCGGGCCACCCACCTGCCAGAGAGACGGGTGCGGGCCCTGCTTGCGCTGCTGGCCGGAAACCGCCGACTCGCCGGCTGTCTGTCTGTGTCGGCTGCTGCTGCTGCGGCTGCCGCCACACTGGCGGTGGGTGGGTCGCGCCGAGGTCGGCTCCGCGCAGCGCGCCCGCCACCCCTCCCCAAAACGCGCCTGCGCATCTTTGCCGCCCTACGCGCGTCTCTCTTACGTGGGGGGCGGGTTTCACAACTCCGCGCCGCCGTGCCTCACACCAGCGTCCTGCCTGCCGAGTCGTCGCCAGCACCTTGCTTTCTTATCGTTCTCTTTCCGTACAGCGACGATAATATGTAAAAATACACTAACGAAAAAAAAATCGCAACACAGAAAAGGAATAGTGACACATAAACCAAAGTTTGTAGGCGTGTTTCTACATTTGAAACGTGATGTCTGTTCAAACGCGTCAGTCACGTAAGAGCGGCAGTTGTAGCGTCACTATGACGATGAAAGTCACGACTGCTTTAAGTACACGCTATAACGGGCGTGAGCGTTAGTTACCTTTGAAACTGGACATGGTGAGTTGATGTTAATCAAGAATGTCTTTGGGGTGACAAAGACGCCACATCACTGTGTTTTTTTTTTTTTTATGTGAGGTCCGCCAGTTATGCAAAACACCGCTTTTCTCAGTGTAACCAGTCAATTATAACTAAGACATTTCCTGACTGGCTAAAATATGCAGATGTTAAGCCTCTATTCGAGAAAGGGTTATAAAGAGATACCATCAAACTACAGACCGATTTCACTTTCGCCAGCATTCTCAAAAATTTCAGAAAAAGTAATGTACAGGCAGCTTCTCAACTATCTGACCACAAATAACATATTATCAAGAACACAATTTGGATTTCTGAAGGGTTCTGATGTCGAGAAGGCTATTTACAGCAACAGTGAAAATGTACTTAATTCGTTAACTAACAAATTACAAGCAGCAGGTATTTTCTGTGATTTGTCAAAGGCATTCGCTTGTGTGACCTTTTTAAATAAATTAGAATTCTATGGTGTCACGGGCAGTGTTGCAAAATGGTTCAAGTCACACCTCGCTAACAGGAAACAAAGGGTGTCAGTGCAAGGGACTAGTGAATTAAGTCATCAGCCATCATCAGAATGCGAAGAAATTACATGTGGTGTCCCACAAGGATCCGTCTTAGGGCCATTGCTATTTCTTGTGCACATTAATGATCTCTCATCAGTCACACTGCCAGAAGCTGAGTTCGTTTTGTTTCCAGATGACACTAGTATTGCAATGAATAGTATGTCGAGTGTAGTTCTAGGAAGATCTGCTAATGACGTTTTCGTGGATATTAATAAATGGTTTAAAGCCAATTCACTGACATTAAACTTCGAGAAGACTCACTATGTGCAATTCAGAAACTTTAAGAGGCTTCCACCCCACATGTGCATAAAGTATGAAGAAGAGCAGGTAGAAGAGGTTGACAGTCTTAAATTCCTCGGATTACAACTTGATAATAAATTCAGTTGGGAGGAGCACACCACAGCACTGCAGAAACGCCTTAACAAATCTGTATTTGCAATTCGAGTGTTAGCAGACATAGGCGACATAAAAATGAAAAAACTTACATACTTTGCCTACCTTCATTCCTTAATGTCATATGGTATAATATTTTGGGGTAACTCTTCAAGTCAAACAAAAGTTTCCAGAGTCCAAAAGCGCGTAATACGTATTATTTGTGGAGTAAATTCACGGACGTCCTGTAGAAACCTCTCCAAAGAACTGGGTATACTAACTACTGCCTCTCAGTGTATTTACTCCTTAATGAAATTTGTACTAAATAATATATCTCTTTTCCCAACAAACAGCTCAGTTAATACATACAATACCAGGAACAAAAATGATCTGCACAAGGACTTAAAAGCACTTACTTTAGTTAAAAAAGGGGTCCACTACTCAGGAACACCCATCTTCAATAATTTGCCAGCAAACATAAAAAATTTAGTTACAAATAAAGATCAGTTTAAAACGAGCCTTAAGCACTTACTAGTGGCCAACTCCTTCTACTCCATTGACGAATTTTTTAGTAGAAACAAATGATGTATTGTATATATTCATACTATTAGTATTGTTATTTCAGCTTTAAAAAAATTTACATGTTCCACATCCACGAGGATCTCCTCAGCACGGATTCATGGAACGAAAAAATAATCTAATCCCAAACATGTTTCGGCACCACTCTGCCATCATCAGTGGGTTTTTGTTTTTTATTTATTCTGCAATGTGAACATTTTGTTAAATGATTATAAAATTATGTGCATTTTTACTTCAAACAACAGATCATTTCTGTTTGTAAATAACTTTCTATTTGGTCTGCATGTACTTTCTAGATCACTTTTGTGTTAATTACTACAGGTAGCTTGTCATCTGCAAACCAAACGATGTTGATGAGAAAGTTTTTTGCTGGGAGTTAACCTATCTTCTAGAATTTAACTTTGTTTTTCGCGATGTTTTCGCGCCTATTTTCGTATTTACTTACGTTTTCGTATGGCAAGCGCTTCCATTCTCCACATCATGCTGAGACGTTGATGCATACGTAACTATAAGAAGTATTTTCCACAGATAGCGTAGTAAAATATTTTTTCACTACACCAGAACACAGTGTGATTATGGTTTGTTATGTGTCCCAGCCCAGTCAGTGTTCATTTGTTCACCAGAGAGTTCAGCGATTCCTTTTGTGTGTAAATGGTGCGTCTTTGCAGATTTTAGTGTATCTATTTTTCGTGTGTGCGTGTGTGTGTGTGTGTGTGTGTGTGTGCGTGCGCGTGCGCGTGCGCGTGCGCGTGCGCGTGCGCGTGTGTGGACTTCATCTCTTTGTGCTGTTTTTATTTGTAAAGTGTTTGTTTGGGGTTGTGTAGCGGGGCTGCGAGGAGCCAGATGTTCCTTCTGCGGTACTGCACAAGACTTGTCAGGAATGTTGCCCCTCTACATGACTGCTGGCAGTGGTGGTCACGAGAATATACGGTCGCGAGAAGACAGGGCTCTGGACGATCACGTGGCACCACCGGCGTATGGCTCTCGCACATCGTACTGTATTTGCAGCAACAATTGGCACCACAGTGACACAATGAACTATTAGATATTGGTTACTCAAGGACAACTCCGAGCAAGACGCCCTGTAGCATGCATTCCACTGACCCCAAACCATCGCCATCTGAGGCTCAGTGGTGTCACGTGGCAGCTCATTGGAGAGCAGGTTGGAGGTCTGCTGTGTTTTCTGATGAAAGCTGGTTCTGCCTCGGTGCCAGTAATGGCCGTGTGTTGTGTATGAGATAAGGGCCAGCACCAAACCTGTCTGCGTGCTAGACACACTGCACCTACATCTGGAGTTCTGGTCTGGTGTGCAATTTTGTATGATAGCAGGAGCACTCAAGTCATTATTCCACGCATTCTGATTGAAAATTTGCATGTCTGTCTGGTGATTCGACCTGTTGCGCTGCCACTGATGAACCGCATTCCAGGGGATGGTTTCCAACTGGATAACGCTCGCGCACATACCGCTGTTGCAACCCAACACGCTCTACAGAGTGTCGACATGTTGCTTGGCCTGCTCAATAACATATGGGACATCATCAGATGACAACTCCGGCATCATCACAAACAGCATTAACCGTATCTGTATTGGCCGACTACCTGCAATAGACAGGGAACTCTATCCCACAAACTGACATCTGGCACCTGTACAACACTATGCATGGACGTTTGTAAGCTTGCATTCAACACTCTGGCGGTCATGCTGGTTATTAATGAACGAGCATTTCACATCTGCAATGACTTATCTCACGCTTACAGTAATCTGTGACCTTACAATGTTAATCACTTAAATATGTTTCCTAGATAAATTTATTCCCGAAATTTCATTACACTGCATTAATTATTTCTTCGTGTTTCGATTATTTTCAGTCCGTTTATTTTCCATTTGATAAGTTAATGCTCAACAGGGCAGAATGGAATGGCTGTAAGAGACGTATGATGATAATGGAATACCTCGAAAAGTGTGCGCGTCTCTCATACATGGGGAGGAGAGGGGGAGGTCAGGTTTCAGAACTCCGCACTCCAGGAAGGCTGAAACGATATAGACCTAAGCAGTACTGGAATGCAGGAGTTGAAGAGACCATGCTGAAAAGGCACGAGAGCATTTGGGAAATGGAATGCACTTTGTTTTTTCCAAGGTCTTTACTTCGCTATTACTATACCGTGACTTTTGGCTCTAAGCATAATGGGACTTAACATCTGTGGTCATCAGTCCCCTAGAACTTAGAACTACTTAAACCTAACTAACCTAAGGACATCACACACATCCATGCCCGAGGCAGGATTCGAACCTGCGACCGTAGCGGCACGCGGTTCCAGACTGAAGCGCCTAGAACCGCACGGCCACACCGGCCAGCTATAGTTGGTGTCTCAGGAGGAATGGTCAATATTCAGGCACATAACAGGAACGATCACTCAAAGCAAAAAAGTCTAATACACATGGTCTCTAAAATGCGTACCGTAAGAACTATGAGCACTTCTGCGATACTGTGAAACAAATGCTTCTATTGTAAGCTCTTTGCTTTTCCTTGTTTTGAGAGGTGGTAGTATGGACCAAAACAGGAGAACTTCTTTTCATAAACAAGGGATCTAAAGTGGATACCGTAAGAGCTCTGCTCTACATCTATATATGAGGCATGTTCAGAAAATAAGTGTACTAGATTTTTACATTTTTTAAGAAAACATATATCTTTAAAAAATTACAGGATCTTGTTGATACTCTTGTTGATCATTTTTCCACGTAATTGCCATCCCGTTCAATGCATGTGGTGAGCTATGGCACAAGGTTCTTTATGCCCTCCTCGAAGAACACACCGGCCAGCTCCTTCCTCCACTTCAGAATCTCTTCCTGCACCTGCTCGTCCGTTGAAAATGTAATTCCACTCAATGTGTGCCTTCAGGCGGGTCAAAAAGCTGATGATCTGAAGGCGCCAGTCCGGCCAGAGTGGCCGAGCGGTTCTAGGCGCTACAGTCTGGAACCGCGCGACCGCTACGGTCGCAGGTTCGAATCCTGCCTTCGGCATGGATGTGTGTGATGTCCTTAGGTTAGTTAGGTTTAAGTAGTTCTAAGTCTAGGGGACTGATGACCTCAAATGTTAAGTCCCATAGTGCTCAGAGCCATTTGAACCATTTTTTGAAGGCGCCAAGTCGGGGCAATACGGAGGGGCGGTTCAAAACATCCCTACCAAATGAGTCCATAAGCGCCTTGGTGGCTAAGGCTCTGTGAGGACGGGCGTTGTCGTGCAACAAGCACCTCTTCTCATAGTATGCACTCCTTTTGTTTTGTATCCTTTTGAGTTTTTTTAGGCTCTCACAATATCGTTTTGCACTGATGGTGCCCCCTGAGGCAGAAATTCGACCAAGATGATGCCTTTTCGGTTCCAAAACACTTAGGCTGTAATCTTTCCCCCGAAATTATGGTTTTTTAATTTTCTAGCAGATGGGGCATTGGTGCGACGCCACTGTGACGTCTGTCTTTTTGTCACAGGCGTGTAAAGAGCCACCCGAGTTTATTTCCAGACACAACAGGCTCAAAAAATCCACACCTCCCAACTCAAATTGCTCAAGAAAGTCGTAGGCGCTACTGGCCAGATTTTTCTTGTGCCACTCTGTCAGATGTTTTGGGATGCATCTTGCGCACAGTTTCTTGCATCCCAACGTTTCTGTGGCTGTCTCGTATAACAGAGTTCTGGAGAGTTGTGAAATCATCGCAGAAATTTCGTACACTGTCAATCGGCAGTCTTCACTAACAGTTTCCTTGATATTTTGCACTACTTCATCAGACTAAATGGGAGATCTTCCACGCCTCTGTTCGTTATAAACATTTGTTCTGCCTCCACTAAACTCCTTACACAACTTAAGTACACTCGTTCTGTTCGTAACACCTTCTCCGTGAAGCGTTTTGACTCGTGAAAAAAATAAATAAATAAATAAAATAAAAAGTCGGTAGGTGTTATACCTTCCGCGAATAGGAAGCGGCTAACAGCGCGTGGCTCGCACTTGGCGAGACTTCTGACCGACTCGTTTCCCGCAACTGGACGTTACACCCTGAGTTTACGTAATGCAGTGTTTCTGCAATGCCCACTCTGGTCAGCGGAACTCCCTTTACCACTCAGTGTTGCCAACCCTCAAGAAACAAAAAACCACAGCCCCTTACGATCAGAATACACTTTCTGAGCATGTGTCGTACACACTCTGCAAGCCATTGTACGGTGCGTGGCGGGTGGCGGTGGGTACCTTGCACCACTCACTACTCGTCATTTATTTTCCTGTCCAAATCGCAAATACGTACAGCGAGAGAAAAACGACTATTCATATACCTCCATATGAGCCCTAATATCTCTCATCTTATTTTCGTGGTCCTTACGGGACAGTATAATCATTCTACAGTCAGCTTCAAACGCTCGTTCTCTAAATGTTTTCATAATGTTCCACGAGAAGGTCATCCCCTTCCCTCCAAGGATTCCTATTTTAGTTCGTGAAGCTGCCACTCATCACACCAACTAGAAACCTTGTCTAAGTCATATTGTATCATCCTACAGTCAATCAACGACGACACCTTCCCGTACACCAAAGCATCATGAGCAAACAACCGCAGATTGCCGCTCACTCTGCCTGCCATATCATTTATGTGCTCCTGACGATACCCTTGTGTCTGATGAACACTCGCCGTCAAGGACAACGTCCTGGGTTCTTTTATTTAAGAAGTCTTCGAGCCACTTACATATCTGGGAACCTACTGCATATAGTCCAACCATCTGCTACTGCGAAACACACCTCTGCTTCTGAATAAGTGCTCATAGCCCATTACGTATGAATTTTAAAGCTCACGTTCAGTAGACTTTTTTTGTTTCCTGTCATATCCGTGGACACTGACCATTCCTCCTGGGACACTCCCTATAAGAGCTGCCTGTCTAGTATGGTCTCTCCAACTCAAGCATTCTTTCCCTCTTTTACGCCTTGCTGGAGGTGCCCACACTTCGGGGTGTTCTGTTACCGCCTATACGTCTCACATAGCCATACAATTTTACGAGGGCTATCCACAAAGTACATTACGTTTTCGTTTGTGTCCGTTAGGGGCGGGGCTAGCGCGGCCATCTTGGTGTCATGGCATTCCGCCGCTCAGTCGGCATCCTGCCGTGCTAGTGAGTGGTTCGTGCTGTACTCCGTTGAGTTACTGTGACAGTTTGAAATGTCAGCGTTAATTGAAAATGCCGCGAAGTGTGAAGTGCGTGCTGTAATAAGGTTTCTGACTGCAAAAAACTGTACAACGATAGAGATCTATCGGCAGCTTTGTGAAGTGCATGGGGACAACATAATCACTGAAGGTGGAGTGTGTCCATAGGTCATAAAATTTAAAAATGGCCGAACTAACGTTCACGAAGAAGAGCGAAGTGGAAGACCCAGCATAGTGACTGCCGAACTTGTCGAAAAAGTCGATGCTGTGGTCCGTGAAAACCGTAATTCCACAGTAACGGAACTCTCTATGAGTTTTCCACAAATTTCACGAAGTTTGTTGCACGAAATCATTACCGAAAAGCTTGGTTACCACAAGTTTTGTGCAAGATGGATACCAAAAATCTTGACAGAGATTCACAAAAATCAGCGAATGGCTGCAACGTTAACGTTTTTGGACGCTTACGAGAAAGATGGCGACTCATTACTCGATCGCATCGTTACTGGTGACGAAACATGGGTTAAGCATGTGAACTGCGAGACAAAATTGCAGTCAATGCAGTGGGGGCACACAAATTCCCCCCAAAAACCCAAGAAATGCATGCAGACAATGTCGGCAAGGAAGGTGATGGCGACTGTGTTTTGGGACAGAAAAGGTGTTATTTTTGTGGATTTCCAGGAAAGAGGCACTACAATAAACTCTCAAAGGTATTGCCAAACTCTGCACAACCTCAGAAGAGCAATACAAAACAAGCGCAGGGGAAAGTTGGGCTCAAAGATCATGCTGATTCACGACAACGCCCGGGCCCACACGGCAAATGCCACTCGTGAAGTTCTCGAATCTTTTAAGTGGGAGTTGTTTCCTCATCCGCCGTACAGTCCCGACCTGGCACCGAGCGACTTCCACTTACTCCCAGCAATGAAGAAGTGGGTGGCTATGCAGCGTTTTGATGACGACGCACAGCTTCAAGAAGAGGTAACCACGTGGTTGAAGGCGCAGGCGGCCGAATTTTACGACGAAGGAATTTCCAAGCTCGTCCATCGCTACGATAAGTGCCTTAATTTAAATGGCAACTATGTAGAAAAGTAGTCTTTAAGTGTGGCTTTCATCTGTATATAATAAAAAAAATTTCCAATACTTTATTTATTTTTAATTCCAAAACGTAATGTACTTTGTGGATATCCCTCGTACAATGCTGGCCACTAAAAACTGCAAAGGCCATCAACTGTTATGAACATTGTTACTGGCTTGTTTATGCAAATCATTAGCATTTACACCATCAACGCACGAAGTATGTAGGAGTAAAGCCAGCTGCATTCTGTTTATAAGCAAAGTACGTAAGCACCTGGCGTTGCCTGGATAGGTATTTATTCCAGTTCCATCCTCTCTCCGTTCAACCCCCCCCCCCCCCCACCTACCCACACACACACACACACACACACACACACACACACACACACACACACACACACACACACTCCTTCTCCTGCCCCTTTTCCTCTTCCCTATTCTGTTCATTTACTCCTCCCCCTCTCTCTGTCATCTTCTCCTCTTCCCTTCCTCTGTCCATAGGCTTCTCCCCCTCTCTCAGTCCACATCCTCCTCTTCCCTATATCTGTCCATTTCCCCCCTACACTCACTGTGTCCACCCTCCTCCCTCATATCTACGTTCATGTCCTCTTCACCCTCCTTTGTCTGTACATCTCTTCCTCTCCCTTCTCAGTCCACATCATCGCCACTACCGCAATAAGAAGTCGCTGGTTGTTACTCTCACAACAATGCTCTCCAGACAGTGACATATATATCACTTTTGGTTGAAATCGATGACTTCAGAAGAAGCTATTTGGAGAGGCTTTGCCAAGCATGTCACATACACATAATTCACAAATGTTTGTACACATATTTTCACCTGTATCTGTAGCGGATTTCGTCCTGCAGTATCGATTTCACGCAGTTCAATCTCTACGGCGTCACATCCCCTGAGCAACGTGTCGCACAATGATATAATTTCGCAGGTAGATTCAGCAATATATTTCTATACTGCCTGCGAAATGTGTTGCGAATAAAGGTATTAGTAAAGAGGTAATAAATTAAAATGTGATGCATGATGCGGCAGTTTTCCATGCATCTCAGTGTTTTGACGTCATATTTCCTGAACTATGGGTCATACAATGACATACTTTTGCAGGGATATTCAGTGGTATATGTGAGCACCGTCTACAAAGTGTGTCGTGAATACTGTGAACAGTAAAGAAGCAATACTTGATGCGGCAGTTTTACTGCATGAACTGCGAAAATGTCGTAAGTGATAAACTTTTTTTTCCTTTCGTCATTTTGTGCAGGTATCAACAAGAAAAAGTTTAGTAAAGGCTTGAAATTATGTGTAAAGTCTGTTGCAAGTCACTAAACACTCTCATTCTCAAATACTGGATGAATACAATATGCGAATTCGCGCGTCGTCAGGTACACTACTTTTTGAACACACTACTTTTTGAACCCCACCCCTGGGCCTTTGACAGGTAGGTGGTTCTTAACCCTACAGCGAATTTTTTCCAGACAGTAAGTGGTATGTGGACCACGTTAGCTTGAGATCAGTCCACTGGTTTAGCAGGAGATGTGAAACATATATACATACATACGTACATCTGTACATCTATTTTTATAATATTTATGGATTATGCAGCGGGTTTGTCCTTCAGAAATCGAACACAGACGTTGGCGCGGTTTGTCAGAAGATCGCGTTATGATGCTAATAAGACAAGAAGCGTCTACCAGCATATATCGGGATTTGAAAGCGGCAGGAAACTGGCCTGTCAAGACTGCTGTTCATCGTACTGCCATACTGCTGTTCGCATCTGTCGAGCTTCTACGACTGTCGTATGAATACGGAAACGACGACTTAGTTTCAGTGAGGAAACAAGTTTTTTTGCGGACAGACGAAGTATCCACACGGACAGTGTGACGGCGTCTGCGGCTCCACTTACCGTCAGCATGGCGACCATTGTTGCGGCATCCCTTGCGGCAGTAGAGAGCGACGCGCCGACAGCTGTGCGCTCACGAACTTAGCTCAGCAGTGCACCACATCGTCTTTTCACACGAGTCCTGGTATTCGCATTTCGACGTTCTGGGAAGAACGAATGCTTCCACACTGAATTTTTCAGCGTCATGTCAAACGTTGGGTACACAGTACGATCAGCTCTGGTTCGTGTAGCCAGTAATCGGACACAAGCGGTTACATTTCTGAAATGTTGCTACCAGTAGATGTGCCAAGTGTCTCCGGTCTCCGTGACATCTTTCTATAAGATGGCTCAAGACCGCATATTGCCAGCCCTCTCCTCACCCGTCCAGATGCAACATGAGTACGAAGGTTGCGACTGCCGCATCTCACGCCCATTGGAAACACACAATCGTGGGAAGCCGAGTCAATGGCATATCACCTGTTGCCAGTCACTGCCATTGATGGTCTCTGGGACAAATGGGAAGCAGCATGGAATGACGAGTACATACTCGTTAAGTGCCATACAATTTCACTCTGTGCTCACTGTCAGCCTCATGACAGCCAGGGTTGCTTCCACCCACGGCAGCTCTGCGAGCTAAACTGCGTATCCTTCATACTCTCTATCTCTTATTAATTTAATCATTCACTACTGGCCATTAAAATTGCTACACCAAGAAGAAATGCAGATGATAAACGGGTATTCATTGGACAAATATATTATACCAGAACTGACATGTGATTACATTTTGACGCAATTTGGGTGCATTGATCCTGAGAAATCAGTACCCAGAACAACCACCTCTGCCCGTAATAACGGCCTTGATACGCCTGGGCATTGCGTCAAACAGAGCTTGGATGGCGTGTACAGTTACAGCTGCCCATGCAGCTTCAACATGATACCACAGTTCATCAAGAGTAGTGACTGGCGTATTGTGACGAGCCAGTTGCTCGACCACCATTGACCAGACGTTTTCAATTGGTGAGAGATCTGGAGAGTGTGCTGGCCAGGGTAGCAGTCGAACATTTTCTGTACACAGAAAGGCCCGTACAGGACCTGCATCATGCGGTCGTGCATTATCCTGCTGAAATGTAGCGTTTCGCAGTGATCGAATGAAGGGTAGAGCCACGGGTCGTAACACATCTGAAATGTAACGTCCACTGCTCAAAGTGCCGTAAATGCGAACAAGAGGTGACCGAGACGTGTAACCAATGGCACCCCATACCATCACGCCGGGTGATACGCCAGTATGGCGATGACGAATAAACGCTTCCAATGTGCATTCACAACTTTGTCGCCAAACACGGATGCGACCATCATGATGCTGTAAACAGAACCTGGATTCATCCGAAAAAATGACGTTTTGCCATTCGTGCACCCAGGTTCGTCGATGAGTACACCATCGCAGGCGCTCCTGTCTGTGATGCAGCGTCAAGGGTAACTGCAGCCATGGTCTCCGAGCTGATAGTCCATGCTGCTGCAAACGCGTGCAGATGGTTGTTGTCTTGCAAACGCCCCCATCTGTTGACTCAGGGATCGAGACGTGGTTGCACGATCAGTTACAGCCATGCGCAATCGCGATAGGCTACAATCCGACCTTTATCAAACTCGGAAACGTGATGGTATGCATTTCTCCTCCTTACACGAGGCATCACAACGAGTTTCACCAGGCAACGCCGGTCAACTGCTGTTTGTGTATGAGAAATCGGTTGGAAACATTCCTCATGTCAGCACGTTGTAGGTGTCGCCACCGGCGCCAACCTTGTGTGAATGCTGTGAAAAGCTAATCATTTGCGTATCATAGCATCTTCTTCCTGTCGGTTAAATTTCGTGTCTGTAGCACGTCATCTTCGTGGTTTAGCAGTTTTAATGGCCAGTAGTGTACATTCTGCTTGCTATATTGTATACGTACAAGAAGTAAAAGTTCATCATTTTCTTTTCTTCCGAGAGTGCTGCAATTTTAATGAGAAACCGTGTAGTTGTTTCCTGTCTAGCCCCTGTACAAAGTGTTCAATTTGCATCATTCGATTAATGTCTTCATTCTTTTCCTCGTCCATTACTGGGATTTTAAAACGTCTTCTACAACACACCATTTCTGTTGTCTGGAGCTTTTCTTTCTTTGTCAGTGACGAACTTCTCCCGTTCACGAAATAGCACTTTCCACAAAACTGCTGTACAACCGCTTCTTCGTAACTTTGGAAATCTGATCATTTAATAATACTTCATATGGCTACTTGATTATAACCTTTGCTTTCCTAATTTTTTTCACTGCAACACAGGGGTAGTTACTTGAGCTTTCAATTTTGATAATAACTTTCTCTGTTTTGAAGTCAAGCCCTTCCGCTCCTAATATCATACGCTATGTTTGTCCAGCATTTAGCTCCATACCCTGCTCTTCGTATTCTTCCACTAATTTTCTGAACGTGTGTCTTAAGAATTATTTATCCGCGGTTACAATCACTAGATCGCCCACAAACAGTAGACATACACATGGTCTCGTATGATAACATTTCCTCCTCCAGTTTTCAGGGGCCTCATCAATATACACCTGGAAAGACGAAGTCGATTTAGATCCGATGACGGCATATGCCACATGGGGGATATAGTAGATGTACTGAAAATCCTTTCAGCGTCGTCCGCTAACAGATAGATAGCTTAGCGGCATGGCTACGTCTATGCTGTAACAGGGAATGCGGTGCAAAAGTACGTGGGTAATCCCAAAAGTAAGATCTCCTATATTTTTATAAGTACACAGACCTGTTTATTTCTACAATGGTTTACATCAGTTTACAGCTTGAACATTTAGCTGTTTTTCGATATAATCTCCATTTCTGTCGATGCATTTTTGTAGACACTGTGGCAGTTTTTGTAAGCTCATGTCATACCAGCTCGCCGCCATGCTGTTCAGAAAGTTATCAACGTCTTCTTTCACCTCGTCGTCGGAGCTGAATCGCTTTCCGGCCAAATGTTCTTTTAACTTAGGGAACAGGTGATAGTCACTGGGCGCCAAGTCAGGACTATAGGGTGGGTGGGTGATTCTGTTTCACTGAAACTGTTGCAGGAGAGCAACGGTTTGCCGAGCGACGTGTGGACGAGCGTTGTCATGGGCCCGTTTGAGTTTTTTCAGAGTCTCGCAGTACCTGTCAGCGTTAATTGTGGTCCCAGCGAGTCAGCTCCGACGACGAGGTGAAAGAGGAGATTCATAACTTTCTGAACAGCATGGCGGAGAGCTTGTGTGACATGGGCATAGAAAAACTGCAACAGCGTCTACAAAAATGCATCGACAAAAATGGTGATTATGTCGAAAAATAGCTAAATGATCAAGCTGTACACTAATGTAAACCATTGTAGAAATAAACAGGTCTATATACTTGTAAAAAAATATGAGACCTTACTTTTGGGATTACCCTCGTATAAAGCAAGCAGCCACGGAGATGCACTCCTGCTTACTAGAACCAAATGACAGTTTGAAAGGGGTCAAACTGCGGCCGTGCGAATGGCGGGATAGTCCTTTCGGAGAACTGCATAGTTTGGTCATGCTGCGTCAGTTATGCAACGATGCTGGCATCAGTGGTCATGTGAACATTCTTACGCCCGTAGACGATGTTCTGAACGTCGACGCAGCACAGACGCACGCTGGGATCGTCGTATTGTACAAGCAGCAGTAGCAGATCCTACAGCTACCACAGCACACACAAGAGGGCTTGCGAGTCCGTGCGTGTCAAGACGACCTGTTGCGAACTAGTTATTAACAATGGGAGTACGGGCACGCACATCTCTAGCCCGTCCTCTACTCACGCCACAGCATCTACGTGGTCGGCTCGACTGGTCCCGTCAGAGGATCACTTGGAAGATGGAATGGCACGCCTTAGTCTTGGGCGATGAAAAGAGGTTCTGCCTGCACGGAAGTGATGGTCGTTTGCGCGTATGACGCAGACCTGGTGAGCGCTGTCTCGTAGGGTGCATTCGTCCAAGACACACACAGTCCCCACCCCAGACCCTGTGGTCTGGGTGCGATAAGCTACAACTCTCGTTCACCTTGGTGGCGGAATGTTGTTGGACCAGTGATTTTGCTATTCTTGCAACAGGAAGGCGATGTGTTGTTCTAACAGGATACAACGTGTGGGATGTGATGGGGGGGGGGGGGGGGGGGGGGGGGGGAGAAGTGACTCGTGCAACTCTTCAACCAACTACTCTTACAGAACCATGTAAAGAGGTCGGGCAGGCGTGGAATAATGTATCCCACGACTGTATTCGTCATCTTCACGATCGACTAAATGCCATGGGTCAGCGCCTGCAATGCTGCCTGTGGAGGCTAAACCACGTATTACATGGGTGTTTTAGCATGGGTCGGTACCTGCTACTTTGTGTACTGATTTGTAAATGAGATCATTTCATGTATTCCATATGCACAGTTGCAACAATAAATCTTGAGCGAACTGGAAACCTCTAAAAGGGCGCACTAATTTTTTCCAGCAGTGTATTTTGTGAAAAATAAGAGGTGCAACAGCATTTTCTCAGTCTCTTGTTAACTGTGAAGTCTTCCGACCGAAAGTTACCCTTTTTTACTCGACTTTTCTTATCCTAATAAGCCCGTACGCACTGTAAATTGCAAAAACAGTTTTTGTCTTTCACTGCTTCCCATAAGTTTTCAGTTGGCAAAGTGTCGTAAGTAATTCTTAAATCAGAAAATATTATGTGCATCTTCTTATGATAAGCTATTACCATTTATTTTAGCTGTTTGAGCCGAAATATATTGTCCACACATAATCTACCAGATCTAAATCCATTCTAATCTTACAAATCTTTTACGTGCTGTTCTATTTTTATGATTTGTCCATGCAGCCTACCCACAGAGCTCATGACAATCCACTTTTGTTACTTTGATGTCTCATTTTAAGTGTCATGCATTTAACTTACATAATCTGATTTATGTTTGTCAAGAACTTCCTCTTGATTTACATTTTGTGCGTACGGCAAATGGTCTTCACGCAGTGGACTCTTACGAGAACAGTTAAAGAACTTCGATAAATTTATATGGAGAAGCTGCGCCATTCTGGACACAGGAGCGACATGTATTCTACAGTTCTTTCGTGGTAAACACTGATGTTAACAATGGCTGAATTATTTATTGCATGACACCAGGGGTTTGCTGAAATTGGAGCTCTCGTAAATATTACAAATGATTAGTAATGCGGTGCCTGTTTTCTAATACTAGACATATTTGTTTTATTGCTTAGAATTTACCTTAGTGCGGCATCTTAGGTGAAATATCAAAACAGTCAAAGTTAGAAGAATTTAGTTTATAACACATTGGCCCTCTTCAGAGCTAACTTTATTTATTTATTGTTCCGTGGAACCAAATTAAGGAGAAGTCTCCATGGTCATGGAACGAGTCAATACATGAAATTATAACACGATATTAGAAACAGATAAAATGAAATATAAAAAAACATATTCAGGTGACAAGTCGTAAGTTTAAATGAAGAAAATCAACAATGTAACACTGGAATTTGCTTAATTTTTTAGCTCTTCCAGGAGCTCCTCGACAGAATAGAAGGAGTGAGCCATGAGGAAACTCTTCAGTTTAGACTTAAAAGAGTTTGGGCTACTGCTAAGATTTTGGAGTTCTTGTGGTAGCTTATTGAAAATGGATGCAGCAGAATACTGCACTCCTTTCTGCACAAGAGTCAAGGAAGTGCATTCTACATGCAGATTTGATTTCTGCCTAGTATTAACAGAGTGAAAGCTGCTAACTCTTGGGAATAGGCTAATATTGATAACAACAAACGTCATTAAAGAAAATATATACTGTGAGGGCAATGTCAGAATTCCCAGATTTTTGAATAGGGGTCGACAAGACGTTCTCGAACTTACACCACATATAGCTCCAACAGCCCGTTTTTGAGCCAAAAATACCCTTTTTGAATCAGAAGAATTACCCCAAAAAATAATACCATACGACATAAGCGTATGAAAATATGCGAAGTAGACTACTTTTCGTGTTCAAGTGTCACTTATTTCAGATACTGTTCTAATGGTAAATAAAGCAGCATTTAGCTTCTGAACAAGATCCTGGACATGGGCTTTCCACAACAGCTTACCATCTATCCGAACGCCTAGGAACTTGAACTGTTCCGTCTCGCTTATAATATGCCTATTCTGTCTGATCAAAATATCGGTTCTTGTTGAATTGTGAGTTAGAAACTGTAAAAACTGAGTCTTACTGAGATTTAGCATCAAATTATTTTCCACAAGCCACGAACTTATTTCATGAACTACATCATTTGTTACTGTTTCTATATTACACACAAGATCCTTCACTATCAAGCTGGTGTCATCAGCAAACAGAAATATTTTTGAATCACCTGTAATACTAGAAGGCATATCATTTATATAAATAAGAAACAGCAGTGGCCCCAGCACCGACCCTTGAGGAACGTCCCACTTAACAGTGCCCCATTGGGACTCAACATCACTACCACTCTCAATATTGCGGAGAACTTCGTCTTTTGCTCATGAAATTAGCGCAATATGGATGGTGCTGAGTCTGATATTGACACCAACGTTGCGTGATTTGCTTGGGGAATTTCACCTGAGCAGCAGTAGCAGTAGAACCTACAACCACGTCAGGAGAGAAATACAGGGTGGGGTAAATAAAAGTGGCCTGGACGAGTGGCAGGATTAACGGAGGAGGAAAAGACCTACAGTTACTTCCCAACAGTATGGAGCAACTGCCCATATATCCGGCCGAACCTTGGAGCACATTTACACAATCTTCATGCCTGACAGAGTTGTTAGCCACCCAGGTCACCTGATCTGTCAGTATGCGATTGCTTTGTGTGGGAAGCCCTCAAGTCTATGGCGTATCGCAGCAACCCTCATAGTCTTCAAGAACTGCAGCAGAACATTTTGGATGACACTGCAGCAATTCCAGCAGTCCAGATTTGATCCGCTTTCAGCAACTTGCTAACCAGGGCCCAAAAGTGCCAAGAGATGAATAATGGTCACTTCCATGATCTCTTATAGTCAAGTTAGTACTTTATTCCCTTTCCTCTGCTGTGTTTCTTTGTTCCTTGGAACTCTGTTCTCCGGGTCACTTTCATTTGCCCCACCCTGTATATGCTCATTTTGTCCTTCCAGCAAATGATGAAAGATGACCTTTTGTAATCACTGCTCAACAGCAATTTGTGACGAACACTGGCCTAGATCTTCCTTAGGTTTTGATATAATAATAGTGTCTAAAACAGAAGAATCCACTCGTTTTGTGTGTAAAATATCGTACTCTTGGAGTTAAAACACTCCTAAGACAAAAAAAGAGCTTCGCAAATTGATCAATCAATAACGCATTGGTCCACCTCTGGCCCTTATGGAAGCAGTTATTCGGCTTGGCAGTGATTGACAGAGTTGTTAGATGCCCTCCTGAGGGATATCGTGCCAAATTCTGTCCAACTGGTGCTTTAAACAATCAAGATCCCTGCCCATAATGCTCCAAACGTTCTCAACTGGCAAGAGATCCACCATCTTTGCTCCCAAAGATAGAGTTTGACAAGCATGAAGACACACAGTAGAAACTCTCACAGTCTGTTGGCAGGCATTATCTAGCCTAAATGTAAACACAGGACGGCTTGCCATGAAGGGCAACAAAACGGGGTGTAGAATACAGTCGACATACCACTAAGCTGTAAGGGTGCCGCGGGACACCCAAAGCGATCCTGTTATGAAACGAAATGGATCCTCAGACCATCACTCCTGATTGTCGGGCCACACCGCGATAGATCGTCAGGTCAGCATCCCGTTGCTGTCCGGGGCGTCTCCAGAAATGTCTTCGCTGGTCATCGGGGATCATTTCGAAGCAGGAGTTATCACAGAAGACAACTCTACTCAATCAATGAGATTCCATGCCGAATGTGCCCCACACCACTGCAAATGGGTTTGTCGTAATGCAGAAGACAATGATAGTCGGCGCCAAGGGCGCCGTGAGCTCAGTCCCGTTTCCGTGAGCCGCCTGGGTGCCTATTCTGTATCTTTCCGCCATTGCGCCGATCTTTTCGGTACTCAAAGAGCACCGAACAGTCTAGTACTCGAATTAGAGCCCCTGCATTATTCAGTATGCATTTCGGGAGCGATACCGTTCGGGTCTAGAGAACCGAAGCGCTGTTGTCGGTTCGCGTCGCGCAAGCCAATCAAAAGCAAGCGGCCGCAGATCCGCGCACGCGCACTGCAGTGCGCACAGCGCCAAGAACAGAAAGTGGCTAGCAGACGACACAGGCGCGCTATTCCTCCAAGTACCGAAAATTGCGTTTACGTTGCCGTAACGCATGACGCCGCATTCCATCGAGCTGACGTGCCCGCCTTCATCGCTCTTGTCTCCTCCTTAACAGTATCAGGCGCAGTATATCCATGATTCTCAGCTGAAATGCAAAGAAATTCTTACAGTTTCCCTGACCGCATGTTTCCATGGATGCATAATAACGATAGCGTATTTGACTGTATTCTGCAGACTGCCGTAAATGCCGCATTATGTCATCTTATTATCATTCACACTGACATCGTGTTTTGCATTTTACGTTTCGGAAAATGAGTTAGGAATAGTGTGTAGTACCATACTGTACTAATCATCTATAAAAACACCCGAAAAATTGATTGAGAGTTTCAAAGAGTAAGAAGATAAACAGAATGTGGTTGTAACTCGCTCCTAGAGGTCCAAATGATTAAGTAGCCCACTTGCCTATATGATACGTCAACGATTTGAGTCTTAAAAACAAAATTGAAAAAACGGAAATTCGAGAGTTCCTGCAGTTCGTCGAAGCTTATAACATGCATCTCATGAATGAAAATGTTTCGTATATGGTGCTAAAGACTAAAAATATTACGGTGGAGATCTTTCATTACTGTCTACTGTTGTTGAGGATTCGATCGCAGATAAATACTTGTGACAAGCCGGAGTATGAAGATGATTCCTGCTAGTTACATTCCCAGTAATTTAAGTTGTGCTCTTAGATTCCTGTCTAACCGCATTCTCGGAAATCGCTACATATTCGGAAAAAATGGTGAACTATTTCTGACAAGAAAAAACATAAAGGTCACTGCCGGTTGTTTCAATCACAGCAATTTCATATTTCGTTTTTTAAACACACAGAAAGCACGAAATCATTACTGATGATGTGCGCTCTTACATGTAAGTAATAAGGAATATTGCAGAAAAAATCTTAACTTACACTAATAACAATGTCTGAGAACGTGTCGCATATATGAACAGGAAAAAAAAAAATTTTGCACCTATCCATGTGCGAACCCATGTCCAATCGCATCTCATTCCCGCGCGCTAACCACTTGAACACGCCAAACAACAGAAATGCAGCGCTCAAATTCTCGTACTATTGCGTAGAGGAACGTAGGCTGACTTCGTTGCCAAAAGGTGCTGTAAGTCATAAAAGCGTGATAGTATGGAAGGTTTCCAATATCAGGTTTCACATAATTGCTTTCCATTGTTACTTGAAAGTTGTGAACAGGTTTCGATAATTACTATCTAAACCATTTGTGGGAAAAGTACATGAAGTAACTAGTAACGTCAGTTCATACTCATGTAATATACGTAAACAGAGCCGATGTCTTGACATTTAATTATCTTTAAACTCTTATTAGCATAAAAATAACACGTATTTTGAGATAATAATGACCGAAAACGTTTTTGGATGTAATCATTCACAGTAACAACCTAACCTAACCATATTTCCAACAAAGGAAAATAGTCTATTATGAACTCACTTTCCAACCAGATGCATCCTCTGGTGATTCTTTAGCAACACAGTCACTAAATCCAAAGCTAAAACCGCCAAATATGTTTAAAATAACAAATTATACGTGTACATAAACCACAGCTCACCGATCGGCAGGGCCGCACCTAAATACAAAACCTCACAGTACAACTGTAAAATCGGTGGGAGGACCGTTCGGTAACAGATCTCAGAAGCTTACTGAATAGGATATTGGATAAAGAACCGAAAATGACGTCACTACCGAGACTAACTTACTACACCGATCGGTATGAACGATACGAATAGGGCCCTGTTAATGGTCCTTGTGGTCAATGAAGCACTCGTTACACGTCGCATCGATGGTAACGGTGAATCCAAGGCTCTGAGGGCACTCTGATGATTGCTAGGTCCTCGCGTTCTGTCGTATCTGTAGGTCGTCCGCTTTCTTCTCGCCACTGCGTTCGATCATGGTTCACTCATTCCTTCCAACGTCGAAAAGTGGCATCGCTCCTATTAAAATGTCGCGCGATATGCCGGCAACTCCAACCGGCTCCTTTGAGCACAATTATACGTCCTCTCTTAAATGCTGAGATCTGCGTGTATTATTCACGCGCCTGTCTACGAGGCGTAGTTACTGTCCAACGGAGTACACGGAACGAATTTGGGGAAGACTTTATACCATGGTATCGACATGTCCCCGGTTATTACCCTTGCCAGCTGCGCGGTGAAATTGCGCTGCAGCGTCACAGTCATGCATCGGCCACCAAAGTTTACAATTTTCCATTTTCCGTCGACACCTTTATGAATATGAGTTTTTGAGCAATTTGCGCAACTTCTCCGTAGTGCGTCTTTTTTGTCTCAGAAAGAACAACTTGTACCTAGCACGTAACATAAACTATTACTTCTTTTCAAATGACACTGAGCAGTAAAACTGTCATTATAGGGTATAAAAAGGACATTTTATAGTTACTTTGTATTTAACATAACACTGGAGATGGAGATCTAATAACTGTAATTAACTAGTGCATACCCTACAAATTACGGCTCACTTTGAATAAAATCTGGAGTAGTATAATTTACGATGACTTACTAGCAATGTAACATTATTCTCCCTGTAGTGCTCTAGGGTTAAACATTTTCACCTGAAGGGAAACCAACTGCGCAGGTTAAAACCGGACCGGTAAAAAATTTATGTTAAGTCTGCAGCGTCAAAAAAGAACATATATTTTTGAATTACTGAGAGTAAATGGAAAAACATGGAAGCACCAGATCACTTCACAACCCACCCGTTAAGGACAGTGCACAGTAAACCATTAAAAATCGTAACATGGTAACGAAAGAGAGCAGAATAAAAAGAGAAGATGGGTGATGTTTTAAGTGCCGGAATGTCCCACAAGAAACAATGGACAATAAAAAGCTGACTTCTGGTAGGGAAAAAAAATGCAGGATGTGGGAATGTTTAGAAACAATCTATAGGACTTTCAGCACAAATTACTGACTGCAAACGAAACTATGATCAGAATGAGTCTTTCACTCTGCAGCGATGCATACGCGGTTGTAAAACATCCTGTCAGATTAAAACTGTGTGCCGTACAAGGAATGCAAACCTGAATCTTGTTGCCTTTCGCACTTTCGCAGGTAATGCTCTTAAACAGGCCGCTCTTTTAAATTAAGGTTTAAAGAACACTCACAGCCACGAAACAAATCGGCTTTGGGACAGCATTTATCTGATACTGGTCATTCCATAGGGAGCATTGAGAATTGTATGCGTATTCTTCACAGAGTGGAAAAAGGCCGTGCTCGTAATTTGTTGGAAGAGCTTGAAATTTATAAAGCAAAAAATAAAGAACCAACTAAACTACTTAACTAGCAAAATGACTTTGTGCCCTATGCCTACTTTGCTTTATTTGACAATGTTTTACTCTAATCACTGCAAGCCTCTGTTGTATATAGTGTGTTGATAATTTCACCTAGTATTGAGTGCCTCACATATTTACTTCGTTTTCATACTTTTACGCATGAGTCTTCTATGTTCTTGTTCCTTCTCTATTCATTTCATAGTCTGCATTAATCAGATAATGTGGGTCACCCACTGTTACGGAATTTTATCATTATTTTCTTGCAACGGAGTGCCGCAGGGTACGAGGGGGCCTCTGCCGGTCACGTTCCTCCAACCACTTCCCGCCTGTACGGAATTCTGGCGTTAGCGCTAACAGAGGGCGCTGATTATGTGCAGCACTATGTTTTCTTTCATTTGTGGCTCCTTCAGCGACTTGTTTTATGGTTGTTTAATATTACCCGGTGCACTATCAACGGGGTTTAATATTTATGTCATTATCTAGAATACTGGCACTAGAGCACATGTCAACCACTGTTTCTTAACTCTTCCTCTTTTTAACAATCTTACTTTTGTCGTGTTGTTCTTTTTATTGCTTTTTATTACTGTAATGCCTTTTATACGTTATAAGCTTATTACAGACTTCAAATACTGTATCCCCGTTTATTTTCGCCTTTTCAATTAATTATTGAAAACTAGTGTATGCCGAGATAGCGACATCTGGTGAACTTACAACACAAACATCTTGTGGCTACTGTACGGCAGCTTGTTTTAAACAGTAGTACTACTGACAACATGGCTCATGCATGTAATGTTATTTATATGGATTTGACGATGCTTCTGCTGATTCCGCATTTAACATTTGACGATGCCACTATGGCTGCAGTACATTAGGACTTTGTTTTTATGAAACAGGTACGCCTCTTCATATTTAAAGCGCACAAATGTAAATTTTGTCAGTACTACTTTTCATTATGGTCTATGTATTGTTCTTAAGCTGTAGACAGTTTGCGAATGTATTGATGTTTTTTCCATTTTTGCTGCAGATCTGATGATCGCCATTGAAGACCGAAACCGGTAATCTGTTAACAAAAAGTTTGTGACCATAGACGTAAATTAAAGGAAACTTAATGCTCGTAAGACTGAGCACGACCAGCCCTCTCGGGTGGAAACAGTCCGCTAGGCTGTGGCACATCTAATCCCCCGTATGCTCTTCCGTACAGGAGTTCTAGCGCCGCAAGAGATGCAGGAGAGCTACGTAGTAGAAGAGAGCCACTGGCGGAAACAAGTTTTGAAAGTAGAATCCAATATCATACTGTGGTGTCCATTCAAGAATTAAAGCAATGGACGTCGGCTGACGACAGTTTAGTTACGAACTGATCTCCCATACAGCTTTTTCTCCTTATGTAGCCAGGCGCGAGTTCTGTGTGAAAATAAATTATATCAACGGTGCAACTGTTCGTTTCTACAATCATGTGTGTTTTTCAGAATCAGACGAAACCTGTTTTTCCGATGTAACGGAAAAAAATGGAAAAATCGTGGATCAAATGCGTAATCATAAAAGAAAACTGTATTGAGAATTTTTTTTTTTACCAAATACATTAATCCGTATTCGCACAAGCTAATTTTCACTGTCTTATTTCGCGTTCCGTATTGTTTTCCCAATATGACGACTCATAACCTGGAATATCCCATTTAATATCAACAGCGCCTTTGTACAGAGTAATTCAAATATTGTTTTCTTTTTCTCCACTTTAAAGGGCTTAAAGTTTTTAACGCACTGCTAACAACAATGTTGATAGAATCAGCGTTCACGCAGCTGTGCAATGACGGAGTAAAGAACTGACATTCACCTGGATTCAAAAAGTACATTAAGGAAGTCGGGAGGTGATTTGACCCACACTGTAACTACCTACGAAGCTTCGTCTCAGCGGCATTAAATTAATGCTATAGAAGCGCGGTTTAGCTACGACGTAGTCTGTATACAAAAGGTCCGCGTTACTTGATCTTGTACGCTGTTCTTATTTGGTCAGTGGTTTTAAACGCGCCTCAAGGCGGAAACTGAACTGTTCTCGCTAAAATATACTGAGTAAAACTGCAAACCTAGCATTCGAATGCGTTTTTGTACGTTGCGACACTAAACCAGACAGACACAGTAATCCTACGAATATGGAAACTGGCTATGTCCAATGATAGGTACACAATATTGTTTGCAGCGTACTTGATGAAACTGGAAAAAAAAAACATCGAAAGACACTACATGATTTGCTTAACATTCACCTGTCTAAGAGACATGCACTGGTTATCCCCTTAATAAAGAAAGGTAATGCAGATAGTATTAAAAACTACAAGCAAGTTTCACTATTTTCTTCTTCCTGAAAAATAATCGGATCTATTATGAAGGATGGACTAACGAGTTACATGAATAAATGCAACCTGTTTAACGAAGCACTGCGTGGTTTCCGAAGTGAGGAAGTTCAATATCTGCCATTACTGATCTCAGGAAAGTGGTTCTTGAAGCTTTTGACTGGGATAACTGTGTTTCAGGAATATTCTTGGCCTATCCATGGCTTTTGACAGAAAACCAGATGCCAGTTATAATAGTTGAGGGGCATGAAAGGGAAGCAGTGGTTGGGAAGGGAGAGAGATGTCTCCCAGATGTTATTCAATCTGTATATTAAGCAAGCAGTAAAGGAAACAAAAGAAAAATTCGGAGTAGGTATTAAAATCCATGGAGAAGAAATAAAAACTTTGAGGTTCGCCGATGACATTGTAATTCTGTCAGACACAGCTAAGGACTTGGAAGAGCAGTTGAACGGAATAGACAATGTCTTGAAAGGAGGATATAAGATGAACATCAACAAAAGCTAAACGAGGATAATGGAATCTAGTCGAATTAAGTCGGGTGATGCTGAGGGAATTAGATTAGGAAATGAGACGCTTAAAGTAGTAAAGGAGTTTTGCTAATTGGGGAGCAAAATAAATGATGATGGTCGAAGTAGAGAGGATATTAAATGTAGACTGGCAATGGCAAGGAAAGCGTTTCTGAAGAAGAGAAATTTGTTAACATCGAGTATAGATTTAAGTGTCAGGAAGTCATTTCTGAAAGTATTTGTATGGAGTGTAGACATGTATGGAAGTGAAACATGGACAATAAATAGTTTGGACGAGAAGAGAATAGAAGCTTTAGAAATGTGGTGCTACAGAAGAATGCTGAAGATTAGATGGGTAGATCACATAACTAATGAGGAAGTACTGAACAGGACTGGGGAGAAGAGACGTTTGTGGCACAGCTTGACTAGAAAAAGGGATCGGTTGGTAGGACATGTTCTGAGGCATCAAGGGATCACCAATTTGGTATTGGAGGGGAGCGTGGAGGGTAAAAATCGTAGAGGGAGACCAAGAGATGAATACACCAAACAGATACAGAAGGATGTAGGTTGCAATAAGTACTGGAAGATGAAGAAGCTTGCACAGGATAGAGTAGCATGGAGAGCAGAATCAAACCAGTCTCAGAACTGAAGACCACCACAACAACAACAACCATAATATACTGCTAAACTAGCGACAAGCGCTAGGTGTAAGGGAAATAGGGGACAAGTTGTTCCAGTCGTACCTGGGAAACAGGGCTGATAGTTTTTATTACAAAATTTATCAGGCAAAAGAACGCATAAACACAGGTGATCCTCAGGGTAGTCTATTGGGTCCAGTTCTGTTCTTAATATATATCCTCCCCAGATAGTGTAAGACATGGAGAAAAGTTCTCTTCGCTGATGACAGCAACATTACAGCCACTAATGAAACACCAGAGCTCGTATTATAGAAAGGAAATGAAACCGACAAGGATGTTTAGAGTTGGGCAGTACGTAATAAACTGGCACTGAACATACCAAAAACGAACGGCATGCACTTGAGCATAAAGAGGAAAAACAGATGTCACATTAGGGATAGATGATAAAAACTATAGTCCATGTAAAAAGCACAAACTTTTTAGGGGGCAGAATTGATAATCAGTTAACAGGGAATGAGCACTCAATCATACTGGCAAAAAGAATGTCATCAGCATGTTATGCTCTGACGGTTTGTAAAAGCCAGTGTCTAGTGGTGACACACTATACCAGTGTTCACTCAGTTCTCAGCTATGGTATTCTGTCCCGGATGTGCAGGAAACGAGGACACAATCTTTAAACTATAGAAAAAGCCCATGAGGTTAATGAAGTAGTAGTCGGGCTCATTGTAAAAGAGCTGTTTAGAAAACTGGGCGTCTTCAGTGCTCCACGTGAGTACATGTATCAATTGTGGTGCGTATCAGAGGTAACACTGCTAAGTGTATCACTAGTAGTTCTATACGTAATCATGGAGCAAGAGCCAGCATGGACTCAAATTTAGCAACGAAAAACAAATAAAATCTCAAAATAGTATTTTCTATCAGGGATAAAACTGTTTAATAAACTGCCAAAGGAATTAAAGACATTACTAAAAGACATCTGTTCAAGAAGGCAACTAAAAGTTCTTCGTAACTAATGCATACTAAAGTTAAAATCTTCTGGGTTATTAGGCCACGTCATGTTTCTTCTAAAATGATCAACGTTTCCACCCCTCTGCTGGGTTGCTGCTTACATCTAATACTTTCCCCTCTTTGGGGAAGTGTGAGGGGGAGTTTGTAGCCTTTCGGCTTTTACTCCCCTGTGTACTTGTGTGTGTGATTATTTCTGTACTTTTTTTATGTCTGTGAGATGTGATGTTTGTTCTGTGTGAGTTTGGTACTTGCCTGAGGTTTGGTGAGATAATTGTAGTGTTTTGGGTAGGAGTAGGATTTGGGAATGGGTATTGGGATTTTTCTCTTCGACTTAGTCGCCGAAGATCGTCATGGGGCGATTGTATTTATCGCGGGACATGTCATACCGACCTAGGGAGTGGATGAGGGCGTTTCCCGATCTGGAAGTACATTCATAGAAGGCGCTTGCCAGGTCTTGGAAACGCTCTCTCAGGAGTGGGATTTCCGCAGCGGCATGTAAATCGTCAATAGGGAATCCAAGGGGTAAACGCAGTGCCCTCCTGAGGGCGCGGTTCTGCAGCCTCTGCAGAGTGTCCAGGTGCTGCTTCGCCGCGTATCCCGACAGGACACGCGTATTCCATGACTGGCCGGATCAGGGCCTGGTATACGTTCACTCCTACTGAGCAGGAAAGGGAGCTGGATGAGTTGAGGATTGGGTACAGGATGGACATTCTGGCGCAGACCTTCCTATGGACCTCGTCTATGTGGGGTTCCCACGTAAGACGAGAGTCCAAGGTTACGCCAAGATACTTGGCGGTTCTGCGCCAGGGGAGTTGGGTTCCGTTTAGGTGAAGGTGGAGGGGGGGGGGGGCGTTGAGGAGGTTCGCGCCTTCCGAGCCTACGGGTAATCAGCATCGCCTGCGTCTTTTCAGAATTGATGGTGATTCGCCAGCGACGGGCCCAAGTTTCTGTGTCATCTAAAACCCTTTGAAGCCTACGGATGACCAGGTCCTTATTCGCGTTTCTTGTGTAGAAGGCTGTATCGTCAGCGTACTGAGCGGTGTGCACCAGTGGGGCCGTTGGTGTGTCCGCAGTGTACAGACTGTACAAAACGGGCCCCAGGACCGATCCCTGTGGCATCCCAGCACGAATACGCCTCTTGGTGGAGGTGGCTGTTTCTACTTTGACAGAGAAAGTTCTGTTCGACAGATAGCTTTTGATCTGCTTAACTATACTCCCGGGGAACCCTTGAGTGTACAACTCGTAGAGTAGCCCTCTATGCCATACCGAGTCAAAGGCTTTGGCTACGTCTAGTAGCACTATCCCGCAGTAGCCTCTGTGGTTGAAGCCCTCTGTGGCTGCTTCAACCACTCTCATGATCTGTTGTGGGGCAGAGTGGTTCTGCCGGAATCCGAATTGGAAATCCGGCAGAATTTGCTGTCTGGTGATATGTTCTTGTATGGGTCTTAGCAGGAGGCGCTCATAGATCTTGCTGAGAGTTGGCAAGAGGCTAATCGGCCTGTAGTGCTGCGGGAATAGAGGGTCTTTCCCTGGTTTGTGTATTGCGACCACTTCCGCGTGTTTCCAGCAAGCTGGGAACTCGCGGGTACGAGTAATCTCGTTGAAGACGTTCGCGAGGTGTTCGATCGCCGTGGGTGGGAGGTTTTTGACCAACTGGTTGGTGACATTGTCGTGTCCTGGCGCCTTTTTGGATCTTCCTCAGGATCTTCTGGTGTCAACTACTGCTAGAACACTGTCAGAGACGAGTGCCGCGTCCTCTTATAAAGGAGAAGTTTTTACGCGTTCGTGTTGAAGAAGTAATAGTATTGTTTAAAATTCATACTGCTACCATTGGTGGGCAATAGTCATAGGCTAATATTCCCGCTCTGATGCAGAAGAGGGGGCGTTGTTAGCTCATCTCCTGTGGATACAATTGGCAGCCCATCGTCATTGGATAGACTATTCCTCACTCACGCTGGAGAAAGGTTATTGGTTGACATTCCTGCTACCGCTATTGGTTGGTCGTCAACATTGGCTAGATTCGAAACGGACAGAGCAAGAGAGGGGGAATGTTTACCCAAAATATTACTGTCCGCCGAGGTGACTTGCAGCGTTAAGTAGTGCTCCTCTGAAGCCTTCTTGTTGGCTCCGCTATGTGGACGATACATTTGTTACATGGCCACATGGCGATGAACAACTTCATGCGTTCCACAACTTCTTAAATGGAATTCACCATAAAATCAAATTTACCTTGGAGGTTGAGAGTGAGGTCGGTCTCCCGTTCCTAGATATGTTGGTATACTGAAGAATTACGACAAGCTTCTGCAAGTAAGAGAGGCACTATTCGCTTTCTACCTTTTGTCACTTCTCTTCTAGCAGCAGCGTAACACGTAAACATCCTTGTAATTAACTTAAGAAGTTTAGTAATAATAATAATAATAATAATAATAATAATAAGGCCCGGGAAAAGAATCTGCCTCCGGTATGTTCTGCCAGTCGTAAAAGGCGACGAAAAGAACAAACCACTAATAGGGCTAACCCCCCTTTTAGTGTGATTAGTTGGTTCAGGACAGAACTAAAGAAGCCTCGGACAAGCGCCGTCATGGTCGGGGACGACGCTTGAACCCTATGCCCGCCCACAATGGTAACGACACTGCTAGCCAACTGGAAAATGGTTTAAATCCAAATAGAGGTGTTTTGCAGGATATGCTTCCTGCAACCACCCTGGAAGGAAAACAAAGACAGAGGATGAGATGGTCAGATGAAGTTAATCGACACCTCATGTTCTGTTATTACCAAGCAACAAACCTAGGAACCAACACAACTGGACACAGATCACAAGTATACACAACATTTATTACCAGATACCCAGAATTAAAATTTTTAACAGAACAACGATTAGCTGATCATATCCGTGTAATAATAAAAAATAACAGGATACCCCAGTCAGAATTAGAAAACATCAAACATCAAGTACAACAAATACTGGAACAAAATAATGTGCAATCAGAAGAAGAAGAAAATACAGTAATGGACTCAAACACCCCAGAGCAAACAAACAAAGAACAACATGCACCAATTAAACAATCAGAGGAAAACGAAATCTTAAGACAGCCACCAGAACAAGCACAAATAGAACACGAAGTGACACAGATGTTAGATATAGAAGAAAAATTTCAGCTAACATATATAGAATACAAAGACACAAATACAGACATTAGACCATTCTTGCGTAGACCACCAAATAACCCACAAGTCGAAACAACAATAAAAACTATCAACACAGTCATACACAACAAAATAAATGAAAATACAACTATGGAAGAGTTACAACTACTGGTTTATACAGGAGGACTCACTACACTAAATATACACACTAGGCAGAGATCAGAACCAACCAACACACAGAAGAAACCCACAAAACCAGCATGGCAACACAGGCTACAGATGAAAATAGAAAAACTGAGAAAAGACATCGGACAGCTAACACAATTTATAAGAAATGAAATCTCGGAAAAAAAACGAAAAAGGTTAGGTAAAATCTCACAACAAGAAGCGACAGAGCAATTAGACGAAAAGAAGCAGAAATTACAAGCATTAGCCAAACGACTCAGAAGATACAAAAAAAGTGAAAATGGAAGGAAACAAAACCAAACATTCAACACAAACCAAAAGAAATTTTACCAGACAATAGATAACACACACATTAAAATAAACAATCCACCAAACATAACAGACATGGAACACTTCTGGAGCAACATATGGTCAAACCCGGTACAACATAACAGGCATGCACGGTGGATACAAGCAGAAACAGACACATACAAGATGATACCACAAATGCCTGAAGTGATAATTTTGCAACATGAAGTCACCCAAGCAATTAATTCTACTCACAATTGGAAAGCCCCTGGAAATGACAAAATAGCAAATTTCTGGTTAAAGAAGTTCACCTCAACACATTCACATCTAACTAAATTATTTAACAGTTACATTGCAGACCCATACACATTCCCTGATACACTTACACACGGAATAACATATCTGAAACCTAAAGATCAAGCAGACACAGCGAACCCAGCTAAATATCGCCCCATAACATGCCTACCAACAATATACAAAATATTAACTTCAGTCATTAAACAGAAATTAATGACACATACAACACAGAACAAAATTATAAATGAAGAACAAAAAGGCTGTTGCAAAGGAGCACGAGGATGTAAAGAGCATCTGATAATAGATGCAGAGGTGACATATCAAGCTAAAACTAAACAAAGGTCGCTACACTACGCATACATTGATTGCCAAAAAGCTTTTGATAGTGTACCCCACTCATGGTTACTACAAATATTGGAAATATACAAAGTAGATCCTAAATTGATACAGTTCCTAAACATAGTAATGAAAAATTGGAAAACCACACTTAATATCCAAACAAATTCAAATATCATCACATCACAGCCAATACAGATTAAGCGTGGAATATACCAAGGAGACTCATTAAGTCCTTTCTGGTTCTGCCTTGCTCTGAACCCACTATCCAACATGCTAAATAATACAAATTATGGATACAATATTACTGGAACATACCCACACAAAATCACACATTTGCTATACGTGGATGATCTAAAACTACTGGCAGCAACAAATCAACAACTCAACCAATTACTAAAGATAACAGACGGATTCAGCAATGATATAAGTATGGCTTTTGGAACAGACAAATGTAAGAAAAATAGCATAGTCAAGGGAAAACATACTAAACAAGAAGATTACATATTGGATAACCACAGCGACTGCATAGAAGCGATGGAAAAAACGGATGCCTATAAATATCTAGGATACAGACAAAAAATAGGAATAGATAATACAAATATCAAAGAAGAACTAAAAGAAAAATATAGACAAAGACTAACAAAAATACTGAAAACAGAATTGACAGCAAGAAACAAGACAAAAGCTATAAATACTTACGCTATTCCAATATTGACCTACTCATTTGGAGTAGTGAAATGGAGTAACACAGACCTAGAAGCACTCAATACACTTACACGATCACAGTGCCACAAATATAGAATACATCACATACATTCAGCAACAGAAAGATTCACATTAAGCAGAAAGGAAGGAGGAAGGGGATTTATCGATATAAAAAACCTACATTATGGACAGGTAGACAATTTAAGAAAATTCTTTCTAGAACGAGCAGAAACTAGCAAAATACACAAAGCAATCACTCATATAAATACATCGGCTACACCACTGCAATTTCGTAACCACCTCTACAACCCTTTAGATCACATAACATCAACAGATATGAAGAAAGTAAATTGGAAAAAGAAAACACTACATGGCAAGCACCCGTATTATCTAACACAGCCACACATCGATTAAGATGCATCCAACACATGGCTAAGAAAAGGCAATATATACAGTGAGACGGAAGGGTTCATGATTGCAATACAGGATCAAACAATAAACACCAGATATTACAGCAAGCATATTATTAAAGATCCCAATACCACAACAGATAAATGCAGACTTTGCAAACAACAAATAGAAACAGTAGATCACATCAGAAGCGGATGTACGATACTAGCAAATACAGAATACCCCAGAAGACATGACAATGTAGCAAAAATAATACATCAACAGCTTGCCTTACAACATAAACTTATAAAACAACGCGTACCCACATACAAGTATGCACCACAAAGTGTACTGGAGAATGATGAATTCAAATTATACTGGAACAGAACCATTATAACAGATAAAACAACACCACATAACAAACCTGACATCATACTCACCAATAAAAAGAAGAAATTAACACAACTAATCGAAATATCCATACCCAATACAACAAATATACAAAAGAAAACAGGAGAAAAAATTGAAAAATACATCCAACTGGCTGAGGAAGTCAAAGACATGTGGCATCAGGATAAAGTTGACATCATACCAATTATACTATCAACTACAGGAGTCATACCACACAATATCCACCAGTACATCAATGCAATACAGCTACATCCAAACATATATATATATATATATACAGCTACAGAAATCCGTAATTATTGATACATGTTCAATTACCCGAAAGTTCCTAAATGCAATATAACACATACCGTACAGTTAAAAGTAAGTGACGCTTGATCAAGGTCCGCGTCACTCCATTTTTAACCGGACTTAATGTCTGAGAAAGTGAAGATAATAATAATAATAATAATAATAGTAATCACTGATTTTGTCCCTGTTCCATTTGTGGATCATTGATGTTACCTTTTCTCCACCCTGTATAAAGATTTTATCTTCTCCACAACGACGATTCGGAGGCTGACAACCAGCAAAGCATGCAGCCAAATTAATCGTGACAGACCATTCGCAGTAGAAGTTGTAGTATGTCTACATTACTCGGTTCAATTATTGTTTTCATATTTAAAATCTAAGGTTGTCACTGGGACTCATCCCGACTTCCGAATAATTAAGGTTCGGAGGAATGTTGCATCAACAATTTTTTTTAATTCTTAAAAAAAAAAAAATCAGGAAACTTTTTAGCTTCTGCATCTCTCCCTTCTTATCGGATGCGTTACAATGCGAAAGTAACTCTATTACGTTTTCGCCACTAAAGCGCTAAATCGATTTCGATGAAATCTGATGAGCAGCTTGAACCCTCAGGAAGAACATAGACTACTTTGGAAAGAAAGAAAATTGACCGCTAAGAGGATGAAGTACAGAATGGAACTTTCTTTACATCAGTGAAATAATGTTGAAAAAACATCAGATTTGTTGCATAATGTACACGTTGTATAATGCATTGGGACAGTTGGCAGGGAGTGGGAGGGGGGGGGGGGAGGAGGAGGAGGAGGAGGAGGAGGAGGAGGAGGAGGAGGAGGAGGAGGAGGAGTGACGGGGCACAGCCCAAACATGTGGGTGCTGATGTAACAGCACGTGTAATAGCCTACTTACTCACCATTATTCATCAAAACAAAACAAATGATATGCGAGTGTCTTGGACATAGTTTCCAAGAGAGAGGTAAGAATGCCGCGTTATTTTACCTCTCTCAATAAAATGCGTAACGAGTCCGGGGAAACCGAGGCGATGTCTCAGAGTTTCTGTGAGCGTGGCATGTTGCCCAAGAGCAAAAATAAGGGAAAATATAAGAGAAAGTTACAAAATGTGAATATCCAACTAGCAAAACTTGCAATGTTTACTTAGCCTTACCGTGCCGCGGACCAACCAAATGCGAACCGAATGTTGTACCCATTGCGTCCCCTAGTTTGTACAACATACGCAGAAGAAGGATACGATAAAGCATTTTAGTACGATACAGTCAGTCGAACGTAGTGAATCTGAACACTTTTCATCACGCATTACAGAAAAGCATAAACATCAAGTTCTATATGGCACACTATTTTCAATTTTAGACACAACCATGCAATATGATAACCATCATAACCCATTTTGACCATATGTTTCCCATCTTCTGATTCTACACGTCACACCCAGCATTAGTTGAACAAAGCGTACACGACATCTGAGACCTATAAAATCTGAAAATGTCTTAATCATATTATGTGATTGTTTCAAACATAAAATGAAGTGTGTAATATGTCACTCTTCTTCACAGACAGAAAGTTGCTTTTTCTCAATATCAAACTCTGCTGGAAACTTCGGAGAACGGTGACGGAGATGCATGTGATGTTGGAACAAGTGCGCAGAGCACAAGCCTACATCAGAAGACATGTTTATCTCCCTGATTCAAATGAGTTCGCCACTTCTTGGCTAAGCGCCGCGTTACTGTTCTTGAACATACACTGTACTACCCGGATCTGGCGCCTGCAGACTTCTTTTTGTTGCTGATCAGCGGCACACAAACTTTGCAGTCATACCACGCTTCTAAACACGTGTGACGTCAATGCTGCGACTGATTCCAAAATGAACCTTCTCTGACTGTTTCTACCAGCTTTAGGAACGTTGCCAATGTTGTCGCCAATGTATGTAATTTAGATGGCGAATAACACGTTTTCTTTTTGGCAGGAGCAGGCGTTGTCTGCAGTGGAAATAGAGACTGTATAAATTAGTGAAGCCGTGATTCAGGTTTAAATTTATATTTTCTATGATGGTTATTAGAAGTATTTCGTAGCAAATAGCATTTGCTGTAGATTGATAAGGATGTGGTAAATGTATGAAACTGGTTTCATGTAATGTGGATTCAGATCTACGTATACATATGATTCAATAGATGAAGTCATCTTTCGATGCATATGACCAAAACGTTACAAATACTGCCATACATGCAACCTACTCTCTGACATCTGCAACGCAATCAGCCAACTATTTTGAACGTAACTTGTTATAATGTAAATTGAATATGTCCTTTTATGTCAATTCAAGATTCGATATTATAATGTTTTGTAAATTCCACAGTATAAATTCCAGTTTCTGACAATTCTCTTACAAAACTGAGCGGAACTGGCCATTAAAAAAAATACTGAATGTGACTTATGGCTGTCTTACAAATTTATTTTGTTTTCATTTTCGGCTCTATTTATCCTATGTAAACAGCCATCTGCCTTTTTAGACGAATGAATGGGACGACAAATATAGCCCAATATGAAATATTAGGTACTATGCTACAATATGAAATAAATATATCTTTGAGTAGCAGGATCCCTAGCAACGGAAACCAAAATAATCATTTTGTGGCGTAGTATTGTCTGTCACCTCTTACAACTAAATCAAATGTCTACATTAAATATCGTTTAGTGCTCTCAACTGAGTATCTAGGAAATCCATCATAGACGCAGGACAAGAGCTGTGTACATTTATATTATTGACAGAACCGCTATTCCATGGATACAAGCAAACGACGGGATTATTCTCCTCTAAGCTGCATTGTCACAAACATATCAAAGATAAAATTAAAGCTAACTCCTTGCAAATGCCTCAATATCTGAGAATAGGTTTACAAGTTTTTAATGGTTGCGTCGGAGCAGAATTAAAATTATGAAGAAAACTGGGAGAATGTAAGTTGGAGGAAAGGTAGTACCAGTTCTTCCCAATGTCGACTAGAACAGTTTATGTTAACATGCAGGCTTGCTGAGGAAGCAAGGCATACAAGAAGCCAGACACGAAAGGAAAAAATATCCTGCGGTCTTAGCGTGAGAAGATCGTTCACCTACGCCGTTATACAATCAGGCGAAGCAATTAAATTCACTGTAAGGTTTTTTAGATTCTCTTACTTGGAATATCAGAATACAAAAGAACAGACGCCAGGAATTTTTATGGAATTTTACTTTGTGGCATACCTCCTAACAAGCAGATCGACTTCCTCCAACTCCTAAGAGAACTACGGAAGAATTTTGGACGTTTGAGAGTTTTAGAAATTGTTATGTACAAAATCACAAGTTTTGCTGTTTGCTGTATCTTCTTTACTTTGTACAAGTTGTTCCATTCTAATGGCAGTGAAAAAGCGACAGGGGTGCCTCACTGGTAACGTGATAATTTTTTGTTTTGCATCACAGGCATCACTATAGCAAAACATGGCACATGAGAATAGCCTCGACATTGGTTACATCCATGAAAGGTGCCATATCTGTCGCCTTTTTACCTGAGAGTTTTTTCTTTTTTTATTGCATCTTTCATGACTTCCTCAGTCACTTCATTTTGAGAAAGAGAGATCAAATATCACTTCTTCTATTGACTTACCTCCTATCTCTCGCAAGCTTTCTACCAAGCATCTGCTTCGATGGTGATTAGAAGTGGCAAACAACTTACAGTGTATAAATTCTCCAAATTATGCCACAAACTATATATCTCTAGACTTGGACAGTTTGATTATATAGGCAGTGGTAACGATTCAGACACACAATAAGCGCAATTATTATATAAAACTGTACGAAAACAAGTCGAAAAACAACGGTTTGACATTCACTTCGTGCAGTATTCCATCATAAACAGCACACTTCGGTGCTCGTAACACAAGGATTATATATCGTAAGAAACGTATGTGATATCATGTTCCAATGTAAAGCGTGGTTTGAACATTCGTTAGTACCCTAAATTAATCAGTAACACGCTATCATGGTAGCAACAAAGTATAACAGAATATTAGCTTTATCTTATAGAAGAGGTTATGTATGTACAAAAGCTTGGTGCAACAAAATGTTTCGCACGAGTACGATGAGACACTGTAAATATCTCCGCAACAGCGACTTCACACAATCATGAACCTCTGTCACTGTTCGTGAAGCAATGTATTTTTCATTACTATACTATTTATATTTTATATTTATAGTTTATATTATCGCGCCAGAATATTATTTTCAGCATCTGAGCTATTCAGGTATCTTGCTGTGTGTGCCAAGAAACGGCTTCGAAATCGCCAGCTACACACCTCATCATTTCGAAGAACTTACCGGAAAAAAATTGTATAAATCGAGAAAAATAGGGTTAGAGTGCCTACAGACAGTCGAAAAAACTTCAACGTCAACGTCAAACAGATGTAGATGCCAAAGGAGAAACTTGCGCAAGCCGTTCAGTTAAGTTCTTGGAGTGTGAAAAGCCTGTGATGCGAGACTTGGAAACAACGCCGCCAGTGTGTGCAAATAACTGGAGTCACTAAAATAGACCTGGCCGCCCGGTACCGAAGAGATCGCCACTAAAACTCTTGAAGGGTTATGTCGTCCGGCCAGCATCGTTAAAACGAAACGCCCTTTGATAAAGCTCCCTCAGTGAGACAACTCTGTGCTTTCATTCACTGTCTCACTTGAATATTATGTACGGCGTGTGTTTCTCCGTGCTGAAGTTACTCATAAATAAAATGTGAATTTGAAAACGTTCTAAAAACCGTCAGTTTTTTGTGTCGATTTTACGACACGCTAAGCATTTACAGAGTTACGTAATTTACGTAAGCGTGTCCTACAGGCACTATCAAGTAGTCAGAATCCTTGGCAGTGCCTTCAACACACATCCTTTAACCACGATGCATATATGGCCCACTAGACGTAACAACAGCCGCCACGAACACGGCACTTGATTCGCGGTGTTTAGCACTTATGTGTCTTCCATTCTGACACATACTGCCCAAAACAAAATACAGTTCATGCTCTGCTACATATTTCATAAATCTTATTCTGTAACAGATGCAACTAATAGATGACACATGGAAAGATTTAGCTGTTAACAAATTTGCAGTAATAACCCCACACAACATCAAAACAAAATGACACACGTGTCGTAGCAACATCAATGTTACAGTTGTGCGTACTTTATTCTTCTCTGCATCACTACCAAATACCTGAGAGAATATTAGGAAAGTCACCGCAAAGAAAGCACTATTATTATTATTATTGTTTCTTTCTCGTCTCAGACGTTATGTCTGGTTAAAAATGGAAGGTGACGCGGACCTTGATCAAGCGTGACTTCCTTTTAACTGTACGGTATATGTTACATTGCATTTAGGAACTTTCGGGTAATTGAACAAGTGTCAATAATTACAGATTTCTGTAGTTGTATATATAAGTTTGGATGTAGCTGTATTGCACTGATGTACTGGTGGATATTGTGTGGTATGACTCCTGTAATTGACAGTATAATTGGTATAATGTCAACTTTATCCTGATGCCACATGTCCTTGACTTCCTCAGCCAGTTGGATGTATTTTTCAATTTTTTTCTCCTGTTTTCTTTTGTATATTTGTTGTATTGGGTATGGATATTTCGATTAGTTGTGTTAATTTCTTCTTTTTATTGGTGAGTATGATGTCAGGTTTGTTATCTGGTGTTGTTTTATCTGTTATAATGGTTCTGTTCCAGTATAATTTATATTCATCATTCTCCAGTACATTTTGTGGTGCATACTTGTATGTGGGAACGTGTTGTTTTATTAGTTTATGTTGTAAGGCAAGTTGTTGATGTATTATTTTTGCTACATTGTCATGTCTTCTGGTGTATTCTGTATTTGCTAGTATTGTACATCCGCTTGTGATGTGATCTACTGTTTCTATTTGTTGTTTGCAAAGTCTGCATTTATCTGTTGTTGTATTGGGATTATTATTATTATTATTATTATTATTAGTGCTATGAATATGTACCTTTTGGAACAATATTGTAAAGATACGCAACACGCAACCGAAAAACAAGTTTAAGGTTCCCTCACAACAGACAAATCTCTATTGTCAGTCCTTCAACCACGACAGCTACGGTCGAGACGAGGTAAGGTCCCTGATAGCTTTTAGCCCTGTAACCAGATTTCAAATGCGAAGCGCCCACAGCTGCAGCCGGGAGTAGTAGCCATTTACAGAGCTGTGACAACGCTGATACGTTACCATAGAGACGTTTACAAAATCGTGTTACGTTATTAGCCGTGGCAAACCGGCACAGCTGCCACGCCCAGCCCAATGCAAGTGTCGGAGGGATGAATTTCAGCGGGCTCAACTATAGGACCACTAAATTACTTTTCTTGGGACTGGTGCCCTGCAGTTTCTATACTCTCTCAATGATTTTCAGACAACGTATCTGCCCTATTACTGGTTATTTCTAACAACTTCAAAATGACGTTTTGTATGTTTCAAAAATACGTCGTCATTTATCGTCATCAGAATCGGTTTTAAGGATTAGGTAGACTCATACATCATCTTGCGGTGCCATTTATATGAAACAAAGTCCACCAATTAAATCAGACTAATGCATGTGAACAACACAGAAGTTTAGGGAGTAGGACTAAGTCATGCGGCATTGGTGGTTGTTGCACGTCCACGAGCTTCGGTCAGGTTTTCTTTATTTGAGCCACATATTCTTTGTGAACTGCAAATAGTTTTTGATGGCGTTGGGCCACAGTCATGCCATATTTTTTAAAAAAGTAAACCGCCATTTGACTGTGTATATCAGTCTTCTGCACTATCTAGATATCGGCTTTTAAATTATCAAGAACAATGCTATAAGTTGCAGACCATTATTATGTCATACCTGCTGAGCCAGTCCAAAGCAGGTAAACAAGCCTAACATTTGTCTTTAAGATGTAACTGTTAAAGTTACATCTCAAAGACATGTGTTAGTCTTGTTTACCTACTCTGGACTGTCGTAACAGATATGACGTAATTATGGTCTAACTTCTAGCATAGTACTTGATAATGACATAAAAGCCGAATTCTAGATAGTAAAGAAGTAAACATAGTAATACAAATCAAATTGAGTGGAAAGACTCGTTTAGATCACTGTGATGAGCGCCTCTTTTTGATGATGATTAAAGAGAAAAGCACATACAGATTATGCCTCTCAATCGAGGAAGATGGTGCAGTGGTTAAAGCACTGGATTTTCATTTTGCTTTAGTTTTCTCTTATTTTCCGTAATCAGTTAAAACAGTAGTTAGAACGGAAAGGACACGACCGATTTCCTGCCCAGTCTCTTTCCAATACGAAATTTGACTCTTTCTCGAGTGAGCTCATTGTCGAGGGTACATTCAACCCCATTCCTCGTTTCATTCCTCCTGAATAGCATAAAGAGGCCTGCTGGTACTGAAGTCCCAATGCAATGAATGAATGAATGAATGATTATCAACAGTGACACATTGCGTCTGATAACAGAGGTGATAACAGGTACTGTGCTACCTCAGAATACAACCCTACACGGCAGTCGGTCAAATTGCTTTGACGCATCCCAACATGCTTCTCTCTCATATATTCATTTCTTACTAAATTATACATACGGTACAGGCAAACGTCACATTCATGTGTCCAACTGTCAAAAGCCTGTATAACCACCTTTTGCTGTGCAGACATGCAGAAGACGATTCAGTGAGATTCTGGAAGATAGCGATCGGTATATGGAGCCATTACGACCCTAGTGTTGTCACCAGATGCACTAGGTTTCTTGATTGAGGATCCATGTGCGAACAGCCCAATAGGCGTGGTCTCTCAGTTTCTCGATTGGTTTCATGTCTGGGAGATTTGATGGCCAGAGGAGTAAAGTAAACTCATCCTGGTGCTCTTCAAACCATGCACGTATACTGCGAGCAGTGTGACACGTTGCAGTGTCATGCTGGTAGATGCTAATATCCCAAAAAACAACAAACTGCATGTAGGAGAGGACATGGTCCCCAAGAATAGATACATTCTTGTATTGATCCATTGCGCCTTCCAGAATGAAGATATTCCCCAGACCATAATGCTCCCTCCTCTGTCCTAGAGCTTTCCGGCGATTGTTGCAGGGCCATACACTCCAACGGCCATCTGTCTGATGGAGCATAAAACGTGATTCGTCTGAAAAGGGCACCTGTAACCATTTAATGGACGTCAAGTTGCGGTATTGGCGTGAGAATTCCAGCCGTAGTCGCCAATGTACAACAGTCAGCATAGGTGCATCAATCAGGCATGTGGGTCTCCAAAGCAACGTTTGCTGAACGGTCGTCGAGGAGACGCTGTTGTTAGTCCGCTGGTTTATCTGGATGGTCAGTTGCTCGACAGTTGCACGTCATTCGCCAGTACACATCTCCGCAGCCATTGTACACTCCTGTTATCTGTGGCCTGTGGTCCACCAAACACTTGCCTTGGCGCTGTTTCTGGATATCGCCATTTTGCCGTGCATGGTATACTTTAATCACAGTGACACGCTAACAGTTTACAAACTTTGCCATTTCGGAAATGCTTCCACCCTTGGCCCAAAGGCAAGTGATTCTGCCCTTTTGAGCGTCAGATAGCTCACTCCATTTCCACATTAACAACGACTGCACTGCGCATCTCCCCCCCCCCCCCCCCCCCCCCCCCGTCCCCCCTGCGCCAGACACGCTTTACATATCCTCCAGTGGTAGTGCTGCCATCTGCCGTTGGGGAGTGGTTATTGCACTTTGACATCGAACACATTCGGTGGTCATACTAATGTGACTGGACTGTGTATTACAACATTTATCTTTCCCTGTAATTTTTGCCTATACTATTAACATTAGTTCCATGGAAGTTACTCTCTTAATGGTTCAAATGGTTCCGAGCACTATGGGACTTAACTTCTGAGGTCATCAGTCCCCTAGAATTCAGAACTACTTAAACCTAACTAACCTAAGGACTCCTGTTACCTGTGGCCTGTGGTCCACCAAACACTTGCCTTGGCGCTGTTTCTGGATATCGCCATTTTGCCGTGCATGGTCATTGCACCCTATCCACTGTAATTGGGGTTTTTCTCATTTCCTTTCCTCGCCGACTGTGCAGAGAACTGCATTTCTCAACTTTCAGTTAACGTAATTTCCAGCACCACAGGTCAAACGGTTCGATTCTCCTCTTTTCTTGTTTCCCACAGTCCATGTTTTGCTTAATAAAGTGAAGTGCTTCACATGTCCATTTTCAGAAATTTCTTTCTCGAATTTAGATCTCTATTTGATATTAGTAGCCCTCTTTGTCGAGGAATGCTCTCTCTGCCTGTGCTCCTCTGCTTTATGTCCTCCTTTCTTCATCTGTCATTTGTTATTTTGCTTCCAAAAAACGTAATTCCTTCATTTCTTCTACTACATGACCCAATTTTGATGTTAAGTTTAAAATTAATCGCATTTCTTTTGCTCAACAGTATCTTCTTTTCAGAAAATAAGTTCCACTCACCAGCTAAGTGTGCTCTGTATTGAAACTTCCTGGCTGATGAAAACCGTGTGCTGGACCAAGACTAGTTCTGAGCCTCGCCTTTCACATGCAGTGCTCTTACTGCAGCTGCATCCCTGTCCTATGACCTTTTAGTCGAAAGACTTCTCACTTGGTCTTAAAGTCCTATTACTCTCTCTTCATTTCTGAAAGAAAATGAAAGTAAATAGACGATCAACCTGACGGTTGGTTTGAACGTGCCAGTGTTTTATTATGCATGGTCCTATTGGAGGTGGTGTTCTATTGCCTTCTTCTGACCTCTGATCTGACATACCCAAACATAGGACGACCTACAATTTAGCTTGGACTCAGAACCATGGCGAACCTCACTTATTTACTGTTAACAAGTCCCTGCAAGAGGCAAAACAAGCGGTGACAGAAAAAAGATTAAAACCGATTGGGGACTGAACCTCAAACCTGTGGGTTTGTAGTCATACATTTTGTCACTGACCATCTGAGCCAAAAGGTAGGTCTTGTACAAACTCCATATTACTTGTCTTTCACTGTAATGTACACCTCTGTTTGTGAGGATTTTAAATACTTTGCACCACTTTATATAGTCAAATGTTTCTTCTAGGTCGACAAATCTCGTGAAAATGCTTTAGTGTTCCTAATGCTTTCTTCAGTTATCAAGTGTAACATCTGAACTGTCTCCCTCATGTCTTTCCTAAAGCTAAAATGAAAGTCTTGTAACAGATTATTAATATTCTTTCCAATTCTTGTGTGTACGATCTTGATCAGCATCTTGGCTATACGATAGCATTTGCATTTCTCTGGCCTTGTTACCTTCGACATTTTGTGACTGGTATTGTTCCCCAAGTCTGACAGTACGTCTCCAGTCTTACAGACTCTATAACAATAGTTTGGTTTCACTTCCCATTTGGTTGTAGAAGCACCGACAGAATGTTTATACCTTCTGCCTTGTTTGACCGAAAGTCTTCCAATGCTCTGTCAAATTCTGACACTAATACTGGGTCCGCTATGTTCTCTAAATCATCAGCCATACCTTCTATTATCTTACAAGACAGTTCCATCGTCTTGCAGGGTGCATCCATTTCGATTTGGTTTCCTTGAACTTCCCATTAATTACATTTCGCTGTGAAGTACGTTGTATTATTGTATTCCTCTCTTTTTCTGGACATTTTTATACTTCCTCCTTTAGTCAATTAACTGAACTAGTTCTGCTGTTAGCCACGATTTCTTCACCTTCATTTGTCAGTCCAAATTCTGTCATTACCCTTTTTATAGAGATCCATTCCCTGTCAGTCGAACTCTTACTGTAATATTCATTATCGAAATATCTCCGGACTCTGAGAACTTCGAATGCACATATTGCTTTTGTGTTGATTGTTCCTGACAGATTTTTTAAACTTCCATCTGCTTTTGCATAAGGATTAGCAGATGAATTCCCTTGTATACCTTTATCTTGTCATATTTGTGACATACCTGAACTTCAGTTGTTGGCACAGGTTTTGTTCAGAATCGCACGAAAACAGTGCTATCACTGAATTGTTCACAGAAACTCATTCTCTGGCCAACCTTCCTGTCCATAACAAATCCTGCTCGTACTCTACAATTTTTTCTGGCGTCATAGATATTACCCTGTATTCGTCTGGCCAGAAATCGTTCTTCCCATTACACTTCACTGACCCCAACACCTAGTTTTAGCCTTTACATTTCCTTTTTCCAATTTTATAGCTAGCCTATTACAATCCAAAACAAGACACTCCACATTCCGATTCATAATGTCAGCCATTCGTGTTTCTTTTTTCCCCTCTCATGCTACCTTCCTTTTGGCAGTACCCTCTTGGAACTCCAAATGGGAAATTATAATACTGGCAGACGACATGCATGAAATTACTGTTTTGTGATGTGCACTTTCGACCAATGGCAGCGGCGTTGGTTGTGGTCTTCAGTTCAAATACTGGTTTGACGCAGCTTTGCGCACTGCTCTATCCTGTGCAAGCCTCCTCATCTCAAATAACTAATCTCCTGGTCTTCCTCTACGATTTTTACCCCACACACTTCCCTCCAGTACTAAACTGGTGACCTACTGACGTCTCATAACGTGTGCTATCAACCAGTCCCTTCTTTTACTCAAGTTACACCACAATTATCTTTTCTCCTCAGTTCCATCCATTACCTCCTCAATGGTTACGTTAACTATCTTACAATTCTTCAGCATTCTTCTGCAGCGCCGCGTTTCAGAAGCTTCTATATATTCTTATAGAATACACTTTTCTGAATTGTTCATTGTCCACATTTCAGTTCCATACAATGCTATACTCCAAACACCTTCAGAAAAGATTTCCTAACACTTGAATCTATATTCGATATTATAAAATTTCTCTACTTCAGGAATACTTTTCTTGCCGTTGCTAATCTCTACTTCTGCCATCGATTATTTTGCTGTCTCAATAGCAAAACTTAACTACCTTTATTGTCTCATTTACTGATCTTTCCTCAGCATTGCCTGATTTAATACAACTACATGCCATTACCCTTGTTTTGGTGGTTTTAATGTTCATTTTATATCCTCTTTTCAAGACACTGTCCATTTCCTTCAACTGCTCTTGCACGTCCTTTGGGGCATCTGAGAGAATTACAATGTCGTCAGCAAGCCTCGAAGTTTTTATTTCTTCTCCCTGAACTTCAATTCCATCACCAAGTTTGTCTTTGGTTTCCTTTACTGCTTGCTCAATGTACAGATTGAATAAGATCGGTGTTAGATTAGGACCTATTCTCATTCCCTTCTCAAACACTCCTTCCCTTTCATTTCCTTGTCACTTCTAACTGCCACCTGGTTTCTTTACAAGTTGTGTATAGCCTTTTGTTCTCTGTATTTTACCCTTGCTACTTCCAGAAATTCAAAGAGTGTGTTCCCATCGGCTCTGTCAAAAGCTTTCACCACAACTACAAAAGCTATAAATGTAGGTTTGCCTTTTCGTAACTATTCAAGGTAAGTCGCAGGATCAGTATTGCCCCGTGTGTTCCTACATTTCTCCAGAATCCAAACCCATCTTTCACAAACGTGGCTTCTACCAGTTTTTCCGTTCCTCTGTAAATAATTCGTGTTAGCATTTTGCAACTACAACTTATTAAACTAATACGGTAATAGTCATAACTACCAGTGCCTGCTTTCTTTGAAATTGTAATTATTGCCTTCAGATCATTTCTTTTGCATAGCCCAACTATAAACTTCTTCCCTTTTGGCTTTCCCTTCCTTCTTCAGTACTGGTTTTCCATCTGACCACCTCATACTCGTACAGGCTGCTTTTCTTTCCTCCAAATGTCTCTTCCGTTTTCCTGTAGGCGGTATATCTACCTGTACCTTGCTACATATGTTTCCTTAATCCTTTTTTGCTTAGCCATTTTACCCTTCCTGTCAATCTCACTTTTTAGACTTTTGTTGTTCCTTTTGCCTGCTTCATTTGCTTTTTTCATATTTTCCCCTTTCATCAGTTAAATTCAATATCTCCTGTGATATCGAGGGATTTCTACTACGCTTTGTCTTTTATGTTAGGTCCTCTGCTGCCTTCACTACTTCACCCCTCGAAGTTACACATTTGGCTTCTACTGTATTCCTTTCCTGTGTTTCAGTCAATCAGCGCCGAACACTCCCTCTGAAAAACTCAACAATCTCGGGTTCATTCAACTTATCCAGGTCCCATCTCCTTAATTTCCAACTGTTTTGCAATTTCTCCAGCTTTAATTTGCAGTTCTCAGCCAATAAATTGTGGTCAAAGTCCACATCTGCCCCTGGAAATATATACAGTTCAAAATATTCTTCCAAAATCTCTGTCTCGCCATTATACAATCAATCTGAAACCTCCCGGTATCTGCAAGTGTCGTGAATACAGGCTTTTTTCATAGTTCTTAATATGAACCAAGTGTTAGTGGTATTAAATTCTTTCATTCATTTTGCCCATTCTATTTTCACCTATTATTTTTCTTTCTCTTATTCTTCCTCTTCCTTCTACTGAATTCCAGTCTCCATTACAAATTTTCCACTCCCTTTCGCTATCTGAATAATTTCTTGTATGTAATGATTTTGAAGTAATAGGTTTAACATCAGAAGAGGCACCAATGTTAGCACTGAATAGTGGATCATGGAGGAATTTTATAAGGGGGGCTATGCTCCAGACTGAACGCTGAAAGGCATAATCAGTCTTAAATGATGATGATGATGAGATGTAATCACACAGTCTTTCAATCTCTTCAACATCTGTGGAGGTAGCTGGCATATAAACTTCTATTATGAGCTGTTAGCAGTACCAGCAGAACGAAGCCATGATGGTTGATGTAACAAAGCCAAATCACTCAGTCATCCAGACTGTTGCCCCTGAAGCTACCGAGAGGCTCCTGCCCCTCTTCAAGAGCCACACATTTTTCTGACACAACAGATACAGTATCTCTCTATTGTGGTTGAACCCGTGGTACAGCTATCTGTATCACTGAGAGACACAAGTCACCCCACCACAGCAAGGTTCAAAGTTCATGCAGGGGGGAGGAGAGGCAACTAATTGTTACTTAATTAAAATTTAGTGTTGTTAATGTGGTAAGATGAGAAAACTGTGTGCTGACAGGCAGCAAAATTTTTTCTGGAGAAGTGGAGCGGGGCACGAAATTACACGAAGATGAGTAGTTAATAATGAATTACTTTAACTCCTGGTAAACATTATTCCATAAATCCTCAATGCTATTAACGCAGTTGTCTAGGGGACACACTTCAAATGGGTTTTATAAACACTGTTCTTATTCCATAAATCCTCAATGGTATTAAAGCAGTTGTCCAGGGGAAACACCTCAAATGGGTTTTATAAACACTGTTCTTATATACAACATTTTTCAATGCCGTTAGCACATTATTACTGTCAAGCTTTGTACTTCGCCCCTTTCTGAGACGAAGCCAGATGCTTATGGAATGACAGAGAAATCTGTAACAGTGACTCTTATTCACAAACAGATGTGAATTCTAAGTTGTTTTTGTAAACTAAAATGTATGGACTTATTGGAAAACCTTTTTCTAATGATGACTTTGGATTGTGACAGTGTTCTTCATTCTGATTTTCCCAAATTGTGAAAATGCAATATGGTTCACTGGATCAGACTGTAGTCATCACCTTACCCATTGTTAGTAAATAGAAATGAATATCTTCAGCAGTCATTCAGTACTTTTACTATTATTGTTCTATGTTTTAATTATAATTACAATACAGTGACATGTTCTGTGACAATGTTACAATTGTCTTTTCCAACACAAAATGAAAATAAAAAATAAATAAAAGCTATGATGAAGCCCGCTGTACAGTTGTAAGTAATGTGATGGTTAATTTGAATACAACACTATTGTACTAAAAGTGATTCAAGCAGAAGTAGTAATGCCTTGACCCTTTTTTATATGAAAATCATGTCTCTTGTATCATTATAAATCTAAAAGATATCTTCGGCCATCACAATCAGTTTATAGTAAACCCACAAAAATGTAACTGAGTTCCATAATGACTGATATTATAAACTTCATGTAGTGTTACGTGTAGTGTCAAACAATGGAAAATTCAGGATGGAATGTAACAATATTATGAAAAGGATAGTCAAGAAGTTCAAAAAGAAACATTTTGAGTAAGTCTGGCAGCAGTAACAAAAACAAATATGAACCACATATCTTTTCTCTCTTTCAATGCAGTTTTCAGGTTACAAATCTATTTCATAGTATATAATAACTGGCAGAGATGCTATACCAGAAATATAACTTAAAACCTCTGTTCCTCCTGCTTACGAACACTCGGTTGCCTTATGGATCAAATTATTTGTAATTATGAAGGCAAAGTGAATTAAAATGCTCATCTAGGCCAGTAAACAACATTTGTACAAATCACACCAAGGAAGAATGGCTCAAATGAATCATGCTGAAAGGATATACAGAACACTGTCAAACGTGGCATAATTTTTCCATAGCAAACCCAATACCAGTGGGGGTCTTGATCTTTTCAGTAGGTAATTTGAAGGTTTCCCACACGTTCTGGTGTGTGTGTGTGTGTGTGTGTGTGTGTGTGTGTGTGTGTGTGTTTTTTGCAATAAGTCGTATTTATCTGTCTAACCATGCTTGCTATGGAAGTTTACATTTATTTCTCATGTTTCTTCTTAATAGTCTTCTGTGTGTGGTGGTGTCCTGTGTTTGTGTTAGATGTCACAGATTCCTCCTGATAATTTTGTATGATCTGTAAGAGTCTGTATGCCCTGTAACCTCTGATTCCACTAATACTATTTAATTTGTATGTTTCTTATTCCATTCTGCTCTTACCATTGTTCCGTGTATAATGTTGTACTTTGTGTCAATCCAGAAGTTATTAACTTAGGGTCCCTCACTGTCATGTTGCCGCATACTGCCCACTTAGTTACATATGTAAGTGATTTGTTATTTGAGTGTGTCATGTCTCTGTTACTTTGTGATCCCTTTCATGCAGAATGTTTAGTATGTGAAAGTTGTGCCTTTTGTATTGTGTTATTTATTGTGTCCTCTCCAGTCAATCTAGTCAGAATGCTTTAGGGTGAATCTCGAGTTTACGTCAGATCAGATGATTAGTTTCTTATTTCTAGAATAATCCCTGTATCTCTCATGTTTCTGGAAGGTTCATTCCTATGGCTGTACTGGGCATATACCATGGCGATTACTTTTTGTCCCTGCAGTAATTCTTTTTGATTATAACTGGGTGACTGCTACATAGTTGTCATATTTTAATTACATATTTAACTACATACTCCTCTGGAAATATCCTTCTGCTCTAACCTACTTGACTTTAAGTCTACATGTTGTTGACTGGTATGGTTGCTGCAACTGCATTGTTTTCCTAGAGAGAGAGCGAGAGAGAGAGAGAGAGAGAGAGAGAGAGAGAGAGAGAGAGAGAGAGGGGGGGGGGGGGCAGCTATTGCTTTTTCCTTCCATATTTGCACTATGTATCCAGGTTATACAGTTTGGTAGGACTTCATCATTGCCACTTTCTGCTGCACTGAGATCCAACCAATATTTATGCTCTTACCTGTCATGTTGTTTAGTGGTGAGTCTTGTATTGGAAAGCATGCATTTTGTGTTATTCTTGAATTGCAAGTGCCTGGATCATATATAATTTCAAGGGTTTAGTATATTTTTCAGGTTTCTAGTATTGTTTATTTTTTAGTTTTTTCTAGGATGGTTCAATACATGTGTGTGGTTTGTGTTTTGATGATGTGTTTCTGTTGAGTGAGTGGTGTTGGTGTTCAATTGTAATGTTTTGTAAGTTAATTTTCTTTAAAGTTCTTCAGTCATGTGTTGTAGGATATTTTGCAAGTTTGTCCAGCAGCAGAGCTATTTCTTTAATTGTTTGAAAACTTTGAATGTGATTACACTGCCGTGTGCCACATTGTTTACGCATTCAGTGTGTTTACATAACTGTCCTGAAAGGCTTGTGCCTTTATTATTCATGGTAATTTGTCTTCATATGTGAAGTTACCATCCTGGACTGGAAAAACTGAACCATGTCATTTACCAGAGATTCATCTATTTATCATCAAATCCAGAAAAGAAGACATCCCACCTACCATTCCTAAAGTGGTATTCTGCCATCCGCCCAACGTACCCAATTTCCTGCTCCATCCCTGTGCCGCTCCCACTCCCAACCTCCCACCACAGGGGTCATATTGCTGTGAAAGACCCACGTGCGAGATCTGATGGATTCACCCATTGAGCACATCCCGCGGTCTAGTCCTGTTACATGCTTATCCTATCCCATCAGAGGCTAGGCCACATGTGAAAGTGGCCATCTCATATACCATCTCTGCTGCAATATCTGCATGGCATTTTATATGGACATGACCACCAGCCACCTTCCACTAGACTGAATGACCACATCCAACCATCTTAAATCATTCTCTCCACTCCATGAAGTCACTGGATCCAATGCCTGTATGTTGCATACTCTTCTCCTATGCACCTCCTGTCTCTCCCTCCTGCATTCCTATTCCACACACCTACTGCCTCTCTACCTCCCACATTCCTATCTCATGTACCTGTTGCCTCTCCATCCCAATTCCTATCCAGTACACCAGCTGCCTCCAAGCAAGCTGATAGCTACCCCTCATCAAACCCACCTCCTGCTTCCCATCTCTTTCTCCCTCTATCCAGTCCACCCCATCTCAGTCCACCTGCTGAACTGCAATTCTGCCACTGAGAGTAGCTGTGTGTGTGTGTGTGTGTGTGTGTGTGTGTGTGTGTGTAAAACTAACTCATTAAAGGAATCACCCCGCATCTAATATATTTTTCTTTCTTTTTTGTGTTTTTTATCACTAACTTAGCACTTCTACTATTTCGACAGTGGTCTCCTTTACTCCTCAGTTATTTGTATTATATCAGAACTTACTTAATCGTAACATAAAGAACTTACACAGATATTACGTGCCATCCCCTGATAACCTGTTTGGCAATATTACTTAAAAATAAAATTTTCTTCTCATTTTCCATAGCTTTCAGAAGTAGTGAAGCCTTAGGAGGTAGCTATAGCTATGTTCCCCCTTCTTATTTATTCTCTTTACTGACAGACTGGAATAGGTAGTGATTTCAGCAACCCTCCCAAGCAGATTTTTAACGAGATTATTTCTTCCTCAATTGCCTTTCCAACAAAAATGTAATGACATTGCGTATAATCACACATGCCTTATGATGATGAACTTTTCCTGCACATAGGGTGCACAAAGTCTGCAGTGCCATGCTACGTAATACAGAGATAGCAACAAGAACACTCAAAATGTGAAGTGTGCAGATCGGTAAATGACAGTCAACTGAGGAACTGCCCCTTTGGAACAACATGACGGAATCATGCAACACTCACGATGAAAGTGGATTTACTGTGCCCAGTGCCACATTATTTTGTGCAAGCAGTACGGTGAACTAAATTTAAATGACAAGCACCTCAGTTCAATGCATAGTTCATAGGAAATACATTTTTATTACATACAACAGATGACAGCTCTTACATATGGAGCTGATTGTACATTTATTAGATCATCATAACAATATGACTAATCATATAAATTTAATGCTGTTATATAATCAAATTGTTGGAAGAAACTGGTATCACTGATGAAACTAGAAGTCTAAATAGGCTAATAACAGAAACAAAATGCTAGAAACTGGTACTTATAAAGTGATTGTATAACTTTATGACTTGTAATTGGTTCTAAGAAAATATATCACTCTGAGAGCCATACAATTTGTCCACCACGACAATGTTGCTGTGCACATGCAGGTTTATGTTCTTGTTAATAATCTCTGAGGAAGGACATTGAACGAAGCTTTAGCAATGATTTCAATCTTGTTTAGGCACCTGTTGACCACTCAATGTTTCAACTATATGGTTACAATATATTCTCACTCCTTACAATATAGCATGAAATCAGTTTTTAAATACATGTTCTTCTATTCACTAATCAATAGAAAATTGTGTCTCGTGTGCTTTCCATGTGCATGCGAAATCATTTTGTCAGATGTAAATTTGGTTTAGTTGGTGTCCAGATAGAGAGCCTATCTAAGACAATCACATGCAGTATCAAAAATCGATCTTCAGGAAAGCTCTCAAAACAATTACAACAAAACAGAATTGTCAGACTGGCTGGAGAACTGAAATACATCTTCCAAGAAAGCTTAGTTTATTTAGAGCTCTACGGCATTATCCTTAACATTGTGGATATGATACAGGGACACAAGTTTGCACAGAAAAAGTCTATTGAAGTATGGGGGAAGACTTGCCAATGGAGAACATACAATTCTAAAGTGAACATAAGTCAAATTGACATTAGAGTTGTATGATCAACATGCGAAAAATCCATATAAACAATGTCCTGACATGGAAATAAAACTATTCTCATTTTTTCTATCAAAAGAGAGGGAGTGTGCAGTGGCAATAAAAAAAAGAATTTTATCCATAAAATTTTGGTAATTCGGCTGTAGCCATACATTGTTAGTTGCTAATATTTCAGCAGCAAGTCAACCGGCCACCTCCAGAACTTGTCATACCGACTGATGGTAAAGCATTCCCGTCCACATTATATACCAGCAGAGTGAGCTAAGTACGTATGAGACAGTGTAGCTATTGAAACTTCCTGGCAGATTAAAACTGTGTGCTCGATCGAGACTCGAACTCGGGACCTTTGCCTTTCGCGGGCAAGTGCTCTACCATCTGAGCTACCAAAGGACGACTCACGTCCAGTACTCACAGCTTTACTTCTGCCAGTATCTCTTCTCCTACCTTTCAGGAGTGCTAGTTCTGCAAGTTTCGCAGCAGAGCTTCTGTAAAGTTTGGAAGGTAGGAGACGAGATACTGGCAGAAGTAAAGCCGTGAGTACCAGACGTGAGTCGTGCTTCGGTAGCTCAGTTGGTAGAGCACTTGCCCGCGAAAGGCAAAGGTCCGAGTTCGAGTCTCGGTTGGGCACACAGTTTTAATCTGCCAGGAAGTTTCATATCAGCGCACATTCCGCTGTAGAGTGAAAATTTCATTCTAGTGTAGCTATTGTCATGAATGATTCACTTGAGGCACTAAGAGTGGGTAGCCAGAGTTATAACGTTCCACAATGTGAGTAAAACAGTAACAATGTCACCAGCAACATTAGGAAGCAGGATAGATTGTGTTTTTATGCAGTGTGGGCTTTGTGACCACTTACAGAGAAGCTATTGGAAGGAACAGAAGCCACGAGGACAGTGCATGATTGCATGGGAGATGTGTCGTGTGAGCCTTTATAAGCAGCACCACCAGCACTGCTGAAAGGTTCTGTACTCAGTCTGCCTCCAACACTGGACCTGCATCATTCTACCTGTGGGACAGGACACAGTTTCTTGTGACACTTAGCTGCACAGGGTACATGCAGGACTGCACAACATACAGTCTGTGTGATAGTGCCTAGTGAGATTTGAGAGTAGTATCCTATCCTACATAGTCGTTCAGTCTCGATTAACAATCATCAGAGTGCCTCATCCTTTTCCCCCAAGCATCCTTGTCTGCACATATTTCCAATTTGCATTATCAGGCTTCAAGGTAACGAGATGGACAAGCCATTTCACAACTGATAACAGTATTAATTCCCATCTTGATCTGCTCAGAGGATACTACAAAAAGAACATACAATTATTTTGCCTAAAAACAGGCAACCCTGTCCTCTGGGTTTCACACAAATTAGGCATTCCTGTTGGCAGGTGTTGGCTATCGGGAATCCACAGCCTTACTGTGTCTCTTACACAGTGCTGGGATTGGTCAGGCCATGGGTTTGAGAAACAGGTACAGGATGTTATTATCTTGGGATGATACTCAGCTCAAAGTCAGGAAAGGAATGACTGCCTTGAGATTTAAGACTCGGACAAGGTGTAGTAGGCAACTTAGGTGAAGAAAGAAAACAATGACTCTTACAGGCCGAGGTGGTCTGTTATGGTGCAGGTTCAATTATGTGGGAAGTGGGTTGACAACAAAGTGTGACAGCATTGCCAATCCAGATAGAAGGCTGTGGAAGATCTTCTGATAGGTCCAGAAGATCCACCAAAAGCACTGTTTTGACTACGTGAAAGGTGTGTCAGCAGATAGGTGCAAGAGCTCACTGTTTTTGAGGGAGATAGTGACATCAGTCTACGAACAGGCCAGAGGCCAGCCAGCTGCGAGGAAGCATATAATGTAGTTTAAGGAGCATGGCTGCTAGGCTGGGTAGACAGCATGGGCTGCTTGGCTGAAAAGCAACACAACAAGAGAGGGGTGATTCAGACTGCACAGAGACTTACATATGGTGAGAAAATGTGTTGGTACAGCATGCTGCAAAATGAGCAGGGAGAAGCTAGTGATAGTGATGTGCAATCACCACCAATTGGACAATACTTAGTTTAAGTGATGCATTACAGTTATTGCCACAAGCTTTTGACAGAGGGGGGGGGGGGGGGGGGGACAGTTAAATAAGTTTTTGGATAACTGTGATAGTGCATGCGAGTTTGTGGCCTCAGATCAGCATGATGTTTTGCTCAAGTCTGTTAAGGCATGAACTGTAGAAGCTGTCAGGACTAAATCATCAGTCAGGGATTTGAAAAACACCTTGTCTGCTGTGCATGCTATTTTAACCGAAAATTAAGATTGTCAACAGACACTTGTAAAATGTTCACAAGAAGACATGAGCACAGTGAAAGCATTGCACAAAGGGATTCATACAATGATGCCTTACAGTATCATTTTGGAGAAATACACGGGGATGTAATGACAGGAGCTGAGTTAGCTGGAAGCATTGCTCTGGTTCTGGAACTGGGCAGAGCAGTATTCATGCAGAGTCTTTATGATGATGGAATTAAAACAATAGTAAGAGCCAGAGGAAGACAGTAAATTTATTGCATCGGCAAAAGGAAAGCCAATAGCGAGAAATTAATTATAATGCCAAGGACGGACGGACAGAGAGACAGATCTAAAAGCCTAGCATGCTACAAATGCGATAAGGCATGGCACATTGTGAAGGATTGTCGTCACAAAGACATGTACAAGTGTTTGAGACTTAACTGAAAAGAAAGCTCAAGGAAGAAAAATAAAAGGCACACAGGCTAGCAAAATTGGAATAAGAAAATGCGGAAAGGCTAGCAGAAACAAACCGAGAATTTCAAGGGCACTGCACAGAAATGGAGTGGTTAAAGCTAGTAAAGGATTCCCAGTTAAAGCTATTAGGGTACAATACACCTTAAGCAGAGTCAAGTGACATACTGGAATGAAATTTTCACTCTGCAGCAGAGTGAGTGCTAATATGAAACTTCCTGGCAGATAAAAACTGTGTGGCAGACTGACACTCAAACTCAGAATTAAAGTTTGAGTCTCGGTCCAACACCCAATTTTAATCTGCCAAGAAGTTTCAGGTGACATAAATCATTCAAGTGTAATTAGAGATGCCACTATGCAAGGCAAGTCATGAATGCTCATGGTTAGAGACAAGAATGAGTAAGATACTGGCAAACTACAAAGACGAATAATAAGACAGTCGCAATGTGCTTTGTCAGATGAAATATTTAATGTTGTCTACATGAATAGGAATGATTTTATAGAATTGTCGTGTGAAAATGGGAAATGGGATCTGATGATGTTTTTGATAGATACTGATGCAGAAATAAGTTTAGTTAAAAAAAGTTTATGGAATGCTGGAATGTATGATCCATGTGAAAGCACTGGGATCAGAGGGATCCCTAATACTGTTGCTAAGACAGTAGGTGTTATATATATTGAACTGTAGATCGCAAGAGAAAGTGAGCCAATCAGTTCATATCATTTTGGGCACAGATAGATCTGACATTCGAGGGTCTGTTAGGAAGAGATTTACTAATAAAACAGAATGATGTGATAGATAACAGAGTAAAAAACTTCAGAATTTGTGGGAAGCAAATATAGTTCCCAACAGTGTGAGAACATCAGCTCCCAAAGAGGAAACTTTATGGATTAGACCTTAACAGCAGAGCTGTACAAGCTGTGGGAAACAGTCATGTTAGTGCAAGTGTGATAGCAGCTGCGAGACAGAAATGTGTTGGTTCGGTATCGGTAGAAGCTGTGAAATAGTGAAATGGTTGTTTGTTTGTGGCTGGAGTCATAAATGAGAGACAGTTATTTTGAACATGGTAGAGCCAGTTCGATGGCAGTTGGAGGCATTGGTTCGATTGTAGGCAGAACCACAACACCAGGGAAAGTTGTATGCCCACCAGCACAAGGGCCAATTCGCACTCAAGTGGACTCAACTCACGTCTCGTCCATTGCGTGTATCATGTATGAACTACGCAATGTAAATGATGGTCATTCACACACAAGTCAACTGTCACTCACTGCAGGTGCACTTTTCCTTGAGTCAGTTTGCAACTTAAAACAGAACTAAAAAACTTTGTTGGTTACTTCTTTCAATAAATACCTGTATAAAGAACAGTTCTAGTAATGAGGGGGATGCTGCACTGTTCTGATATTGGCTGAATGTTATGTGTGCACTCATACACAAAATCAAATTTTCATCATCGGTTGTTTGTTGGTGCTAGAGAAATTCAAGAGAATGACTCAAAATTTTTATCATTCTACAGAATTTCAAAGGAACGTTACATCATCCTATTGAAAATTGTAGCTATGGCTACTTAGCACATGACAAATATGAGGGGATGTGAGAGTGCAGAAGAAGAGCTTAAGGCAATCCTTTCAATCTACATTTGTAACACAATATAAAAGCATGAAAAGAGGTTATGTTTATCTATGTACATTTTTGTGAAGGGAATTATTATAAAGTAAAAGAATGTGAAAGTATACAAAACATTTCACAAATTGTGGAAAATTGCTTCGCTCAATCCTGAGAGGAGGGACGGTTCAGGGTGATTTGCTGGCTCTGTCAACATGGAAAAATCACTTCCCATTGGCCTTTCTTCAGTAGAGGAAGGCTCCTGAAACTGGTTGTGATGGTGCTGAATCCTGCCATGCCCTGGCAGAATGGCACCACTCTTCTATTGGAATACTTCAAGATTTCCAGAGAGGTCCCTGTAATCTCATCCATGAGGAGCAATGCCTCTCTTTTATAACACCTCAACCGAATGAGGTCTAGGTCAGGGATAACCACAAAGTTGTATATGCTGGGTTCTCTCCCATTTTTTGCAGTGGAGATGTTTGAAATCTTTACCACAATTGCTGAAAAATATTCAGCAAAGGCTTTGTTTGCACCACTTTTAAAGTTTGAATGTTTTCCCTTCCTGACTCATCATCTTCTCGTACACACGGGATCAGTTTATGTTGTCACCCTGCCCTCCTGAATTGCTAAAGGTGGTCCCGATATCATGGTCAGGAGACAACTCAGGTGGTGATGCCGTAGGTGTGGATTGGTGTAATGGTGTGGAGGGGGGTAGGTGGTGGTTGCTGGTCAACTGTGGTAACTTCAAGCTCAGATGAAATATTTTCTGAGAAGAGAGTTATTTTGTTGAGATTTTCCATTTTGGAAGCATTTGGTTTTGGTGAAATATGAGGGATTGTAGGTAAATTACCAGTAGAGATGCCAGCTACTTTTACAAAAGGCATAGCATCCGTCACTTAATAGGGTTTCTTCTTTGTTGTTCCACTACCACTCAGTTTGAGCTTGAGATTCTCCATGCACGTACTCTGCAGAGTTCTCCATTCTCCTTGAATTCAGTCACTGTAACCAAAAAACTAAATACATAAAGGAAATAACTGCTTACAAATAAATATTTTTTCTCACTGTGTTTTGAAGGTGATAATCTTTTCGCTTAACTGTATTTAAGACATTTGGCTACTGAGTGTACATTCATTTTGCTGGGACTCTATTTTTATCAGGCAGATGTTGGGTCAACATTTGAAACCATGCAGATCACATGGAATTACTTTAAAGACACCTACATAACATGCCCTACTCAAGAACCTTGGAAAACAATTGCCATATGCTTTCAGACCCTATGAGACCTTCCAAACTGTATAGGCCAACAGATCTGAAACATGCTCACACAGAGAAAATTCCTAATACTGGTTAAACTAATTTTAATTATACATCATACCACACTGTCATACTACTCGGAGACTGTGATTCTGATGGTATTTTGATGGTAATTGAAACTGAGTATGCTGCCAGAAACAGTTCAGAAGGTATTTTCAGAACCTCGGCAATTAAAAGCATGCCACCACTGTCTAGGCTTCCCTTAGATGGCTATGATGGCTGTGTTTTTTCTCATTACTTTCTAGTAGGTGAAGCCTTCCCATTATCCCAATATTTACTAAAACCTTGCCCAAACCAGACTCCTGACAATATAAAATGAATATTCAATTACCACTTAAGCAGAGGTAGAAAATCAATTGAATGCACATTTGATAGGATGAAAAATTCCAATTATTTAATAAAAGTCTGTTTCAGTTATTGCAAGTAGATCTCATGCTCTCTGAAATGTTCTATGCACTCTAAATACAAAAACATTTATAGGCAATTACAAGGTAAATTACCTACATGACATGTCACCTGCTCATCATGCTCTAACTTTCCCATGCACTCCAGGACGTGAAATACGGACGTTGTTTGCAATGACTTCAAGACAATTACAATATGAGAGCAAGTCGACCCGCTGGCAGTCACCCTTTCACTTATATGAGCAGATGGAGAGGACGAAATCGTGTTGCAAATGAGTTGCATCATCGACGTGGGCGAATCGATCCATATGCAGGTGGCCGAACATGGAAAGAAACTTATTCGATGGTGGTAGGCACAGCAGAAAAGCAAGGTGTTAAGGTGGAATTAATACAGCACCCACAAAAAAAGTAATGTGTATTTTGTTGTGTTTCGAGCCATAAAACTGAAAAAAGATGTATCAAACAGAGTAGCGCCAGTTCGATGGTAGTGGCAGCCATGAGACAACGAGGTGTTGGTTTAGTTGCAGTCAGAGATGCAAGACAGAGAAAAGTTAAATCTAATGTGGTCAGAGCCTGTTCAATGGCAGCAGAAGCTGCAAAACAGTGTGCTAATTTGGTTTCAGTTGGAGCCACGAAATCAGAGAAATGTCAGAGTGGGAGACAACCGACGAAAGAAAGAGGTAAGAACAGGGCAAAGGTTGACCACGAGTCCAAGAGGAACGAATTTTCACAGTGAGTGTTGCTGACAAAGGCCTTAATGGCTGAAAGCTATAATTGTGTGAATCTTTTCGTTGTGCCTATCACGACTCAGCATTCCATCCTGGATTTTCCATTGTCTGATTTTCACAGTGAGTGCAGGCATAAGGAATGTGTAATAAGTGTTCATTCCTAAGCAAGAAGTAAAACCATGAGTTTATGTACTGGAAGCACTGGTAATGGTAGAAGACAGCACATTTGTAATGAGTGTGCTTTATGTGACAGAGGAAAGCTTATCAATGAAGTGTCTGGTAGTGGTAGCCAAGGAAATACCACCTGATGACAAGTTTGAAGTACAGCAAGTGAGAAGAATACAAACAAAGACACTCAGAAAATTGAGGGCTATTAAATTAAAATCTCAGAACTGAACATTTGACTAGCAAATAAAGTAAAGCCATTACAGAAATATGTATGGCATACAATGACAAATCTCACTTTTCAGGCAACTAGTTGATGCATACTGATGATGTAAGACATGAAATCAAGTTCCTCCTGGAAGCACAAGGACAGGTAACATGTTCCAAGCCATATCAAATACCACAGGTGCAAAAAGAGGTCTTGAAAGAGGAAACTGATAAAATATTGCAAAGTGATGATATAGTTCAAAGTATAGTGCATGGAACTTCCCCTAAATATGATCCCAAAGAAAATGGATGCTAGTGGGGAAAAAGGGCAAATTGTAGCAGACTATGGGTGCCTAAATGAAAATATCTGTTGGCAATATATATACACTCCTAGAATAGATGAAATTTTGGATGTGCTAGGTAAAGCCAAGTATTTCTCTAAACAGTTTATTTAGCTGAGAGGTATTATCAAGTACTATTAGATAAGAAAGATCAAGCATTACGAGTATAAGAGAATGCTGATAAGTTTGAAGATAGCCCCAGTAAAATCCAAAAATTTCATTTATTCAGTTTTAATGGGAATGCAAGGAGAAAGACATTCATGTAGCTAAATGATGTGGTAATATTTTTTTCTTATCAGAAGAGCATAATAGCAGGCTTGAGGTGGTCTTTGACAGACTTAGGGGCTAAAATTTGAAATTGCAAGTAGATAAATGAAAATTCCAGCACAAGGAGATTACCATTTTGGGGCATGTTCTTACAGCAGCCCTCCCTCCCCAATGCTGTAAGACTATGCCCCCAAAATGTAACCTCCTTGTGCTGGAATTTGCATTTGCTGGGGTTAATACCTGATCGAAGGAAGGTAGTGTCGTATTGAAGGTGCAGTGCTATGTGATGTCAAAGTCTTACACCCTCTTTAATTTTCACATTGAAAATGTTGTGCATTTTTCTATGTAATTTGCCTTACAGGACATTTTTCTTCTGTAACCTTTTATTACTGTTACTGTACACTGCAGTGTTCTTCTCTTGGTTCAAAGCATTTTGTAAACCGTGTAATTTTATACAATGGCACTGTAGACTGCAATGCCCACACTTGTGATGCCATCCATTGTTCAAAATTTGCTCGACCGTATAATGATCAATAATCTTGTATCACTCTGCTCATGTCATTACCTTCACACCATGTGACCAGGGCTTCCAGTGGTGCATGCAACTATTAAATCTACTGATTGTTAACAGCTCCATGGCAACTGTCTTCTGCTTGCAGTGCTTTTGTTATGTGTCTATGGGGTTTTGTAGACCATTTTTATTTCAGGTGCATTTAAGGGATTTATTTTATTTCAGCAGATATCTGAAGACGGCTAATGCCAAAATATTTAATACTGGACTAATGAAGTTATTTTACACACAGTCACTGGCTTTTCCCTGAGCAACTTACTCACAGACTGCACACTACATCTCTACGTATGGTTATGGCTGAATTTCCATAATTATATGGTTCAATCAATATGTCAAGAGAACATGAAGATACACGCTATTTAAATTTAATTGCATTTATCAGTTACAACTATGGACTGAGTAAATTTATGGACAATATATGTCTTGCTCAATTATGGAATGCAGTCAGAAATTTTAAAAATTAAAGGAAAGGGAGGGAGAAAAATGAAAGGAAACCTATAGGAAGTAAACTAGATGCAAAGTTTTTAAAGAGATACCCCTCTCATTTGCAAATATACTGTCTGCAGTAAGTGGAAATTTTAGGCACAAAACCATGCATGTTGACTTTGTTGCTTGTTGGTGAACGTGTAAAATTTGTAGCGTAGGATGATGATAGACCAATATAATAAAATAAAATAATGCTCAGCATGCCTCCAAATGTATTTATACATACATTTCTTGGCCTAATGACTAAGAGTGTAAGTGAAGGAAGATACTGATAATTACATTCCTTCCATTGGAATCATCTTGCATTTGGTGGTGGTGGGGGGGAAGATAAGGAAAATTAAATTCAATAACAACAAGAGCTGCCATGGGTGTATATCACCATCTGTAACTGTAAGTCATAAAGCCACAGTGATATCTTCCCCAAGGGATCGAGAGATTCTCTATTCCAGATAGTATAAATGAGGTATCAAATCTATATCAATCACTGCCCCACTGTGAAGGGCGCCAAGTGACATGGGAAACAAGGAATATCCTGAACATAATATGGTTGGTTGGTTGGTTTGTTTGTTGGTTGGTTGGTTCAAAGGGGGGAGGGGGGACCAAACTGTGAGGTCATCGGTCCGTTGTTCCCAGTAGAACAATCATCCAAGGAAAAGAAGAAAACAAAGAAGATGTATGGCACAATAACAGTAGAAAGAAAGAACCAGAAGAATGACAGGACAACAAACACTACAATGGACAAAACAGGACAAGAAAGCAGATTACCATGAGAATAAAAAAGAAGCCAGCCACTCTGCAACACATTAAAACCTCCACCCTAAAAGCCCTCGGGTGGAGGATACAGAGGGATAAAGGACATGCGCTAAAACTTAGATCAAATGATAAAACACACCCTCACGAATAAAACGTAAAACTAAAGCTGCGATGAGGCATTGTTGCCCAATACCGCAGTTAGGGCGCTGGGAAAGTTGAAAGTTCGCAGCAGAGCGGCTAAAAGTGGGCAGTCCAGCAAGAGGTGGGCGACTGTCATTTGCGAGCCACAGCAACACTGAGGTGGGTCCTTGCGACGGAGGAGGTAACCATGTGTGAGCCACATATGGCCAATGTGGAGCCGACAAAGGACAACTGATTCCCTGCGAGAAGCCCGCAGGGAAACCTTCCAAACATTTGCAGTCTCCTTAATGACATGCAGTTTGTTGTGCATGCTGTTATACCAATCCGTCTCCCAAAGCCGAAAAATCTTGCGGCGTAAGACAGAGCACAGGTCAGTTTCAGAGATGCCCATCTCCAGGAGAGGTTTCCGCGTAGCCTGTTTGGCAGCCTGTCAGCAAGTTCGTTACCTGGGATTCCGATGTGTCCTGGGGTCCACACAACCACCACTGAACGACTGGACCATTCCAGGGCAGAGATGGAGTCCTGGATGTTCGCCACCAAAGGAAAGCGAGGGTAGCACTGGTCAATAGCTTGTAAGTTACTCAGGGAATCAGAACAGAGAAGAAACGACTCACCAGAACAGGAACGGATTTACTGAAGTGCACAAGATAGGGCCACGAGCTCTGCAGTGAATACACTGCAGCCAGCAGGCAAGGAATGCTGTTCAATATGGCCTCTGTGGACATAGGCAAAGCCAAAATTACTATCAGCCCCTCCAGCTTAAGCTGACGAAGGTGAGATAGCCAATTCAATCGGGCATTGAAAACCAGTCCCAAGAATCAATACGTCTCCACTACAGTGAGTGGATTGTCATTCAGATAAAGTTCAGGTTCTGGTTAAACAGTACAATGCTGACAGAAGTGCATGACACATGACTTCGCGGCTGAAAACTGGAAGCCGTGGGTTAGAGCCCATGACTGCACCTTGTGAATGGCTCCCTGTAGGCGCCGCTCAGCAACTCCAGTACTGGAGGAGCAATACGAAATGCAAAAGTCATCCGCATACAGACAAGGGGAGACCAACGGCCCTACAACTGCTGCTAGGCCATTAATGGCCACTAAAACCAGAAATACACTCAATATGGAGCCCTGTGGAATGCCATTCTCCTGAATACAGGGGAACTATGGGAGGCACCGACTTGGACACGGAAAGTACAGAGCGACAGGAAGTTTTGGATAAAAATCAGGAGTGGGCCCTGGAGACCCCACTCATACAATGTGGCAAGGATATGATGTCGCCAGGTTATGTCGTACGCTTTACATAAGTCAAAAAAGATGGCAATCAGGTGTTGGCGTCTGGAAAAGGCTGTTCGGATGGCAGACTTGAGGGACACAAGATTATAAGTGGTAGAGTGACCCTGGCAGAAGCCACACTGACATGGAGCCAGTAGGCCATGTAAGTCCAGGACCCAACCAAACCACTGACACACCATACGTTCCAGCAGCTTACAGAGAATGTTGATGAGGCTGATGGGCCGATAGATATACACATTAAGCGGATTTTTACTGGGTTTTAGCACCAGAATGATGGTGCTCTCCTGCCATTCCAATGGACAGATGCCATCACACCAGATCCAGTTGAGGATGAGGAGATACCGCTTGTAGTCAGACAAAAGAAGTTTAATCATCTGACTGTGGATCCGATCCGGCCCAGGAGCTGTGTTGGGGCAATGTGCAAGGGTGCTGAGGAGCTCCCACTCTGTAAATGGGGCGTTATAGGGTTAACTGTGACGTGTAGTGAACAAGAGTACTTCCTTTTCCATTGCCCGTTTGGGGGTGCGAAAAGCTAGGGGGTAGTTCTCCGACGCAAGATGCTCAAACATAGTGCTCAGCAAAGTGCTTGGCAATCGCGTTTGCATTGGTAGAGAGCATGCCATTGATGTTAACACCAGGGACACCTGTTGGGGTCTGGTACCCAAAAAGACGTCTGATCTTCATCCAGACCCAATGGTCGACACATACCACTCCCAACACTCCTGTTACTGTCGTCTTATAAGCACGCGAACATGGGCACTGGGCCACTTAAAAGCTATTAGGTTCTCTAGGGAAGGGTGTCACTTATGTCACTGTAGAACTCGCCGACACTCTTTAATTGCCTCAGAGGCTTCTGGCAACCACCTAGGAATGTCTTTTAGGCACCCTAGAGAACAAGGGATCACATTTTCCATTGCAGAAATTATAGTTGTAGTGACCTGCTCAATCACAACATCGATGGCACCATGGGGGGAAGATTCAACAGTGGCAGCAACAGAGGTGAAGGCTACCCAGTCAACGTTGTTTAAAGCCCATAGGTGTAGGCATCCGGGGGAGTGACAGGAATATGGGAAAGTGGTCACTACCACACAGGTTGTCATGTGCTCTCCAGTGGATAGATGGGAGGAGTCCTGGGCTGCAAACTGATAAATCAATGGCCGAGTAACTACCATAAGCCACACTGAAATGTGTGGCAGCCCCAGTATTTACGAGGCAGAGGTCGAGTTGGGACAGCAAATTTTCGACATCTCTGCAACAGCCAATAAGCATGATGCTACCCGTCAAGGGGCTATGAGTGTTAAAATCTCCTGAAAGTAGGAAAGCTTTAGGGAGTTGATCAATTAGTGCAGCCAACACGTTCAGGGGTATCGCACCATCTGGAAGAAGATATACATTGCAGACACTTATTTCCTGCATCGTCTTTAAGAGTTTGAAGGGGCACAGGTTCACTACATACAGAGTTCAGGACATAAACGCAAACTTCACCTGACACACTATTTTATTCGCTACAGTTCTTGTACTATCCCCTGTAGCCGCAAAGGGCAGGTGTCCACATTGCCGGGAACCAGGTTTCCTGGAGGGCAATGCAGAAAGCAGGTGTAAAGCTTAATAGTTGCTGTAGCTCAGCCAGGTGGTGGAAAAAACCGCCGCAATTCCACTGGAGGATGGCGTGATCGTGATGCTGGAACAGCATGGAACACTCAATGAGGCAGTCTACGCCTCAGGGTCACCTGCTGCCACTGACATTTCCACAACAGGCTATATCAATTGTGTCTGAGGGTCTGGTGAGATCTAGGTCCTCAGCAGACGCCATAATCTTCACCTCATCATCAGAGACAGAGCTTGTGGGCAGCAGTGGTGTGGTTGCCACTGCAGTTCCCTTGGTCTTGCGGGTCTTCTTTCTGGTTTTCTCTTGGTGATCCTTGGGTTTCTCTGGCTGGGAGGGCTTCACTGATTCAGTCTCTGGGACTGAGGATGATCATAAAGCCCTATGACCAGCTGCTTTTGGGCTTTTCAGCCACTGTTGGGTGTTATCTTTCCCACTAGCAGAAACCTGGGAAGGGAGTGACCCAAGGGACCCCTTCCTAGCGAGAGGAGCCAAAGAAGACTTACACTTCTACGGCTGAGAAGTGGGGATTAGTGTCCCCGGCAGTTGGCGGGACAGTGCTCCCAAGGTATGTGGTGCGGGAGCAACAGGGAGGAAAGTGGCCCCCCACCATCAAGGGGGCAGGTGTAATCATCTGGCTCCGACAGCCGACGAAACTCGCGGAACTGATGGGGCTACTACTGTTCTCGTAGTGGCGGCATAAGCAGAGGTCATAGCCACACGAAGTGGGTCTCAAATTTCTTCTTGGCCTCAATGTAGGTCAGTCGGTCCAGGGTCAAGTATTCCATGATTTTCCTTTCTCGCTGTAAAATCCTGCAGTCTGGTGAGCAAGGGGAACAATGCGCTCTGCAGTTGACAGAGATGGGAGGTGGGGCACATGGAGTATTGGGATGGGACAGATGTCCACAATCTCGACATGTGATGCTGGAAGTGCAGCAGGGAAGACATATGCCTGAACTTCCAGCACTTAAAGCACCGCCTCGGGGGAGGGATGTATGGCTTGACATTACAGCAATAGACAATCACCCTGACCTTCCCAGGTAATGTTTCACCCACGAAGGCCAAGATGAAGGCACCGGTGGCAACCTGATTATCCCTCTGACCCCGATGGACGCGTCGGATGAAATTAACTCCTCGTTGCTATAAATTGGTGCGCAGCTCGTCGTCAAGACTGCAAAAGAAGGTCCCTTTGGAATATAATATCCTTGATGATATTTAAGCTCTTATGAGGCATGATGGTAACAGAAACATCCCCCAGCTTGTCACAAGCCAGTAATGCCAGTGACTGGGCAGAGGATGCTGTTTTTATCAGACTGACCCCGACCGCATTTTGGACAAGCCCTCCATCTCCCCAAACCTGTCCTCTAAAAGCTCTACAAAAAACTGAGGCTTCACTGATACAAAGGAGTCCCCATCAGCTCTCGTACATACGAGGTACTGGGGCGAATAAGGTTCGCTGCCATCCTTAGCCTGTCGTTACTCCCACGGTGTGGCCAGGATCATACTTCCTTGCATTGTTCTGAGACTTTGAATACTTAGAGACTGCTGACATTTGATCACCAGCAAGTGATGTGGTACACTTCATTGTGCTTCCACCGCCCTGATGCCACCCACTCCAACCAGGGGCCATGGGTGCCACCCAGCTGCAGCAAAGGACAGGAGGCCAGCTGGCAGGATGGCCATTGCCGGGAGTCCCGATGCCCCAAGGTGACGGGCATCCACTCCTTGGCATACATGTGGAGTTAACAGCGCAGGCATCAGCAAAGCAATCCCTGTGTAGTCACGGGGGTACAACCAACAGGTTACACGGTGGCCCCAACACAACCGACTGGCTACCGTGCTGGATATGAGGTGCAAAGAATTCCATGGTCATCATGGGCGCAGGAAGGTGTCCTCACTCAAGAGATGGAGGATGAGTGGGATTGCAATGCCACAACGAGAAAGTGGGCTAAAGATCTATGTACACAATGCACCACGTAAGGCGCCCTTCCGCAATTGGGTCGCTCTTCGGGAAAATTTGAAAAATGGAGGTCAAACCCTACAGGGGACCACCACATGAAGGCCGAATGGTGTGAGAATCCTTTTAGTCGGCTCTTACGACAGGCAGGAATACCTCAGGCCTATATTAACCCCCGGGACTGCAGGGGGGTAACATAATACGTTTTAACATGGTTTCATTTATCCACATATGGGTATTCTTAACTTGCATATACTACTAACAAGCTATTTGTTTTTCATTAAATATCTCTTCATAATCATGAGGTTACTGTCTGATATACAAGCATTATCAATGCTATTTTCTTCAATGTAATTTCTATTGATTTCTCAATTGTTGAATGAATGAGAATGTGTGTTGAACTCAATACAGCAGCACAAATACGCACACACAATTGCAAAAATAATTTCTTTTGAAGACAATCATTTTGTGTTATGACTGCTTTTTTCTCAGATTTGTTCCCAGTAGCAGTTTCTCAAGCTATAACAAATGTCAGATTTTGCATTATACAATATAAATACAAAACCATGAAGGAAATCAACAAAAGACTCATGAAAATAATGACAGACTTCCCATGACATGAGAAATCATGCTGCTCTATCTGACACAGGAGTGGCTATGTAATAAATTTGTCTCTGTCTGTAGAAATTATGAGCATGTTGTGATTTCCTTAACAGTCTGCAACCAAAGCATCTCTGAGTCAGCTTTATTCACCGTTATTTTAGTATGCAGCACATTACTGAGCAGTGACACTTTGAAGTCAGTTATTCACTCTTGCTATACTTTGAAGAGCTGTTGTATGTGTGCGCCTGCTTCCACAACACACTACGTTACTTGGAGAGAGAAAAAATTACAGACGTAATCAGTTTCTATGATTCTGTTGTTGCAATGTGCTTCCATAGTTGTCTTAGCTGCAAAAGTTTGTCATGAAATGGGGGACAATTTGACAGATGAAGAAATTATGAGCATGCTTGAAGAATCTGGATCAGATATTGACAATTGTTTTGAAACTGATAACAGAATTTCTAACAGAGATGATAAATATAATTATCAGCCAGTGTGAAATAGTATCACAATTACATTCACAGTAGCTTTACTGACTCACATCTTGTTTGAGTGATCGGAAAATGGAAATGAACCATCACATGAATTAGAAGTGAGCTCCCATTGAACAGGGCAGAACACAAAAATGGCAGTAGTCTCAAAGCAACATCATTGTCTGGGTAAATGATAAGATCCCAGTTGCTAGTTTTTGAAAATGGAAGTAACATTTTGGCACCTATGACTGCTGAAAGCACCAAATTTGACTGTTGGTGCCAGTTTATTGACAGGAATATGATAAAATCTACAAAAACTGAAAGAAACCACTATGAAGGATCAGCTATTTGTAAACTGCAGTGGCAAAAGTAAAATAATACTCATGTCACCTTATACCAATTGGTCTGCTGTTAAGCAACATAAGATGTCTCAGTTTTTTATTGTAATTATTCGCATTCGTCTTTGTAGACCAACCAAACATTACAGACTATTGAAGTCATTAGGTAATATCGAATTCATCTTTAGCTACACAAATCATGTGAACAACACTGACAATTACATACACAGGGGCAACCAAACCACAATACTTTGCATAAAATCTGGCCTTTTTATTTCCACTTCATACTGAAAAGCAAGAGCAATTTTTGTCCCAACAAGAAGCTGACAGTTGAAGGTTTATGTCCTTTTAGAGGATACATTCAATTTAGTGTATATATCAAGAACAAGCAATAAAACTTCACAAAACACCATCGGGACAATCTATGATGCTGGAACAGCTGAATTGATGATCAGTCTTTCATATGATTTGTTTTTTTAATTAAATCATGGGGCTAGGGAGGTGGATGGCTGAAAGTAAGTGAGCAGTTTCTATTACCAAAAGTAATACCACATTCACTCTTAATCATACACACATAGGCATTGCCAACATCTGCACATGGGCAGCCCATTGTAAACTTTAACCAAACAAGCCAAATGGGTACAGTGCAAAGCTTTTCATTTTTAGTTATTCTGCAACAGGCTATGTTTTGAAATGTGAACGTACACTAGTGCAAGGGAAAAAGATAATATTGCAGATTCAGCAGTCCTCCATTTGTGCAACAATTATCTACATAAGGGTCATACATTGTACATGACCACTTTTATACTATCTGAAAGACAGACTGATGAGGGCACATGCACTGTTGACACAGTGATCAGGAATTCAAATAAAGCAAACTAAGAAGAGGTCAAATGGTATTCAAGAGAAATTCTGTGCAAGCACTTCGCTGGAAAAACACTACAAATGTGTGTGCCCGGTCTCGAAAATACAGCAAGACAAGTAATGTCACCAACACAAAATCCAAGGATGGAATGGTAGAAAAGTTGAAGCCTGATCTCACACTTTATCATAACAAAATAAAACTGTTGTTGATCATGGAGAGCAAAAGGTGAACCATTATTTTGAATGAAGAACAATGAAATGGTGGAAGGAAGTATTTTAGCATGTGTTTGTTACGTGTCTGTAATCAAATCTACATTGACTACAAGAAACTTACGCCTGTCTCACAAACGAACCATCTTAATTAGATTTATGGTGAACATAGGAAAATAAAATTCCTGGGAAAGCAGCTGACTACTTTATTGGAAATGAGAAGCAATGCTCTACAGCAAACAATCCCACATCTCATTGACAACCAGCAAGAAGTATGCTTCAAGATACTGTATTGTTTATTCTGAGAAAGGCACATGCACTACTGGAAATGAATGGGAAGAGAAATCAGATGGTGGCGTCAAGAATACAAAGTAGGGCTCTATCTATCTATCAATACAACCATATCAAGCAGTGTCTCACAAAAACATATTTCACTCTGTGAAAACAGACAAATTCAATGAAATAATTTCAAGTATTTATTATATAATAAATTCTCACATACTGTACTTACATATTTTTCTACCTCTGAATCTCCTAATGTTTGAAATATAATTATTCTGTAAACATGTAGTGAATTTCAAAACACCTCAAACAAATGTGGAGGTAAACAATGATGGTATATATTTCAATAAAAAGGTTTTGTTCCATTTCTTCACCTTGGTAGCAGGAGCTATACAAAGAAATCTAAAAACTGTATGGTCTCTGGGGAATGCAGCAGCCACTGTGGACTGACTGGAATGTATTAAACATTACATGTGGAGCTCTGCCTACAGAGGCATTGAGATATATAATGGTTTTTTGCCCCCATAATCTTGATTTTTGTGGGTTCTTCAAAAATACTCTTGATCTTTCCAGACAACTTGGCAAGTTACTAGGCACACAATTTTCTAAATGTGAGTATAATTCACTGTAAGTAGCAGTCAACAACAATGGGGGAAAAAATCACAAGATCACGATGACATAAACCGTACAACAAAATTGAGAAATGCTATACTGTCACACACAACAAAGATACAATCAGAACTCAAAGACTGATGACAACAGTAGAAGAATGTGGGGCCTTTTTACAACAGAAAAAGTCAAAATCAAAGAGAGGTATGTAAATTTAGAAGTGATTTCTGCCACAATGGTGAATAATTAGAATAACCCTCAAGGTTAACAGAAATTATGTATATCACAAATTAATTAGTCATTTACATGAAGTTTTACAGAAACACCTATGGTAAAAATGCCAAATCTACTAAATGATTTGTTAATATATGGAGTGTCAAAAGTTTAGTATGGTGTGTTTATGAGTAAATTGAAAATCAAATTAATAATATTTTTTGGATACATATTCCAAACTGACTTCAAACAAACATTACACTGGACAGAAAAGACATGTCTACTTAGCAAGTGATGAAAAATTGAAATACAGTTGACACAGAAAGAAATTAGAAAACATACTGAATCTCCAGCTTTTAGATTTTTCAGGCAGATAACCATCAGATATCAAACTGCCAGAAACTTACAAAACTTCTAGACTCTGTTTCTTTAGGACTATTTATCCACATGCCTGTCAACCTAGCACTGCCTCATACAAGCAATGTACCTCAGCACCTAACTACAATACTGATGGGAGTGTGTGTAAGATTTTCTGCATTTTCCTCTACCCCAGGTAGACAATGCATGAACTGCCCATTAACATTAAACAGATATCATTTTTTCTTGTTTGAATGGCTGTCCAGTAGACATTTCTCTCCATATTTTCATTCATTTTTAAATTCTGAATTTAAATCAGATACAAATTGTGAATAATCAGCTCAAAGAATCAATGGTTACCTTTTTATCACATCTACACATGAAAGAGAATGTCTAGTGCAGACTATTTACACTCTGATCTTTAACATACCAGCTACCATCCCAACATTAGTTGATAACCGAATCAACAACAATCAACATCCAGATATTCATCATGGATACAAAAAGAAAAAAACACGAGCCAGAGGCATAATTACAGAAACCAGTACCTGTATGTTAGAAGTATTGATCCTGACTGTTAAGACACTTGGCCCACTGTGAGAAGGCTCTGAATGGCTGTCTAAAAATTCCCAGGGCTGTGATGTTAAACAGTTCCACAGGCACAGCTGGACGTTGCCCTCCACACGAATGCAGGAAAGGTTATGCTGACGTTCCTCTTTGACCAAGATGGCCCCCTTCGGATTCACTTCCTACAGCATGGAACAGTGAATTCCCAGTGTTACTCGCAAACCTTGACCACTATTCGCCAAGAGATCAAATCAAGATAACCAGGCAATCTCACCCATGGTGTCATTATTCTCCACGACAATGCAGAGTCTCATACTGCCAACAGTCATGGCACTCCTGCACAAATTCAAATTGGGGGGGGGGGGGGGGGGGGGGGGGGGGATTCTTGCCCACTCACCATACAGTCTGGACCTCTCTCTCTGCAATTACGCCATTTTTGGTACCCTTAAAAAGGATCGGGGGGAGGGGGCAAACAACTCACCTCGGACGACGATGTCCAGCTGTACGTGCAGAACTAGTTAACATCGCAGCCCTGGGAATTTTATGAGACATCCATTCACCATCTTGTGTCACAGTGGGACAAGTATCTCAACAGCCAGGGTCAATACTTCTAACATATAGATACAGGTTTCTGTAATTAGCCTCTGGCTCGTTTCTTTTTGAATGCCCCTTACAACAGAATAGTCCTCAGGAGACAATCTTGAATCTTCCATAGTAAGAACATATCTGTAGTGCAGTGATCCTCGTTCACCTGATGTCTTCAGTATAACTGTACTCCATTCCAAAATAAAAATCCTCAGGCATCCTCTGTCTTTCTTCCATGTGTTTTGTTTATTTTTGTTCCTGTGTGGTTGTCAGATGAGATGTCATCTCTTTTCTCTATTTTGCCTCGGATTTCCTGCAATCATTCAATAGTAGTGCTTCACACAATGAAGCAGAATAATTTGTGAATAACAATTCATGCAGTTATAAACCAAACTACATCAACTGTCCACTTTTAGGCAATGTTAAACAACACACACTGTTAGCGTCACCACATGCTGTGTGTTCATTAAATATAGGTATAGTACCTAAACACATTACTTTAACAGTTCTGTAGATATTATGCTAATTGTAAGTTTACCTTTTCTTTTCTCTCAATCACACAGTTCAGAAGTTACATACAAAAAGTGTATCAACTGAAGCATTCAACACCACTACACGAACTCAACCAAACTGTCACTTTCCAACCTAACCTACATTTAAGGAGTGCTCATGGAAGTGTGATAGGACAACTATTGTTCTCTATATACAGAAACGATTTGATGGACAGGGTGGGAAACAATCTGCAGTTGACTGCTTATGATATCTTGGTGTAAGTAAAGTGTCGAAGTTGAGTGACTGTAAAAAGATACAATACGGTTTAGACAAAATTTCCAGTTGGTTTCATAAACAGCAGCTACCTCTAAATGTGGAAAAATGTAAGCTAATGTGGATGAATAGGAAGATCAAATCTGTAATGTTCAGATAAAGTATTATTTGTGTCCTGCTTGATGCAGTCAAGTTATGTAAATATCTGGACATAATATTGCAAAGCGATACGAGACGGAACGAGCATGTGAGAACTGTAGTATGGAAGGCAAATGGTCAACTTTAGTTTATTGGGAGAATTTTAGGAAAGAGTGGTTCACCTGCAAAGGAGACTGCATAGAGGATGCTGGTGCGACCTATTCTTGAGTGCCGATCGAGTGTTTGGGACTGTACCAGTTCGGACTGAAGGAAGACATTCAAGCATTTCACAGGCAGACTGCTAGATTTGTTACCGGCAGGTTCGAACAACATGTAAGTGTTACGGGGATGCTTGGGACACTCAAATGGGGATCCCTGGACGGAAGACTGTGTTCGTTTCAAGAAACACTGTTGAGAAAATTTAGAGAACCAGCATTTGAAGCTGACTGCTGAACGATTCTACTGCCGCCAACTTACATTGCACTCAAGGATCACGAAAATAAGATATGATAAATTAGGGCTCATATGGAGGCATACAGACAGTAGTTTTCCCCTTGCTCTATTCGAGAGTGGAACAGGGAAGGAAATGACAAGTAATGGTACAGGGTACCCTCCGCCATGCACCATATGGTGCCTTGTAGAGTACCTATGTAAATGTAGACCTCATGCTACACTACAGATCAGATTGTCACTCCATCTAAGAATTTGTATACACATCACCACATATAAGGTTTCACATTCACATTTGCTGGATAACCCAGACTCGGGGCTATGCTGGTGACCAGTCTGTCGACTTGACTTACAATCCAAAAACTAATATAAACACATAAGAATGATATCATTGCTCTGTTTTCACACTATGACGTCACACGTCACATCTTTATGTCACGAGACAAATCCGACATTCTATATCCGTAGGTTCTGTTGATTCCAAAATGCTACCTGCAATAAACGTAATATTGTAGAATGTTTTAAAAGTTTCTTGCTTTCTGATCGTCTCCGTCAAGATACGTTAGGGCCTTTTGAGTGAATACGTCTTGTTCGTTTGGATTACGCTCACCTTCCAGACCGTGCACAATTGTGAAATAACTGCAAGATAATCCAACAATGGTGTGATCATTTTTTCCATATGAAGACCTTCTCCTGACTCATACTTTACGAATATAACACGAAGGGTGAACAGTGTTACGATGAACATCGTGAAATATTTCGAATTACCGTAGGTCTGTGAGTTCCATTTTTGAGCCACTGACGTAGACACGAACATTTTCTCCAGTACGGAAGCGTTCGCAAGAGGATGGCAGAGGCAACAAACCAGGTTTTAAACAAAATCATTGGCAAAACTCAATACAAACGATTAGAGACACTATTAAGATTACAGGCCATAGTCAACATTAGAAACGCAGAAGGAGAACAGCAGTATCACGTAATGCAATGTTAAACATAAATGTAGAAATTACTAAAACTGAGGGTATGCGAGTGAGCTCTGCCTTCGTGTGTGCTTCATTCCAGATTTCGCTCAACAAATTTCGCGAAGTCGAAGAACAGTTTTCTGACAAATCACACTGTATGCAAAAATCAACAATTAATTTTGCAGTAGAACTCACCATTTTTATAGCAGCAGCAAGAAACCTCCTTTTCAAGCAGCAAAAAACCTCTTTTTCAAAATCACACTGTCACTGCCTTTCAAAAATCAAAACACACCAAAGATGCCACGATATACAAGTAGCTCACAGCATCTGCGATATAATCATGTAACATGTGAAACACGAAGAACTTTCAGTGAATCAGTTCATCTAAATGTAGATATGTATTGAAACAAGTATTTCATCTGATACCTGAAATAACATAATTATATTTTTCTAAAAGTCCGTTTGTCAAGGTCTTTCTGTCTCTGCTGGCAAAATGAATTTCAATGTAGTATCTACGGATACGCCAACGAGTTAAAATTTCATAGAGTGGCTGAAATACTAGTTACAGCGCTCCTAGCGGCAACCAACGCTAACTCGGCCGCCATGTTCTCCTTAGTCAAAACATTAGGATAGCGTTATGGTTGTTTGTGTTTGAAGTGTGTCAGCTGTTGTGATATTATTGCAATATTTAACTTTTCTAGTTGACTTTTTTGTTACAAAATATAAAGTCAACATGCCTGCAGTGTGTTCAGCGTTCAACTGCACAAATCGCAGCGATAAAACAACAAATATTTCATATTATAAGTAAGTATATTAGTACCGAAATACGACACACGTTTTTTAAAGTTTATTAAAGAGTCATTTGCATTGGAACTGTAATTATGCTTAAGACAAATGCAGGAAAGTAATTTATTTATCGTTGATTACAGATTTCCTTTAAAAGATAAGGAAATTACAAAAAGATGGGTTATAAATATGAAGCGAGGAAACTGGTTTCCTACTACAGCCAGTTACCTCTGTTCAGCTCATTTTGAAGAGAAATATATGTACCACACAAATGTCCAGAGGCGCCTTTTGTCAAAAGCAGTACCTACTATCTTTAATTTTCCACCACATTTACAAAAGAAAGATAAAGTATTACGACCACAACCCAGAAAGCGATCTTTCGACAATTTGCAAGATAGTGCTGTTACAGTGACATCATTAGCACAAAGTAAGTCAATAATTTAATTTTACTCCGTGTTCTTATTACTTTGAATTACATACTTTCTATTATAATCTTATGGTGTAACTCTGTTATAAACTTATGATGTAACTGCATTCTTTCAGTGCCTATCGGACCCACATCTGTTTCTGCTGACCACAATTACTGTCTACCAAGCCCTAAGAAGTTGAAAATACAATATAACAGAGTACAAGCAGAGAATGTGCGACTGAAAAAGCGGATAAAGCAAATGAAGCAACTTAGTGTACGACACAAAAGAAGAATAGTGGAGTTACAGACTTTAGTTGCTGGTTTGAGAAGAAGGCTATGTAGTTCAGTTTCTGATATGTTAAACAGTGAACATGTAGTTGGTTTGTTGAAGGAGCTATTGGAACTTCAGTGCAGTGCTAGAGTATGCCATTATTCTCAGCAAATAAGGAAATTTGCCCTGACCCTACACTTTTATTCTGCCAAGGCATACAGCTACTTACGAAAATTTGTGAAATTACCCCACCCAAGAACGCTTCGCCGTTGGGCAATGTCAGTGGGTGGCCATCCAGGTTTTACTGAGGAGGGTTTCATTAAAATTGCCTCTGAAGTTGAGAATAGCACAACCCAAATTTTTGCAACATTGATGTTTGATGAGATGGCTATTGAGAAGGACCTTGTTTGGGATGGGGAAAAAATAAGAGACTATGTTGATTTTTGGGAGGGTGGCATAGAAAGTGATGATAGCGAGGCGGCAAAAGAGGCTCTTGTGTTCATGGTCACAGCGCTAAACAGAAATTGGAAAATTCCTGTGGGTTATTGTTTAGTTCCCTCCCTATCTTCTACTGTAAAGCTAAATTTGGTACAACAGTATCTCCAAAAACTTGGAGACACTGGTATTACTATAGTATCTGTGGTTTGCGATGGTACTGCCACAAATATATCTTTAATGGCAAATTTAGGGATCAGATGTGATGAACAGGGAGCACAGTGTTGGTTTCCCCACCCTTCAAATAATGATATGAGGGTATTTTGCATGTTTGACACAGCTCACATGCTAAAGCTGGCACGTAATTTACTTGCAGAAAAGAATTTTTTGTTAGATGGTACCATTTCAGACAGTGATAACATAATTAAATGGGAATATTTAAAAAAGTTTGTGGACTTCCATGAAAGGGAAGGTTTGCATGCTGCAAACAAACTTAGGAGGCAGCACATTTTGTACCATACTCAAAAAATGAAAGTGGCTTTGGCGGCACAAACCCTTAGCAATTCTGTTGCAAATGCCATGTTGTTCTGCAAAGATTTAGGCATTAAAGAATTTTATGGATGTGAGGCAACAGTTAAATATATCAAAATGTTAGACAGTGCCTTTGATTTATTAAATTCTTGTCACACAATGGGCAAGGGCACAAAGGCACCAATTTTCAGAGGGAACAAAGACACAGTCTGTAAAAGGATCAATGAATACATTAAGTATTTCAAGTCTTTAAAGCTTTCTGATGGAATTCCTGTTATTCTGCCTAACAGAAAAATGCCGTTGTTGGACTTATGCTGAATTTAATGAGCATGAGGCAAATTGCATAATTGTATGTTTGGAAAGAAAATGCAGAGCTCAATTATATTTTGACCCGTAGAACAAGTCAAGATAACTTGGAATTATTTTTCTCCAGCATTCGCAGTAGAGGAGGAAACAGAAATAACCCAAATGCTGTGCAGTTTAGATCAGCATACAGGAAATGCTTAATTGCACAGATAGAAGGTTCTCAAAATGGCAATTACCAAGAATCAAATACTAGTATGCTACCTCCTGCTACCGTTCCATCACTTCCTTTTGCTAAGGTAAGACCTGCAGCTGTAGACCATGATTATGTGCCAGATTATGCCTCACTGAGTATGTACTCTGAATATGTCATTGAGTACATAGCTGGAAGTATAGTGAGACAGGTGACAAACAAAATTAACTGTACTGACTGCTTAGAAGTTATTTTTGCTTGTATTGAGGCTAAAAGAACTGGATTGATTGCAGTGAGAGATGTGAAAACCAGTTTAATCAATCCAGCTAATGATGTTGAACTTTGTAATGTTGCTGAGAAGGTTTTCAGAAATAATGAGGACATAATACTGAAATGTCAGAAAAACGTTTTGTTGAGGTTCCAGACAGAAGTGTTGCAATTGGTGAGAGGCTCCTTATTTATAAACAGTGAACATCTTTTTACAGAAACTGAATTTGATGAAGAAACCCATTATGTTAAACTGATAAAACTGCTGCTCAAACATTATTTTGTATGTCGAATAAATCCCTTATGCAAATCAAAATCATCTGAGCACACAGGTAAAGTTGTGAGACAACTATACACGAAGCTTATTTTATTTAAAGTTCAGTGAAAAGACTGAAAAAATACGAATGTCAGCTAAAACATTGTAAAAATTAAATGCAAATAAATTATTTTACTTTTCTTGTAGATTATTATTTTATTGAATTACTATGCTTGTGTTAACTACTTGTAACACATATTTCAAATAATATTCTCGTTCACAGTGTACTGGTTTTTGAGGCTTTGTTTACTTTGAAATAGCGACAAAAATATCGCATTTCTGCGCCCGTTACTGTTTCTGATAGTTAACCACAGCATGTTTATAAGTTTCACCGTAATATTCTGGTGGTACCTGCTCTAATTGCATTAATTTATGGGCAACAGGTAACGTTATAGTGGATGGACAGACTTATTTGTCTTGTAGTGTTATCTACATCGAAAAGTTTAGCCATATTTCGACAAAAACATACCTTTTTGCTGTCAGTGTACACAGAAATCACTGCTGTCTATTGCTTGTTTTAGAAAAAATAAAGCTAGTACGGGCTATTTCAAGTAAGTCAAACGCATTTACAAGGGGGCGGGACACAGCAGACGAATGCCTTGACTAAAGAAAACATGGCGGACAGAACTTCAATTTGCTTCAAACATGGCAGACCTATAGCCACTCTATGAAATTTTAACTCGTTGGGATACACATATGAGTGTCTCGCACCAGAAATGCCTGGCTGCTTTGACATTGGGGACCGGGAGATAGTATCACTTGATAAGCCACTGTACCGGGTAGTTATAATTGAACTTTCCCTAGTTAACACATTGTGACACGGAAACTAATTATCTTACGAGTACCAAACCTAGTAGAATTAATGTTCTGAGTATGGGATGCATAATTTCCATGGATAACAGCGCTACCGTCCAGTTCCAACAATGGCGGGTTGGGTTGTTTGGAGGGAGGAGACCACACAGCTAGGTCATCGGTCTCATCAAATTAGAGAAGGATGATTAAGGAAGTTGGCCGTGCCCTTTCAAAGGAACCATCCTGGCAGTTACCTGGAGCGATTTATGGAAATCACGGAAAACTTAAATCAGAATGGCAGGATGCGCGATTGAACCGTTGTCCTCCCGAATGCGAGTCCAGTGTGCCAACCACCGCGCCACATCGCTCGGTCCAACTATGCCCACCAGGTGCCGTGATCATGACTGTGATTTTATTTCGTGTTCCAGAGGTCCAACTGTGTTGGGTTTACAAGGACGTGGAACGTGTAAGTTTTTTTCATATACAGTATGATAATCTTATAGTATTTACAGACATTTGAGTACCTAAGTACAGTTATTTTTTTGAGTAGCAATATAGAAAAAAGAAGATACATATTTTCTTAGAATCATAAAAGCACTAAAGAAAAACAGATGCAGAGCACAAACGGATACAGAGCTCAAGTTAAATAGTATTTTAAATGGCATTATGTAAAATTGTATTATGTAATATTAAAATCTTACAATTTATTTATTTAAAAATTCATCTAGATTGTAAATAGCTTTTTCTAGTGGAGATATTTAAACTTACTCATGTTATGATTCTCTGTCTTTATTTCAGGAGGAAGAGCACTGAAAAGTTGTGTTCCAGTGTAGTTGACACCCTTTTGCACCAAGCTCAGATGTCTATGCTCACTGCGTATGTCATTCTTCCTCCATGTATTATGTTCATGATAATTACTGTTTGGTTGAAACATCTCTATATTTTTACAGACAAAACATATGAGAGAATAAATATATTGGCATGTAGTTGTGTATATTTTAAGTTTTCGAAAACTATTTCTACATGAGTCTCTTGGGGGCAGTCCACATATAATTCATAAAGCTCACTTCTGAGCAGTGAACGCTTTACTTGCTAATGGCTGGTTACCCCAAAAAATAGTGCCATATTCAGTGTCTGAATAGCTATGGTATACCACTTGTGCAGTGTTAGTTAGGTTCGACATATGTAGTGAGAACACGTGAAGCATATGTAGCAGAGCTAAGCCTCTTACAGAGCACTGTACTCCAAGAAATTTTGTTGTTTCCATTCTTTCTATTGACTGATTACCACATGTGACACTTATTTCTCTCTCTCTTCATGTTTTTGTACAGAAATGAGTAAAATTGGTCTTTCTGGAATTTAATGAGAGACCATTCATCTCGAACCTATTAACCCATCTGAAAATATGTGATTAATGGTTTCCTCAAAATTACTATCTGTTATACTGTGCATGAAAATTGTGGTATCATATCAAATAAAGTAAATTTACACGATAGGCTTGAACATGATGGTAGATGATTTTTAAAAAGTCAAGAATAATAGTAGCCCAAGGACTGAGCCCTGAGGCTCTCCACATGTAATGGAACTCCATTCTGAATGTGCAGAAACATCACATACTCCAACTGAGCTATTCAAGACAACTTTTCGTTCTTTGTCTTGGAAATAGGACTGTAGCCCATTACCTGCAACACCACTTATTCCTAATAATTTTGCGTTTTGCAAGAGAATCTGGTGATCTACCCGATAGCATAATTCTGATGTCTACTTACATCTAAAAAAGTTACTATTTGATCAAAAACATCCAGATACCTGGCTAAAAATGACTTACAAGTTGGTGGTGCCCTCCATCAGTAATGCTGGAATTCAATATGGTGTTGCCCACCATTATCCCTGATGACAGCTTCCACTCTCGCAGGCATCCATTCTTCACTGAGTGCTGTACTGAGGAGAGGTATCGATGTCTGTCAGTGAGACCTGGCACGAAGTCAGCATTCCGAAACATCCCAAAGGTGTTACATAGGATTCAGGTCAGGACTCTGTGCAGGCCAGTCCGTTACAGGGATGTTATTGTCTTGTAACCAGTCTGCCATTGGCCGTGCATTATGAACAGGTGCTCGATCATGCTGAAAGATTCAATCGCCATACCCAAATTGCTCTTCAACAGTGGGAAGCAAGAAGGTGCTTAAAACATCAGTTTAGGCTTGAGCTGTGATAGTGCCACACAAAACAACAAGGGGTGCAGGACTCCACATGAAAAGCACGACCACACCACAACCTCTGAATTTTACTGTTGGCACTACATAAGCTGGCAGATGACGTTCACCAGGCAGTCGCCATACTCACACCCTGCCATCAGGTCGCCACATTGTGTACCGTGATTCGTCACTCCACACAACGTTTGTCCACTATTCAATTGTCCAATGTTTACGCTCCTTATACCAAGTGAGGCGTCTTTTGGCATTTACCAGCGTGATGTGTGGTTTATGAGCATCCGCTCGACCATGAAATCAAAGTTTTCTCCCATCCTGCCTGTCATAGTACTTTCAGTGGAGCGTGATGAAGTCTGGAATTCCTGTGTGATGGTCTGGACAGATATCTGCCTACTACACGTTACAATGCTCTTCAACTGTAGGTGGTCTCTGTCAGTCAACAGACAAGGTCGGCCTGTACGCTTTTGTGCTGTACATGTCCTTTCAAGTTTCCACTTCACTCTCACGTCAAAAACAGTGGACCTAGGGATTTTTAGATGTGTATAAATCTCACGTACAGACGTATGACACAAGGGACACCCAATCACCTGACCATGTTCGAAGTCCATGAGTTCCACGGAGTGCCCCATTCTGCTCTCTCACGATGTCTTGTGACTACTGAGGTCGCTGATACGGAGTACCTGGCAGTAGGTGGCAGCACAATGCACCTAATATGAAAAACGTATGTTTTGGGGAGTGTCCGGATACTTTTCATGACATGGTGTAATTTGGGACTCAGATGTACTTCTCGTTGGAAAGTTCGAGGAGTGTGTTCGGGCTGGTTGCACCAATAATTGCATCCCTTTAGCAGTTGTTCATTCATTAACCTTAACACATACAAAGATCACAAAGAACTAAACTAAACGTGGCGGAACAGCCAAAGATAATGCTTAGAGTCCAAAGATGAATGCATATCGATGTTAGTGTCGATTTCATCGGCGCCACATAGCCCCCCCCCCCCCCCCCCCGGCAGTATGGAGTACTCTTGAAAGGCCGGGGGGAGGGGGAGGTGACTATGGCATCAGCAGAGGTAGTGAGCCGGACCACGGTCAGCTCGACAGCGTCGTCACGGAGCTGTGTGGGTAGATGTCGTGAAGGAAGGTTCGGCCACCGAACATGGAAGTCGTTGAAGCGAGCCGGGTGTTGTACTGGGCGTGCTGGTCGTGTGGCGACAGGTAGGCCAGCGGTTTGCGGGTGGAAAGCAGCAACGACGACGATGTCTCCGGTGGGCGTGGCGAACACAGGAAGCATGTCCAGGTCGATGTCGGGCGGGAGGGGAACACAGTTCACCAGGTGGCAGGGAATGGCAGAGGTTGTGTCATGAACACTGGATGAAGAGAAACACACGACGAACAGTGTATAATCGCGCAGTGTTAGAGATATCGTGGTTTATGTCCGGGGGGACAGGCACAAACACCTCGAGCGAGGGCACGTTCAAGACGGGGGGAGGGGGGGCCTTGAGAAACCTCGACAGGGCGAGGCAGGCGACGGTGGAGAGGTCGAAGGGCCCAGCGGCGAGGTCGTGATCGTAGGTAGCGTGGGGAGCGTGTGGTCACTCGACAGAGTGCGTGAGACTGGAGTAGAGGGCGAGGTGGGAGGAGAGCTCGACGATTGGAGCTGGAAGTCACTCGATCGAGTGTGTAAGTCCGACGTGGAGGGAGTGGTCGCAGCGTCGTGAGCCACGACAGTGAGTGGCGTGGTCGTGGCCTGAAGGGGGGTAGAAGCGGGCTCGACATGATCAGGCTTTAGTCTGTTGAGAGAGACTGTAACAGCTGAATCTTTCATCTGGATGTCATAGGTGTTGGCTGAGCGCTGGAGAACTCGGTACAGGCCGGTATATGGGGGTTGGAGGGGAGCACGGACAGTGTCATCTCGGAGCATGACGTACTCTCAATTGTCCAGAGATTTCGGGACGTGAACCTTAGGGCGGGAATGTCTGGCGGGCGGAGGGATATGGAGGTTGATGAAGTGGCGTCTGATGTGGTCCACGAAGGAAAGTAAGTCAGACTGAGGGAGAGAAGCGGAAGGGCTCACATGTATGCCAGGGAGAACAATGTTCTGGCCGTATAAGAATTTGGCTATTGTGCCTTTGAGGTCTTCTTTATACATCGCACGAATGACGAGTAGCACAAGGGGAAGGGCCTCCGTCCATAGAGAGTCATGGCATCGAAGAGCCGCCTTGAAAGTGCGGTGGCAGTGCTCATCTAGCTCGTTACTTTGCGGGTGATATGCTGTGGTACAGATGCGCTGGATGCCGCAAATGTTACAAACCGCGTTGACCAGGGCCGACTCAAATTGTCTGCCCTGGTCAGCCGTGATGATAGCTGAACATCCGAAACGCGATACCCATGACTCAATGAAAGCTCGAGCAACAGTTTCTGCTGTAATATTGGGGAGAGGGACAGCCTCGACCCAGCGAGTTGTTCGGTCGATAGACGATAGAACATAAATAAAGCTGTTAGAGGGAGAGAGAGGGCCGACAATATGAATATGCTGCAAACGTTCAGAAGGGATCGAAAAGGGGCCGAGGGGGGGGGGGGGTGTAGTGTGCTTGTGTACTTTGCAGTGTTGGCACGCGATGCAGGAACATGCCCATTGCTGGCAGTCCTTGTTGACATTTCTTCACACAAAGCACTCTGCTTCGAGGCAGGCGGACGCATGAACACTGGAGTGGGCTAAATTATGCAAAGACAGCTCGACGGAGCGGGGTTGAGATGAGGGGGCGTAACGTGCCTGTACTGTCGTCGCACCAGATCTCACCAGACGTGCCAGGGAAGGTGGTGTGGACGAAGTGTAGTGAAGACGTAGAGTCTGAAATCAGGTTTTGTGTTTCCTCTTTGGTGGGTTGGAAGATGGGCAGTTCAGAGAGGTCTAACAGCGAATGGACGGCGTCGACTCATATTGTCAGCACCCTTTATGTGTCTGATATTGGTGGTGAACTGAGATATGAAGTCCATGTATCTGAAGCGGTGAGGAGGCGGGTCAGCTGGCAGGTTTCTAATGGCTGCAGCCAGGGGTTTGTGGTCCATTAAAACAAAGAAAGGGCGTCCCTCAACGTCAGTCTTAAAATGCTTAATCGCTTCGTAGACCGCGAGCAATTCCCTGTCAAACGTGGAATATTTCCGTTGTGCATTGGTGAGCTTGCATGTGAAGAACTGCAGAGGCGAAGTTTGGCCGTCGATTGTCTGGCTAAGGACAGCGCCGATGGCAGTATCGCTCATGTCTGTGGTGATGAAAAGCTGCGCATTGGGATGAGGATGCACGATGGTGCAGGCCTTGGCAAGAAGATTTTTGAGGGCAGTTAAAGAATCAGTCATAGCAGGGGTCCATGGAACGGGCCGAGATCCAGAAGTGTTGCTGCCTGCCAAAGCGTTCATCAGTGGAGCCTGAATCTCTGCAGCCCGAGGTAGATGTCGGTGACAGTAATTAACTCTCCCCAGAAAGTGCCAGAGCTCTTTTAATGATGAAGGTCTGGGTAAGTTTAGTACACTCCTGGAAATGGAAAAAAGAACACATTGACACCGGTGTGTCAGACCCACCATACTTGCTCCGGACACTGCGAGAGGGCTGTACAAGCAATGATCACACGCACGGCACAGCGGACACACCAGGAACCGCGGTGTTGGCCGTCGAATGGCGCTAGCTGCGCAGCATTTGTGCACCGCCGCCGTCAGTGTCAGCCAGTTTGCCGTGGCATACGGAGCTCCATCGCAGTCTTTAACACTGGTAGCATGCCGCGACAGCGTGGACGTGAACCGTATGTGCAGTTGACGGACTTTGAACGAGGGCGTATAGTGGGCATGCAGGAGGCCGGGTGTACGTACCGCCGAATTGCTCAACACGTGGGGCGTGAGGTCTCCATAGTACATCGATGTTGTCGCCAGTGGTCGGCGGAAGGTGCACGTGCCCGTCGACCTGGGACCGGACCGCAGCGACGCACGGATGCACGCCGAGACCGTAGGATCCTACGCAGTGCCGTAGGGGACCGCACCGCCACTTCCCAGCAAATTAGGGACACTGTTGCTCCTGGGGTATCGGCGAGGACCATTCGCAACCGTCTCCATGAAGCTGGGCTACGGTCCCGCACACTGTTAGGCCGTCTTCCGCTCACGCCCCAACATCGTGCAGCCCGCCTCCAGTGGTGTCGCGACAGGCGTGAATGGAGGGACGAATGGAGACGTGTCGTCTTCAGCGATGAGCGTCACTTCTGCCTTGGTGCCAATGATGGTCGTATACATGTTTGGCGCCGTGCAGGTGAGCGCCACAATCAGGACTGCATACGACCGAGGCACACAGGGCCAACACCCGGCATCATGGTGTGGGGAGCGATCTCCTACACTGGCCGTACACCACTGGTGATCGTCGAGAGGACACTGAATAGTGCACGGTACATCCAAACCGTCATCGAACCCATCGTTCTACCATTCCTAGACCGGCAAGGGAACTTGCTGTTCCAACAGAACAAAGCACGTCCGCATGTATCCCGTGCCACCCAACGTGCTCTAGAAGGTGTAAGTCAACTACCCTGGCCAGCAAGATCTCCGGATCTGTCCCCCATTGAGCATGTTTGGGACTGGATGAAGCGTCGTCTCACGCGGTCTGCACGTCCAGCACGAACGCTGGTCCAACTGAGGCGCCAGGTGGAAGTGGCATGGCAAGCCGTTCCACAGGACTACATCCAGCATCTCTACGATCGTCTCCATGGGAGAATAGCAGTCTGCATTGCTGCGAAAGGTGGATATACACTGTACTAGTGCTGACATTGTGCATGCTCTGTTGCCTGTGTCTATGTGCCTGTGGTTCTGTCAGTGTGATCATGTGATGTATCTGACCCCAGGAATGTGTCAATAAAGTTTCCCCTTCCTGGGACAATGAATTCACGGTGTTCTTATTTCAATTTCCAGGAGTGTATTTTTTGTACTTTCTCAGGGGGCGGTGAAATGCCGTCAGCAGAGACCCGAAAACCAAGGAAAGTGACAGTGGGTTGATGTAGCTGCAATTTGTCCTGGTTGGTCTCGATGCCTGCTGCCGCAAGAGTGTTCATGACAGTTTACACATGTCGAATGTTGTCCTCGATGGAGGAGCTGAACACAATAATGTCATCAAGATATGCAAAGCAGAATTTTAGGTCGAATAGCACTTCGTTGATGACGGGTTTCCAGGTCTGGGTTGCGTTTTTCAGACCAAAGGGCATGAATTGAAACTGAAATAACCCGATTGGGGTGGTGATTGCTGTCTTCTCGATGTCTTCAGGTGCCATGAGGATCTGGTGGTAGGGCCGTTTGCAATCAATGACAGAGAACGTGATCGCACCTGCGAGGAAACTGGTAAAGTCGGCAATGTTGGGTATGGGGTAGGCGTCCATAACTGTCCGTGCGTTTAGTAGACAGTAGTCTCCGCACTTGCGCCAGGACCCGTCTATCTTGGGTGTCATATGTATGGGCATAGACCAGCTACTGGCAGAGAGTTCAATGACGCCGGAGCTTAGTAGTTCAGAAATCTGATTTTTAAGGCTGGAGAGGCGCTCAGGACAAAGTCGATGTGGTTTACTGGAGATCGGGGGACCTGGCGTGAGGCAAAGCTTGTGAACTGTGCTGTTGATGATGACTGAAATGTTACCGGCGGCACGGGAGGCGGTTTGTTTACAAAGTGTGGTGGGCAGGGCAGGCGAGGCGTGGTCGTGGTGTTCGAAGCCACTCTGTGGATCCGACGGGTATCAAGGCGGCGAAGTGTCCCAGGAGTCAACCCGACGGAGTGGCGCCATGGTCGGGTGAGCTCAGTAGAGCTCATGAGCCGTTAGTGAGTCCATTGTCCAAGGGCGTGGCCTGTAGCAGCACGGTCGCCGGCGAAACGCTTGGAGCGAGTGCACTGTTTGTGTTGTTAGTGGCGGTCGCACGGCGGCGTGCAGGTGCTGAAGTTGCATAGTTTGAGGTGCTGTCTGCAAGGGGCGGGGTAGGAGCCGTCAGTCTGGGAACAAGTGATGCTCATTGCGCATCCGCACTTGTGTCCGGCCGAGTGTCAAATGCTGCCGTGTTAAGGGGGTGTGGCCCTGCAGAACTGTCAGTACACGTAATGGCAGTCTTGATAGCACAGTTGTGAGGGGTAGCGGGAGGTAAATACACGGAGGCTCGATTGCTGGGATTGCAAGCAGATTTGGCGCACTTACTGACCTTGCTTTGTCCTTGCTGTAGTGTCTGTAATTCCTTTGCTGCATTGGAGAGCTGGAGCTGTGTTTTGTGGAGCCAGAGGGAGAGCTCGAAGTTTTCCTTGCGTAAGCGAGCGACGTGTTCAAGCTCAAAAGGCACATGTGCGTGGTTTCTTGTAATGTCGTCGACAGAGACGAGCATGTATGGATGAGATGAGCCCGGACTGATGTGTCACAGGGGGGGGGGGGGGGGGGTTGCACAACGTAGCACTGGGGAAGTGAGTCTTGGATGGACGGACGAAGAAACACAGTGATTCACACTAGGTCCATGAAACTTTGTGGTGTTGCAAGAAGTCAATGTCTAGTATAGGTTTGTCAATTTCGCTCACTAAGAAAGTCCACTCGAGTTTGCAGTTTGCAGAGAGTGAGACGACATGGGAAGTTGAACCTGAGCATTGTCATTTAGTTGAATTAATGGCTTGCAGTGAAGTATGATGAGGGCGGATGTTCGACGACACTAAGGACGTAGGCAGCAGCGAAACATCGGCGCCTCTGTCCACTACGAAAAGGTATCTCGACGAAATGTCTTTGATGTAAAGTCGCCAGCAATTATCCGGTCATTCCCGGACAGAATGGAGTACTGGGGGATGCCTGTCATGTTGTGCGCAGGAGGCAGCACCCGGACCTACCTGCGATTGGCGTTTGGGAAGTAGCAGGGTGGTCTGCAGTTCCATGCCGCCTCACCAAACCGTGTGTGGAAGTAACAGTACAGGTAGTGTAGTTGCATTTCCTGCGGAAAGTTCGTTGCCAGTGGCGGTGGCCGAGATTCGGCGGCCGCAGAAGGTTCGGTTGCAGGAGGGGGCGTGACCGTGGGCGGTGCCGGTGACGTCCCAGTTGCTTGTTTACTGCTTCTTGGAGCGAGCGGAACGGTCGTCACAGTACGGCCCCGGCCGCGTCCGGCCGCAGGGCGATGAGCCTGAACCTGAGACTTGTCAGGTAGGCAGTGGCTGGCGAAATAGAGCAGTGACACATCGTGTAGCTTGTCCGCAATTGTCATTCTTTGCTCGACAGGTTCAGGAGACCTTTGAGCCAGAGCAAAGCGGATCTGAGGAGATAGTTTATCTGACCAGATGGCGAGGAGAGCTGTGTCAGAGATTAGATCGGCGCTGACGAGGGCATGTAGCCATCTCCAGAGCTGGGAAGGTTTGCCATTGCATAGTTGCTGGACGTGGAGCACTTGCCGTTTTGCTGCCTCAGTTGAGCATGCTAGCCGACGTAGAACTGTCTTTTTGGGTAGAGTGTACCAGGTAGATGAGTCCCGGGCGTCAACCAGGCCAGCAATCAAGTCCTCCTGGTCGTGCAGGTGGGTGATGAGGCACATAAACCTGGTTGACTCGTCGAGTTTGTAATGGCCGAACACTTCGTCCACAATTTTGAACCAGGTTGTTGCTCTGTCGTGATTAAACCACAGCAGCATCGGAAAGCATTGTAGAATGTTCGGAAGAGCAGGTTTAGTTGAGTTCGTTGGGGCACTGCCTGAATCGAGCTGTTGCTGCTGTAGTATTCCAGGAGAGTGTGCCTCCAGGGGATGTGGCAACGACAGCTGCTCGGGTGGCAGCGTGAAGGTGACACGTTGTGGTTGAGCTCGATCCGTCACGACACGGAAGGCCGACGCGGGTGAGACACCATACTGTGTCAACTGCGGTTGCAGAAGCTCAACACGTTGCGGGTGTGTTCGGATTGATGCATCACGGAAGACCGATGCGGATGAGGCACCGAGATGTGCCAAGAATGGTAGCGCAAGCTCGACTGGAGCCGGCGTGAGGGAGACAGGTGAGAAAAGTTCAAAGTTTGAGAATGCGTGTTAGTCTGCAGAAAGCTCAACATGTGATCAGAGCCAGGGACACCTGTGTTGCAGGGAGCCTGTGGAGGTGCGGGCTGTCCAGAAGCAGTGTGGGAAATGATGTCGAACGTGGGACGGAATGTGTGAACGTTCACTGTTCATAGTCACTCCACTCAAAATGGTGTGTGGATAAGATGAATGTCATGGCACAAAACACTGAGGCATAGCAATGGGACGGAGATGGAGGTCAGGCACAGACAACAAGTTCTTCTTCCTGTTGCAGGCCGAGGTATAGAAGTAGGAAGGCATGTGCTGATGCTGAACCAAGGCAGGCGTGGGCATGGTCGGATGCTGAGGAGGTAGACCTGTGAATGAAGTAGTTCCAGCCACGTGGCAGGTATCCGCGTGGTACTGCACAAATTGTCCTGGCGGTAGTAGGTTGTCTGACGAAGCATTTGCAGAAATCGACATTGGTCCCGCACTGCACAGAGATCCATAAGAGGTAACTGCACAGTCGATGAGGGAGGGCACATATGGCGGGAACAAAGGCGTTTGATAGCGCACTCCTAACCTCACTTATTGTTGCAGGATCGGCGGAATCATCGAGTGAGAGGCATCGTGTTGCAGTCCTGGTGGGTGTACATCGCCCGCAAAACGATGCATGTCGATCACAAAATCCGGCGTTAGGCGCTGGGCCGAAGTCATTGTTCGAATGCTGTGTCGATGTTATACACGCGAAAATAACCGACGCGGAGGTCGCGGACACAGTAAAACGGCGAAAACAGAAGACGTTACAACTCGGGGTCACCAGTGACGACTGTGTTCGGGTTGGTTGCACCAATAATCACACCCCTTTGGCAGTAGTTCATTTATTAACCTTAACACATACAAGGATCACAAAGAACTGAACTAAACATGGCGGAACAGCCAAAGATAATGCTTAGAGTCCAAAGACGAATGCATATCGATGCTGGTGTCGATTTCATCGGCACAACAAGTTTATTACCGATTTCAGATTACAGAAAGTCATCACAATCTCAGAGTCAATTTTGCTCTTATTTACTGTCCAAAGGTTTATACTGAAATCCCCTAAATCTACAATATCGTTTAGTTTTGCATGTAACCCTGACAGCAGGAGTTCCATAATATTTAGAAAAGTTTTTATATCACCTGAAAGTGGCTGTAGACAGACAACACTATTACTGTGTAGAAGTTAGTTATTATTTCAGATGCACATGCCTCAAATTTTTGTTCTACGCAATATTTCTTAATATCTATAGCTTCATATGCTACATTATCCTTAACATAAATTGATACTCCACCTTTGTCTTTACTTTCCTTACAGCAGTGTGTTACTAAGCTGTTACTCACTATAGACAGCAAGACACATTTATCAGTAACATGGTGCCCAGATAAGCACATGATCTGAGCATTGTTTATACAATCCTCTTCATTAATGTTAATAAGTGGTTGATTTGTTTTGCTCTTAAGGCCTTGTATATGTCGATGAAAGATAGAGATGCCTTCCTCTTGATTTTTTGTTCTATTAAACCTGTTGTTACCTGACTGAGAATCCACTGGAGTTTGCCTTGAGCCAGAAGGGAGGCGACACTTGACTCTACCTACTGTTGTCCCTTCTTTTTCTTCAGGCCCTTACATAAAAATTCTTTGAGATGTGAAGGAGGCTCAGCATTTCTTTTGCCCAACAATCTTTTATTTGAATTACTCGATGAAGATTTCTACCCATTTGTTGCATATGGAATTTCCGTTTTCCTATAGACGTCACATCCTTTTCTGCTGCAGATGATGTTAATTTTGTAGGTGAAATCACAACTTCAGCATAGGAGAGTGTCTTAGTTGGACTTTGCTTTTCGATTTGTATGCCAACTGACAAGTTATTTTTCTCCCTTACGTTTTCAGCACCTGGATGTCCTTGTATTTCCGTTTCTTGGGCAGTTTGTGACTTGTTTCCCTTAGTTGTATTACTGATACTTGATGACACATAAATCGCTTTCCCTTGTTATTTAATTGTATGCCATTCCTTGTACAATGAGCCATTTCATGGGATGACATTCGAGAAAATATGCAATTAGCAATAGTTCCCTATTAGTATTTTCGATTTCTTTGTAGGCATATGATGTAGGTATTAAGTCATATCTTGTTGGTATGCTCGAGGGGATCACGTTTACATTCTGTAAATTGTTCAGGGCTTTCACTGTTTATCATTATTCTGGTACACATCGTTAGAATCACCTATTAAGATAGCAACATCACTTCTTGTGAGTGTCTCCAATAGTTTACTGCAATCCTTTGTTACTTCATACATAGATGCACCTGGTTTTCCGAAAGATGTTATGCTAATGTTCATTTCACTAAGCGTCTTCAAAATCTTTCATCCGTGGCTGTCAGCTAAAACTAGCGCTTTTCTGTCTTTATAACTTATGTCACAGTACTTCATGTTGCCACAGGGAAACGTTCTGTCCTTGTTATTCAGTTTTGTATAATTCCTTTGTACTTGTGGAACTTTCATGGGAATATTCACAGTATCTAATGAATCACTTGATTTTCACAGTGTGTGAATTATCGTATTGGGACATTTATCATTTGAAATCACTTCAAAGCTGTTTTTACCGAGCGAGGTGGCGCAGTGGTTAGACACTGGACTCGCATTCGGGAGGACGACGGTTCAATCCCGCTTTCGGCCATCCTGATTTAGGTTTTCCGTGATTTCCCTAAATCACCCCAGGCAAATTCCAGGATGGTTCCTTTGAAAGGGCACGGCCGACTTCCTTCCTCTTATTTGCCTAATCCAATGAGACCGATGACCTCGCTGTCTGGTCTCCTTCCCCAAACAACCCAACCAACCCAAAGCTGTTTTTGGTAAACACAGCTGTCGTAAACAATTGTTGGTTTTGTTTCATGTGTGAAGGCACTTTTGTCACAATGCAACAGTTCTTATTTTCACTAGTGGTAACGTCTCTAGACATTTTCACTGTGAGCAATTTTACAGCTGTCTGCAAATTACGAACAAGCCTTTTTGCTGCCGTAAGTTCCTGTTGAAGTGCATCGGCAATACTTTTTTCTGTTCCAAGAGAAAACGTCAATGGCAGTTCCTTGAAGGTCACAAGTTTCCATGCCACATTCACAGAATTTATTTATCGTGCCTACGCTCAGAAAATACGAAATGTGAGACCACACTTGTGTTACTGCACAAGATCTGATACCTCTGTCAACACTTTTGCTGCAACATACACATGAGAGGTTAAATATATTTCCCATTTCTACAGACTGGTTTACAACACATCTATACGTGACACCATCTTGCTACAGTCACTGTGATTCATAGTCTCGCACACTGACCAGTCACGGTGCATTTGTTGATGTATCAACATGAGCTTGGGCAAAAGGAGCAGGGTATTAATGGTGAAGCTCTATTATAGAAACAACAGTAATGCTGCAGCTGCACTTCGATAATATCACTGGCTGAAAGGATTATGGAAGTGCCCTCTTTCTCCACCTGCTGTCCAGAGCGTGATGAAGAAGTTCGAATCAACTGGAGAACTGGGCGTCGGCCCGGAAAGAGGCCTATGATCAGTTGGACTGCAGGTGGTTGATGAAATCGCCGTAGCTATTGTAGACAACACTGCCACAATTCCCGATTGTCAGGCAGTGCACGTGCTGTGTCACGATAGTTGAATATCCTGCGGTCCACTGTATGAAAGGTGCTTCGAACCATTCTCAAATGGTGTTTGTATAAGATACATATCATACAGCAGCTTGCACCACAGGACCCACAACGACGTAGTGACTTCGCTCTCCACTTTCTCGCAAAGATTGAAGTTGCCAAGGGCTAGTCCAGGGCCATTCGATGGACAGACAAAGCTCATATTTCTCTGGTGGGTGAGGTGACCACATAGAATGGCCAAGCGTGGGGATCTTCACCTTAAGTCACTGTGCATGAAGTTCCTCTGTAGGGTGTGTCACCATATGACATGGCTTCACGGCTACATTTTTCATTGGACCATTCTTTTTTGAACAGGCTGGCGCTCAAGGCCAAAGATGTGCAGTCTGACTGGCCAGCATCACTACGATATGCTTCGCCAGCATGTCATACCCGCACTACAGGAGAGAGATGCATTGAACTCAATAGTTTTCATGTGAGATGGGTCCCCATCGCACATCACTCGTGAAGTTCACCTACGTCTCCAAAACACATAAGGAAACGATCGAATTATCAGCTGATCGCACTCCCTGTGATTTCTGGTTGTGGGGCTACTTGAAGGACAGGTTTTACCAGGGGAACATTCACACATGTGCTGATCTGAAGTGGAGCATATCAAGAGAGATAGTCAGCATACCAATGGTACCAGTGTGCAATGGTATGATGTACTGTAGCAGCACATTAAAAATGCTTCAATTGTATTGATTATGCATTAACCCTCTTCCCCATGCCCTCAATATTACTGCTACCAAGTTTGGTCCTTGTAAGGTAATTAGTATCCGCATTATAATGTGTTAAATAGAGAGAGTTTATGTATAACCATTTGGTATATGCCTGGCTGCAGAATGACAGCTGAACATTTGATGCGGATCTGTACACTCGCAGAATGTGATTCTATGTTCGTTGGTATAAAGTGTGTGTACATTTCCTCATTCTGATCACTCTGTTCCTTACATGCAGTAACAAAATTAGCAAATCTACTAGAATGGCAGACTACTATTAAATGGAAAAATATTGGGTTAATTACTTTTCAGTTATGAGAAAGAGAGTGTGTGATTGCTATTTTTGTAACACATGTGGTATGGGACCCCATTGTAGAAGCAGACTCAAGATTCAACAATTGTCAACGTTTGCTGTAATGTATGTAGGCAAGTGCATTAAATATTGAGAAATGTATTAGTGTTTTAGCTCTTCTGGAAAAATTAATAGAATAATACCATACACAGCTGACATGTTGGCGGTGACTTTAAATACATTTATACTGATATTATAAATGTTATTCTCTGCCCATAAACAACTTTTTTGTTGTATAACTGCATGTCTGAACCACAAAGAAAAAGAAAAAAAGGAACATTCAGATTTATAAACACGTCTGTCAGTGCTTGGTGGACAACACCAAATTCTCGTTTTTGCCAACATCACGTCTTTGTGATAGTGACTCGCCCTACTTTTGTCTGTTACTGGAATAAGGCATTTTTAGCATACAGTGGTAATACAGTTAACGTTGTAAATCACTGAGAGGGGTAACCTATAAGATGCAATCAAACATATGTATTGCTTTGACAGCTCGGGCTGCTTTCTTTGGCCACAGGAATACTGCAGTGTACAGTATATTTTCCACAGAGATTAATGTAAAGGAGAAATTGTCTATAGAAGAAAGTAAAGCATGTAAAGAACTGTTTTTTATTTGTAGTGGTTTCTAATTTGTGAAGGATGAAATTATTTTTAACAGCCTGCTATATACCTGCTGAGTGTGTGCCTGCCATGTCAATTTGAGACCTACAATGTTTAATTCATTAGTTCTTACTTAAAAGATTGCATCTTTGTTATATTAATTAATGGGCAATTAATTCTCATGAGAATATACAACTACTAGCATCCTGCTGATCATGTCATCTTCTCAATTCTCCATATATTCCTTAACACTTCATCACACTTCACTCAAGGGTCCCAAGCCCCACTCAATACTCTTACCACCTCTTAAATATATTAACTCTTCAATTTTCCACTTACAAATCTAAAATGATATGACAAACATCTTACTCTCTCGATAACTTATCCTTAACAGATCTTTAACAATATGTGGTCTGACACCATTAAACTCTTATGCTCAGTGTCTCTTTTGTGTGGCTGTAATTTATTAATCCGTTGCTTTTGGAGCATCATTCAAAGTGTGGTCCCTGTTACATCAGCTCCCCTTATCCTTTCCTAGAAATCATATTCCCAAACCTGTCCTCACACATGAAACACATACAGTACTACCACTCCAGTACGTTAACAAGTAGTTTCACTTGTATCTCTCACCATAGCGCTACTCACAGACTGATTTCCTCTCAAAATGCTCGGCTTTCTGGTAGCACTGCTGATCCAAAGCAACTTGCTAGTGCCTTGTGGCACTATATTGTAGAAATTAAACCTTTGTTCACAGTTTAACTGACTTGCCACTTATAGCAGATGAACATTGTGATAGCAGTCCACTGGCAACAGTTTCCCCTAACTGTAACTGTCTCCCTCTAAGTTTAACTGTCCATTGTCGTAGGTGCATTTTGGCAGTTTATTCTCAGGATCTTCTCATGCCTATTACCTGCTTTATGCCCACCGTGCACATAGACTATAGCTGAATTGTAAACAGATCACATGGCATGTTAGCAGTTTGCTCTGCAATGCTATGACCTAGCGCTTGTGCTGCTGCAACGTTCTGAACCTTAGGCATACACTCCTCAACAGATTCCGCCTTGGCTCGATCATTAACATTATGAACAACATCTCTTCTTTCTTTTCCTATGCTCACCTTGCTTCTGAGGAATTTATGCATCTTTACTGTTTCTTTCACAATATTTGCAACTTCTTCCTGTACGTTCCCTGAAGTATGTACAATACTATCATTGTCTGCAGTTCTGCTCTGAGCGATGCAAAAATCATTGGACCTGTACTCCCCTGTACATCTGGCTCAGGCTCCATGGCTCTAAGAAACAGTTGTTATCACCCAGTAGGGTAGATATTACTGCACTTCAATCATCCACATTGCTAACCACGCACTTATTCACTTCCTTACAGTTCACACTTACACCTTCTGGCACTATAGCTACCTCAGAGTCCACAGTTCCACATTATACTGGAGCTGATACTTCTGTGTTACTCCTTTTCACTTCTACAACTTTAGTACCAGTACTCTGCATATTCAGTTAACTCTCCAGGATTTGCAGACCATCAACTATCATCATTTTCTCTCTTACGAAATCGTCATACCAGTCATCAAGTTTCATCCTACCTTTCACAGGCTTGACAAGCTTAACTACACCAATAATAGTTGGATGTCTTGCAGGAGTAGATAAACTAGACACAAGCATGTTCCTCTGACCTTCAACATGCTCCCTTCTCTATGCTTCCTCTCTTTCACTTCTCTTCATCATCTACGAAATCTTCCTTTTCCGCATGCCCCAACGCATGTTTCTAATCCACTGGTCACTGAGTGTTCTCTTTGCCTCCTATGCATGGTCCAATGTATCATGAGAAGCTATTTCCTTCTCCTAAGGCCGAAGCGCTTCTAGTCTCTTAGGCAACTTTGCATTTTCTGCTTGTAGTTTATCTACTTCAGTTGCTACAATTCTTAACACTACCTCTGTAGTACTGAAAACCCCACTCCCAATGATACCGTCCGTGAAATGATTACCATCACTCACACAAACACACATGACAAGGATGTTTAATCATACAACTATCCAAACACTTTTAACTATCTTACATGCTTACATACTGAGCTGTATTCCTTGCTCCACACTATTGCTGTTCCCAATGGTGCAGACTAACATGTATGAGGGCGAGTTAAATGAAAACCTTTAATATTTTTTAAAGTATTATTTATTGTGCAGCAGTGGTAGAAAGCTGTATCACTTTTCAATATAATCTCCCCCACGCTAAATGCAAGTCCCCCAGCGCTTACAAAGTGCATAAATTCCTTTAGAAAAAATTCTTTTGGTAGTCTCAGAAACCACTCATGCACCGCGTGGCGTACCTCTTCTTTAGAACGGAACCTCTTTCCTCCCATTACGTCTCTGAGTGGTCCAAACATGTGGAAATCACTTGGGGGAAGATCTGGTTAATATGGTGGATGAGGAAGACACTGAAAATGCAGATCTGTGATTGTTGCAACTGTTGTGTGGGCAGTGTGGGGCCTTGCATTGCCATGTTGCCAAAGGGCGCCTGCTGACAGTAGTCCACGTCGCTTTGATTTGACTGCAGGACGCAGATGATTTTTGAGAAACCGTGTATGATACTCTGGTGACAGTGGTTCCTCTAGGCATGTAATGCTCCAAAATGACGCCTTTTTCGTCCCAAAAGAGAGCTAGCATAACCTTCCCTGCTGATAGTTCTGTTAGAAACTTCTTTGGTTTTGGTGATGAGAAATGGTCTCTTAGTTTCCGGTTTTTGGAAGTGAACCCAGGTTTCATCCACAGTAACGATTCTTGCAAGGAACTCCTCACATTCTCGTTCAAAGTGCCGAAGAATTTCTTCACAAGCATCAACATGTCATTCTCTCATTTCAGGAGTCAGCTGCCGTGACACCCATCTCGAAGACACTTTGTGAAACTAGAGCACATGATGCACAAAGTGGTGTGCTGACTCATGACTAATCAGCAATGTCATTCAGTGTCACTCGGCGATTTTCCTTCACTATGGCTTCTACTGCTGCAATGTTCTGTGGAGTCACAACTCGTTGTGCCTCCCCTGGACGAGGAGCGTCTTCCACTGAAGTCACACCATTTGCGAACTTCCTACTCCATTCGTAGACTTGCTGCTGTGACAGACATGCATCACCATACTGAATCTTCATTTGTTGATAAATTTCAATAGGTGTCACACCTTCACTACGCAAAAACCGAATAACAGAACGCTGTTCTTCCCTGGTGCAAGTCGCAAGTGGGGCGGCCATCTTTATACTGATACTGCGATGGTATATGTACGTCTGCACTATGCTGCCACCTACAGGCCATTCTGCACGTTGTTTGTAGCACGCTTACCAATTTACAGGGTAACAGCGCGAAATATCGATTTGTTATTACAAATTTAAGGTTTTCATTTGACTCACCCTCGTATTTCCTACAAATCTCAGTTTCTGGCGTCATAGAAACTGCATTTAATAAATACAACACAGCAAAACAAAATCAAACTGTGAGAAAGACACTTAATTGTCATAACACCTGTTACTGTAACTTAACCATTCTGCCTTAGTGGCTGTTCAGACCTACTCCTTATGCACCAAAACACTGTATACTTCTTAATATCCCATCGCTTCACCTCCTGAATTAATACACATGTGGTTAACACATTGTATACCCCTAGACAATGAGCTGCAACCCTTTCTTGTGATAACACATATTGCAAGACTAGCATTCTTATTTACATGCTTGCAGAACACTGTCTGCAACTGCCCACAACATTCTAAGCTTACCAGTACAGTTACACATTTTTCAAATGATCTGGTGACTCTCCAAGATACTCACAGTCGGAAAAAATGTAAACAAAAAAGACTGCACTCACCCCCACTGCATGTTGACGAAATTGCAACCCTACATGTCAAGTAATTAAATTCATTTGTTTCAGAGTAAAGCAAAAATTAAGATGTATAGACCTCAAACCACAACTTGTTTCTCTTGTGACGTATTGTCACAAATGAATTGGGTTCTAAACAGGTGATATATAACATAATTATTGCATGTGTAAAATATAAGCCTTGAAATACATTTACAATCAAAATGAACGTTTATCTTCCATTATACAACTTCTTTGCTGTGACTGTGGGTAAGAGTAGATACATGCATGTACTTTAACAGACCACTCTTTAACACTTGTAATGAATGAGACTGTCATTGCTAATAAAACTCAAAGCACTGTTCAATAGAAACTTTTTAACAATCAAACACAAAGTCCACAAATATTTGCAAAGATTTGCACATTTACTTGAATAGCCTAACTAGTTGTCTCCAACTCTGTTGTCACTGCATGTGGTACTCTTCTCACTGTTTGCTGTGGACTAGGTATTGACTGGAACATGCGCTGGCATAGAACTCCTCTTGTGTCCAGGTATCACTCTATTTCAAGTTGGGCCACCTACAGTGACATGGAGGACTCTTGTGGGCATGTCTTGCAAGTTTTGTTGCATTGGTGGCCAGCGATGCTCCAAGAGCAAGGAACATATTTGTGGTTTTGATAGCAGGCAGCAGTGCTATACCTACGAAATACACCACAATTTCCATATATTTGTCAGAAGAATAAACAATCAGCAAAGGGGTCCCTCAAAGACAGTATGTGGACCTTCACTTTTCTTTAATTATGTCAGTGATCTTTAAAGATGTATGTTGAAAGGCATAAAACATTTGTGTTTACTGATGACACAACATTTTTAGAAAAAGCAATAAAACAGAAGACATTCAATATGTAGTAAGCTACATTAAAAGTCAGCTCAGTAAATGATCTACAAAAGATTAACTTACTGTAAATGACAACAACACTAATTTCAACTTACTGGCTATACATTCATATATAGCTGAAATATGGCAGCTCAGTGGACCTTCAGAAATCAAAAAGAAGCCATTAAGACTGTCAGAGATTGCCGGGATAGAGAATTACAGGAACTACGTAAACTGTTTTTTAAAATACTTATAATGCTATCATTGCTGTACATCTATTCTACAAACATGCTGGAAGAAAAATCAGTACAGCCTTTTAAGATTTCCAATACACTCAATATTTATTGTTGCTACAGTGCAAATGGAGTACATTTATAGATCAATAGCACAGGCAGTTCTGAGGTACCTGGTATTGAGTTAATACTGAAATACCCGAGTAGTACTTGGTGTAGGTGGTGACTTTGGCATCCAGTCGATCGTACTGATGGCGAATGCTCTTCTGGGATACATTATGCCACTCCTGTTAAACATGATCACACAGTTCTGTAAGAGTTGTTGGTTGACGAATCACACGAGTCACTTCCCGTCCCATCGTATCCCACATGTGCTCGATTGCACAAGTCTGGAGCTTGTTCTGGCTAGGGAAGTTGCTGCACGCTGTGCAGTGAACATTGGGTCTCAAGGGCAACGTGTGGATGAGCATTATCCTGTTGGAAAAAAACATCACCTTCCTGCTGGAAGAATGTCAAAAGAATGGGTCTAACAACATTCTGCACATACAAAGCACTGGTTAGTGTCCCTTCCAGAAACACCAAAGGTGAACGAGAGTTTTAGCTTACCACATCCCAGACCACAGGACCAGAGATGGTGTCAGAGTGTCTTGGACGAATGTGCTCTATGAAATAATGCTCGTCAGGTCTGTGTTGTATGTTCAAAAGATCAGAATCTGCTTTCATTGTTGAAGACCATTGTGCACCATTCAATCTTCCAAGAGATCCTGCGACAGCACAAGTCGAGCTATGGAAGTTGATGCTGAAGTGTGTGTGGAAGATGGCCTAGAGGTGTGGATGCCTGTAGCTCCTCTGCTAATAACTGGTCTGGCACAGTTCCTGTTGACATGTTTGGGCTCACAAGCTCTCTTGCCCATGCTGTGGTAGCTGTACAATTTGCTAGACTGCCTTACTATGCGACAATCCTCGTGAGTACCTGTGCTTGTTACGTGTCCAGAATCTTGCCTGTGGATGTGAGAATGTTTACATGATCACTGATACCAGTATCACTGCGCAACTGACAGGCATGTCCAACTCATGTGGCAATTCTTTTAAAGGACCATCCTGCAACTTGGAAGGCCAAACTTTCAGCCCTTTCAAACTTACTGTAGGAAACACAAGTGCATTCTGTGGTATTGCCTATGTACTTCATGTGTTTGTACCAGACTGTTCGTTTTGGCTATGAGGATTCCCTATAAAAGGGTAAACACAGATGGCAGTCTGAGAGCTGTGCCACTACACTACTATTGGCAGAAGATGCAACCATTGTTGGTACATCTACTATCCCTCGGTGGCATATGCTGTCATCAGATCAAAACTGACATCATCTTTCCAGATGCACTAATTTTTTTCTAGCAGTGTATATATTTAAATGATTAATGGAAAATCTCATATAAGATGTGAAACAAATACTAACAAAGAGATAGAGGGGCTGGCCAGTACTTACCTCAGTTCAGTACAGCCGATAGATACACATAAAACAGAACTGAAAATTTACATTCCTAGCTTTCGGAGCTTTATTCCTTCATCAGGGAGGAGAGAGGGGAAAAAAGGGAAGAAGGGAAAGTGGATTCAGTTACTCACAACCCAGGTTATGAAGCAACAGGGAAAGGTAAACAGGGAGGGTAGGCTACCCTCCCTGTTTACCTTTTACCTTTCCCTGTTGCTTCATAACCTGGGTTGTGAGTAACTGAATCCACTTTCCCTTCTTCCCTTTTCTCCCCTCTCTCCTCCCTGATGAAGGAACAAAGCTCCGAAAGCTAGGAATGTAAATTTTCAGTTCTGTTTTATGTGTATCTATCGGCTGTACTGAACTGAGGTAAGTACTGGCCAGCCCCTCTATCTCTTTGTTAGTGTATATATTTAGAAACGTATTACAGGGGATAACAGCAGTAGAAGAAACCTTGTGACATACATAATTGCGGCATGTTAAAAGGGAACATGCATGTATTCTCAGCCAATAAAAGCATGTGTCTGAAAGGCATGATTTATATGGGAATAAAATAGCTCTACAAATTTCTACAAAATGTAAAATTCATAATAAATAACATATTGAGTGTATATCATATGAAACTGATGGTTTACAAGTTTTTATGTTTGGAGATGAGTTGCCATTTTATAATTTCTCCAGAAGATGATGAATATGTGTTCTTTTAACACTGATAACTGGCTGGAAACATGAGAGCCTTTCTTCAGTAATATTCACTGGAAAATGGATATGGTGGCAAGTAGTGTTTTTACAACTGAGTCAGCTCCCAACAAAAGTAGAGTTATGATATGTGTAAAGTGCAAAAAGTGTAATAAAAATGTGAAAAACGGAATTCTGTGCCACGAGTGTGATCGTTGGCTACATTTTCGATGTGCAAAGTTAAAAGAAGATGATCTTCCAGACGAAAATAGTGAATGATGGTGCAAAGTTTGCCTGGAGGGTAAAGACAATATGGCGCTGCTGGAATAAAATAAACTCAGGTAAACACAGACTATGATACCCTAAAAGTTATTTTATCTGCTGTTATGGAGGAGAACTTAATGTTGGCTAAAGAAAACGAGAAACTGAAAAAGGCATATGCAGTGATTGACTTGGAACTCACCAAAAAAATTTCTGAAGATAAGGTTAGTACAGTAAAAATTTCCTCTCAAGTAAATAATCCATGTAGGCCAAAGGGCAGTTTACAAGGACAGTGGGACATCGTGTCTATCACAAAAAAATGCAATCCAGCACTGAAGAAAGATCATGTAAATTTTCTGGCCTTGAAAAATAGATTTAGTGTTCTTGAACATCTTAATGTCACAGAAAAAAACGTCGAAGTTGGCTTACAAGTGAAACTGCCTAACCCAAGTAAGCGTAATGAAAGTGAAGTGACTAAAGAGTGTAGTAAAACTTTTACATCAAATATCAGTGGAAGTAATGAAGAAGTAATGAAATGAAATGCCCGAAGACACCAAGCTCTAAAGGCAGACCTAGGCCTGTGAAAATACATGTCTATGCAGACAGTCAAGGACGGAAAATATGAGATGTTATTGAAAGCAGTTCGAGCCATCATGTGTCAGCACAGTAAAACCTGGTGCAAAATTTGAAGATGTTGCGCCAAGTTCTTCAGCAACTGATTCTATTGAAATGACAGTTTTTCTTGCTGGGACAAACGATGTAGCGAAAAATGAGGGAAAAGGCTTCTTACTGGCATTAAGAGAAAAGTTGCATGAACTACAAAACAGAAGAATTATCCTCTTTGCAGTACTGTTTCGGCATGATCTCCCATTCAGGTCGTGTGTGAATGTAGAAGTGGCACGAGTAAATGAAGAAACTTAGTAAATACTTTAGAAATGTGTCTTTTGTAAATATAACTGACTTGGGTAAAAGATTCCATACCACCCATGGCCTACATCTGAATAAACTTCGGAAAACATATGTGAGTGATGAAATCATTAATCTAGCTGATAAGTTGGGCATAGAACAAATTAATAGGTTAGAGACAATACCACTTAGTTTTAAGGAAAATTATTTTTTAGGGATAACGAGGAAGACCAGGGCCTAGTTGGTTTGCCCAGATTCACGATGGATAGCCAGCATAAAGATAAGCAAGATTTCAAAAATATATGCACTAGGCCCTTGAATATGGTCGGGGAACATATGAAAGGTCAGAACCTAAATAAGCATTAAGAATTTTGTATGTAATAGTTCTTCCCCTTGCCACACAGTTCAGTATGAAGTTAGTCATTGTTTTGAGAAAAACAGCAGGAATAAGGATAGCCCTTATAACAAAACTTATTCATCAACTTTCTCATTTAAGATAGGTATCTCAATGTTGAAGGTATGAGTGGAAAACACGTAATTTTAAATTATTTTGCAAATGAGAATATGTTCGATTCATTGTGTTTGAGTGAGAACTGGTGTAAAGGTAATGAAATTTCTTTTCATGTATTAGATGATTTTCTGTTGGTTAATAGTTTCAGCAGAGAACAACATGTTCTTGGGGGTGTGTCAATTTATGTTAAGAAAACTTTAACAAACAGTAGTAAGATTAGATCTTGGCTTTGTGTGTACTGAGTTGCACTTTGAAACTACAGGTATATATCTTGGAAATTTAAAATTGTCATTGTATCACTTTACAGGTCACCCAATGGTGATCCACTAATCTCTTTAGAAAGACTTGAGAATTTATTAAATTTTTTTAATTAACCCCAGTGTAGAAAGTATAGTATAGTGATTGGTGGTGACATACATACTGCATCTGTTAAGACAATTTAATTTTAGTTTTACTAACTACAAACCTACAAGAGAGACTGCTTGTCTTGACAATGTACTTACAAATGTTAGTAGAGATTTAATATGTTCCAATGTAGCTGTTTTTGCCTTCTCAGATCATGATTCAGTTTGGGTAGAAATAAGATGGCTTAATATGAAGTCTTCAGAGCTCAATGAGCCTAAAGTGGCCATAACAAGACCAATAACACAGGACAAAATTTCAAATTTTAAGGTTCCACTCGAGAATTATGATTGGGTAGATTTGTTTAACAATAATAGTCATTGTTCTGCTAATATAATCTTTGATAGATTTTTTCATGGTTTCTTAACTACTTTTGAGACAAGCTTTCCTCAGTACAAATGTAAAGTCAGTCCCAACACATGTAACACAAATAAGCATAGGCATAAGAATGCATGGTACACTTTTGACCTAGCCAATACGAAAAACAAATTGTTTATGTATTTAGATTTTTATAGACTACACAAAACAGATGAGGCTAAGTTAAGATACTTAAGAGCTAGAAAGGATTATAAACAAGCAATCAATGAGGCTAAGAAGCAACATAACTTGTTTAGTATTGAGTCATCCAGGAATAAATGTAAGAGAGCATAGAGTGTAATAAACTCCCTGGCCAAAAGCAAAGAAGAAGAGGTTGCAGCCATATCACCAATTGAGGTTAATAACTTCTGTGTGCATTCTGTTAGTGAAAGTATTGTTAGGCCTCAGGAAACTGCATCTGATATATTTAAAAAATTTAATAACGTAAGTTGTTCATTGAAAGACAATTTTTTTCTCAGAGGTAACACCAGATATTGTTTTAAGCATTGTAAATAATTTTAGGCCTTCTCATAGTGTAGATGTATATGATATTTCCAGTAATTTGTTAGAAAACACAGCCAGTTGTGTAGTACTTCCTCTCACTTATTGTATTAATATCTGTTTAAATGAAGGTGTATTTCCAGAGGTGTTAAAATTATCAAGAGTTGTGCCCATTTATAAGAAGGGAGAGAAAAATTGGCATGCTAGTTATCGTCTAGTATCTCTGAAACCAGTTTTTTCTAGGGTTTTAGAATCCATTATCTACTACCAGTTATGTGATTATTTGGAACATAACAACATTCTTTCTGCTGCACAATTTGGCTTTAGAAGGGCAAATCTACTGTTCATGCTATTGACTCCTTGATAAAAAAGTGCTTAGTGCTCCTGAGGAGAAGAAATTTGCTCAAGCTACTTTTTGTGACCTTAGCAAAGCCTTCGACTGTGTAGAGCATAGTTCACTTCTCAACATCTTAGTTCATTATGGAATCATTAACAATAATGGAGATAACATATTTGAATCATTTCTTAATAACCGTAAACAGATTGTGTGTATTGGGAATGATAGATCGCAGATACCTGATGTTAAGTGCGGTGTGCCACAAGGTTCAATTTTGGGACCTTTGTTATTCATTCTAATGGTATATGATTTGCCATTGTATATAAATACTCACTACAACTTCTATGCTGATGATACTCCTTTTCTCAATATTGATTCAGACTCTGATGCCCTTCAAACTGTGACCAAAGACACACTATTGCAAGCAGCAATCTGGTTCCGAGTTATTGGATTTTTTGCTCAATGAGAATAAAACTCAGCAAACAGTATTTAGTTTAAGAGATTTGCCAGTAGAAGACTGTCTAGATGGTGTTAAGTTTTTAGGTAGTGTCATAGATAGTAAATTGTCTTGGGAGCCACACATTAAGTATGTTAGTGTAAGGTTGTCTAGAGTGGTGTACTTGATAAGAAATTTAAAAAATCATGTACCGTTGGTTTATGTAAGAACAGTCTATTTTGCTTTTTTTCACAGTATCATATCCTATGGACTTTTCTTTTGGGGTAATAGTACGCACCTTCAGGATATTTTGGTACTACAAAAGAAAGTTATTAGGATTATTACAAACTCAGAAAATCGTGCCCACTGCAGGCCATTGGTTATTGAACTAAAAATATTAACTGTAATAAACTTATACATTTACACTGTTCTCTTATATACAAAAAATAACTTACCCGAATAGCTGCTTACACAGGATCTACACTCCCACTGCACTAGAAATAATAGGCATATACCTTACTGTAGATTATCGAAAACAGTGAAGTGCTATGAAGTTATTAGTATGAAAATGTTCAACAAACTGCCCTTAGAATGGCTAGAAGCTACACTCGACTTATTTAATCACAGATTGTACAGTTAGTTATTGATTAATCCTTTTTACTCAATTAATGAATTTTATGAATGTGAAAATTTGATGTCATAGAAGTAACTGTTGGAGAGTGTACCATAATTTCTCTAATGCTGTTAATGTAAGATGCTTTATTCATGTTTTTATAATTCTGAGGTTGTCTATAGCTGTAATCAGTTGAATGACAAATAAAATTTAATTAATCAATTTATTTATTTAGCCTACACTCACAACTTCCCCGGTTGTCTTCTACAAGTGCTGGGCACAGAGTTCATTTCTTGCTGTTTTGATGGCAGCCATACTTCAAATGGCGTAGTGTGCACCACTTTAGCAATCATTTCTTGGCACCATTAAACAAATGCATTCAACACATATTCATGGCTGATGTGGCTTTTTGTCCGGCCAGTTGCATGAATTTTATGATACACGAGTTTCATGAAAGGCCTAATCTGTTCATCCCAGCACCTCATAAGGTACGTCAGCGTGCACAACTGTTGGCTCTTCTTCTGATGGACCTCAAGGGGACTTGTACATGAATAACTGTCAAAAAATCAATTTTTTAATTTTTATCTTAAAAAATTCTCTGTAGTTTTTTGAACAAGAAAGAGTTTACTTCCAGGAAAATGGACCACAGAAAGTACCAAAATTAGAGGAATTTAAAAGTGACAGCACGCAACACGACGACCCCGTGGCACACAGTCTGCTGTGTCAAAACTGAAGTTTTGCTCTAGTTTGTTTCGTTTTTATGACTTTTTAGTGCCTTAAGTTGGCTAACCTGCGAAAGCTTGACAGTTGCTCATGTTTTGTTACCACAGATAGTTTAGTCATCGTTTGTTGTTGTTTTGGCGCGAATATTTTGTAAGCAATGAAGTAATTATGTGCGTGAGTATTGTGTTCATGAGTTTCGTGTTACACCTGAAGACAATGAGAAGAATTAAAAAGTTCGGTGTCAGTCAATGTAAATTTCATGTAAATCGGTTCACCAAGCGGATTAACTCTGCTAATACGGCGTGATACATCACTTCATACTTAAATCAGCTGCAACAACTCTTTAAGTGCTTCGTAGCAAAAACTGGAGTATTTGGACAATGGGCGTGACAGTATTAATATTGATAATATAGAGACGCCAACTTTTGTTCCAGGTTGTGATATTGTTGAACTCTCTCCTCTATCCGAAGTACTACATAACGCTTTGGGGTGTAAGGAATGTGGTAATAGTTGTGTGGAGACAGTTGAAGAGATATGTGCCAGAACTTGGTGTGCATCAGAATTAAGAATTGTTTGCAATTTTTGTGATTTAAGCGAATGTGGTTGTACTAGTGGCGTAACTAAACAAAGAGGTAACAAAACAGATTGTAAATCAGAAATACAATAACATCTCCCTCCAAAAATATAATCAAACTAACGGGACACCCGCGGGGAGTTGGGGGCTTTAGGGTGGGGACAAGCTACATAAAAAATAAAAAAATACACCACGATCACAAAACCACTCACACATTCCACTACACCAAAAAAAATCCCTTGACCTATATAGCTCAACCTCAACTATCGATACCAAAAAAAAAAAAAAAAAAAAAAAAAAAACCACCACAAAAATTGAAATCGGGCATTTCTCTTGATCTATATAGGTCAACCACAGCTGACGATACCAAACCACGAACACCTACAAAAGTTGAAATCTGACATTAATTGGAATCGGACATTTTTCATGACGTATACAGGTCAGCCAAAGTGGACGATGCCAAAACAACACCCAAAACTAAGAAAATTGGAATCGGACATTTCCCTTGACCTCTGAAGACTTAATGCTGTGGGGCTGATGGGAGTTCCTGGTGGACTAAATGTGCTTAGGGCTCTAATGCCCACTGACTAAAGGAGACTCTTTGAAGCAGAAAAATCAGTGTTGGAAGCCACCAAAGAAGCAAGACAAAAAAGAGAAGCGAGGAAGAACAACATATGAAACAAGATGAATATGGTGCTGGGATGTGCTACTGCCATGCAAGTTTAATAGAAAAGTTAAATTACTTCATGTTCTGGTACACTTTGGCTAAAAACTATTAAAGATAGAGAACTGAAATTTTGTATACTGTTTTAAAACATGCTTAACTAAAAAGTAGACTACTCTTGTGACTTAACTTTGAAAATAAAATGTGTCTTTTGAAGAAAACCTCTGAATTCATTTCCAAAAGTTTTGATGACTATACTTAATTTTTTTTTTTTTTTTTTTTACCGCAATTGTGACAGCACCATCTTTTCAGTAGCCTGCTTTAAAGATTACAGTGCAAAGAACTTACAGGAAAAAACCTTCAACAATTTTTTTTTATTTTGAGTAATATGTACCTATGATGTATGTAAATAATTGAAATGGTTTATTTCACTTGCAACAAAAAATAAAATTAAAGAAATGTGAGAGCTAAAACTATGGTTCATATATGGAAATGTTCCCAAGAGATGTACTAAAAGATGGTAAGTATTATATGGGCTTGCAAATCTTATTCTTTGAGTTGCACTGTTTAGAGAACTGACAATTTTTTCAAGGTTTCCCCTGGTATTCACAGACCAGTCTCCTTAACAAGCGTACATATGTTATAAACTGTCTTCTCCGTATAGAGTGAACTGCTGAGTTCCATCAGGCTTTCTTGGTTTACTGGATGATTTTAAAGTTCTTGGGTACGCTGTGAAGTTGTAATTTTATATTTAAATGACAGTTAAGGAAGTAGTAAATAAATCATGTAAAGATAAAATGACAACTCAGCAGTGAATTGGAAAACATGTAAACCACCATTGTGTCTGTTGAGAAAGTGAGTATATGAATATTTTTCCTTGAAATCACTAGATTTAAGTAGGTGCCCTACATTATGTGGTATGTTATACTGCATGTGATCAAATGGGCTAAATAAATAATATGCAGAAAAACACTTTTTCCCTTGTTTCACAAATTATTTAATTTTTTTTTGACCCAGCTTCTGGATTATTAGCCCTTTGAAGGTTACTGGCCCCATTGCCTGGGGATTCTTGCAAAGACGCTATTGTGCAGAATGTTATTAACATAAGCGAAGCAATGAACTGACCAGTAGTAGTAGAAGTAGCAGCTTTTTTCATCCGTAGATTTCTTTTTACAAGGATGTAGGACATGTCAAAGTATTTACAAATTTAGATCAATTTAAAATAAGCTAATTAGTGTACACATATATTTACAGACTTCTAGTTACAGACAATCATTAGAGTTACTCCTGGTATACAATATTTTTTTTTTTTTTTTACAAATAACTTATTAAATAATGTAATGACACACTGTTCACTCATCTCAGTATCAGTCGCTGCACACACTATACACACATTGTTTCATAAAACACACACACACACACACACACACACTGGTGATCTCCAGGCCATTTTCTCTACTGCAACTTCCCATTTCCTATCCTGAGAAACTGAGTCAGCATCCATCCATAATGAGTGAGATGTTGAGCTCAGAAAGAGGAAGAGGTGTTAGTATTGTGCTATGCATAGCTTGGGGTTAAGTATTTCTTGAAAGAAAAAAAAACATAAAGTGAAGGTGTTATGTAGAATGTTGGATATTTTCTAATCATTATTATTATTTATTTGTATAACTTTTTTTATCAAACCCTACTCTGTTTTAGCTAAGTAGGCGTAATCCTTCAATGTATCAAATGTATTGCATAAAAGGAACTTTTTAGCTGTCTTTTTAAATAAGTGTATTTTTGCAATTTCTTTAGTCTCTTTTGGTAATTTATTGTACAGTTTTATTCCTTGGTCGAAAATGCTGTTTTGAGTTTTATTTTTATTTTTGCTAGGTAAACGAAAGTTGAGTCTATCTCTTGTTGCTTGGTCATGGACAGAGCTGTTTGTGCAGTAATTACCAATGTTATTTTTTTATGTGCGCAACTGAGTGTTTTGAACAGATCTTTACAATGAGCTTGACTGGTATTTTAGGTTATTATTCTTATGGTTCTTTTCTGAAATTTGAAAATTGTGCTCATATTTTGTGCATTTGTTCCCCAAAAAAGAATGCTATAGCTAAGAATTGAGTGTACATGTGTATAATATGTAACTAAAAGACACTGCATGTTACACTCTGATGATAGGATTTGTAAGAGCATAACATGATGATGACATTCTGTTTGCAAGTACCTTTGTGTGTTCACACCACTTCAACTGAGAATCAATATTCATTCCTAGAAATTTTGCATTCGTTACACAGTCTATAGAGGTGCCATTTACATTTCATTTAACTTTGACTTTTTTCCTCTTCAAACTGAAATTCATGGCATTAGTTTTCTTTGTGTTCAATGTCACTTTATAGCTTGTTTGCCAATCATAAACTTCCTTGAGAGTTTCATTTGCTTTCTCGGCAAGGAGTTCTCTTGTTTTCTCAGTGACTATAATATTGCTGTCATCAGTGAAGAGAATGTTTTCACCATGAGTAACACTACTGGGAAAGTCATTGATGTATATCGGGAACAGTATTGGTCCTAATATGCTACCTTGTGGAACCCCTATATTAATGTATTTTGGTTCTGATAAGTGTTTTACTGAATGTTTAGATCTATTTTAAGTATGTGTTATCTCTACTCTTTGTAGCCTATCTGTTAGGTATGATCGAAACCAGTCATTAGCTACCCCTCTTATTCCTAATGCTTCTAATTTATTTAATAGAATCTTGTGGTTGAATGTATCAAATGCATTATAAAGATCCAAAAATATGCCTGTGACACACTCATCTTTACCAAGATCATCACACGTACAACTTTTGTGAATTCTACTACGGCTGACGCCATATTTTTGCCACTTCGGAAACCAAACTGTGATTCACTGATTATTTTTGAGAATTGTGACAGCAAGGAAATGGGCTGGTAATTTTCTATGTCTGCTGCATTACCTTTCTTAAGCAAAGGTACAACTCTTGCCTGTTTTAACTGCTCTGGAAATGTACCTGATGTGAAGGATTCATTTATTATATTTGTTAAGGAGCCTTGTATAATCCCTATGCATTGTTTCAGTACACACATTGGTACTTCATCTGAGCCTATGGACTTTTTATTTTTCTGTTTTTGAACAGTTTTATTGACTTCATTCTCTGTGGTTGGAAGTAACATCATTGTATTTAGTGCAACATTATTTACAGGTGTTATATTTGTTTGGGGGAATTTTTGCTGTAACGTCTCTGCAATACTTGAAAAAATGCTCATTTACATAGTTTGCTAAGTATTGTGGATCACTTATTACCTTATCCTTCTCCCTTAGCAGTATGTTATTCTGCGTTTGTTTGCCTCTCCCCGTTTCCTTTTTTATAACATCCCAGACTGCTTGGCTTTTGTTCTCTGCATTATATATTATTTTGTCATTAAATGACTTTGTTGCAGCAGTCAGCACCTTCCTATAGATCTTTTTCTATCTATAATAGAAATTTAAGAATTCTGGATCATTGTGAATCTTTTTCATGGAAGTGAGGGGTTTAAGTGTTTGGGAGGACTTCTTAATACCTGCTGTTATCCAATCTGTTTTTGTGAGATGTTGATACAGACATGCATACTTTTGGAAATGCCTTTTCAAAGTTCAATTTAAACAATGTGGAGAATTTAGAGAATTTCATATTCACATTGGTTTCCTTATACACTTCATCCCAGCTTTGTTTTTCTAGTTCTTTTGAAAAATCTGTTATTTTGATTTCTGATAGATGTCGTTTGTACGCTTGTAGTTTAGGGAATGATTTGATGCCTGATTTTACTGTTGTTATTTGACAGAGATGGTCTGATAGTCCGAGATCTTTTACAGCTACATCACATTTTTCCCTGCCCATATTTGTGGCCAAATGGTCAATTACTGATGAAGTCATTGTAGTAACCCTTGTTGCATTATTGACGAATAGGGACATGCCAGAACTTCGCAGGATGTTTATGAAAGTGCTGCTGGATTCATTTATGATATTAGTGTTGATGTTAATGTCCCCACACAGAATTATGTCGACCTGTGTACTTCAGACTTTATCTAGAACTTCTGTTAACTTATTGAAAAAAGTGTCCACACGATCACTGGGAGATGTATACACACACAAAATGATTAATTTCTTGGTGATATCAAGCCCTGTTAATTCAATAGCTGATATTTCAAAGTGTTTGTCTTCACCTACTGTACTGAGGTCATTTTTTGATTTGAACTGTGTTCCTTTTCTGGTATAAATGCATGATCCTCCACCCGTTGAAGTAGTTCTTCAGTAAGAGTTTGCCTTTTCATACAATGAGAATGCTACATGTTGGATTTCTGTGTCTCCACCAGTGCTCAGTAATACAAACTGCCGTGCAGTTCGAAGATTGGAGCCCATCTTCTAGTAGTTGTATTTTATTTTTTATTGATTGTATGTTTCAACGGAGGATTGTTAAGTCTGTGAAATGCCCCATGTTACTCTTTCCAATGGTTTGTTTTTCTCTGTGACATCTGGTATATGTGATATTTGAGGTGTAAAAATCTGTCTTGTGAGTGATTGTTTCACTATTTTTTAAAGTGCTGGGGGATCCTGTTGTCTGGATTTATCCTAAAAAAGACCTACTTTTCCTACCTATGACAACAGGTATTTGACCATGTGTGGCCTGAGATCCACCACCTATAGTTTCATGAATCAGCTGTATCAATCTTCCCTTCCCAGTCCTGTTTAGGTGTAGGCCATGCCTAGTGAAACCTCATCTGTTGATAGTCCCGATGGGAAAGAAATTAACTGCTAAAACTAAATACACAAAATAATATATTAGCAATCGAGAACTTCTAAATAAATTACCAGTAAATCCATTTATAATGTGGCACAACTTAACAAAGATGGATTACTTAAGATTTGCAGTATGAAGGAGTGAAGAATAACTGAAGTACGTTTGTTCGATGCATAGCTATTTAGGATGTTTCTTATGCCAGAGCATCTGCCAAAATACTGAAATAAGTGACAAAGAGTTGTTTTTATTGTTTAATGATATTTCACTAAGTTCCCCGAGTGAAATGAACATAAATCATAAGTAAACTAATCATGTAAAAAATATAAAAAGTGAAGGAACATAAGGGTTTAATGCTTCATCAATAACATTATCAGAGACATAGAACATGCTCAGATAGGGGAAAGAAATGGTCATGTTCTTTTCAGAGCTAGCATCCCAGGTTTTGCCTTAAATCGAGTTAAGGAACACATCGGAAATCTAAATCTGTTTTCCTGATTGGTATGTGAACCTGCACCCTCCTAGTTGTGAATCCAATGTTTTACCCCCGTGCAGCCTCACTCAGTTACATATGTAAAAGTAATATGTCAGTCAGGAGCTGATATGTCATTAAAAATTATAGTAATGTTGTGCAACTGAGTTTTTTATTCCTGTAGGAAGTGTTTACTAACATTTTACATTAAGGCAAAACTTATAATGCTTAAAAATGATCTTTTGTTTTTCTATAGGTTTGTTTATAAATAAATAAATCTTCTGCTACCTGTCACGATTTTTCTTTATTTTACTATTCGCACGACGCGTTTCGAGAAATAATTCCCATTTTCAAGTGCGCTTTTTTTTATGCGTGTTAAGCCATTTCTTTTGATGTTGTCAGTGTGTGTGAGTCTGCCTCATTTTGTTGACTTTTAAGTTTTCTAATGGTCCATTTGTGTAGTGTCTCACACACACTTAACATCACACACAACTTGTACACTTTACACATCGAAAATATCTTATATAAGATATTTTCGATGTGTAAAGTGTACAAGTTGTGTGTGATGGTAAGTGTGTGTGAGACTCTACACAAGACTCACACACACAAAATCGTGACTGGTAGCAGAAGATTTATTTATTTATAAACAAACCTATTGTATCTACAGTCGCAGGCTCTCAAAAAACCATTTATAATGGATCAAATCAGTTTTTGTTTTTCTCTTCAAATTTTTCCATTAATAATTGCATCTATTCAACATAATAGCACTAACCTCGGTGCATGATTCTGGTCCTTGCTAGAGCTCAACATCGTTTCTAGTGCAGAAGAAATCACTCACAGTGGTACACCTTTGTTTCTTACAATCAGATGAGATGTGTAATTTCTATGAGGTAATTGAAGCATTTCCCTTAGACCCTGAGGACGTCCAAAAGGAAGTACAAAACAAAGCAAAAATAAGGTAAAACATATGAGAAAAGTTGAAAATGGTAATACTGAACTAGTGAAACTTTTGAAGCTTACTTTGTTTTCCTGTAAAAGATTCAAGTCCTTTCTATCCATTATCTGTTTTTCCTTTTTCTGCTTTGTAAATTTGCAGTATCTTCACAAAGACATACCACACTTGACAACCACTACTGATTAATCTGAAGATTTATATTTTGCCATTTAATGTTAAAGCGGAGAGGCCAGACTGACAGTATCCAGTTTTTTTTCCATAGGCAAAAAATTTTCATTAGTGTAATCATGTTGGGAAAGTTTATAATGTTTTATAACATACACAAAATCTTCATCTTTTTTATTTAATTATACTCTGTTAAATGCTAGCTTAAGCACTCATAAATATTTGGCTTCTGAAAGATGCTATTACACACATCAAAAAAAGTTTTGCATCACCTCAGTTCCGGAACATGTACAGAAAATTGGATTAGAGATCAACATAAACATCATTTCTGCCCTTTTTTGTGCTCATGAAAATCACACATTCCTTGTTGTACCACCATACAGTGAGACCTTCAGAGGTGGTGATCCAGATTGCTGTACACACTGGTACTTCTAATACCCAGTAACATGTCCTCTTGCATTGACGCATGCCTGTATTTGTCGTGGCATACTAAACACACGTTCATCAAGTCACTGTTGGTCCAGATTGTCCCACTCCTCAATGGTGATTTGGCGTAGATCCCTCAGAGTGGTTGGTGGGTCACGTCATCCATAAACAGCCCTTTTCAATCTATCCCAGGCAAATTCGATAGGGTTCATGTCTGGAGAACATGCTGGCCACCCTAGTCGAGTGATGCCGGTATCCTGAAGGAAGTCATTCACAAGATGTGCTTGATGAGGGTGCGAATTGTCATCTATGAAGACGAATGCCTCGCCAATATGCTGCGATATGGTTGTACTATTGATTGGAGGATGGCCTTCACGTATTGTACAGCTATTCTGGTGCCTTCCATGACCACCAGCAGTGTATGTTGGTCCCACGTAATGTCACCCGAATAAAGCAGGGAACCTCCACCTTGCTGCACTCGCTGGACAGTGTGCCTAAGGCGTTCAGCCTGACCGGGTTGCCTCCAAACATGTCTCCGACGATTATTTGATTGAAGGCATATGCGACACTCGTCAGTGAAGAGAAAGTGATGATGCCAATACTGAGCAGTCCATTCGGCATGTTGTAGGGCCAATCTGTACTGCACTGCATGGTATCATGGTTGCAGAGACGCAACATTGTGGTGTTGCTGTCAGGGTTCCTCTGACCCATAATCCACAGGTAGGAGTCATCCACTGTAGTAGTAGCCTTTGGGCAGTCTGAGCAAGGCATGTCATCGACAGTTCCTGTCTCTCTGTATCAAATCCATGTCCGAACAACATAGTTTTGGTTCACTCCGAGACGCCTGGACACTTCTCTTGTTGAGAGCCCTTCCTGGCACGAAGTAACAATGTAGACACGATCAAACCGCAGTATTGACTGTCTACTACAGACAACATGAGCTGCGTACCTCCTTCCTGGTGGAATGATTGGAACTGATCAGCTGTCGGACTCCCTCCGTCTAATAGGTGCTGCTCATGCATCGTTGTTTACAACTTTGGGCGAGTTTAGTGACACCTCTGAACAGTCAGAGGGACTGTGTCTGATACAATATCCACAGTCAATGTCTCTCTTCAGGAGTTCTGGGAACCGGGGTGATGCAAAACTTTTTTTATTGTGTGTATTTAACTAGTTTCATTCGTTACTTTTTGCTTGGGCCAGCTTAGTCCCCAACATATTTGTGATCTGGAACCTCAGCTTTATTATTACTACTGGAAACTCTTGTTTGGATCTCAGGGTTTCCACAAAGGTTTTGCTATAGCACAATATTTCTGAGCCTTTCTTGTACATCTACTTCATTAACACAAGTTATGTCATTGTTATCCCTCTGTCTTGACTTCTCTTTTAAATATTCACTTACTTTTACAGAAAAATCTTTAAATTCTTCTTTAGTTTCCTCTGCTGTTCTCCATTTCCTCTACATGTACTGGTCATTGAGCTTCTCATCTCAAGATTGAACTACCATGTGTTTTATCCTTCAATAAAGGCCTTATCCATTTCAATTTCCCTCCTATTTTTATCCTTCTCCTTGTATCACTCCTCTCCTTTCCTTCTCAGCCCCATAGCCTGTAATCCCTATTATTCCTCAGTATTATCTTGTCCTATTTTCTCTCTTCTCTTTGCTTACTTTCCCACTTTTCATTTTTCGTTTCATATTTATTCCTTTCCTTCTTCAAGCATAATTTTTATTGTCCAGGAGAACATATGCTAAATAATTAACTGTCTTTCCAATTTTTTTCCTTCAGTGCATCCCAAAACTCAACCAACTGTAGTAGACACAAAATCTCGTAGTACTTATTTGTAAATTTCTCTTGTAAAGCTCTGGCAAAAATTCATCAGCTTACATCACTAAAGTGAGCCAACTCAAAACCATGCCCAAGAATATTATTCAAAACTCCACCACTCTAGGCTAACGCAATTATATTGCTGAGTTTTATTCAGTATACAGCTGACTGTGAACTCCTCCACTTGTTGGGCATGATTGGGGTGGCTGTTCTCCTGGAAAACTTAGAATTCTCGGTGAATTACACTTTACCTGGAAAAATCAAGGAAATCTCAGAGAATTTCAGGAAGTTTGTTAAATCATGGGGAATTCTGTGTTTTTATCGTAACATTGGAGTTTAACTTTATTGAGCTTTATAAATCAAAAATTGTAAGATACTCATGTTAATTTCTCAGGAACTTCTTATGACATCATCTTTCTCCACATATCCAAGTTTGAGTAGCCTTCCTGATGATGTTCTGCATAGAGGTTCCAGCCTTAGCTTGTCATTTGTGATGTCTTAACATTCCACTAAGTCTTACATGTATCTGTGGCTACATTACATGTGCTGGTAGAATATACAACACATGCCGATTTATGTGCTCTACTACACTATTGATTAGTTTATGAAATGTTTGTCAATGGACTAGAATCAATCATTGACACTTGTACACTACACAATGGTCTTGACAAGGGTCATCAGTCTTGCTTTAAGACAAGATTAAAACAGTCATTACTTCTATGCTAAAATGATATAAGCTCTGAATGCAATCTAATTGTACTTGAAAAAAATCGAAGGCCCCACCTGTACACTACTAATGTCACTGTACCATTACCATGTTATTTTCTGTGATTTTATTAATTTATCCAGGTTAACCTCACAATGGTGTAGGATTTCTCATCATAATACAATGAAAACAGACAATTCAAAATATACTTACACATAGAGTATACAGGGTGGTCAGAAACAGTCTGGAAACCTTGTAAAGGTGTTGCAGGATAGGTCATGCTGAGAAGTAATTGTTAAGAAAAAATTCAATTGTTGCACCATTTTCCAGTTAATTAGCATTGAAGTCATCCAGTCAGGCTGTTGCATGTGCAAATTCAAGTGGCCTGCCAGATACAGTTAGTGACAGTTGTCTCATAGCGTACATGAAAGGACACGAGGCCGGCCACTGTGACCAAGCGGTTCTAGGCCCTTCAGTCTGGAACCGCGCAACCGCTATGGTCGCAGGTTCAAATCCTGCCTCAGACATGGATGTGTGTGATGTCCTTAGGATAGTTAGGTTTAAGTAGTTCTAAGTCTAGGGGATTGATGACCTCAGATGTTAAGTTCCATAGTGCTTAGAGCCATTTGAACCATTTTTTGAAAGCACACGAGACTGAGCCATTGGCTCGGGTTTGATCCTTACTGCTGTCCCATGTCTAAATTTTTCTACCACTCTCTTGTGTGGTTTTAGAAAACCAACAAAGAACACATTTGGTGACACCATCTCTGGCAGGCCACCTGAATTTGCACACACAATGGCCTGATTGGCTAACTTTAATACTAATTAACTCGGAAGTGATGCAAAGTATTGATTCTTTTTCTTAACAGTTGTTTCTCAGCACAGACTACCCTGAAACGCAACAAGCTTTTCAGACTGTTTCTGATCACCGTATATAAGCTTTTTTTTTGCAAGGATAGAGCAGATGATCAACCACGGCATTGCTAAAGGAAACATCCCAGCATCTGCCTGAAATGATTTACAAAAATCACAGAAAAGTTTAATCAGGAAGGTCGGACAGAGCAAATTCTGTCCTCTTGTGGTACAGGAAATGTTGGGAGTGGAAATGTGGCTAGTAATTGTGTGGCCATAAGCATTTAAAAAGTTTAAACACATTTACTAATAACTTATTTAAACAAATCAGAGCACATGAGCAAGATAAAAACACAAGAAAAAAATTACCATCACTCAAAAAAAAAAAAAAAAAAAAAAAAAAAAAAAAAAAAAAAAAAAAAAAAAAATATATGCACATTAACTTACTATCTTACATAACATGCTAACACAGTAAAATTCCTACCTCTCAAGGTAAATGTAGCTTTGCAAGAACACAGAGGGCCAAAACAGTGTACAGCCAAACCACTAATATCTATACAAGCAGGAAGCAATGAAAAGAATATAAAATAGCAAGGCTCTAGTTCAGGACACAATAGTCAAAAATAACCAACTAGAGCTGACACATGAAAGCCCTGAAATTAATACAATTTCAGCTAATCAACAAGATATAGTAGTAAATAGACAATTAAATCACACAGGACCAGCCTTCAAAGTCCTGGCAAGAGATAAAGTAAATTGGGTGAGTAATACCAAACAAGGCCAACAGTTGATACGTTACGAAAGTTAAACAACCAAAGACAACTGATAATAAAACAAAGTGTACCCTCAAGGTCTAATTTACATAGAATATACTGAAACTTATTTTCGGATAGCAACACCTGTTCACTGGCATTCAAGAGTACACATCACACTTAACTTCTGCTTGTCTCTCATCATGACATTTTGTGCAGTTAAGAGGCCAGATACTGTCCTATCACTGTTAACAGGAACCAATGCCTGTTATTGATAAGAAGTCCCTGCTAGCCCATGCCCAGATCCCCCAAAGCTGCTCCACTGCTGGCCACACCAACTTGCTACTCTGTCTCCACAGCCAATGCCGCTGCCCCCCCCCCCCCCTCCCCCCTCCTTGCCAGTTGATAACTTGTTGTGCTTCCTCAGTGGTTCCGTGCAGACTATCATCTCCTTTAGCTCCCAGTCTCCACCATGACATTGGCTGCTCATTTTCCAGACACACTGGGCCCTATCAACAGTTGCCAGCAGACACTTGCCACCCAGGTGCCCCTGCTTGCTAGCCAACTCCCTGATCCAGCTGCTCCAGCATATAAACAAGACTCGCCACCTAGGTGCCACTACTTGCCAGCCAACTCCCTGATCCAGCTGCTTCAGGATGTAAAGAAGACTGGATAGCATGCCGTCCATGACCCAGAGCAGGACACAAAGTCTTGTCCTGCCACTACTGCCCGCGGCCCTCAATGCTGATTTTAATGTGTTTGCCACTTCCTTGTTCCACATCGGACTGCTCTCCATTGTCATTCACAGCCATTCGTCACCTCACTGCGGTGCAGTGTTTGGCTATTTTGTAGTCTCACAAACATGCTTCCATTGTAGGAACTGCCACCAACCGCCAAGTGAAGTGCAACTTCAACTATACCATGAATCACTATTACACACCACACTCTTGAATTTGAGATCAGTCTATGAACAACTGCACTGCCTCATTCAGTTGCTTCCTCATGTACAATGCTATTTTTATTATACACAGTTTGCACCAGATAAATTATAATAATAAAAAAAAAAACAGTTTATCTGTGGACACCGACAAGTGGCTCCTGGACCACAAACAAGCTGCTGTACCCCCTACACTCTGTAAAGGGACATTCTCCTCTAGCATTAGTTTTCCTCAACAGTAGTAGTCGATACCAGTAATATTTTTCATATTTTGGACATGTCAATATTGTCTCAGCTGTTTTTCTGAAAAATTTAATATAATTTTATACACAATATGTAATATTTCAAGCTTAAATTTATGGAAAGGAATTAGTTTATTTTCGTTGTTACAATCTATATGTTCTAGCTCTAATTGCACAGTTAAGTTTTGTTTTTAGAAACATTTGAAATTATGAAATATTTGGCACACTTAAAATTCCTATTATTAATTATGCAGTCTAGTACTGTTTAATATGTTTATTTCTAGATTCATTTATAAAATAATAAGCTAAACTAATAGAAATTCATTTGTGAAGAAAAACTATAAAGCCTTTGGAATATTTTTATTACCACAGAGTGAAGTAGTAGATTCAGCGCGCCTCTTATATGATTAGATGTATTTTTGTATTTTAGACGAACAACGTAATTTTGTTGTTGTTAATGTGAATATTCAAAAGACAGTGTGATATAGTAAAATATGAGACAATAAATTATCGTAAAAACAAAATTCTGCAACGACATTCTTCAAAATTACTTAGATCAATTGAACCATGAGAACCTAAAATCTGAGAATTTCAGCTTCATGAATCTGCCCCCTAGGCATGGATAACTGGAACTAACTGTGCAAGAAAAGATAAGTAGAAGGGAGTGCTAGATTACATCTCCCACCAGTCTGTTGAGACTACAGTCACCAGGATGTTTTCATGTCCAACACTCAGCCAGTCAAGAAAACTGAGTCAACAACCTTCCATGATGAATCAGATGTTGAGGTCAGGAGAATGACCAAACATTACTGTCATGCACTATAGTTCTTGGCACATAATTTCCTTGTAAAAGCATTACATTGTGATCATGTAATGTGACATGGTTTTGTAGTTGTTCCCTTTCGTTATCAGTACCTACTCTGAGTAATCTTTAATTGTGTAATGTGTTATTTATGAAGAACATTTTAGCTGCCTTTCTGAACAGGGGCATGTCAGTAATCTTTTTCATCTCCTTGGCCAATTTATTATACAGATTTATTCCTTGCTAGAAATGCTATTTTATTACAGACTAGGATATTCCTGTCATTTGTAAAGAGAGTCCGCAGCTCGTGGTCGTGCGGTAGCGTTCTCGCTTCCCACGCCCTGGTTCCCGGGTTCGATTCCCGGCGGGGTCGGGGATTTTCTCTGCCTCGTGATGACTGGGTGTTGTGTGATGTCCTTAGGTTAGTTAGGTTTAAGTAGTTCTAAGTTCTAGGGGACTGATGACCATAGATGTTAAGTCCCATAGTGCTCAGAGCCATTTGAACCATTTTTTTTTTGTAAAGAGAACTTTTTCTTCCTGTCTTATACCGCCTGGGTTGTCAGTGATACAGATGAAGAACAGAGATGGACACAATACTCTACCGTGAGGCACACCTATGTTTATAAGTTTCTTGTCTAACAATTGCTTTACTGAAGATGTATCATCAGCAGACATTTGATCTGTCCCTACTTTTGCACACAGTTTTACATGTAAGACTGGAACCACTTGTTTGCTACTCCTCTTACATTATTGCTTCTAGCTTGTTTAGTAGTATTTTATCGTCAACAAAGTCAAAAGCCATGGACAAGCCTAAGAATATGCCTGTAGCACAGTCATCCTTACAAGAACTTAAAGTATCACTTTCGTGAAGTCTGTAACGACTGATACTGTACTTCTCAACTTAAGAAACAAAACTGTGGTTCATTAAAAAGGTTTCATTTATTCATATAAATCATTACTCTATCTTTCATTACTGACTCAGTTATGTTTCAGAAGGTGACAGTAGTGAAACTGGCCATAGCTTTCTATACTTTCTGTATTGCCTTTCTTTAGTAAGGATGCAACTCATAACAATAGGCCCGAGGTATTCCTCCCTGTCGTAAGAGGCAAACAAAAGGAGTTTCACACATTTCAGCCTTTATGTGATGGTCCCCTGTAGGGTTTGACTTCCATTCTTCAAAATTTTCCTGAAGAGTGAGCTAACTGGGGAAGGGCGCCTTAAATGGTGCATGTCCATTGTGCATTGAGATCTTTAGCCCACTTTCTTGTCGTCGCATTGCAGTCCCACCCATTCTCCATCTCTTGGGCAAGGTCTCCTTTCTGGATGTGTTTACCACCATGCACTATGCAGTGTCGCTTTCTGCATCAACGATGACCATGGACTTCTTTGCAGCTGATATCCAGCATGGTAGCCAGTCTGTTGTGGTGGGGCCGCCATGTACCCTGTTGGTTGTAGCCCCCTGACCACACAAGGATTGCTCTGCTAATGCCTGCACCGTCATTTCCCCACATATGCCGAGGGGTAGATACCCATCCCCCTGGGGCATCGGGACTCCCGGCAATGGCCATCCTGCCAGGTGGCCTTTGCTGCGGCTGGGTGGCACCCGTGGGGAGGGCCTCTGGTTGGAGTGGGTGGCATCAGGGCAGATGACATGTGGTGAATCATAGTCCATCATTTCTTGCTGGTGCTGAAACACCAGCAGTCTCTAAGCTTTCACTAGCTCAATTCAATGCACAGAAGTACAACCCCAAATCATATTCTTCCCTGGCCACACCATGGGAGGAACGTCAGGTTAAGGATGGCAGTGGATCTTATTTGCCCTGGTACCTTGCATTTTCAAGATCTGATGGGGAATATTTCATGACGTTGAAGCCTCAGTTTTTTGTTGAGCATTTAGAGAACAAGTCTGTGGAGGTCAAGCGATTGTCCAAAATGAGATCTGGGTCAGTCTTGATCAAAACAGCATCCTCTGCCCAGTCACGGGCGTTACTCGCTTGTGACAAGCTGGGGGATATTTCTGCAACCATCACCAAGTTCAGGCATATGTCTTCCCGCTGTACTTCCAGCATCACATGTCGAGTTTGCGGATGCCCGTCACATCCCAATATGCCTTGTGCCCCACCTCTCCTCTGTGTCAAGTGCGGAGAGCACCATTCGCCTTGCTCTCCAGACTGCAGGATTATGCAGAAAGAAAAGAAAATCACGGAGTACAAGACCCTGGACTGACTCACATACACTGAGGCTTAGAGAAAATTTGAATGCCTGCATCCGGTGCGTATGACATCGTCTTACGCCACTGCTACAACAGTTCTGGCACCATCAGCTCTGCCAACCCCAGTCACCTCTCAGAGCTGGAGGACTTTACCTGCTCCCTTCATCCCTTCATGGTGTGGGGCATTGCCCTCCCTGTTGCTCCTGCACCACCTACTTCGGGAGCAACACCCCCTCCAACCATCGGGGATGCCCATCCCCACTTCTAAGCCGGAGCAGCGTAAGTTTTCTTTGGCTTCTCTTGCTAGGAAAGGGTCCCTCGCGTCATTCCATTCCCAGGTTTCTGCTAGTGGGAAAGATGACACCCGCCAGTGGCTGAAGAAACCAAAAGCAGCTGGTCATAGGGCTTCACACTCATCCTCAGTGCCCGAGACTGAGCCAGTTAAGTTCTCCCAGCCAGGAAACCCAAGCAGCAGTGAGAGAAACCCAAAAAGAAAACCTCTAAGACCAAGGAAATTGTGGTGGCACCCACACCACAGCTACCTACAAGCTCTGTGTCTGAGGGTGGGGTGGAGATTTTGGCGTCTGTGAGGACCTAGATCTCGCCAGAACCTCAGACACAATGGTTATAGACTGTTCAGGCAATAAGTCAGTGGCAGCAGGTGACTCTGAGGTGTAAAGTACCTCATTGAATGTTCTATGCCTTCCCAGTCTCAAGATGACATCATCCTCCAGTGGAATTGTGGCAGTTTTTTCCACCACATGGATCAAATGTGGCAACTGTTAAGCTTTACACCTGTTGTCTGCATTGCCCTCCAGGAAACCTGGTTCTCGGCAATACGGACGCCTGCCCCCACAGCTGTAAGGGATGTTACAGGAACCATAGCGACTATAATCGAGTGTCGGGTGGAGTTTGCGTTTATATCCTAAACTCAGTCTGTAGTGAACCTGTGTGCCCTCGCACCCCTCTTGAAGCTATAGCTGTCAGAATAAGGACGATTCAGGAAATAACTGTCTGCAATTTATATCTTCCTCCAAATGGTGCAGTATCCTTGACAGTATTAGCTGCACTGATCGATCAACTCCCTAAACCTTTGCTACTTTTGGGAGATATTAACGCCCATAACCCCATGTGGGGTGACACCGTGCTTACTGGCTGAGGCAGAGGTGTCGAAACTTTACTGTTTCAATTCAACCTCCACCTCTTAAATCCTGAGGTCACTACACATTTCGGTGTGGCTCATGGTAGTTACTGAGCCATTGATTTATCACTTTGCAGCCCAGGACTTCTCCCATCTATCCACTGGAGAGCACATGACGACCTGTGTGGTAGTGACCACTTTCCCATCTTCGTGTCATAGCCTCAGCGTCAGGCTCATGGACACCTGCCCAGATGGGCCTTGAAGAAGGTGGACTGGGAAACTTTCACCTCTGCTGTCACTGCTGAATCTCCCCCACATGGTAACATCGATGTGATGGTTGAGCAGGTGACTACAACAATTGTTTCTGTGGTAGGAAATGTGATCCCTTGCTCTTTAGGGTGCCCGAGGCATAAGGCAGTCCCTTGGTAGTTGCTGGAAGTCACTGATGCAATTAAGGAGTGTTGGCGAGCTCTACAGCGGCACCCTGCCCCGGAACACCTCTTAGTCTTTAAACGGCTCCATGCCCATGATCACCAACTTATCAAACGATGGGAGCAAGAGTGTTGGGAGAGATACGTCTCGATCATTGGGTGCCATACGTCACCTTCCCAAGTCTGGGCAAAGATCAAACGTCTTTTCGGGTACCAGACCCCAACAGGTGTTCCTGGTGTTACCATAAATGGTGTGTTATCTACTAACACAAACGCGATTGCCGAGCCCTTTGCTGAGCACTATGCTTGAGCCTCTGCATCGGTGAATTACCCCCCAGCCTTTCCCACTCTCAAACGGTGGCTGGAAGGGAATGTCCTCTCATTCACTACCAGCCACAGTGAACCCTATAACGCCCCATTTACAGAGTGGGAGCTGCTCAGTGTCCTTGCACATTACCCTGACACAACTCCTGGGCCTGATCAGATCCACAGCCAGATGATTAAACCTCATTTGACTTCAAATGACATCTTCTCATCATCTTCAACCAGATCTGGTGCAATGTCTTTTCATCTCAATGGCGGGAGAGCACCCTCATTCTGGTGCTCAAACCCGGTAAAAACCCACTTGATGTGGATAGCTATTGGCCCATCAGCCTTACGAACGTTCTTTGTAAGCTGCTGGAATGTACAGTATGTTGGCAGTTGGGTTGCATCCTGCAGTCACGTGGCCTACTGGCTACATGTCAGGGCGGCTTTCGCCAGGGTCGCTCTGCCACTGATAATCTTGTGTCCCTCCAGTCTGCCATCCAAACGGCCTTTTCCAGATGCCAGCACCTGGTTGCTGTCTTTTTTTATATACAAAAAGCGTATGACATGACCTGGTGACATCATATCCTTGCCACATAGTATGAGTGAGGTCTCCGGGTCCCACTTCCAATTTTTATCCAAAACTTCCTGTCCCTCCGTACTTTTCGTGTCCAAGTTGGTGACTCCCATAGTTCCATCCATATCCAGGAGAATGGAGTCCCACAGGGCTCTGTATTGAATCTCTCTCTATTTTTAATGGCCATTAACGGTCTAGCAGCAGCTGTTGGGCCATCCATCTCACCTTCTCTGTATGCAGACGACTTACTGTTGCTGCTCCAGTACTGTTGTTGCTGAGCGGCGCCACCAGGGAGCCATCCACAAGACGCAGTCATGGGCTCTAGCCCATGGCTTCCAGTTTTCTGCCGCAAAGTCATGTGTCATGCACTTCTGTCAGCGTCGTACTGTGGTACCGTTCATCCGTGGCATTGTTTTATTAGGAACAAGGGACTGATGACCTCATAGTTTGGTCCCTTTCCCCCTCTTTTAAACCAACCAACCATGCAAAAATCAAAACAATTCAAGGTCTCATGAATACAGAGGCCACACGGTTTGAGGCATGGATTGCGTGGACCCTCTCGACGGAAGTTCGAGTCCTCCTTTGGGTATGGGTGTGTGTGTTGTTCTTAGCATAAGTTAGTTTAAGTAGTGTGTAATTCTAGGGACCGATGACCTCAGCAATATTGTCCCTTAGGAATTCACACTCATTTTAAACACAGATGCAGTTTATTCACTTTAATTACCTCTCAGAAATTATATTTCTTTTGTCTACTCCTCTTCCAGCTAGCTAATAGATCAGTGTTCTCAAAACAGCCACTGAATAGTGTAAGAAAGGAACTGCTCTTTCTGTTTAAAAAAAATTTAGATGTTTTTCCCCTAATATTCATAAATATATTTAAAGTAATTCATAAACAATTCTCATTATTATCAGTAGCAGTAAAATAGTAGTAGTCGAGGATAATATTTAGCTGAGTGGGTATAGTTTGCAAATGTTACTAATTCAATTATGGAAGAAAATAGGATGCAGTGTCTTTGATGCCATTATATTCCCAAAATTTTAAGTGTGATGTTAGTGGTCAGACAAAGGAGAAACTGTGATGGCTATGAAGTCGTCTGATGGAAATTTCAAGTACTAAAATGACATGAGGGTAGGTTCTGGGCCTCTATGTACCTTTCTCCTGCACTAGTATCAAAGAGGTGTAAGATTACTGCGATACATGCTAAAGGGAGTACCCAACTTTTATAGTAGCATTTTATACTCTCTCAGAATGAGAGCAGTTGAAAAACTAATTAGGCAGAGGGATGCTGCAGTGGAAATGCATTGTACTTGCATCCAGAAGGAATTAATTTCAAATACCTATGTTTTTTATGGTTTCTCTAAATTGATCAACGCAAATTCCAGGTAGGTCCCTACGAAAATAATGTGGTTAACTTTCTTCATCATCCTTGTGCTGGGCTGTAAGAACCTCATCATCAACAAATTTAAAATAGTGTTCCTCCTTCCCTTTTTCTGGTTCACTAAAATATATTTTATGCCAATGTTATACAGGATTGATCATAAACATGGCCATACATGTGTAATGAAAATGGCACACAAATACTGTTTTTGTGGTTGGCAATTCAATGGTATTTTATCCCTGTTATCTTCAGAATTTCAAGGAGTGTACTCCAGTTACCACTGGCAAAAGGTTTCTCTTATCTACAGATTCTATAAACATAGCGACATTACTGTCTTGCTTGTCCTTACATTTCTGTGACACCCAAAATGGTCTTTCCTAAGGCAGACTTCTACCATTCTTTTCTTTTTTTCTGTAAATAATTCCTGTTAGTATTTTGGAACTATGACTTACTTATTAAGCTGATGATTCTGTTATATTCACACCATTATTCTTTCACTATCCAGCCATTTCTTCTTTACTTAATACTAGCTTGGCATCTGAATTCTTGATATTCATACAACTGCTCCACTTTCCTCCAACAGTTTCTTCAATTTTCCTATTTGCAACATCTATCATCTTTCTCATTGTGAAGCATGCTTTTAAAACTTCGCATTTATTCTCTAGCAATTCTTGTTTTGCCATTTTGTACTTTGTGTCACTCTCCTTTTTCAGACGTTTATATTCTTTTATGTCTACTTCATTTGCTACATTCTTATGTTTCCTACTGTCATCTACTGAATAGCTCATGTGTTTTCCAAGGTTTTCTGTATGGTCTTGTCTTTTTGCTTATTAGATTCTCTACTGCTGTCACAATTTCATCTTTCAAAGCTACGCATATGGTTTCTATTGTATACCTTTGTTCTGTGTCAGTTAGTGCTGCCAGCTGCTCCTTTTGAAACTCTCAGCAATCCCTCATTCTTTCAACTTATCCAGTTCTCACGTCCTTAATTTCCTTTCTTTCTGCATTGTTTTCTGTTTTAGCCTACATTTCATAACCAATAAATTGTAGTCAGCATCCACATCTACCATTGTAAATATTGACAGTTTGAAGTCTGGCTTCAAAATCTCTGTCTTACTACAATATTACACAATTCTTCTGAAATCTTCCAATATCTCCAGGTCTCTACCACATGCGCAATGTTCTTTCAAGATTGTTAAATCAAGTGTCTGCATTAAAAGTTGTGCTCTGTGAAAAGTTCTACCAGTCCTTTTCCTGAGTCTGTTTTTCGTTTTTCCTTCTCTTCCCCTTGCTAATATCAAATTTCAGTACCCGATCAGAATTTAATTTTTATCTTCCTTCAGAGACAACATAATTTCTTTTCTCTCATCATACAGTCATTCAATTTCTTAATGAGCTGAGAAGCTAGTAGATATATGTACTTTTACAACTGGGTTGGCTTTGTGTCACTCTTGGCTATGATAATTTATTCACTATTCTGTTCTTAAAACAGTTGTTCACTTGCATTCCTATTTTCTTATTCATTGTTATACCTACTTCTGCATTGCCCTTTTTTGATTTTGTATTGCTAAGGCTAATGCCACACTAGGCGATTTTCTCCGCTGAAGGTCAACGATTTTTATCACGCTGGAAATGAACTCCATGTTGCAAACGGAAGCTGGCACACTGGGTTGTAATTGTCGCTCCATTAAATTACCACACTGGACTGTCGCTGTCGAATGGGCCCGGGCCTATTTTTGGCATGGCAATAATCTTCAGCATCCCTGCCACATTAGACTGTTATTATCGCCATTCATACAGCAACCGCAAGGATACTGCACACTGTTTCGTCTGTATGGCAATGTCCAAAAACTCTGTAAATGTCATTCCAATGGATCACTTGGACAATGAACTGATAATAACTGAGGTGGAGGATTATCCCTGTCTCAACAACATAAAATCGTAAGATTATAAAGATCGTCTGCTGAAGACAGATGCATGGAAGGTGTGTGCAGATGATGTTGGGACTGAGAAGTGGAACTTGTTATCACTGGATGCACAAAATGCAATAGGTAAGATGATGTATGTACCTACTTATATATAGGTGCATGCAAAGTTTCATGAAAATCTGCATAACTTTCGTCTAGACAACTACTAAAAAAGTAATTTAATTTTTATTTTTCCTTCTCCCTCTAATAGTTTGACATATGTACAAACCTGTTGCACCAAAACAATTTAATTAGCTGTGTTGAAACTTTGCATGATTTAATATAATGTTTTAGAGGTATTTTCAGACTATTTTCAGTATTTTTAAAAAGTCAGAAAAATAAATACTCTGAATTTGTACAAAATTTTCTTACTTATATCTTAATCCAGTATTATCTGACGTAAAGAAAAAATAACAGTTATGAGGATCCAGCTAAAAAAATCTAAAACTTAAGGTTTTATAGAATAAGTTATTTCAAAAGTTAAAAGGGAAACTACAAAGAGTTGTTTGAAAGAATGGTATTCTTGTGAACGTATTCGTAGCATTATGTATTTAAGTCAGAAACCAAATAGTGTAACACAACAATGTGAACATGAAATGTATCGACTATTAATACAACTAAGTACAGCTTATGACAACAATGATATCCACATCTCCAGCATCTAGTTATCTTTGCCGACAATGTATGCATTTTGCCAAGGAACTGATCCTCCCACAGAGCAGAAGTAGTTACAAAATATATCTCTAATTTCACAAAGACAGTTGTTACCTATTAGTCCTACGTTTTCCATAGATTCCGGAGAACAGGTTAAAGTATCTTCAAACCAATAGCCATCATGATTCTGCACAAAGTTGTGCAGCACACAACAAGTTTTTATAATACTTTTAGCCAAGTTAATATTAACATCTATGGCCCTGTGGAAAATTTGCCACTTGTTAGCAAGGATACGAAACAAACATTCTACTACAGGCCTTGCTCTACTCAGCCTATAATTAAACACTCTCCTCAAGAATGTGAGTGATTTTCTTGCAAAAGGCCGCATCAAGTGTTTATCAAGAGCAAAACCTTCGTCACCTATAAATGCGAGAGGAATAGTTTCATTGTTTGGTTCATTAGTCAAAGGTTTGGCATCTGAAAAAGGTTGTTGTCATTGTGGTCTTCAGTCCTGAGACTGGTTTGATGCAGCTCTCCATGCTACTCTATCCTGTGCAAGCTTCTTCATCTCCCAGTACCTACTGCAACCTACATCCTTCTGAATCTGCTTAGTGTATTCATCTCTTGGTCTCCCTCTACGATTTTTACCCTCCACGCTGCCCTCCAATGCTAAATTTGTGATCCCTTGATGCCTCAAAACATGTCCTACCAACCGATCCCTTCTTCTAGTCAAGTTGTGCCACAAACTTCTCTTCTCCCCAATCCTATTCAATACCTCCTCATTAGTTACGTGACCTACCCACCTTATTATCAGCATTCTTCTGTAGCACCACATTTCGAAAGCTTCTATTCTCTTCTTGTCCAAACTAGTTATCGTCCATGTTTCACTTCCATACATGGCTACACTCCATACAAATACTTTCAGAAACGACTTCCTGACACTTAAATCTATATTCGATGTTAACAAATTTCTCTTCTTCAGAAACGATTTCCTTGCCATTGCCAGTCTACATTTTATATCCTCTCTACTTCGACCGTCATCAGTTATTTTACTCCCTAAATAGCAAAACTCCTTTACTACTTTAAGTGTCTCATTTCCTAATCTAATTCCCTCAGCATCACCCGATTTAATTTGACTACATTCCATTATCCTTGTTTTGCTTTTGTTGATGTTCATCTTATATCCTCCTTTCAAGACACTGTTCATTCCGTTCAACTGCTCTTCCAAGTCCTTTGCTGTCTCTGACAGAATTAAAATGTCATCGGCGAACCTCAAAGTTTTTACTTCTTCTCCATGAATTTTAATACCTACTCCGAATTTTTCTTTTGTTTCCTTTACTGCTTGCTCAATATACAGATTGAATAACATCGGGGACAGGCTACAACCCTGTCTCACTCCTTTCCCAACCACTGCTTCCCTTTCATGCCCCTCGACTCTTATAACTGCCATCTGGTTTCTGTACAAATTGTAAACAGCCTTTCGCTCTCTGTATTTTACCCCTGCCACCTTCAGAATTTGAAAGAGAGTATTCCAGTTAACATTGTCAAAAGCTTTCTCTAAGTCTACAAATGCTAGAAACGTAGGTTTGCCTTTTCTTAATCTTTCTTCTAAGATAAGTCGTAAGGTTAGTATTGCCTCACGTGTTCCAACCTTTCTACGGAATCCAAACTGATCTTCCCCGAGGTCGGCATCTACCTGTTTTTCCATTCGTCTGTAAAGAATTCGCGTTAGTATTTTGCAGCTGTGACTTATTAAACTGATAGTTCGGTAATTTTCACATCTGTCAACACCTGCTTTCTTTGGGATTGGAATTATTATATTCTTCTTGAAGTCAGAGGGTATTTCGCCTGTCTCATACATCTTGCTCACCAGATGGTAGAGTTTTGTCATGACTGGCTCTCCCAAGGCCATCAGTAGTTCTAATGGAATGTTGTCTATTCCCGGAGCCTTGTTTCGACTCAGGTCTTTCAGTGTTCTGTCAAACTCTTCACGCAGTATCTTATCTCCCATTTCATCTTCATCTACATCCTCTTCCATTTCCATAATATTGTCCTCAAGTACATCACCCTTGTATAAACCCTCTATATACTCCTTCCACCTTTCTGCCTGCCCTTCTTTGCTTAGAACTGGGTTGCCATCTGAGCTCTTGATATTCATACAAGTGGTTCTCTTCTCTCCAAAGGTCTCTTTAATTTTCCTGTAGGCATTATCTATCTTACCCCTAGTGAGACAAGCCTCTACATCCTTACATTTGTCCTCTAGCCATCCCTGCTTAGCCATTTTGCACTTCGTGTCGATCTCATTTTTGAGACGTTTGTACTCCTTTTTGCCTGCATCATTTACTGCATTTTTATATTTTCTCCTTTCATCAATTAAATCAGTATTTCTACTGTCACCCAAGGAGTTCTACTAGCCCTCGTCTTTTTAACCTACTTGATCGTCTGCTGCCTTCACTACTTCATCTCTCAGAGCTACCCATTCTTCTTCTACTGTATTTCTTTCCCCCATTCCTGCCAATTGTTCCCTTATGCTCTCCCTCAAACTCTCTACAACCTCTGGTTCTTTCAGTTTATCCAGGTCCCATCTCCTTAGATTCCCACCTTTTTGCAGTTTCTTCAGTTTCAATCTGCAGTTCATAACCAATAGATTGTGGTCAGAATCCGCATCTGCCCCTGGAAATGTCTTACAATTTAAAACCTGGTTCCTAAATCTCTGTCTTACCATTATATAATCTATCTGATACCTTTTAGTATCTCCAGGATTCTTCCAGGTATACAACCTTCTTTTATGATTCTTGAACCAAGTGTTAGCTATGATTAAGTTATGCTCTGTGCAAAATTCTACAAGGCGGCTTCCTCTTTCATTTCTTCCCCCCAATCCATATTCACCTACTATGTTTCCTTCTCTCCCTTTTCCTACTGACGAATTCCAGTCACCCATGACTATTAAATTTTCGTCTCCCTTCACTACCTGAATAATTTCTTTTATCTCGTCATACATTTCATCAATTTCCTCATCATCTGCAGAGCTAGTTGGCATATAAACTTGTACTACTGTAGTAAGCATGGGCTTTGTGTCTATCTTGGCCACAATAATGCGTTCACTATGTTGTTTGTAGTAGCTTACCCGCACTCCTATTTTTTTATTCATTATTAAACCTACTCCTGCATTACCCCTATTTGGAAAAGGTAATCTTTCATTATAAAGTGCTCTTCCGAACTTAGTTCCTTTTAAAATATTTGAATAACCATTGTGTCCATATCTTCCTATATTGGTATATCGGAAGCAGTAGTCACTATCCACAACTGCCAAAAGCACTATGGAATGAAACCGTTCATGACAAAAAAATTCACTTCCACTATTCCAGGGCTTCACCAACTGCTCTTGCATACTATCAATGGCACCTATGCAGTGAGGAAAATTTGTAGTTTTCTCAAAATTAAGAGTTATTTCTTGTAAGTCCTTTTTTGTTGAAATTGGCTGTAAGCAGTTCCAAATTTCTCTGCATGTATCTTCAATTATAGATGCAATAGTTGAGCACCGTAGTAAAAACTCGCACTGCAGAGACTTCATGGAGCACCTGTTCCAAGATAACTGTTATAAATACATAGAGTATAAAGCACAATATCAGGTTGATGTAAATTAATTAATTTCAATGAGCAGGTGTAAGAATAATTATTTTTAACATTTCTACAGGAAAAGAAGTACAAAAACGGAGGAAAAAATATGTGTGATACATACAGTTGCAGCCTGAAAGAATTACAAAAAAATGAAAAGAGTAGCAGCACAACTACAAAAGAGCCATATGTCTGCTACAGACAGATGCTTATCATGCAAGAAGCCATGGAATTGAGGCAGTAAGTAAGAACATTCTTCTGTAATTTTGTAAAATTTAGATGTATTTCTAATGGATATGGTAGTTAATTACCTATTCAATACTGACTTGTTATATACTTAACCCATCACACACATCTGCACAGTACAAAGTGCCATGTGGGTTTTTCCAAAAATGTTTCTTTTAACTTCAGGACCTCAGGAAATATGAATGATGCTTCTACTCTTGAGGATGATGAAGCAGAAAAGTGTCATGAAGCCAGTGCACCGCCACCTAACACTGCTGCTAAGCTTTCCACTGCTAAAGCAAATAAAAGGATACTACAGGACCCATTTGAAAAAGAGATGATAAGAGTTTTGACACACAGTTCAACTTGTGCTGTACCACAAAAGGATTCTGATGTTGTTTTTGACATCTCTTTTGCCTTACTTAAAAGTAATGACTACCAGTGATAAACTAGACTTTCAAACAGAAACATTACAATTAATAAAATCTTACAGCTGAAAGAATGTAGAGAGCAGCATTACTAAGACTCTTTCCTACATATTGTGCTGTCAGGTATGTTGACATCAACAAGCACACAAAGCCATACATCTGAGAGTCCACTCACTTATTTTTCACCAGTGACTGGACTGCCGAATGAAGACTCGATCTTGTCATTTGAAGAAGACAGCTGATATGAACTTGTAATGTAAACTCTTTCATTGTAACCTAGTTTATGTTAACGTTATGTTAAGTGTATGTTCATGTTCATAAATTACTTACTCTATCTAATTAAAAAAACATACCTCAATGTTACTGCAAGCTTTTCTTCTGCACCAACACTCGTCACCTAACTTGGTATCCTTCTTTTGTAAGTTAGTTTCTATATTCGAGAGCAGTAAGTAGAAAGATGTTGTGGACATGTGGTAATAATCAAAGAATTTCTCTGGATAACTTCTAAGTTTCTTGTGTAACAACACAAACTTTCCTTCACTTGGATGATTCATAGTAATTGGATGAATCCACCATTTTTGTTGGTGGTTACTCCTTCTGCAATGTCAAACAACATATAGTGCTACTGCAGCTAAATATTTTGGTTTTGAATCACAGGTCATCATGCATGGTGTCTCTCGTGGCTAGTTGCAACACAAGTGCAGTAGCCACCGGTTTTTATCACTAGTGCAGCATCCACTTTTGTTGGTGTTACTTCTTCTGCTGCAATTATAATCATTTGAAGTGTGGCACCCTAGGCAACTATTTCAGCTGTGATTATTATCAAGAGCAGAAAATTCCCTATTGTGGCATTAGAATAATAGGGTTGACCGGCTTTTGATCATAGATCTAAGGGAGATGACTTAACATCTGACCGTGATTTTAATGAAGGTTTAAGGGAGATTTAGTCACAAGAACTACATTGCATTTTCATAGAATGAATGACAATGGAGGTATAGATACAAGAAACTGGCATACTGGGCTTACTTTTACTCTATTGTGTCATATGGTATCATATTTTGGAGTAACTCCAAAGACCAACAGAAAGTTTCTAGAGTGCAAAAGCTTCTAATAGGACTCATTTATGGTGTAATTCCAGAGCAGCATGCCAAAACATGTTCAAAGAATTGAATATACTGACTACTGCTTCTCAGCACATTTATTCCTTAATGAAGTTTGTTCTAATATATCTCTTGTTCCACCAATAGTACATATTATACAAAACGTTTTCAACATTGGGTTGGTCAGGGAATTTGAACTGTCAATAGCACTTTGCAGAAATAATATTTATAATTATGATGACTGAAAATATATACAGGAGAAATAAGCAGTCAATAAGGAAGTCAGGAGTATTTTTTGAAAATAAGTTATAATGTGGGTGATCCTGGGAAGTATAGGAGAGTTGGTCACCCTGCCTGTTAATCCTTTTCTTACCTGACAAGAATTTTTTTCTTCCTGCCATCGCAGTTACTTGTTAATCCTTTTCCCACCTGACAAGAATTTTTTTCTTCCTGCCATCGCATTTCACTAATTCTAACTATATTTAATCTCACCCTAGCCATATCTCATTTATATAACAATATTAGAGAACGAAAGTTGCTACTCACTATATAGCGGAGATGCTGAACCGCGATAGGCGCAACAAAAAGATTCAAACAATTATAGCTGTCAGCTATTAAGGCCTTTGTCAGCAATAGACACATACATGCATGCACGCGCCCACACACACACACACACACACACACACACACACACACACACAAAAACGCAACTTGCACACACGTCTGCAGTCTCAGACAACTGAAACCATATTGTGAGGAGCAGCAACAAGCAACAGTGGATGATGAGAGTGGCGACCGGGTGGGGGTAAGGAGGAGGCTGGGGTGGGGAGGGGGAGGGATAGTATGGTGGGGGCGGCAGTCAGTGAAGTGCTGCAGTTTAGACGGAGGGCAGGAGAGAAGGTGGGGAGGGGGGTAAGCAACAGAAAGGAGAGAAATAAAAAGAAATTAAAAGACTGGGTGTAGTGGTGAAATGATGGTTGTGTAGTGCTGGAACAGGGAGGGGGCTGGATGGTAGAGGACAGTGACTAACAAAGGTTGAGGCCAGGAGGGTTATGGGAACATAGGATGTATTGCAGGGAAAGTTCCCACCTGCGCAATTCAGAAAAGCTGGTGTTGGTAGGAAGGATCCATATGGCACAGGCTGTGAAGCAATAATTGAGATGAGGGATATCATGTTTGGCAGCGTGTTCAGCAACAGGGTGGTCCACTTGTTTTTTGGCCACAGTTTGTCAGTGGCCATTCATCCAGACAGACAGTTTGTTGGCTGTCATGCCAACATAGAATGCAGCACAATGGTTGCAGCTTAGCTTTTAACTCACATGACGTTTCACAGGTCGCCCTGCCTTTGACGGGATAGGTGAGGTTAGTGATCAGACTGGAGTAGGGAGATGTACGGGACAGGTCTTGCATCTAGGTCTATTATAGGGGTATGAGCCATGAGGTAAGTGACTGGGAGAGAGGTTGTGTAAGGATGGACGAGTATATTGTGTAGGTTCGGTGGATGGCGGAATACCACTGTAGGAGGGGTGGAAAGGATAGTGAGCAGGAAATTTCTCATTTCAGTGCACAATGAGAGGTAATCGAAACCCTGGCAGAGAATGTAATTCAGTTGCTCCAATCCTGGATGGGACTGAGTTATGAGGGAATGCTCCTCTGTGGCCAGACTGTGGGACTTTGTGAGGTGGTGGGAGACTGGAAAGATAAGGCACAGGAGATTTGTTTTTGTACAAGGTTGGGAGGATAATTATGGTCAGTGAAGGCTTCAGTGAGACCCTCAGTATATTTTGAGAGGGACTGCTTGTCACTACAGATGTGATGACCACAGGTGTACAGAAGGGACTTCTTGGTATGGAATGAGTGGCAGCTGTTGAAATGGAGGTATTGCTGGTGGTTATTAGGTTTGATATGGACGGAGTTACTGATGTCCCTGAGGTGGAGGTCAACATCTAGGAAGGTGGCTTGTTGGGTTGAGTAAGACCAGGTGAAGCAAATGGGGGAGATGTTGTTGAGGTTCTGGAGGAATGTGAATAGGGTGTCCTCACCTTCAATCTGCCTTGAGATGACTGGTTGTTTGTGCTGTCCTCATTTCATCATCATTCCTGAAAAGTGGTGAGATTGGAATGGGCAAAGCTTGGGAATTTGTACGGGGGCTGATAACTGCACAGTTGAGCGCCCCACAAACCGTCATCATCACCATCACCTTTAGTCCAGATAGCAAAGATATCATCAGTGAATCTGAACCAGGTGAGGGGTTTAGGATTCTGGCTCTAATATTGTTACATCCCATCCTGGATTTTCCATTGTTTGATTTCATTTCTCATTTATCCTACCTATCCTCTACTTCTATGACTACCTCATCTCTTACATAGCATGCGAGAGGTAAAGGTTTTGAGTTTAAATCTCGGTCCAGCTCACAGTATTAGTCTGACAGCAAGTTTCATATCAGTGTCCACTCTGTTGCAGAGTGAAAATTTCGTTTTTGAAACAACTCCCAGGCTGTGACTAAGCCATGTCTCTACAGTATCCTATCTTCCAGGAGTGCTAGACTTGAAGTTTCGCAGGAGAACTTCTACGAAGTTTGGAAGGTGGGAAACAAGGTACTGTCAGACATAGACCTGTGAAGACAGGTTGTGACTTGTGCTTCGATAGCTCAGTTGGTAGAGCACTTGTCCACAAAAGGCAAAGGTCCCAAGTTGGAGTCTTGGTCCAGCACACAGTTTTAATCTGCCAGGAAGTTTCATATTGATGCATACTCCGATGCAGAGTGAAAATTTCATTCTTGAGATCCCCTGGGACACTGGGGGGGGGGGGGGGGGTATCCTGAAACTGATGCATCTTATTCAGAAGGCAACAGGGGGTGTGGGGTATGGCTGGGATGAGAGTGAGTCACAACAATATCAGGATCCAAAAGAGAACAAGCGGGCTTGAGGGCAACAGACTGAAAGTAAAATGCTTCTTGTCGTGGAGATGCCGAGGACCTCCATCCCCAATGGATGCCAGAGAAGAGGGTTTCTTCTTCAGCTGAGCAGAAGGAGTTGTTCGGTGAAGGGAGGGAACAGGAACCACCAGGGAAGAGGAAAGAAAAAACGGACAGGATGGAGGAAGGAGGAGGAGGAAAGGGCACAACACCCACCAGGGGCTCAATGTTCGTGCATGGCGCACATGGGTTCCCGAGATATTACAGCCCATTCTTCCTTCCCTGGCTGCAATTCCTTCACCATGACTCTCCTGCCCTATCTTTGCTTCTTTCTTGTTGACCGCTTCTTCCACTCCCTCAGTTTCCTGATTTATATTGACCAGGCTAACCATCTGGTTCCCTGTATTGCTTGCAATTTTGTTCCTCCTGACTGTTCTCTTTCATCCTTTTTGGCGTTTAGGTCCCTGCTTGAGGTTTGACCTCCACTACTAAATTTTTTGTTTTTGTGGGGAAGAACTCCCTCTCTAGTGTCTATAGTGTGGATTCCTCTCCCCCCTTCCTTCCCTGTTGTAGCCCCTCCACCCTGCTAGGTCACCAGCATGTGTAGCCAGTCTGTGTGGTGGGGCTGTTATGTACCCATCTGGATGAGCCCCCTGCCAACAGAGGGATCACTCTACTGATACCTGAGCTGGTCCCTCTCCATGTATGCCAAGGGCTGGTTGCTTGTCCTCCTGAAGCATTGAAACTCTGGCAATGGCTGTCTTGCCAGGCGGCCCTTGCCATGGCTAGGTGGCACCCATGGGGAGAGTCCCTGATCAGAGTGGGTGGTATCAGAGTGGAGCTCGGTGCATTAAGATGCAAAAATCTGGCTGTTCTCCAATGGCCATCTCTTTGAATGGTGAAGGATCATTGAATGCTGCTTCATATGATCCAGCAGCCTTCCCTTTCCTGGGTACACCATGAGAGGAGGGCCGGGCTTGCCATCTTGGGATGAAACAATTTCCTCACTACCTCATCTGTACTAGGACAGATAGGGACACATTCACTGCTGGAAACTATTGTTTTTTGTGGATAATATCGAGGACAAGTATGATGAAGTGGAGTCTCTCAGTAAGATTCGGTCATGCTCCCTGTCGATCAAAGCTTCTTCTGTCGCCCAATCTGCAGCTCTTTATGTTTGTGATCGTCTTGACAATGTCCCAGTGTCTATTACCCCTCAGCAATCTCTGAATATGATTCAGGGAGTGATTTTTTTGTAGTGACCTCATCCTGCAAACTGATCAGGAACTCTGGGCTAACCTGGAGTGACACGGCATTCATTTTGTTCGATGTGTGCAGAAGGGTCACAAAGACAACTGCACCGATACCGGTGTCTCCATTCTGGCTTTCGAGGAGGATACATTCCCAGAGGAGGTCAAGGTTATTTGCTACAGATGTGATGTGAAGATGTACGTCCCACCTCCCATGAGATGCTTTTGGTGCTTGCATTTTGGTCATATGTCTTCCCACTGTGTGGCAGACCCTCTGTGTTGTGACTGCAGACACCCACTTCATGAGGGAAGCCCCTGTGTTCCTCCACCTGTGTGTGTCACTTGTCACGGGCACCGCTCCCCTCGCTCACCAGATTGCCCAGCATACAATTTATTCTAGCTAAAGTATTATTTTTGCCATGAGTGAGAAGTGCCTGACTTGCCGTAGAATTGTTAGTTCCAGGGTTTGGTGTGATGGATGCAGTAGTTTTTTTCACTGGGGGGACTGCAGTGGTGTGGGTGTCAGGAAAGTGGATCAGGCTCATCAGTGGTTATGTAGGATTTGCAGCAGAGATAGGAAGATAGTGGAACAGGAGGGGAAAATTGCTGCCCTTCAGGCTGAGCTAGATCAGGCTAGGGAAGATCTGGACAGGTTAAGGAGGGAGAACGGCAAAGAGAGGTGGGAAGTGGCAACAGGTAACAGAAGGAACAGGCCTAGAACTAAGTCTGACAGTTTTGTGGTGAATGTCAAAAATAAGTTTGACCTGTTGCTTCAGTTAGAAACTCATGAGCCTCAAGCAGAGGTAGGTGTAGATTGGACACAACAAACTTTCAATAGGAAATTGAAAAATAATGTAGGAAAGTCATCAAAAAGGAAGAAAGTTTTGTTGTTAGGCAGTTCTCATGCTAGAGGTGTAGGCCAACTTCTGCAGGAGGAATTAGGACCAGAATACCAGGTCACAAATTTTTTCAAACCAAGTGCTAGTCTAGATCAGGTGACAGAGGATTTAGGTTCACTCTGTAAAGGATTTACCAGGGAAGACACCGTGGTTATTGTGGGAGGACCAGGGAACAGCATCGACAGAGATCCTGGGTACAGTATAGAGTGTGACCTGGTAAAGATTGCGTCGGCATTGAGACACACCAATGTTGAATTTGTATCTGTCCTGAGACGCCATGACCGGCCTCATTTGAACTCTTCTGTTGGGAGAGTTAATTTGGAGTTGGAACGGCTGCTTGGGTCGGGTGCGGGGTCTCATATTGGTGTGGTTCCTGTTGATTCTCTCAGTAGGTGGGACTATACCAGGCACGGCCTACATCTCAACAGGAAAGGGAAGGGGAAACTGGCTGGGGTAATAGCAGGGAATTTAAAGGGGGGAGGCACTGCCATGACTGGTAAAATACCAGTGGTTACAGGTGTTGGAGCAGCACCTTTTTTAGGATAGGTAAGACAGAAAGATGTCAAGTTCTACGAGAGGTCAGGATTGAATCAAATCTTCAGTTTAGGAAAGAAATTAAACAGCACAATTCTAGCACATTGGATCACGAATCACAGCTGTCAATTATAAATTTTCACCAATCACCAGAAATTTTATCCCCACCAAGTTGTATCTCAGTCCTAGGTAACTGCATTGATGAATTAAAGTCACCCAACCCAGTTGACATAATCTGCCTCTCTGAACACCATGTGACCACTGGTATAGGAACTAGGCCTAAGCACAATGAAAAACTCAGACAGGAGAGTGCTGCAAATGTTAGAATAAGGAAAGGTTCTCATAAAAGTATAATTAAAAATAATGTAAGTATATTTCATCAAAATATTGGGAGTTTAAAGAATAAAATAGATGAGCTTCTGGTTTGTTTAGAAGATTTAGAAGCTGAGGATGAAATAGATATACTATGCCTGTCTGAGCATCACATTGTTACTGATATGGATAAGGTAAATGTAAGTGGATATAAGCTCTCTGCACATGTAATGAGAGAAAATATGGAGAAAGGAGGAGTTGCCATATATGTCAAAAGTTATCATTGTGCAAAAAGTATAGAAACAAAAAAGTTTTGTGTAGAGAAACACATAGAAGCATGTGCCTGTGAGCTTAAATTAAATAAAGGCACATTTATAATTGTAACTGTATATAGGTCCCCATCAGGAAATTTTCATCTATTTCTGAAAAATTTGGACTCCTTGTTGTGCTATCTGTCAGACAGGGGGAAGCAAATTATTATTTGTGGGGACTTCAATGTAGATTCTCTGAAAGAGGGTAATAGGAAAAATGACCTTGAAGTATTACTCGGTTCTTTCAATTTGACACTCGTTATTGATTTTCTTACTCAGGTGGTAAAGGATAGCAGCTCACTGATAGATAACTTCTTTATAGACCAAGATAAGTTTAACCAGATAAATGCTCAGCCTGTTGAGAATGGTCTTTCTGATCATGATGCACAGCTAGCTACAATATATGACATAGCTCCATTCAGCAATACTAAACAGTCCTCCAAAGTAGTACGTTCAGTCAACGATTTAACAATTGCAAATTTCAGGGAAAGCCTACAGCAGTTAGACTGGGATGAGGTGTACCATGAACCTGATGCCAATTTAAAATATAATTTATTTCATGACATTTATGTAAATGCATTTGAAAACTGCTTCCCCAAGAAAATAGTTAAATATACTCCTAAGAAACCTTGTAACAAACCATGGCTTACTAAGGGTATAAAAATATCTTGTAACCGGAAAAGGGAAATGTATCTGACAGCAAGAAAGAGTAGTGACCCAGAAACTATCAAACATTATAAAAACTACTGTGTTATATTAAGAAAAGTTATTAAAAGCTCCAGAAGTATGTGTATCATGTCTGAAATCAGCAACTCTGATAATAAAATTAAAACAATTTGGAATATTATTAAAAGAGAAACAGGTCAACCAAGAGCACAGGAAGACAGTATTACCATCAAATTGAGTGAAAACTTTACGAACAAAAAGTCAGAAGTTGAAAATATTTTAAATAATCATTTTCTAAATGTTGTGGATATAGTAGGATCCAGATGTTCATTAGAAGATGCTAGGCTGTTAATGGAAGAAGCCATACCTATGCAATTTGATACAATTGAAATCTCACCCACTTCTCCCTCTGAAATTAAGAAAATAATAAACTTGCTTAAAAGCAAAAACTCACATGGAATTGATGGCATTTCCAGCAAAATACTAAAAGTTTGTTCTCAACAGATAAGTAAGATTCTCAGCCACCTGTGTAATAGCTCTCTGAAACAGGGCGTTTTCCCTGATAGACTGAAATATGCTATTGCTATACCTTTGCATAAAAAAAAGGATAGATCTGATGTCAACAATTACTGTCCAATCTCCCTTCTAACAGCTTTAACCAAAATTTTTGAGAAAGTAATGTATTCAAGAGTAGCTTCACATATCTGTAAAAATGAAGTACTAACAAAATGTCAGTTTGGTTTCCAGAAAGGTTTTTCAACAGAAAATGCCATATATGCTTTCACCAATCAAATTTTGAATGATCTGAATAACTGAACACCACCCATTGGGATTTTTTGTGATCTCTCAAAGGCTTTTGATTGTGTAAATCATGAAATTCTGCTAGACAAGCTCAAGTATTGTGGCATGAGTGGGACAGTGCACAAATGGTTTAATTTGTACCTAACTGGAAGAGTGCAGAAAGTTGAAATAAGCAGTTCTCATAATATGCAAAGATCAGCACATTCCTCAAACTGGGGAACTATCAAGAATGGGGTTCCACAAGGGTCAGTCTTGGGTCCTTTGTTGTTCTTAATATACGAGGGCGGTTCAGAAAGTAACCTCCGATTGGTCACAGTGCGGGTTGTGGGGGGAGTAGCGACGCCATCTGTGCGTTCACGCACTCACGCACTCAACAGGTCAGTCGGCATCAAGCCGTGGTCGAGTGAACGTCGTACCTGCGCTAGTTTAGTTTTTGTGGCAGTTTGAAATGTGTGCTGCAATAGAAAACCCCACCAAATGTGAAGTGTGTGCTGTCATAAGGTTTTTTACAGCCAAAGGATATTCTGCAGCAGCTATTCATCAAGAGCTTTGTGCCGTGTACGGACCAAGAGTTATGAGTGAAGGAGTTGTCCATGAATGGGTATGTTTATTTAAAAGTGGACGAGAAAACGTTCATGATGAAGAGAGGAGTGGTAGACCATCATTGGTGACTGACGAACTCGTTCAGACAGTTGATGCAAAAGTTCGTGAAAATCGACGTTTCTCAATGTCGGAGTTGTCTACTGGTTTTCCACAGATTTCTAAGACTCTCTTGTACGAGATAGTGACAGCAAGATTGGGTTACCGTAAGTTCTGTGCACGATGGGTGCCCAAAATTCTTACCGACCACCACAAAACTCAAAGAATGGCCTCTGCATTAGACTTTCTGTCACGTTATGAGGACGAAGGAGAACCATGTTAAACAGAATCGTGACCGGTGACGAAACCTGGATTAAGTACGTGAACCCTGAGACAAAAGAACAATCAAAGATGTGGGCACATTCAAATTCGCCTACCAAACCAAGAAAAGCCTCGCAAGATTTTTCTGCCAGAAAACTGATGGCAACGGTGTTTTGGGATGCCAAAGGGGTGTTGTTGGTTGAATTCATGGAACGTGGTACGACCATTAATGAAGACGTGTACTGTGAAACAATAAAAAAGTTACGACGGGCTATACAGAACAAACGCCGTGGTATGCTGACTTCCGGTATCGTTTTTTTGCACGATAACGCCCGTCCTCACTCTGCTAGCAGAACAACGGCCCTTCTTGAGTCCTTCAAGTGGGACGTTATCAACCATCCACCTTACAGCCCAGACCTGGCGCCAAGTGATTATCACCTCTTCATGCATTTGAAGAAATGGCTCGGGTCACAGCGGTTTGATGACGACGAAGAGCTCAAAGATGCGGTCACAGGCTGGCTCCAGGCACAAGCGGGAGATTTTTATGCAGAAGGAATTTCAAAGCTTGTGAAGAGATACGATAAGTGCCTCAATCGCTATGGAGACTATGTAGAAAAATAGTGCAAAGATGTAGTTGTAAGATGTATATATTAAAATATTTTTATTTAACTTGGTGTATTTTTTTTAAATCAACCGGAGGTTACTTTCTGAACGGCTCTCGTATATTAATGACTTGCCATTCTACATTCATGAAGAGGCAAAGTTAGTTCTCTTTGCTGATGATACAAGTATAGTAATCACACCTGACAAACAAGAATTAACTGATGAAATTGTCAATACTGTCTTTCAGAAAATTACTAAGTGGTTCCTTGTAAACGGACTCTCACTGAATTTTGATAAGACACAGTACATACAGTTCTGTACAGTGAATGGTATGACGCCATTAATAAATATAGACCTTAATCAGAAGCATATAGCTAAGGTAGAATATTCCAAATTTTTAGGTGTGTCCATTGATGAGAGATTAAATTGGAAGAAACACATTGATGATCTCCTGAAACGTTTGAGTTCAGCTACTTATGCAATAAGGGTCATTGCAAATTTTGGTGATAAACATCTTAGTAAATTAGCTTATTACGCCTGTTTTCACTCATTACTTTCATATGGCATCATATTTTGGGGTAATTCATCACTGAGGGATAAAGTATTTATTGCACAAAAGCGTGTAATCAGAATAATAGCTGGAGTCCACCCAAGATCATCCTGCAGACATTTATTTAAGGATCTAGGGATATTCACAGTAGCTTCTCAGTATATATACTCTCTTATGAAATTTGTTATTAACAACCAAACCCAATTCAAAAGTAATAGCAGTGTGCATAACTACAATACTAGGAGAAAGGATGATCTTCACTATTCAAGATTAAATCTAACTTTGGCACAGAAAGGGGTGAATTATACTGCCACTAAAATCTTTGGTCACTTACCAAATAGTATCAAAAGTCTGACAGATAACCAACAAGTATTTAAGAAGAAATTAAAAGAATTTCTGAATGACAACTCCTTCTACTCCATAGAGGAATTTTTAGATATAAATTAAGAAAAAAAAAGAAAAAAAAACAAACAAAAAAATTATAAAAAATAAAAAATAAAAAAACACAAAAAATAAAAAAAGTTGTTATATTAACTTAAGTATGTTGTTAAATTAACTTAATTATGTCATGTACTGGAAAATTTGACTCGTTCCACATCATTACGAAATATCGTATTCATGATCCATGGAACTAGTATTAATCTAATGTAATCTAATCTAGAGAGAAAAAAAGATCCAAGAGTATGAGCCCCTGGATCACCTTTCCTGTGCTGAGGCTCGCCAAAAATATGCGAGACTCCATCTGGTGTCACTTTCTTCAACTTTTACCTTTGTTACATTCTTTCCTCCATCTAACTCTTCCTTACCTGAGCCCCTCTCCCCTCCCCTCGCCACCCCACCCCTCCCCACCGCTGCAGTTCCCATGACTTCCCCTTTGGGAGTCACTCCCCCTTCCCAGCCGAAGAAGTGCTCCCTTCTTCAGCATGTGGTGGTGATGGGGTTCCCCCCTCCCCCCCCCCCCCGCCCCCCCACTCCCCATGATCCCTCTCCCTGGCATCTCTCAGACTGGAAGCCTACTACCACAACTTGACCACGAGACACACCATCTGTGTGTCTCAAGGTCACCTGCTCTCTTTCGGTTCTCAATCTTGCAGACGCCTGTACTCCCTCTGTGGCCTGCCCTCCCCCCACCTCTAAGAGAGAAGAAAAAGAAACATAAGTCACAAGACAAGCTCCCACCTCCCCCTCCCCTCCAGGTACCCCAAAAGGTGCCATCTCCCTTTATGTCTAACCTGGACTCTCGCCACACAATCATACAGTGGAATTGCAACGGATACTATCATCAACTACTGGAAATACAATGTCTCATTTCCTCCTATTCTGCATCCTGTCTTGCTTTTCAAGAAATGCACTTCCGTGATGACCACTCTCCAATGTTACATGGTTATTGGGCATTATGTCAGAACTGTGCCAGCCCTGGGGTAGCTCTGGCAGGGTCTGCACTTCGGTTTGCTCCGATGTCATCAGTGAGTGGATCCCCTTGTACCAACCTGGAAGCAATAGTGGTTAGAGTGGAAACAGCTCCAGCAACCACCATTTGCAGTATCTACCTTCCTCCAGGTAGGCTTATGTTGAGCTGTCTACCTTAATACAGCAAGTCCCACCTCCATCTCTGGGGCTTCAATGCCCACCACCCACTGTGGGGGAGTGCCACACCATCTGGTAACTGACCAACTTATTACCGACTTTGATTTGTGTCTCCTCAATGATGGTTCCCCTACCCACTTCAGTGCTGCTTATGGCACCTTTACTGCTATCGATCTCACGATCTCATCCTCTGGTCTCGTGGCTTCCCTATATTGGTCACCCCATGATTATCTTTGTGACAGTGACCATTTTTCAGTGATTCCATCATTCTCCAGTTGTCACCAGGCAGACAGGCCCCCATGTTGAGCATTTTGTAGGGGCTGTGGGCCTTTATATATGTCTGCTGTGCACTTCAACTCCTCCCTCTAGAACTGCATTGATGTGGTCGTGCAGGTCATCTCTGCCACTATTCTTCATGCTGCTGGCACTGCTGTCCCCCTATCCACAGGCCCCCCTGGACCACCTGGTACCATGATGGATCAAGTATGTAGCAGTCACTGTCCAGGACCACTGACGGGTGCTGCAGTGATTAAAATGACATCCTTCACAGACCAACATACCCACTTTTGACTGTCTTTGTACTAAGGCTCATTACATTATGAAGCAGAGTAGAAACAAATACTGGGAGCGCTATGTTTCCTCCCTGAGGATGTATGCCTCTTAATCACAGGTTTGGCCCAAGCTCCATAGCCTTCTGAGCTGCCAGTGACAGTCAACTGTTTAGGGTATTAACCTCCAAGGTGCTCTGTGCACTAATCCATTGGACCATGCAGAATACATCACATCACACTTTGTGATGGCATTGGTGTCCTCTTCCTGTCATGCTACCTTTCTCTGGCAGAAATACTGAGCTGAACAGACCCCTCTCTGTTTCAACGCACACCATGCTGAACCCTATAATGAACCCTTCACTGAGTGGGTATTCTTGCAGGCTCTCACCTCTTCATGTGATATGGCTTCAGACCCAGATTCCATCAGCAACCAAATGATCCAATATTTGGATGTTACCCAGAGGTAACATCTCTTCAGGGTCTGCAGTCGCATTTGGCTCATGGGTGCTTTCCTGTCATAATGGCAAGACAGTATAGTTATTCCAATCTTTAAGCCTGGGAAGAACCCAACATCTCTTGACAGCTACAACCTGATTAACTTGATGAATGTACTTTGTAATCTGCTCAAGAGGATGGTTAGCTTCCAATTGTGTTGGGTACTCGAATCTCGGGGCATTTTGTCCCCATATCGGCATGGCCTCCGGGAAGAACGATCTGCAACTGACCATTTACTCAGATTGGAAACAACAATCTGACAGCATTTGATTAACCGCTAGCACCTTGTCACAGTCTTCTTTGACCTACATAAGGCATATGACAAGGCTTGGCACCATCACATTTTAGTTACCTTTCATGACTGTGGCTTCCTGCCCCCCCCCCCCCTTCTGAGTTTTATTTGCAAGTTTTTATCACACCTGCACTTCCGGGTTCAAGTTGGTACTTCACATATGTCCTTTGGACTGTGGAGAATGGTATCCCACAAGGTTCTGTGTTACGTTTAACAATCTTCCTCGTAGCCATCAGTGGGCTTGTAACCTCTGTTGGGCCTATGGTTACCTGGCATTGTACATCGAAGATTTTTGCATCTGGTGCTGCTCCCACTCAGTAGCATCTGCTGAGCACTGGCTCCAAGGCTCCATCCAATGGGCCTCTGCATGGACCATCTCCTATGGCTTCCAGTTTTCTCCGTACAAAATGTGGGTCATGCATTTTTGTCGTTGACCCACAGTACACCACCGACCAGAACTTTATTAAGGTGTCCAGCTCCTTGATGTTGTAGCACAGTCCCTTTCTTGGCCCTTATTTTTGATAAAAAGCTGATGCAAAACTAAACTAAACTCCGTCTGAACAGGCCTTGGAAGCCCAATGGTACCGACTGGCCACCATTTCATCCTCAGCCCAAAGGCATCACTGGATGCGGATATGGAGGGGCGTGTGATCAGCACACTGCTCTCCGGTCCATATGTCAGTTTATGAGACCAGAGCCACTACTTATCAATCAAGTAGCTCCTCAGTTTGCCTCAAAAGGCCTGAGTGCACAACGCTTGCCAACACCATGCAGCAGACCAGATGGTCACCCAACCTAGTGCTAGCCTAGCCTGACAGCACTTAACTTTGGTGATCTGACACAAGAAAGCTGATGTGGCTGCCCAGTATTTACCACCTAAAGACTGAATGCATGCAGAAGCTTTAATGCTTTTCGCCTCCTTGCCTACACATCTTGGAGTACAGACCGTGCCACTCTTCTCCAACTTTACTGTGCTCTGGTCTTGTCCAGACTAGATTATGATAGTCAGGTTTATGGCTCAGCAGCTCCTTCCACTCTGAAAATTCTTGGCCCTGTTCACCATTATGGGGTGCATCTATCTTTTGCACTAGTCCTGTTGACAGTCTCCTCGCAGAAGCAGGGATTGCCCTCTACAAATACGACAGAGCCAGCTCCCAGTTTCTTATGCAATTGCTATTTGCCAATTCCCTGACCATCCCCGGTATGTTGCCCTCTTCACAAGCAAGGGATGCCCCCCCCCCCCCCCCCCCCCCGATAACAGCCCATGGGTGGGATTGCTGGTTGCAATTTGCCTCACTCCCCTCTGTTGGGATCTCCATCTCCACTCACTGGAATGTGCCCCTCCTTGGACAGTGCCCAGACCATGGATTAAGATTGACCTATTCCAGGGTTTAAGGTCTCTGCTGCCCCTATGGTTTTCCTGCATCTTGTACATTCCATCCTTGTAGAGTTCCAGCGTGCCACCATCTTCTACACTGGTGGTTCTAAGATGACAGATAAGGCAGGATATGCTTTCATGTCTACTACTGTCCTGGAACAACATTTATTGCTGGGATCATGTAGTATGTTCACAGCAGAGGTCCTAGCCATTCATAGAGTTCTCCACTTTGTTTCTCAGGCATCATCCCACAGTGTTTTAACTTGTACTGACTGTTGACTATTGACTGATGCTACTCTCACCACCCTTTGATCTCTGCTATCCATGACCTTTTCTCTGCCCTTGGCCTTGCCACCTGCTCTGTTGTCTTTCTCTGGGTCCCAAGTCATCTTACATGTGTAACTTTGGAATTGCATGACTGATGACCTCGCCATTTAGTCCCATACCCCCTCAATCAATCAATTAATCAACCAAGGATGCAACAGAAGCAAAGGTAGACATCAGATATACTGGGTGGACCTCTATGGACTCGCTTGACAAAATGAATGCTGTGCTTTTTCAGATTAGTCCTGAGTTCCTACTCAGACTGAAAGAGGTGGTCTCTGTGGAAAATAGTGCCCTAGCTCATATTTAAGGTCTGGTGAGGAGTAATGCTCACTGGGGTTTCTTGTAAGAGCTCACAAGCCCAAAAGGAAGGAAGCCAACTCACCAGCAGAAGAGGTTTTAATTATTAACCAAACAGATTGCATCTTGCTAAGTGAGTCAGCTTCACAAAACTTACTTTGATATGTTCTAGAAAAAATAATGGTTTGGTATTGGTGAAAGTCTCCCTGACTGTTCTGCAATTGACTAAAAAATGGGGAAAGGGTATTCCCCAAGCTGAGCCAGCCTCCTAGAGGGTGCCCATGGAGGGGAAGGCTGAGGAAGTTAAAGTAGGAGGCAGAGACAGAATCTTTCCTGTCTGAAGAGATGACCCTGGAGGAGTGACCAGAAGTGTGGAGCTTAGCACACTTCATGTGCAGAGTGTCTGCCCTGGTACCACCCACTCTGATCAGGGGCTCACCCTGTGGACACCCACAGCAAGGTCTGCCTGGCAGGGTGGTCATTGCTGGGAGTTCCAATGCCCCCAAAACGACAAGCAACCACTCCTAGGCATACATGAGGTGGTGACAGCTCAGGTACCAGAACTGAGCTTAATTTCAAACACATATTCAACTCATACATTTATAGTTGGTGGTGACTTCAATTTGCTCTCAATACGTTGGTGGAAATACATGTTTAAATCCGGAGGTAGGCATAAAATATCATCCAAAATTGTGATAAATGCATTCTCTGAAAATTGTTTCGAGCAAGTAGTTCATGAGCCTACTTGAATAGTAAACAGTTGTGAAAACACTTGACCTCTTGGCAACAAATGATCTTGGGATAATAATGAGCATCAAAATGGATATAGAGATTATTGAACACAGGGTTGTCATAGCAAGACTGAATACCGTAACTCCAAAATACTCCAAAAATAAACCAAAAATATATCTATTCAAAAAAGCAGGTAAAAATTTGCTTGATGCTTTACTGAGGGACAATCTCCATGCCTTCCAAATTCACAATGTAAGTGTAGACCAGATGGGGCTTCAATTCAAAGAAATAGTATGAATGGCAGTTGAGAGATGTGTACCAAACAAATTAACAAATGACAGAGCTGATCCCTTTGGTACACAAAACAGGTCAGAACACTATTGCAGAAACAACAACAAAAACCATACCAAATTTAAATGAACCCAAAGTCCCCAAGATTGATGATTCTTTAGAGAAGCTTTAATTTGGTGCACACATCAATGTCAGACACTTATAATAGTTTCCACAATGCAATTTTGGTTTGAAAGCTGGCAGGAAATCTAAAGAAATTTTTGTTGTATGTAAAGTATACTAGCAGCAGGACACAATCAGTGCCTTCTGTTTGCAGTAGCAATGGAAATTCTATCAATGACAGTGCTGCTAAAGCAGAGTTACTAAACACAGCCTACTGAAATTCCTTCATCAAAGAACATGACATAAACATTCCAGCATATGAATCAAGAACAGCTGCCAAAATGAATAACTTAGAAGCAGATATCCTTGGAGTAGTGAAGCGGTTTAAGTCAGGTCCAGACTGTATACCAATTATGTTCCTTTCAGAGTATGGTGTTGCATTAGTTCCATACTTAACAAGCACATACAACCATTCATTCAACAAAAGATCTGTATCCAAAGACTGGAAAGTTGCACAGGTCACACTAATATTAAAGAAAGGCAAGAGGAGCAATTAAAAGCCTATATTATTAATGTCAATATGCAGCAGGATTATGATACATATATTGTGTTCAAACTTTATGAACTACCTCAAAGAGAATGGTCTATTGACACACAGTCAACATCGATTTAGAAAATATCATTCTTGTTAAACAAAACTAGCTGTTTACTCACATGAAGAGTTGAGTGCAATTGACAAGGGATTTTAGATTGATTCCATATGTCTAGATTTCCAGATGGATTTTGACACAGTATCTCACAAGCATCTTGTAATCAAATTGCATGCTTATATCATCTTATGAGAGTTGGAACTTTAATAGTGGCAACTATTTATTTACAGCTCATACAAAAGTTTTACTGACCTTCAAAGTAGTCACCAGCATTGTGTATAACCATTGCCAGTGATGTGGAAGTCGTAGGATACTCTTTGCAGTGCCAGTTGTGTTGACCGTTCGAACGACGTGGTCTATTGCCCATGAATTTTTAGCAGCTCTGAAGTGAATGCCATGAAGCGTTTCCTTCAATTTAGAAATCGAGTTAAACTTACGAGGGCTTAAGTCAGGGGAGTGCAGTAAGTGGTATAGCACTTAGCAGCCCCATCATTCAAACAAATCGGTAACAGCTTGCACTGTGCATGCTTGAGCATTGTCCTGCAAACTGATGGTCAGGTCCTACAGAAAGTGTCATCACTTCTGTCTCTAAGCTGGTCGTTGATTGTGTTCCAAAAATGAACAGTATAGAGACAGAAGTGATGGCACTTTCTGCAGGACCTGACCATCATTTTGCAGGAATTCCAATTGCAATAACTTAAATTGCTGTGGGGAAAGCAAACCAGAGACTGCATTTTAATGCCAATGGATGTACTAAAGAGACTGCATTTTAATGCCAATGGATGTACTAAAGAGACTGCATGCGCTATGCTTATCCATCCTCTTTTTGGAGTTCTGCAGCTCAGTGGGGTATTGTTACCTGATAGGATTAATGGAGCACATTGAGAAAGTTCAAACAGCATGTTTTGCACTGTCAAGAAATAGGGAAGAGTGTGTTACTGATGATGCATAATTTGGGGTGGTCATCATTAAAACAAGGGCATTTTTTGTTGCAATGGAATCTTCTCATGAAATTTCAATCACCAACTTTCCCCTCTGAATGTGAAAATATTTTGTTGACACTGACCTACATAGGGAGATATGATCATCATAATAAAATAATGGAAATCAGCACTACTCACATGGAGAGATATAAGTGTTCATCTTTTCCACATACTGTTAGAGAGTGGAATAATGGAGAATTATTGTGAAGGTGGTTTGGTGGACCCTCTGGTAGGCACGTAAGTGTAGATTCAGATGTAGATGAAGATGTGTGATCTCTGTGTTTCCTGGGGACTCAGCCAGATTGGTAAATATAAGCCCCACCACACATACTGGTTAAATGCGCTGGTAACCTCACAGAGGGGGCAGGGGAGGCTACAGCAGGGAAGGAAGGGCAGAAGGAGGAGGGCAGGAGAGGAACCTAACTGGAGATGCTAGGAAGAGAGTTCTCCCCCAAATGGCTCACACTACATAAGCAGAATTTAGAAAGGGAGGTCAAACCCAAAAAGGGAGCAGAAAAAGCTCAAAAAATGGAGAGTGGAAACATGAGATGCAAGACCAAAAAGGAATTGTGGGACTGAGGCAATAGCTCGGTCATGATAAAGAGAAAAACTGAGGAAGAAAGGGGGGAGGGGAGGCACTAGGGTGGGAAGAAGTGGACATACTGAAGGGAATGCAGCCTGGGAGTGAAGAAAGGCTGCAATAACTTGGGGCCTCATGAGCACCACACACATGCCCTCAAAAGAGCTGTGGGCCCATGGGGAAGTGGAAATTGATGCAAAGATGATTACAGGAGTTAAGAATGTGTTGCAAGATAACTCCGATCTGTGTAGATTGGAGAAGTTGGTGGTGGAGGGAAGGATACAGATAGACTGGCTTGTGAAGCAGGCATTCAAACTGACCATGTCATGTTCAGCTGCATCCTGTGCAAGAAAGTGGCCAACTTTATTGTTGGCAGCCATTTGGCGGTAGCCAGTCATCCTGGTATAAAGCTGGATGGTAGTCATGCTGACATAAAAGCTGTGCAGTATTTGCAGAAGAGTTGATATATGACATGGCTGCTTTCATAGTTGGTCTGCCCTCTGATAGGGTAGGAGAAGCCTGTCACAGGACTGGAGTATAAAGCGCTAGGTGGGTGAATTGGGCAGGTCTCGCAACTTGGTCGTCCACAGGGATATGATCCTCGTGGCAAAGGGTTGGGAGTGGGAATCACACAGGGATGGACTGGGACACTGTGTAGGTTGGTGCGTGACAGAACAATAATTTAGGAGGGATGGGTAGGACCTTGGGTAGGTTGTCCCTCATTTCTGGGCATGGTGATAGACAAATAAAAGTCTAACAAAGGATATGGTTAAGTTGTTCCAGTTCAGGATGGTATTGGGTGATAAGGGGGCACTCGTTTGCAGCTGAGGTTTGGGGATAGTGGAATGATTGTGGATGTGTGAGTATATGGCACAAGAAATCTGTTCGTGAATTAGATAAGGTGGTGGTGGGGGGGGGGGGGGGGGGGGAGTGTTAATGCCTGTGTGTGAAGGCAGCATACTAGGCAAGGGATTTCCAGATACATCGTCCGCAGGTGGCTAGGATGGGAGAAATTTTTTGATGTGGAAGTGTTAGCTGCTGTCAAAATGCAGGTACTGTTGATGGTTGGTTTAATGTGGACAGAGGTGTGGACAGAGCCATCAGAGAGGTGGATGTCAAAATGGGAAAAAAGGTGTTGAGATTTGAAGGAATGAGGAGAGTGTGTGTTGGACCTGATTCCAAATCATGAACAAACCTGCATCAGACTGTGGGAGAGTAAGATGCAAAAGCTGCCCAGTTCACCCACCCAGCACTTCCCACACCAGGTATGACTTTGACACAGTGGGTGACCTGGATAACTGCAGAGAGAATGTACAGAAGCCTTTGGCCCTTAAGTATATCAAATTGACTATTTTTAGCTGTGTATGCCATCATATCTAACAGCATTGACAAGCTGAAAAGTTTGTCTCCAGTTTTTGATGTTTGGCAATACAAACTGGTCTGCTATTAGTTTGGCTGTGAGATGTACTTCCATGTGTGACAGTTCATGTAGTCAGTAAAAAATAGCCTTCCAGATGTTGAGGGGGATGTGGGGTTTGGTGCAGTTTTATGACATTTCACATCAGTTTTGCACAGAGGTGCTTGTCACAGTGTGGTGTACTATTCTACAGTGCCTGTTTTCTCTTACAGCCCTTAGCACCATAGTGTGCTACACTGACAGTTTCCAATGTCTGTAATTTTATATGATTTAAATATTATTTTCTTATGAAATATTATTATGACAAGAGCATTTTGCTCATAAATCTGTTCATCTGTCTGCATGTAATTATTTGGATTTTCGGATGAAGACACCAGTACTCAGCATCAAAACCAGCTTAAGGCAAAATCTTGTTGCACCAGTTGGCTGTGTTATACAAATTATGTTCTGACTTGGATTCACAACCTCAGTTGGTCATGAAGGATGCAGGACAGCCGAAATGTGAGATCCATGGTTGCACGTATGCTCATACAGTAGTTTCTGTTGTGATGTCAGGGGCAGGTATGACTTTGACACAGTGGGTGACCTGGATAACTGCAGAGAGAATGTACAGAAGCCTTTGGCCCTTAAGTATATCAAATTGACTATTTTTAGCTGTGTATGCCATCATATCTAACAGCATTGACAAGCCGAAAAGTTTGTCTCCAGTTTTTGATGTTTGGCAATACAAACTGGTCTGCTATTAGTTTGGCTGTGAGATGTACTTCCATGTGTGACAGTTCATGTAGTCAGTAAAAAATAGCCTTCCAGATGTTGAGGGGGATGTGGGGTTTGGTGCAGTTTTATGACATTTCACATCAGTTTTGCACAGAGGTGCTTGTCACAGTGTGGTGTACTATTTTCAACTCAGTCGTGACGTTACCTAGGAGGCTGTGGATTTGTTTGTCTCACTATTGGTCTTCGTATAGCTCTTCATAGTCGATATCCGCTCGGGGTATGTTTATCCATGAAGTGTAGTCTGTGATAATGTTGTCTGCCCTACCTGGATGCTGAACATCAGTTTTAAACTGTGTGACATAGCTCAAATGTCGAAAATGCTGTGGGCAGCAATCATTTGACAGATTATGAATGGAATCTGCCAGTGGCCAGTAATTGGAATAAATGGTAAATTGTCTACCCTCTGTGTTGTTCTTGAAATGATGCACCTCTGTTTATTTCGTCAAGAATTCCCTATCATATGCTGACCACTTGTGCTGGGTCTCAGATAGTTTCTGTGGAGTGGGAGGAACATGCAACAGTTGCTGTACTACTGCTATAGGCTGTTAAAACACTGCTTAAATTGCCATAGCAGTAGCTTCAGTCGTGGTTAACAGGGGAGTAGTCAGCAACGGGTGTGCCAGTGTTGTAGCATGAGATAGGCTGTTTTTAATCTGGTCAAATGCTCATTACTTTTGCTTTCTTTTACTGCAAACATATTTTCCAGTCAGTGCATTTGCAATGGAGTATGAATGGCAGCTGCATGGCGTAAATGATACTGATAAAAGTTCATCATGCCACTAAATTGGCATAATTTGTGGTAGTTTTGGGATGCCGTAACTGGCAGAAGAATTCTGCACATTGTGTAATTGGTTGAATGCTGTTGTTGCTAATAGAATGACCAAGGGAGGTCACTTCTTATCATAGTTGGCATTTGTCATTGTTGATTATGATGCCAAAATGCTTCAGTGCTTTGTAAATGATTGTGAGGTATTCCTTGTGTTCATGCAGGGATGGGGCAAAGTTTAAAAGATCAGTCAGATATGTATAGTGCTGTGTCAGTTGTTGAAGTGCCAGATTAACACAGTAAGACATCTACAAGACGGTAACACATTGATACATTTATTTACACATTTACACTCAATAATTGAGTTATACATAACTTTGAAGTATGTAGGTACTTCTGTGGTGCTGAATACATACAGACAGAGTAAAGATCTTGATTGTAACAAATTGTCTTGCAAGCTGATATAATTATATAAGTCACTGAATATTAATATTGCTTTGTAACATCATGCTATGTCAGTGTATTGTCCTCCCTGCCATCTTCCATTACTAACATTGATAAGTCTATAGAGGCACTGAAACTTGGGTACAAAGGTCTGAATGTGGGTGCTTAAAGAGAGATACTGTTCAATCAGAGTCATATGCAATGAGGTCATGTAATTTTAGTGTCGTCTGGTGGCCAGTATGCATGGTGCCTCCGTAACAGGTCTGCCCAGTGGCACACTGATGGGAGATTTAATTTGCTGTCTCTCACATTGCTTTGTGTGGCAAGCAACATGCTGGATGTGATTGACAAAGATGTCTTTGATAATGCAGTCTTCCCTCACCCAAAATTGTGCATCGGCATCACATAGTGAGGGCATGTGCAATGACAAGTGGGAGATCTGTACCATGTTGCTGCTGATGGGGTTAGCTGTGGTGCAATGGCAGATGGCACCAGCCAGCCTGCATCCCAACATTCATCTTGTGAACCGTCAGGAGCATCTGCCATGAAACTGGAGATAGACAGCCATCCATTGGCACAGGTGGATGCAGCAATAGTGCTGCTGAGGATGCAGAAGGTTGTGCAGCTGATTCAGGCTTGATGTCCATCTCTGCTGTCATTGCAAAGGATGCAGTGGTTGCAAAAAGTATTGCCGAGGCAGCCATGGAGCCCGCAGGAGCTGTAGAGGTGGCAACAACTGCGTACGCAGGTGGGGGTTGATTTCCATGATAGAGATATCTGAAAACCCATGCAGCTTGACATCAGGCACTGACAAGGGATTTAAAAGATGGAAGTCTATGGTAGGATCACTATGATCACTGAAACAAACTTGGTTTTGGTGCTGTTGATGGTTGCCTGATGCGCTGTGAATGCTATAATGAGGGTGACCAAATGTCTGTGTGCTGGTGCCGGGTTCCCAGTTGTGAGGGTTGTTATGGGCACTATGGAAAACTTTGTCTTTCATGTGGAGCTTTACAGCAAAGTGGAAAACGTGAAAGAGATACAATAGAGTGCAGTGGTGATAACAATGTAAGAGTTCTGCTGGTGAAGTGTTGTGAGCAGGCATAGTGTGATAGGTGCTTAGAAATGTCAAGTAATTATCCTAAAAGTGTGAAGCATGAACACTCTTCAATTGAAGATTAAACAGTGCTGTTCAGATATGTTGAATTTCATTTTGTTGGCAAAATTGTTGAAATTCTGAGGAAGAAAATTGCAGACCAATGTTCAAAATAATTATTTGCGGCAAACTTTCTTCCCAAAAGATAAAAGCTAGTGATAGTAGTCGAATGCATTGGAATGACAAAAGGATATCTGCTGTGTGCATCGACGATAATGAGCCATTGTGTGTCTCAGAATGGGCCAACAAAATCAATATGTATTCATGACCAAGGACTGTCAGAATAAAGCCAATTGAAAAATTCTTGACAATGTGCCACGTAATTCTCTGCACATGTTTGGCAGTGGACAGTCTTATCTTCTACCCATTCATCCAGCAAGACCCATTCACAATAATGGTGCACTAAAGCTTAGTTTTAATGATTTACCAATGTTCTCTATGTAATAGTTTCAACAAATGTTGTTGCAAATATGTGGGAAACAGTAATTGTGTTTGTTCAGTAGGAGAATGCAATAAAATTACACCATTCTGAAAAGAAAGGCTGTTGCATTGTATGAGGCCAATCCATCCAAATGCAATACTTTAGCATTCACAGTAATTGATCAAATTTAGCAGCCAGAACAATCCACTGAGAATCCATGGAAAATGCTTGCTGTGCTTGTGGATCAGAATAATTAGTTTGAAGACAGGAAACTTCTCATGTATTAAAATCTGAATCATTTCCCATTGGTAAGTCAGACAGAGTATCTGCATTTGCATGCTGTGCCATAGGGCAATAAGGAATTTCTTGTTGATAATTGGAAAGCAGTAGTGACCAACATCACAGTTTTGTGCTGTATGATCAGGTACATCTCCCACTATATGAAAAAGAGCAGTTGGCATCTTATGATCAGTCACAAAAAAAGGAAAAAAATCCTCCCATACAGATGTTGAAGAAATTTTGTGACACTGCAAATTATCGCTAAGGCTTCCTTCTATGGCTGACTGTAGTTGGTTTGGGCTATGTTCAGTGTCATGGACACAAATGCTCTGGGGTCTTTTATGAACTAAAACTGCCCCCATGCCCTGTGATGATGATTCATCTACAAGCATTGCGGATCGAAGTGCATAAGATGTGGATGACTGAGCAGTGCACATTTCAGTTTTGGAAAAGGTTGTTCACATACTCTAGTTCATTTAAAAGGTACATTTTTATGCTGAAGGCAATGCAAAAGCTCAGCAGTTGGTGGTGCAGCCAGAATGAATTCAATGTAGTATGCCAGTTTGCCAATAACAGCTTGTAGTTCTCGTACATTTGTAGGAGAAGGTAATCTTCTTACAGCCTCCAGTTGCTTAGTTGAGGGACAAGTGCCATGGGTGTCCATGACATGTCCTAAATAATCAGTTTCAGTATTGAAAAATGAACATTTTCTTTTTACTTTCTTTGGAGAAGAAAAACTTCTTAGCCAAGATTGCAATAAAGCAATGTATTGTGGATGACCAGTTTCGGTAAAATATGTTACCATCATCAGATCTTTGTACATCTTATGCCAGGTGCACTTAAAATCTTTCCATTAAATCTCCAGATGCACAACATATGACATGAATGATGTGTTGGCACGTCAAAAGTAAAAATTAACATTGCTATGCACACAAATTGCCACAGCATTGCATCCATATGATCGCACGTCATGCCCACCAGGATGCCCCAAGACTGACTGTCAGTGAGTGGATGCATTTATTTATAATGAAGCACTATCTGAAAAAAGAAGAAAAACTGCACAAATATCCAGTCAGATCTTGATTAGGTTTCACTGTGGTGCAAAGATTGGCAATATGCTTAAAACATACAGAAATGTAAAATTACACATTTCACAAAACTCAAGAAAGTTCTATCCTATTATTACAATATCAGTGGGTCACAATTGGGATTAATCCACTCACACAAATAAATGAGTGTAACAGTTTTTTGAAATGGAGTTGTAACATATGCTTAATCATATGTAAAGTATGTGACAGACTTTGTTTCATTGGCAAGATTGGGAAAATACATACAGTCTGCAAAGGATGCTACTGAAAAAACATTTGTTCTTCCCATCTTAGAGTACTGCTCAGTTTTGTAGAACTTATACCAATGTGGTCTAATAGGGGATGTTGAACTTAAAGAAAGGCAGCACAAATGGTCTCAGGTTTGTTAGACCTATGAGAGAACATGACAGACATGCTGAAAAACCTGAACTGGGAGATGCTCAAAGATAGAAATCTGTTGTCCTATAAAAATTTACTTACAAAATTTCATGAATCAGTATTAATGAAGAATCTACAGATATACTACAGATCCCTATGTACAGCTCCAGCTGAGAGTGTGAAATCAGATTAGACTAATTACAGTGAGTGGAGAGGTATTTAAGAAGTTATTCTTCTTGAAATCCAGACATGCCTTGAATGGGGAGGAACTTCAACTGACCATTGCAATTCAGGGTGATTTGTAAATATTTATGAGGGTTGCCCAGAAAGTAAGGCACCGCATTCTTTTTCTCAGCCAAAAAACAACGTTATGAATGCGAAACATTGCATATGTATTATTTGAAGTCTCCTGAGTGAGTGCACCAAGTTTCTGTCACTTCTGAGAGCTACTGTAGTTGCAGGACAGTTTCAAAATGGTGTCTGTGGGTGGTGTACATTACAAGCAATGTGCCATCATTGAATTTTTCACTGCAGTGAAAGAAATTGTGGGGAATATTCACAAACGCTTTGCAAGGTCTATGAAGCATCCGCTTTTGACAGAAGTACATTTAGTTGCTGGGCATGGAGGGTGACGTCATCATAAGGCAGTTCAGTGGAGCTCCACGATTTGCAGCGGTCGGGGAGACCATTCAAGGCTGTTACACCTGACAGCCCTAACCTAGCCGCCTCAGACTTCCACTTGTTTGGGCCATTAAAGGACGCTATTCATTGAAGATGTTTTGAGGATGATGAAGAGGTGATTCACGCAGTGAAGCACTGGCTCCACCACCAGGACAAGGATTGGTACCAAGAGGGAATACATGCCCTTGTTTTGCACTGGAGGAAGGCCATAGAATGGGATGGAGATTACATGGAAAAATAGGGTGTGTATATAAAACACCATTCCTTTGTGTGTGTAATTCTCATTATGTTCAATAAAGAATTGTTGAAAAAACAATGCAATGCATTACTTTCTGAGTAACCCTTGTATGTCAATGTAAATGTGCAAATAAAGACACATTAGTTTTACTTTCACAGACACTGCAAGCACAATGAACAGACATTAGTTTGAAACATAGAATCCTCAAGGAGATTACAAAATTCATAGAGTCAAGTGTATTTAGTAAGTCTGCTGGCTATGATAGTGTTTCTAGCGCAATATTAAAATCTTGAGCTGACTTGTTAGGATTAGCCTTAAGTTATCTTTATAACCCATCAATGACTCATTGCATATTTCCCAATAGTTGCACTAACAACCATCTATAAAACTGACAATAAGCAAACCACATCTAAGTGCAGACCTACTGCATTCTTTCCTGTTTTTTTTTTTTTTTTTTTCAAATGTTTTTGAGAAAGTGATGGAATACTGACCCATTTATGTGAACAGAGCTTGTTAATTTTGTATCAGTTTGAGTTTCAACATAGAAAAGCAATGCAGGACATCACAAATGAAGTTCTGACAAGGTTAAAACAGAAATTTGTTTGTTATTTTGACAAGGATTTTGATTGTTGTTGTTGTTGTGGTCTTCAGTCCTGAGACTGGTTTGATGCAGCTCTCCATGCTACTCTATCCTGTGCAAGCTTTTTCATCTCCCAGTACCTACTGCAACCTACATCCTTCTGAATCTGCTTAGTGTATTCATCTCTTGGTCTCCCTCTACGATTTTTACCCTCCACGCTGCCCTCCAATACTAAATTGGTGATCCCTTGATGCCTCAGAACATGTCCTACCAACCGATCCCTTCTTCTGATCAAGTTGTGCCACAAACATCTCTTCTCCCCAATCCTATTCAATACTTCCTCATTAGTTATGTGATCTACCCATCTAATCTTCAGCATTCTTCTGTAGCACCACATTTCGAAAGCTTCTATTCTCTTCTTGTCCAAACTATTTATCGTCCATGTTTCACTTCCATACATGGCTACACTCCATACGAATACTTTCAGAAATGACTTCCTGACACTTAAATCTATACTGGATGTTAACAAATTTCTCTTCTTCAGAAACGCTTTCCTTGCCATTGCCAGCCTACATTTTATATCCTCTCTACTTCGACCATCATCAGTTATTTTGCTCCCCAAATAGCAAAACTCCTTTACTACTTTAAGTGCCTCATTTCCTAATCTAATTCCCTCAGCATCACCCGACTTAATTAGACTACATTCCATTATCCTTGTTTTGCTTTTGTTGATGTTCATCTTATATCCTCCTTTCAAGACACTGTCCATTCCATTCAACTGCTCTTCCAAGTCCTTTGCTGTCTCTGACAGAATTACAATGTCATCGGCGAACCTCAAAGTTTTTATTTCTTCTCCATGAATATTAATACCTACTCCGAATTTTTCTTTTGTTTCCTTTACTGATTGCTCAATATACAGATTGAACAACATCGGGGAGAGACTACAACCCTGTCTTACTCCCTTCCCAACCACTGCTTCCCTTTCATGTCCCTCGACTCTTATAACTGCCATCTGGTTTCTGTACAAATTGTAAATAGCCTTTCGCTCCCTGTATTTTACCCCTGCCACCTTTAGAATTTGAAAGAGAGTATTCCAGTGTGTGTCACAAAATGGCATTAATGACATTCCACTTGACTGGATGAAGTCATACGTTAATAACAGAATGCACAGGGTCTCACTGATAAACTGTATTGTCTAAGGCATGAAACTGACCTCAGAATGAAGGAATGTAACACATGAAGTTCCATGACATTTGTTACTGACTCTGTTCTTATATTTAATGTCCATGAATGATCTACTGAATTTAAAGACTGTAATGTTTGCCAATGAGACAAGGCTACCAATCAAGGGTCCAAATTCAACCTCAGTACACATAGCACAGATGATAGCAGAATGTGTCTAATGAGTTTGAATCCCACAAACAAACCCTAATGATGCACTAGAACAAGTATACACTAATTATCATACATTAAATGAAATGCAATATGTAAATGCACATGCGTAAGCTAATCAAGCTGCTCAGTTAAGCATGTTTTGCATTTAGAAGCACTCCTTATTTTGTTAAAAATACTACATTTAATTGACAGTTTTGATCCAAGGCTTTAAGGATGTCATATAAGATAACTGTGGGTTGTGATCTGGATGGCATGTTTTTGTAATCCATCCTAGTAGGCATGGCTAGATGACCTGAGGTTCCTTCAACCAATGAGCACAGTTTGTTGTTTGAAGGATCTAAGACACGTCATGGTTATAGTGGGAAGTAATTCTGCTGTAAATTGTGAATAAAAACTCACAGGGATTCCATCATGCCCTGGAGTTTTCTTAAATTATATTAATTTCAATTGCTCCTCAAACCTCTGTTACTAATACCTATGTGTATATCATTCATATTTTTCTACCACTGTCAGTCTTTACCCATGATGAGAATTTCTTTGGTTCTGTGTGTATTGTGTGTGTATTGAATCGGGGACCTAGAAACGATTGACAGGCTTTGTCTCGCCATTGCCCTCAGTGGTTCACAACCCCACAACAGGCTGCAGCAGTCCACCCACCCCACCGCCGCCCCACACCGAACCCAGGGTTATTGTACAGTTCGGCCTAGCATCCAGCGCATGTTCTTCTGTCGATTATTCCTTTGATTTTGAAATGCAGCGTGCTGGGTAAAAATCGTAGAGGGAGACCAAGAGATGAATACACTAAGCAGATTCAGAAGGATGTAGGCTGCAGTACGTACTGGGAGATGAAGAAGCTTGCACAGGATAGAGTAGCATGGAGAGCTGCATCAAACCAGTCTCAGGACTGAAGACCACAACAACAACATATGGTTTTTGAACACATCCTGAGTTCATTTCTGGATTTATCCTAAGTTGATTTTTGAACATTTGTATAATGTGTGTGATGTATCTGCTGGGGGAATCACGATCACATCTAGGAAAAGACCTTTCCTGGAGACAAAAGGTGACAGGACTACATGATGCGTGCCAAATTAACCCAAACATTTTTTTTTTAAATGTGGTTGACTGGGTGTTTGAATAATCAGTGTTGTTATAATTATTATTGAAATCCATAGATTCAAAGTACCGTAGTGGAAATAAACAATTAAAAGGAATAACAGCCAAGAAAGATTACATATCATATTATCTTATCAGTGTAATAGTCCAATCAAATTGCCTCAGTGTAATAGTCCAATCCAATAGCCCCAAAATGACGTGAAATGTATCCTAGAAAATGAAATTTTGACACAAAGTCTTTGCCAGACTGCTACACTACCGAATAAGATAAAATACAATTCCATTTTTGATATTAATACAAAAGACATATTATCCATATATACACATTATCATGATTTTGCTGCAAGACTGATAATCAGTGTTAAAATACATTATTTATAATTTTAGGTAGTAATGAGCATATGATGAATGTGCCAAGAAGAAAGCTTTCTGGGGCTCAAAACAGAAAAAGTGCAAAAGATGAATCTGAAGAAGTAAATAAAACAGCTTCTAAGATGAGAAGATGGCTTCATGATGCAGGCACGTCATGAAGCTCCACTGATATTTCTGATACTATGATTTTGAATAATTCTTGTAATTTTGACATTCAAGATAATTTGACAAAACAGTTGAAGATTCAAGGCTCAGATGATGGCAAGCTGGCTTCAGTGTTAGTGTTAACTCAGCACAAAGTTGATATTGAGCTAGCATCTAGTGACTTCTTGCAGTTGAGGAGCAAAGGCAAAATTACAGATCTAATGGATCCCCATGAACCATGGACCTTGCCGTTGGTGGGGAGGCTTGCGTGCCTCAGCGATACAGATGGCCGTACCGTAGGTGCAACCACAACGGAGGGGTATCTGTTGAGAGGCCAGACAAACATGTGGTTCCTGAAGAGGGGCAGCAGCCTTTTCAGTAGTTGCAGAGGCAACAGTCTGGATGATTGACTGATCTGGCCTTGTAACATTAACCAAAACGGCCTTGCTGTGCTGGTACTGCGAACGGCTGAAAGCAAGGGGAAACTACAGCCGTAATTTTTCCTAAAGACATGCAACTTTACTGTATGATTAAATGATGATGGCGTCCTCTTGGGTAAAATATTCTGAAGGTAAAATAGTCCCCCATTCGGATCTCCGGGCGGGGACTACTCAAGAGGACGTCGTTATCAGGAGAAAGAAAACTGGCGTTCTACGGATCGGAGTGTGGAATGTCAGATCCCTTAATCGGGCAGGTAGGTCAGAAAATTTAAAAAGGGAAATGGATAGGTTAAAGTTAGATATAGTGGGAATTAGTGAAGTTCGGTGGCAGGAGGAACAAGACTTTTGGTCAGGTGATTACAGGGTTATAAATACAAAATCAAATAGGGGTAATGCAGAAGTAGGTTTAATAATGAATAAAAAATTAGGAGTGCGGGTTAGCTACTACAAACAGCATAGTGAACGCATTATTGTGGACAAGATAGACACAAAGCCCATGCCTACTACAGTAGTACAAGTTTATATGCCAACTAGCTCTGCAGATGATGAAGAAATAGATGAAATGTATGACAAGATAAAAGAAATTATTCAGGTAGTGAAGGGTGACGAAAATTTAATAGTCATGGGTGACTGGAATTCGTCAGTAGGAAAAGGGAAAGAAGGAAACATAGTAGGTGAATATGGATTGGGGGGAAGAAATGAAAGAGGAAGCCGCCTTGTAGAATTTTGCACAGAGCATAACTTAATCATAGCTAACACTTGGTTCAAGAATCATAAAAGAAGGTTGTATACCTGGAAGAATCCTGGAGATACTAAAAGGTATCAGATAGATTATATAATGGTAACACAGAGATTTAGGAACCAGGTTTTAAATTGTAAGACATTCACAGGGGCAGATGTGGATTCTGACCACAATCTCTTGGTTAGGAACTGCAGATTGAAACTGAAGAAACTGCAAAAAGGTGGGAATCTAAGGAGATGGGACCTGGATAAACTGAAAGAACCAGAGGTTGTAGAGAGTTTGAGGGAGAGCATAAGGGAACAATTGGCAGGAATGGGGGAAAGAAATACAGTAGAAGAAGAATGGGTAGCTCTGAGAGATGAAGTAGTGAAGGCAGCAGACGATCAAGTAGGTAAAAAGGCGAGGGCTGATAGAAATCCTTGGGTAATAGAAGAAATATTGAATTTAATTGATGAAAGGAGAAAATATAAAAATGCAGTAAATGAAGCATGCAAAAAGGAATACAAATGTCTCAAAAATGAGATCGACAGGAAGTGCCAAATGGCTAAGCAGGGATGGCTAGAGGACAAATGTAAGGATGTAGAGGCTTGTCTCACTAGGGGTAAGGTAGATACTGCCTACAGGAAAATTAAAGAGACCTTTGCAGAGGAGAGAACCACTTGTATGAATATCAAGAGCTCAGATGGCAACCCAGTTCTATGCAAAGAAGGGAAGGCAGAAAAGTGGAAGGAGTATATAGAGGGTTTATACAAGGGCGATGTACTTGAGGACAATATTATGGAAATGGAAGAGGATGTAGATGAAGACGAAATGGGAGATAAGATACTGCATGAAGAGTTTGACAGAGCACTGAAAGACCTGAGTCAAAACAAGGCCCCGGGAGTAGACAACATCCCATTAGAACTACTGATGGCCTTGGGAGAGCCAGTCATGACAAAACTCTACCATCTGGTGAGCAAGATGTATGAGACAGGCGAAATACCCTCTGACTTCAAGAAGAATATAATAATTCCAATCCCAAAGAAAGCAGGTGTTGACAGATGTGAAAATTACCGAACTATCAGTTTAATAAGTCACAGCTGCAAAATACTAACGCGAATTCTTTACAGACGAATGGAAAAACTGGTAGAAGCGGACCTCGGGGAAGATCAGTTTGGATTCCGTAGAAATGTTGGAACACGTGAGGCAATACTAACCTTACGACTTATCTTAGAAGAAAGATTAAGGAAAGGCAAACCTACGTTTATAGCATTTGTAGACTTAGAGAAAGCTTTTGACAATGTTAACTGGAATACTCTCTTTCAAATTCTGAAGGTGGCAGGTATAAAATACAGGGAGCGAATGGCTATTTACAATTTGTACAGAAATCAGATGGCAGTTATAAGAGTCAAGGGGCATGAAAGGGAAGCAGTGGTTGGGAAAGGAGTGAGACAGGGTTGTAGCCTCTCCCCGATGTTATTCAGTCTGTATATTGAGCAAGCAGTAAAGGAAACAAAAGAAAAATTCGGAGTAGGTATTAAAATTCATGGAGAAGAAGTAAAAACTTTGAGGTTCGCCGATGACATTGTAATTCTGTCAGAGACAGCAAAGGACTTGGAAGAGCAGTTGAACGGAACGGACAGTGTCTTGAAAGGAGGATATAAGATGAACATCAACAAAAGCAAAACGAGGATAATGGAATGTGGTGGAATTAAGTCGGGTGATGCTGAGGGAATTAGATTAGGAAATGAGACACTTAAAGTAGTAAATGAGTTTTGCTATTTGGGGAGCAAAATAACTGATGATGGTCGAAGTAGAGAGGATATAACACGTACACTGGCAATGGCAAGGAAAGCGTTTCTGAAGAAGAGAAATTTGTTAACATCGAGTATAGATTTAAGTGTCAGGAAGTCGTTTCTGAAAGTATTTGTATGGAGTGTAGCCATGTATGGAAGCGGAACATGGACGATAACTAGTTTGGACAAGAAGAGAATAGAAGCTTTCGAAATGTGGTGCTACAGAAGAATGCTGAAGATGGGTAGATCACGTAACTAATGAGGAGGTATTGAATAGGATTGGGGAGACGAGAAGTTTGTGGCACAACTTGACTAGAAGAAGGGATCGGTTGGTAGGACATGTTCTGAGGCATCAAGGGATTACAAATTTAGCATTGGAGGGCAGCATGGAGGGTAAAAATCGTAGAGGGATGTAAAGGGTCCGTAGGCCCTTACTATAAGTTTGCACTCGGCACAGGTCGATAGGGCAAACAATCGATAGTGTCGTGTTGCGAGGGCGAGTGTAGAGTTGAGTGAGTTCCCAGGTTGCGGGCCGAGCCGTGCGGAGGCCGGTTGCTGCGATACAAGGCTTACCAACAAAGGGAGTGGCCATTGCTGCGGTTTAACCCCTCTGTGTTAGAATAATACGGGAAAGTGAAAAAGTATAATTACGAGAGTGATCAGTGATATTTCTGTGCCGATATTTGTGGTTTCGCACCTACAGCGCCGGCATTATTTGGATTTGCAGTGTTGGATTGCAGTGATTGAATTTGCTTGTGACAATAATGAATAACGAAGAGGCCTATGCTGAGATTAGCCGTAATTAATTATGTACGATGAAGGCAGTGGCTGTCTCCTTTTTCTTGTGTTTTAGAGACGAATATAGGTTCTTGATTAATGAAGCTGTGTTGGCGTTCTTCTTGTCACCAGACATTTCATTATTACAGCATTTGAGAAGGACAAAATGGAATGTAACAACTCCGCAGCAATCCATTCCGATTGCCAGCCCCATTAGGTACACGGTCACATTAATTAATTATTATTTGGGCTGCTATCAGATCCCGATCGAGCGGGTTACATAAATTGGACTTGTTACACCCTTGGCTTACCGTGAAATGGCAAGTGCAATTTTCGGACGAATCGTAAAGAACAATAGGTAATTTTATCTTGCTTAACGCGAGAAAATATTTTTTCCAATTTTGGATCGAGACAGAGCATAAACTTTGAAATCGCGACAAGAAACAGTGCATTTTGAATGATACGAAGTAATAGCATCTTACGACTGTGACTAAACTTTTTCCTTGCCATATTAGATAAGAATAATAGTGTCAATAAACTGTGCTATAATGTGCAAATGCGTAAATCCACGCGAAAAACTGTGAAAAGTGGACACTAAAGAAAGACACGTGCGAACATTAAAATAGCAAAACGAACTAAGAATTTGTCACGGAAGCTTTTAAAGAAGTGTTTAGTGGTAATATTGTGACTGGAATTGCTTTTTAAATAGTGAAAATCGGACAGCTTCATGTGGACCCGTAAACTGTTATGCAGACGACAATTCATGTGGCAACGCAATTGTTGAATGACGTCACGCAGACCCGTGTAGCAGTTGCGCCAAAGAGCTTCAATCTGCGAGGTGATTTCACACGTCATCCCAACTACCTGTGCAAGGAGTAGTTCAAGCACAGACGCACTACACTGAGCGCCGACCCAGCATCTAGCGGCCGAACTATAACTACGCCCGCCTGCAGCGCCACGGAGCGGCAGGCCGAGAACTACGACGTCCCGCCACAGCGAGCGGCGCAACTTCGAGACACCGAGCGCCATCCCGGCATCTAGCGGCCGAACTACAACTACGCCCGCCTACAGCGCCACGGAGCGGCCGACGGAGAACTACAACGACTCGCCACAGATCTTCAGCGCGACTTCACGCGGCTCCGGCAGCAGTACAGTGCCATGCCCACTTCAAACGTCAAAACATCGCGACTCGTGGTAGCGTCAGTTGGTGAGTGAAGACGACTGGTTGGCCTAACATTAAACTGTAGTGCGCAGTCTTCGCGGTAAATAAACAATTTTAAACGGAAGTTCGCATTAGGAAAAGTGCCCAATTACGGTAATTTCCGAAAGGTTTGCGAAACATACTCTGAAATATAGCATATTTGTTTATGCATACTGCGTTGTCTAAATGGTGATTATACAGATATGCCTATTGTTTTTGGGGATTTTACATTTATAGATTTTATGAGTGGTGTGATTTATCTTGTTTAGAACATTTTACATAAGCTGTGTATGTGAGAATTGATATTTGAAGTTATTAGGTTTTGAGAGTTGTTATGTTCGGTATTCATACGTAGTGTATCAATTTTGGGATTAACTGAAAATACTGCAGGTACTGCTTGATTAGTTTCGTGGCAATTAGGAGTGTTTTGGGTTACTAGAAGTTATTTTATATTACTTGCCTGTGCATTAAAAATAAACCAAACATGTCTACTGAAGATAAGCAGGTTTGTGAGGCAGTAGTTGGAAGGAAAGGGATAGGACAGGAAGACAGAGATGATTCAGGAATCAGTGGTTATGGATTGTCATTAGATAGCCCATTAGCACATTCAACTAGTTATCCCGAGACACCGGGACAAACGACGAGAAATAAGTCGGTTTCAGAGGGTGCCGATATGTGGTCGGTGTTGGCAGACTTGCTAAAGGAGGTTAAGGCAACTAGAGAAAGGGGAGAAATATTCAAAGAATCATTAGAGAAGGGTTTACGAGAATTCAGAGAATCATTAAAGGAGGATTTCCAAAAAACTAGAGAATCGTTGGGGAAAGGTTTACAAGAAATTAACGCATCATTAGAGAAAGGTGTACAAGAGATCAAAACATCGTACATGAAGATGGAATGTAATCTGAAGAAGGCAATGCAGGAGTTACCAGAACGACTGAAGATGAACGTCGACGAGAGAGAGAGTAAGCTACAGAAGAATATAGACCAAGTCCAGGGAGACGTGGAGAAGATGGAAGAAAAGTTAACAAAAAAGATAGAAGACAATATTGAAGAAACTAAAGCCGAATTGGGAGAAAGGATCGACGAAGTGGAAACAAATGGCTATCATCGAATTGCCGAGATGACGCAGATGCAGAAACAATGCAATGATGTGGTTAAGGGGATAGGAGATAGGCAAAACCAATTGCCTGTCAATCTGAGAAATGCTATAGCAGTGCAACGAGAAGAGGATAACCAGAGGATTGCAATGGAAGGTGAGGCCTTCACTTGGGGAGTCAAGAAGAAGGAAGGGACTACTAGTTATGATCAGTTTGAAGGAGAATTCTTGAAGAAATACTGGTCCAAAAGTCCTCAGTGGGCAGCACTTGAGGACCTATTACACCTCAAGTCACTTAGTACATGGAGAGGAACGTTGAGAGAGTCTGCCGAACATTTGTGGGAATTAAACGAGACCTTGGAACAACCCCTGAGTGATGACGTAATGGTATCTGCGATAAAAAGAAGATTGAATCAGAGAGTGCAAGAAACTGTATCTGGGAGCCTAATTAAAGGTAGGGAGGCCTTGATGGAGATACTGGAACAGTTGGAATCTGTTCGATCACAAGAACACAATCAAGCTAATGATCAAAACCGAGAGGGAAGTAATGACCCAAGGAATCATTTTAATCATTCGTCTGATTATAGAGGAAGAGGTGGAAGGACCGGAAAACTGAATGACACGCCAGGTGAGGTCCGGTCAAGAGTGAGAGCTACAAGGACCCGAACAAACCTAGTAAGATATATTTAGGACATTTAGTTGTTAAACGGACATTTGAAAAAGGAAAATGTTATTTACATTGTGTTTTCTGATGTATTATAATTAGAATTGCATATTTCATATCGACGATTACCTGAGAATGGGTATAAAACCTGTAACAACTAATATGTAGTGAAATAGTTCATATGTCATGCGTTCAAGTAATAATTTTTGATTGTATGTTGTGTGTTTCATTCAATATTGGACTATAGAGGACTGTTGCTGTTTGATATAAAAAATAGTAATTTGGACAATGCCATGTTTATGAGATGTAATAACCTTTTGTAGAATATTATTGTGGAGGCAGCCCACTACCGGAGTCGAGGGATTATTTGGTGAATTGTAATTTCATTAATTATTTACACTGTGTGTTTTGTTCAGATGTAGCAATGTCTAATTCCCTAGCCAATTCTTTTACGCCAGTGGCTCCAAAGACGTTTTCGAGGGCGGGGATGTAAGGGGTCCGTAGGCCCTTACTATAAGTTTGCACTCGGCACAGATCGATAGGGCAAACAATCGATAGTGTCGTGTTGCGAGGGCGAGTGTAGAGTTGAGTGAGTTCCCAGGTTGCGGGCCGAGCCGTGCGGAGGCTGGTTGCTGCGATACAAGGCTTACCGACAAAGGGAGTGGCCATCGCCGTGGTTTAACCCCTCTGTGTTAGAATAATATGGGAAAGTGAAAAAGTATAATTACGAGAGTGATCAGTGATATTTCTGTGCCGATATTTGTGGTTTCGCGCCTACCGCGCCGGCATTATTTGGATTTGCAGTGTTGGATTGCAGTGTTGGATTGCAGTGATTGAATTTGCTTGTGACAATAATGAATAACGAAGAGGCCTGTGCTGAGATTAGCCATAATTAATTATGTATGACAAAGGCAGTGGCTGTCTCCTTTTTCTTGTGTTTTAGAGACGAATATAGGTTCTTGATTAATGAAGCTGTGTTGGCGTTCTTCTTGTCACCAGACATTTCATTATTACAGCATTTGTGAAGGACAAAATGGAATGTAACAACTTCGCAGCAGTCCATTCCGATTGCCAGCCCCATTAGGTACACGGTCACATTAATTAATTATTATTTGGGCTGCTATCAGATCCCGATCGAGCGGGATACATAAATCGGAGGTGTTACAGGGAGACCAAGAGATGAATACACTAAGCAGATTCAGAAGGATGTAGGTTGCAGTAGGTACTGGGAGATGAAGAAGCTTGCACAGGATAGAGTAGCATGGAGAGCTGCATCAAACCAATCTCAGGACTGAAGACCACAACAACAACAACAACATGGATCCAGATACAGGGCCAGGCCATAAAAAAATTACAGGTTAACAAAGGTTTTTCTTCAGCAAACAAGCTGTATTTCTAAATGATAAACTTCCAAATAATATTGAGTTTAGACCCACTAATGGCAAATAAGGAAAATATTAAAAGGATAAGACATTGATCATGTCACTGATCAATTAATTCACTCTGAGAAAGAAAAATTGAGACATATTCTATACGTAGTATTAGACTACTGTCATATATGTTGCCACAAACTCTTTCTTTACAAGGTTCTAAAGAAATGCTGAGTGATCTCACTCAAATGTTCCTCAACCTAATCAAGGAAATTTAATCAAACAATGGAAAATCCAGGATGGAATGTAACAATATGGATCCTTCCCACCAACACCAGCTTTTCTGAATTGCGCGGGTGGGAACTTTCCCTGCAATACATCCTATGTTCCCATAACCCTCCTGGCCTCAACCTTCGATCGTCACTGTCCTCACCCATCCCGCCCCCTCCCTGTTCCCATTCCAGCACTACACAGCTGCCATTTCACCGCCACACCCAGTCTTTTAATTTCTTTTATTTTTATTTCTCTCCTTTCCGCTACTTACCCCCTCCCCCCTCCGCACCCTTCCTGCCCCAGCCTCCTCCTTATCCCCACCCAGTTGCCCCTCCCATCATGCACTGATGCTGATGATCACAGTGTACTTTCAGCTCTCTGAGACTGCAGATGTGTGTGCAAGTTGCACTTGCGTGAGAGTGTGTGTGCATGTGTGTATGTGTGTCTACTTCTAACAAAGGCCTTAATGGCTGAAAGCTATGACTGTGAATCTTTTTATTGTACCTATCGTGGCTCAGCATCTCTGCTATATGGTAAGTAGCAACTCAAGGAAATTTAATTAATTTGGTAGCTCTGCTTGTCAGATGTACAATTCTGCTCTAAAGTACCAGTTGGACCACAAGAAAAAGGCAGGTAGCCTATCTGCTGAAGACAATACAATATTAAATCATTGGTATAATAGCAAACGAAGCTCAAAATACCATTACCAATTAGATCAAGGAGACCAAGTATTTCACCATCATGTTTGACTGCACTCCACATGTACCTCTCACAAAACAAATGAGCCAGGTGATTTGATATATAAAAATAACAGAAACTGAATGTGAGATGAAGGAAAGCATTATTGATTTTATAGTAGTTGATGGAAAGATTCAAGAATATATCATACAGTGAATTTTAGAAAAACTGGAAGCTGAGGGTTTGAATGCGAATAAATATTGTGAACAGGCTTACGATAATGCATCTAATGTACCCAGTATATGTAAATGAGTCCAGTCCAGAATTATGGATATAAACGAGCTGGAAGAGTTTGTACCATGCCTAGCACACTCTTTAAACATTGTGGGTGTGGGTCCAGCATCGTCAAGTACAGAAGCAGTTAGTTTGTTTAGGCTTGTACAAAAACTTTTATTGCTTCTTTACAGGATCTACCACTTGGTGAAAAATAAGGGGAAAATGTATAAAAACTGACTTAAAAGAAAGTAGTCAAATAAAATGTGTAGCTAAAAACCTAGCTCTTACAGCTCTATTGAATAATTTACCAAAAGTTATCAAAGCTTTGGAAGAAACTGAAGACTCCTTTCTTGACCCAAAATCTATGTATGATGCTGGTCATACACTATGTGCAATGATAGATGTCTATATTCAGTTCTATAATGTTATGCACTAATGATGTAGTAATCATATTCACAGTTTTATCGAATAAGTTTGGAAGAATAAGAGTTGGCCTTAAATTTTCATTAACTGTTTGAGGAACAACATAAGGTCATAAACTATTTATTTCTTCAATTCTTTCATGTAAAGTTTCTACAGTTTTGTGAACCTCGTTCTGAAAACATCTCTCGGGCTGTGGTCATTCCTCAGGCTGTGGCTAAGCCATGTCTCCACAATAACCTTCCTTCCAGGAGTGCTAGTTCTGTAAGTTTGGCAAAAGATCTTCTGTGAAGTGTGGAATGTAGGAGACAAGGTTCTGGCAGAATTGAAGCTGTGAGGATGGGTCATGAGTCGTGCTTGGGTAGCTCAGTTAGTAGGGCACTTGCCCACAAAAGGCAAAGGTCACGAGTTCAAGTCTCCATCTGGTGCACAGTTTTAATTTGGCAGGAAGTTTCATATCAGCACACACACACACCACTGCAGAGTGAAAATCTGATTCTGATTGCATGATTTGCATAAAGATTTATCATTAGCTCCTGAAAATAAAATTGTACCAGGAGCTAAAGAGAGCAAGTTGTTGACTACTCTGAATGACAAACATAATTATGTAGTCCACTATGGAACTCATACTCAGTATCTGTCTCTTAGAATGAAACTAACAAAAATACATAAAGTCTTAAAATTCAATCAACCAAATTGGTTGAAGAAATATATAGATTTTAAATATGGATATGAGAGCTAAAGCCAAAAATGATTTCGAAAAAGATTTCTGCGAATTAATGAATAATTCAGTGTAAATGATGGAAGATATCAGAAACAGAATGGATATAAAATTAGTATCAGGTGGAAAAAAGTATGATAAGTTTATAATTAAAACAAGCTTTAAAGGAAGAACTATAATTAATGAGAATCTTGTTGCTATTCATATGAATAAAACAAAAATTACATTTAAAGCCAATCTACATTGGTATGAGTATACCTGATTTCTCTAAAGAAGTGATGTATGATTCATACTAAAGCTTACTGAAACCCAAATATGTAAAAAATATTGAGTTGTGCTATCAAGATAAGGGCCATTACATTTACAATAATAAACTGAAGATTCTTACAAAGATATAAAATCGATGATTTTTTTCTTTATACTAGTGATTATCCAACAGATACCATAATATTTATGGTATTGCACAAGCAAATAAAAAAGTTTTAGGAATGATGAAAGACAAATGAAATGGAAGAATTCTATGGTTTAAGAACAAAAATGTATGCTTATAATGTTGGTGATAAAATAGAGAAAAAATCTAAAGGAGTTAAGAAATGTATTGTTAAAAACAGAATAAGTTAAGAAGATTATAAAGATTGTTTGTTTAAGAATAGAGAACAATAGAGGAAAAATCAACATGATTCGAAGTGAAGAACATGAAATCTATACAGCTGGAATAAACAAGAAAGCATTCGTTCCTCTTAATGACAAAAGATATCTTTTGGAAAATAAAATAGATAAATTACCATACGGACATTACACATTGTAAAAAAATTTTCTGTGTAAATGGAGACTCTAATCAAGAAGCTCAACAATGCAAGTGTCTCAAAGAGATTGAAAAAATAAATGAGTTAAAGATAAATGTTTGGTATAATATTAATGGATGTGAATATTTCAATACCAGATATGTCGAAAAATTTGTATGGAGCTTCATAATGTGTTTAAGATTCTTTTACCAGATATATATTCTAAATTAATTACTGAATTGAATTTTCAGTTACTTGAAGATGGACAGATGAAAGTGAAATATAAAGGAATGAAGGAACTTAAAAGTAAAAATAATGGATTTCATGACTTGGAATTCATTCTGTGAATTTTATAAAAGTTTTATTCTTTTCCTGTTAAATTTTGTAATCTGCAAATAGACAATACCAGACAGCTAAAGCAATGTGGTGACTGTCTAGAAAAAAGAATATTAATAAATTTTATAAAGATAAGTATCAAATAGATGGTTATTGTTGTATTCGTAAATAATGTAAAAAATATTACCAGAAAATTAAAGTTACTAGTGAGTGTGGTAAAACTATAAATAAGCCTTGTCTTAAAAACATTTACAAATAACAGTTCATAAAAATATTATGACTGCTCGAGAAGAAAGAATTAGAACAATTTTAGGTAAAGAATAAAACATATAAAAAACATTGTATTTACTTACATACACTTTTTATAATAAAATACACTGAACTAGTGAGTCAGTAAAATTTTAATATCAATTATTCTTTGTGAGAATGATTTAATTTTTTTTTCTTATGTGCATCTTTTATATAAAAAGCATTAAATTTATGTTCTTACGTTCAGATTTTGTGAGAAAAAATAATTTTTTTTGTAATAAGTGAATGTGGTAAGAAAAAAATATTCATTTTTCTTAATTTTATAAGAAATTTATTATAAAATACACGTTTTTTTAATGAATATAATTGAGTCAGACCTAAAAAAATGGACTATAGTTGTATAGTTCAGTAGATTCTAAGTAAGTTTTTGTGAGTTAGTGAACAAACGAGGGAGTGAGGTAGCTCACAAAAACTGAGCTAGAATTACCTAATTACGCCACTGGGGTCATGATAAACAATGACAAGCCAACTTTGAGAACTCCATGTGACCTTTGTCAGACACCACATCGACATGTGTGGTGTGTGTTCTATGCCTGAGAAAGCTGACCAGGTACGCCTCCTCCCACCTCCCAACAACTACTAAAAGCTGCCTAGGGTTGTGGGAGGTCATAAATTTCTACAGGGAGAGACCATTGTTGCACGCTGCTGAGACTTTGCTTCCACTCATGTAAGCATTGTGTGGCAAGAATAATCTGATAAATTACACCACAATTGGACACCACAAATGCAAGCAGCCTTCAACAGAATAAAAGAACACCTGCTGCTTGCCATGAATCTCGACCACCCATCACCCAACACACATCTAATTATCACATTCAATGCTAGTGATCACGTGACTGGAGCTACTCTGCTGCAAGAGGTTGAAAGGTGGCTTTCATTTGTGACATTCATTTCGCAGATTATTCTGCATATTTGGAATAGATAAACCCATATAATGGTTAATTAGTCTTATTAGGTGGATTAGAAAGAGAGATACGTGATGATTAGACACATGTCTGAAATAATACGGGCTTTGGTAATGATAATATTTAGTTGCATGCTGTAGGTGTAAGCAAAGTGGATTTGCCAGGGGAGGCGGGGAGGCGAAGGCCGGTGAGCGCCAGAAGAGCATTGTGCAGGGGCCGGGGGTCCCAGGGGATGCGGCCACTGACCTGCAAGCATCAAAAGGACGCCGCCGGGTGCCAGGTGAGAGAGAGAGAGGGGAAATGTCGAGCAGACAGAGAGCGTCCAACGTACGCGCTGGCGCCGCCCGGTCGTGCGCTGTTTTAGCGGCAAATGGGCTGAGCTCTGATTGGGCAGTTCATAAGAAAGTGCGGGAAACGCTGAGGGTCAACGCCCGCTGTTTGAACAGAGAAATTTTTGGATAGTTGGAGAAATTGTATGACTCCGCGAGGGAGATGTGGGAAGCCTTTGCAGCATCGGATTTGGCTGATTAGAGTTTGGCGGCATGATTGTCGCAAGAGAGCATCGTGCAGAGTGAGGCAGAGAGAGAGCGCCTTGTGCCGTGAAAGCGGACAGTCGCAAAGTTCGGTAGCTCTGAGATAGGGACTTAGATTCTGAATACTGTGCTTTGTATGATCTAGAGTCTGCAGCTACAGTAGGACATCAGCGCCCATGATAGGCATTGCATTGACTACTAGTATAATTGCAGTTGATTCCACCTTATAGGCTGGCAGTCACCATTTAACGTAGTCAACCAGTGCACTGAGCTATCATACTGGTATTGCACGTTAGTACAAGACACACTGGGCTGCAACTTAAAGCTTGTTGAGCCAGTCTTGAAAGCATTGTATATCATTTAGAAGAAATATAGGGCTTGTGGTATTAGCAGTTTCTGAGTAGTTTATTCTGCTCAAGACATTTGAGAGACTTATCTTAATTGCAGCTGCAGTCGTCGCCCTAGCAGTATCGACGTAGCCAGTACATTGGTAGACGGTATTCTGAGCATCCGTGCAGTTTTGCTTACGAGTTGTTACTGGTTATTTGTCTTTTTGCATGTTGTTTGGTTTGTTTTTTGGTGGTGGTGTCCAAAGTATGTATTATTTCAGACACAAAAGAGATTATAGGAACGCAGTCAGATCGCATTTACTATTTGCTTATCCAGGGGCATAGTTAAATCTAACTTCGCATCAACTTAACATTAAGAGTTGAGAGCCAATCTTACCAGTGTAGTATATCTAAGAACAGAGTACAATTTGTTTAATTTGTTTTCATTCATGATTTGTTCAGTATGATCTAATTTCTATTGTGAGATAATTTACAATAAATACAACTTATTTACAATATCACTTTTGATTCAATAATCAGTGGTAGTTAGCCGTCACTGTCACAATAATATATTTTATTCCTGTATAATAACGGCCACTACCCCAATATGAAGTCCTCCTACAAGATGAGTGGTATCACTAAACTGCTCAGGTTTTTTTATCACGCAAACTTACTGAAACGCAGAAAAAATGGTCCACATTTGACCATGAACTACTAGCCAGATGTGAAGTAGTTCATCACTTTCATGATGATGTTGAGGGAGATTCCTTACCATATATACAGACCATTGCCCACTGGCAGACACATTCCACAGCCCATCAGCGGATTCTGCACCCAGGATGTTCCACCACCTAGATTTCACAGAACAGTTCAATACTGACATGCGATACATTGAAGGTGCTGCTAATATTGTGGTGGACTATCTTTTCCATCCAATTGGACTGATAGAATTGCAGATGCACAACTTGGTTAACAAACCAGACACCAGACTGCAACTGCATAATGGATGGGTCTGACCAGACCAACCCAGAGCTAAAACGCAGGACAATTTTTGATCTTTTCCACAACCTTGCACATCTGGGTGTGTGCCCTATCGAACACCTCATCACAGACCTGTTTCTCTGGCCTAACACTAAAAAGGGCTGTGCTACTTGGGACAGGACATGCTTCCTGTGCCAGCAGGAAAATACTGGCTGCCATGCACAGCCCCCAACCCACTCCCTCCAACCCCTTTTGGTAAATTGCTTTTGGGCAGTCCCAGTATGCCCACATTGATATCATAGGGCTACTCCCTGAATCACATGGTTACCATTAGATCCTGTCAGTTACAGATCACTTGACATGATGGGAGGAGGCCATGCCCATTTCCAGCATATCAGCAGAGACAGCAGCGAAAACTTTCGTCAACAGTTTCATTTCCACAACTATACAACTTCCTACCACCCCCAATCCAATGCTCTCATGGATTGCTTTCATCAGATAATGAATGGGCCACTCAGAATTGTGGGTGGGAGACTTCCATGGGTTCTCCTTAGCTTTCACACAGCACATAAATATGAGCTTGATGCATCGCTCACCAAAATACTATACTGTGAGCCCCTCACTCTACTTGCTGAATTGGTAGCACATGAAATGCTCACCACAGACCAGGACATACCAGAGTTAGTTGCACACTTGCACACACATATAAAAAACATCCGTGTGTCACCCCCCCCCCCCCCCCCCCCCCCCTCCTGTCACAGTTGTGAAAACACATTTGACCTTGTAGCAACAAATAATTCTGAGCTAATACAGGGATTAGTGGACATAAGATTATTGTAGCGACACTGAATACCGTAACTTCCAAATCCTCCAAAAATAAGTGAGATATATACATATATCTATTCAAAAAACTTGCTACATGATAAATTAATCAAATCTAAAGGCCATAAGTTCAATTAAATACCTAGGAATTACAATTATTAACAACTTAACTTATTGTGGGGAAGGTAAACAAAAGACTGCAGTTTATTGGCAGAACACTTAGAAGATGCAACAGATCTAATAGAGACTGCCTACACTAAGCTTATCCATCCTGTTTTGGAGTACAGCTGCACAATGTGCGATCCTTACCAGAAAGGATTACCAGAGTACAATGAGAAAGTTCAAACAAGGGCAGCATACATATTATTGAAAAACAGGGAGAGTGTGCCACAGAAATGATACAGGATTTAGGGTGGACATCATTAAAACAAAGGCATTTTTCATTGCAGTGGACTCTTCTCACCAAATTTCAATCACCAACTTTCTCCTCTGAATGAGAAAATATTTTGTTGATACCAACTTACATGGGGAGAAATGATGATCATAATAAAATACAGAAAATCAGAGCTTGCACAGAAAGATAAAAGTGTCCATCTTTTCCACACACTGTTAGAGAGTAGAATGAAAGGGAATTATTGTGACTCCTGTGCCAGGCACTTAAGTGTGATTTGCAGAGTATCCATGTAGATGTAAATACACTGAACTGCACATATCAATGAAACAATCAAAAGCCAATAACAGAAGTCTTAATATGTAAGCTTTTGTAATAAATGTGTAAGTAACAGTTTTTAGTGTCATTTTCTTATAATTAAAGAAATTTGTTTACAGTAAACAGCAAGTAGGAAAACAGTGTGATATTCTCATAGGAAATATTATCACCTGTCTTGTGGTGTGGTATGTTACAACACTAGCTCATAAGTAAGATAATTAGCACCATAAAGTTCCTGGAGTCAGTAATAAATTACACACACATAAATGTAAAACTGTAATATTTTTTCAACACTTTTGCATGTGTTTCTGTCTGTTTTTAAATTACTTATGAATTAATGACCAAAGTTCATTAGCAGTGTATTACATCCAACAGTTAATTTAGTATCAATATTATGAAAAGGATAGTTGCTTCTCACCATATAGCAGAGATGCTGAGTAGCAGATAGGCACAACAAAAAGACTGTCAGAAAGTACGCTTTTGGCCAATAAGACCTTTGTCAAAAATAGACAAAACACACACACACAGTCTCTGGCATCTGAGGCTAGAGTATTAAGCATCTGTGTAGATCTATACCATTCAGCCGAGCTAGGGATGCACCAAGCATTGACGCCTTGCTTATCAGTAAGTGAAGTTTGCGTGGTTGAAATTAAATTTCTAAGAAAGTTACTAATTTTGTACCATAAAACAAGAGTAACTAATAAAATTTTTACCAAATAAATTAGGCATTCACACTATCTTTTCAGATATATTTAGTTTTTATTCACTACAGAGCCCATTTCACACCATTTTACTTCTGACTTTTACACTGTAAACTTTACTGGAGGTTTTACCAAAACATTTCCAGTCTTAAACTGTTAGGAAAACAGTTCTACACATGTTTTCAACGAATTGTGTGTCACATAACACATGACAATGAATATGCACCATCTTATTGTGAGCATTATTGCACTCCATTCAACTGTTCACTAAATATGTCTCCTCCTCTCACTCAGTCAAACTTAATGACACAAGAGAGTACTCAAGACAGGATATATGGAAGATGCACGTGAACAGACGAGTGACAGCAATAGATTGGTGCATCAAAATCACCATTTTCAGCATAGTATGTGACGGGTGCTTCTGTTTATTAACAAGTGTCGGTTTTACTTCAGTCTTATACATATTTTCTGGGACTGTTTTATTTTGGCCGCTCTGTACCTGTTTACACCCCCCTATCTGTCCAGCACTTGTTATACTAGTGTCCAAAAGTTAAGCACACACATAAAAAAAAAGTTTTGCATCACCTCAGTTCTGAGAGTCCCGAACCTTACAGAAAATTGGAATAGAGATCAACATAAACATCATTTCCACCCTTTTTATTGCTCATGGAAACCACACATTGCATGTTGTACCACCATACTGGGAAAATTTTCAAATGGCTCAAAGCACTATGGGACTTAACATTGAGGTCATCAGTCCCCTAGACTTAGAACTACTTAAACCTAACTGACCTAAGGAATTACACACATCCATGCCTGAGGCAGGATTCAAACCTGCGACCTTAGCAGCAGCATGGTTCCGGACTGAAGCATCTAGAACTGCTCAACTACAGCGGCCGGCACCATACAGCGAGACCTTCAGAGGTGGTGGTCCAGATTGCTGTACACACAAGTACCTCTATTACCCAGTAGCACGTCCTCTTGCACTGATAAATGCCTGTATTTGTCGTGGCATACTATCCACAAGTTCATCAAGGCACTGCTGGTCCAGATTGTCCCACTCCTCAATGGCGATTCAGCTTAGATCCCTCAGAGTGGTTGGTGGGTTATGTCGTCCATAAAGAGCCCTTTTCAGACTATCCCAGGCATGTTCGATAAGGTTCATGTCTGGAGAACATGCTGGCCACTTTAGTGGAGTGATGTCATTATCCTGAAGGAAGTCATTCACAAGATGCACACATGAGGGCGCGAATTGTCATCCATGAAGACAAATGCCTCGCAGAATGCTGCCGATATTGTTGCACTATCGGTCGGAGGATGGCATTCACGTACCATACAGATGTTTTGGCGCCTTCCATGATCACCAGTGGCATACGTCGGCCCCATGTAATACCACCCTAAAACAGCAGGGAACCTCGAACTGCTGCACTCGCTGGACAGTGTGTCTAAGGCATTCAGCCTGACAGGGTTTCATCCAAACATGTCTCCGATGATTGTCTGGTTGAAGGCTTATGTGACACTCATCGGTGAAGAGAATATGATGCCAATCCTGAGCAGTCCATTCGGCTTGTTGTTGGGCCCATCTGTACTTCGCTGCATGGTATCATGGTTGCAAAGATGGACCTTGTCATGTACGACGGGAGTGAGGTTGCGCATCATTCACTCTGAGACACCTGGATACTTCCGTTGTTGAGAGCCCTTCCTGGCATCAAGTAACAATGCGGACGCGATTGAACCGCAGTACTGACCGTCTAGGTCTGGTTGAACTACAGACAACATGAGCCGTGTACCTCCCTCCTTTTGGAATGACTGGAACTAATCGGCTGTCGGACCCCCACCATCTAATAGGCGCTGCTCATGCATGGTTGTTTACATTTTTGGGCGGGTTTAGTGACATCTCTGAACAGTCAAAGGGGCTGTGTCTGTGATACAATATCCACAGCCAACGTCTATCTGCAGGAGTTCTGGGAACTGGGGTGATACAAAACTTTTCTTGATGTGTGTACAATCATGAAAACACCACAATGATGAGAAAATGTGAGCGATCACCAAACATCTCCACAAATAGTTACCTACAAACCTTGCTTGTTCGTTCTGTATAGGAAAGGAGTACTCTGTGTTGTGAATAGTGATGTGCCTGAAAGGTAAATTCAAATTGTGCTTGAGAACACTCAAGTCTTAGTCTTGGTTGTCCGTTTATAGTGAGCAGAGTGTAGTGTCTTAATGAAATTGATAGTGTACTGACACAAAGATGCCATTTTGAACCTGTTTTGCAGGGTAGAATACTCGGTCTCCTGCAAGCAGCCACGACACAGACCAAAGTCCCAGTAGCCTTGGATGTGCCGCAAAGTGTCTTTGTGAGGCTTTTGTGACGTTTTCGAGACACAGGAGATGTTCATCGTAGGGTAGTACAAGGTCGACCATGGATAACCACCCCTCAGCAGTGTCGATATTTGGCCGTAACTGCTGGACGAAATCGGAATACAGCTGCAGGATAATTGGCTGCAGAACTTGCAGCTGCCAGGGAGCTGCTGTTTCTCGAAAAACTTTGTATCGGAGGCTGAGAACAGCAGAACAGGTGAGTCCTACTCCAGTCTGCAAAATGACTCTCACTGCATATTACTCTGGAGAGAACCCAGTAACCGATACAACCCCAGGAACACCATGGAAAGAGACCAGTTTGGTGGTAATGACACCATGGCATGTGGAGGCATCGTGTTTGTGGCAATATGAACCTGCACATCTTCATTGGTGGTTGGAGGACTACTGTAAAAGGCTCAGAGGTACAGACATGAGGTACTGCTACCACATGTTCAACTTTCCAGAGGTGCAGTTGGTCCAGACTTCCTGCTCACGGATGGTAATCCCCATCCACTTCGAGATGCTCTGGTGGACTGATTAGATTTGGGAGGCGAATTGCATCACGTCAGTCTCCACCAAGGACACTTCCAGACCTATGCACTGCTCATGCTGAGAAATGTGATAGACTACAAAGAGAGCTTTTGAACTTTAACCTTCTTGTAGAGAGCATGCCATGTCGTTGTGCAGCATGTGTGGCTTTCAGGGTTAACCATATCCCCTATTAACAGCTTCTTTTGTTGTGAAAGAGATTTCCCAGTTGCGTTATTTTCTAACAAACGTGTATCTTAGCTATCGGAACTTTTCTAACATTATATTTTGGGCACTATTTTACGCCATATATCTTGTGATCAAACTATAGGTTGTTCGCTAATCTTTCTGACATCTTGATAGGGCAAAATGTCTTCTCTTCGTAATTATACTTAACTTTTGGACACTAGTGTAATTTCACCTATTTTGAACCTGTTAACAGGATTGAGATACTTTGAGACGGTTTCTGTGTGGTGTGTAGCTGCATTCGGATACAAACCACACCATTCCATGGGCAATCACTTTGACTGGATTACATGAGGGTCACTTTCCCAGTCTGAAATAATTAAGTTCGTAGAACTTACGTAGTTTGGCAGCGCTCTTTTATAAACTCACCGTTGATGCAAGGTTCTTGGTTTTCTTTCCGTCAGAAATCGCTATCTGAAAATTGTTCCTGTTTTTCTAATCGCCCTGCATGATTCATCCTTGGGGGAAAACTTATGCTCTGCGTGAGGAAGGTAGGTAGGCTGGACCTGTCGTGTCATCAGGTTTAATGACACTCTGGAGCTCGCTAAGCCAGATAACACAACCACACTTGCTTAAAATGGATGCTGAAATCTGCACCGACTTGGGTTCTTCTAAATGAAATTGAGATGTCGAAAATATTCAGAGCTGACCAAGAGATACTGTATCACACTTAAATTTACTTACTGTAAGTACTACTAGGAAGTAAACACAAATAAGGTGTACAACGCTTCTGCTAAAATGAAAGTTTTCTGGGTATGTTACAGTGTCGTACTGTAAATAACCGTCACTGATGAAACCAACGCTTCAGCCATGGTTACAATTGCGTCTTCTGTTTCTTGGTTCCATCAGTGATATTTATTTACAAACAAAAAGAAAAGATTCAAATGGCTCTGAGCACTATGGGACTTAACATCTGAGGCCATCAGTCCCCTAGAACTCAGAACTACTTAAACCTAACTAACCTAAGGACATCACACACATCCATGCCCGAGGCAGGATTCGAACCTGCGACCGTAGCGGTCGCGCCGTTCCAGACTGAAGGGCCTAGAACCGCTCGGTCACAACGGCCGGCATTTATTTACAACACGACGCAATACTATAACCAGAAAACTTTCATGTCAGCTAATTCTGACTGCGAAAACCTACAGAATTTACTGTGTACATGGCTTACGAGGTACACAACAAGTGCCATGAGAGTCTGCAACCACACAGTTACACCCGCTCAACTGGCGCTTCTCAGTGTTTACAGGCACATTTCCAAGCTGAGCTTTTCTTAGCACAAAAAGTAATTGTAAGTAATAAAAAAAGAAAGAATTTAAGCCATAGATATAGTCCACGGCTGTATAATTATTGTATGCAGCCGCTGGAAACATTTGAAGATTTTTGATCGTCGTCTCGGACGTATTTAGGCACACCGCCATTAATACTACATTATTTCATTCACGAGTTGCAACCAAATGTCACTCGTAATTGCATAATTCAAGTAACAATGTAAGTGTAGTAATTTTAAACTGTGTTTTTATTTCAGAATATAGTTATTAATTATCTGTGTATGTTTTATTTTATGTTTATTAATTATCTGTGTATGTTTTATTTTGTGTCTTTAGTCATTGTAAGATTGTTGCGTGACTTGGCATGGCAAAAGGTTCCGTACTTTAAAGCAACAAGTCGTCCAGCTCGATCCACCGTCGTCTTCGGATGCTGTCATATTACGAAGTCCGAATTTAGTGAAAGCTCAGAGAAACGAAAAACAGTTAAAAATACATGAACAGACCTTGAACAGAAAATGTCATGCTCAAGGGCAGAGAGTTTGTATGAAACATATATTACCAATCCGTAAACTTAATTGATCTCTGTTTAATATTCATTACTATAATTCATTGTATGGTCTCAATCCACTTACAAATGAGGAAAAAAAATAATTAGATTGGCGACCATGACAGGACGTATTGTTATATGTACTATATTGTCTTCCTTTTGTTACATGTTTATTGCAAACAACATATGGAATACGAAACTGGAATACATTGAAGTAGACAAATTACTGGATTCAATTTCAACACCTGAAATTACGCTACAATCGCGGATACAAGGTAAGACACCGCATCTTTACATCAGCAATCTTGCCCAAGTGCTTTGTATTATCGTTGCTTGCTTGGTCAATCTACCACAATTTTCCGCTTCCGTAGCAGTGATTTTAAGCTGCTTCGCGGTTTCCAAATTATTTTCATTATTAATACAGTGCAACAATAGAGTTTTATCAGTTCACAATATGGCCGAATTTAGTTCTGTGCGACGTAATATGGCGTGTAGCCATTAGTATTCAAAATTCCACCATTGCTTTCGACAATTAATTTTCTTGTTCAGACATTGTCGCACAGCGAGATTAATTTTTACATCTAATTACACATGCGAGTTTAAATTTTTGTTGTGTCATACATTACGTGTGGCAGGGTACTGACCAGAAAACAATTAGCAAAGATGGAGAACCAGAATCTGCAGCCAAAGACTCAGGCCGACTCTGACATGCCATTAAATAATGAAAGTGACATTACAGTTTACTCGAATACTAACGAGCGACATATTATTGACTATTCTGGTGATGCAAATTTAGGAAATGGACCATCTATCAGTAACATGCCTAAATCTAGTTCCGAACCCACTTTGGTGTCTGACGTCATGTCTAACGACGTGGCGGGGGCGGAGCAGTTGCACATCACTAGTATTGCCAGAGTGTTCGGTTCTGTTATGAAAGAAATGACACAACATGACCAACAGATGACGTCTATACGTGTCACTTTGAAAACAGCTCATAACGAGATGAAAATACGACATGATGAAATTAAATCAGATTTAGCTGCACTTGAAACGTCAAACGACGCATTGTGTAGCAGTGTTGAGGAGATAAAGAACAGACTGACTGGGCAAGTGTCCGATCTCAACGCGAAATTTTCAGAACTTTCATTACAACAAGAAAGCACGAATAAAGATGTGACAGATATGCAAGCACAAGTGAACAATATCAGTAAAACATGCGGGTCTGTAGTTACTCAGATTAAATCTTAACCGGCAGTACATGATGATATAAAAACGCGTATTGCCGATGTCGAAAAGAAGGTTCACACAACCGACAAATGGCTTTCTGATAAAGTAAGGCTACGCACTGACCACCACGTCTTACGCATCAGTAGAGGATTTCGCAGTTGGATAGAGCAAAAAGACAAATATTTTGACGAGTGCTTACAAGAAAAATGGCTGCTGTTGTCCACGACACTGTCGCGGAATTTATAAATAACAACAAACACGTAATCAGTCGAGCAGCAGAATCTGCCGCTGCACAATCGACACGGTTTGACAATTACATATGACCAGTGTGCAACGACGGTAATAGCAACCAAAACACGCAGTTTGGTAATGAATGCAAGTACATTTACGACGCATGCGCACCGCTCTTAAATTTTTAAAGTAAATTCTATATTAACTTTTATACATGTGTGAAGAAGATATATTTTCAGCCTACGAGATTGACTGACTGCACCGTCAGTCTTCGACTACTAACGACTGATTGGATACGCATCTCACCATTGATCACACACTTACGAGTAGCTAAGGCCATGCTTACACTTCACACTTACACTCGTGTCTCGAGAATTTTTTGTGTTTGATGTTAGTTCATTGCTTTTGTTATTTGCTTATTTGTAGTTGAGCACTTGGTCTTATTTCTGGTGTGGGATGTCGTGACTAATCCTCCTCTATTTCAGGTGACATTATTTGCAAAAGCAAAAACATAGATCTAAACTTGTAAATATTGTAAACTTATGTAAAGCCAATATATAATATGTTTGTATGTATTTGTACCTATGCAAAAAAACCTAGCCTGTAGGTAACATATTTCCATGTATTTATCTGTATTTAGGTAAAGCTAAATGATATGTGCTCACTTGTATATGTTGTCTGTACTTGTTACACGTGCCCATATGGGAAAAGTTATGAGAATTGCACAACCTGAAACTGTGGACGTTTCTATACATCGCTGAACTTGTGATTACGAGGAAACTGGTGTGCAAAACCGCATAATTGAAAAAGACTATTCATGATATAATGCTATGTATATAGGCATGATGAACTATTTATGTTTGAAACTTGTTTACCAGCTGTTACTGTGGAATCGTGTTACGAATTGTTTGCGTAAAGACTTGTCAACGGACATTTGTTCTGCGTCACAGCTACTTGTGTACGAATATTTGTATATCGCTTGACAAACTGAGCACCTGGAAAAACTGTCATAGTGAAGTGCACCGACATTTTTGAGTGCATAGCAAATTGACATTTACTGCGCACCATCTCTGTATCTCTGCAAGTCTGAATAGCAAGAACTGGTTCTCTACTGCAGCTACAGACGCTTTGTTCCAAAAAGAGGAAGACCACTCGATGGGTGGAGGAATTCTGGACGGGTCGTCAGGGAGCAATATGTTCTCGGAAATGATGGGCACTCTTACCTGGTCTAAACGAAGATCGACGCCAGGTTCGTGCCGTCAAACAATGCTCACCTTTATAAAATTATCGTATGTTTTCGGTTCATGGAACTGTGAACGACGACACGTCGTGAAAAGATTTTATATCTGAAACAAAAAGACATTTCAAGCGCAATACCGTGCGAAAGAGACTATCAGCAATAAGAATTTGTAATCTCATGTTAACGAATGTTGTAAATTTAGGATTTTGTACCTGTTTTAAATGTTAATCCACATTTGTGAAAACCATGATGATAAATGTTGTCTCTGTGACGTCTTGTGCATATGAACATATGGAGTTAGTATAAACTATATGCCGTGTGATGGACGCGCTTTGCAACGGCCGCGCTAGTACAAAACTTTACGTGACTGCGCCTGCGCGGCAGGCGCAATGCCAACATGAAACTGTTATAGGCGCACGCGCCACATTCAAACATTGAAAATCTGTTTTGTGTAAATGTTATGTTATGATATGTATGTTGCATATAATATGTATGTGCATTTGTAGACTTAGATATGCAATGTGCTTTAGAACGATTTGCTCGCCTGAAGATGTGTCCTTTCGCCTCGCAACTCAGTGGGCAGTTTAAAGGCATTTGCCTGCTGAGCTTTACTTAGCAGCAAACATAATTGTAAGTAATAAAAAAAATAATTTAAGCCATAGATATAATCCATGCCTGTATAAATACTGTATGCTGCCGCTGGAAACGTTTGAAGATTTTTGATCGTCACATTATAGCCGAAAGAGGAAGAGTCCCCTTTGGTTTTCTAGGTCTTGTCCAGATCGGACGTATTTAGCCGCACCGCCATTAATACTACATTATTTCATTATTTTATTCACGAGTTGCAACCAAGCGGCACTCGTAATTGCATAATTCAAGTAACAATGTAAGTTTAGTAATTTTAAATTGTGTTTTTATTTTAGAATTTAGTTATTAATAACCTATGTATGTTTTATTTTGTGTCTTTAGTCATTGTAAGATTGCTAGGTGACTTGGCACGGCAAAAGGTTCCGTACTTTTAAGCAACAAGTCGTCCAGCTCGATCCACCGTCGTCTTCGGATGCTGTCATATTAAGAAGTCCGAATTTAGTGAAAACACCGAGAAAAGAAACACAGTTAAAAATACATGAACGGACCTTGAACAGAAAATGCCATGCTCAAGCGCCGAGAGTTTGCATGAAACATATATTATCAATATATTACATATTTTACATATATTACCAATCCATAAACTTAATTGATCTCTATTTAATATTCGTTACTATAATTCATTGTATGGTCTCGATCCAGTTACGAATAAGCAATATATATATATATATATATATATATATATATATATATATATATATATATATGTGTGTGTGTGTGTGTGTGTGTGTGTGTGTGTGCTAAGCAGCAGACTCCAGATGGCTATCACAAACTTGGACCACTTTCTGCTTCCACGCCCTGTCCATCATCACTGCGTCATACTTGTGTGCCAATGATGTTGCCGGCTGCCAAAGAGAGTACTATCAATAGGGGACTGCTTTGCTTCCGCCTATTACTGCCAGAGATTTAAATCCCTCTGCCAACAGGCAGAAAAGACGATGCGCTACAGACACTCAAACAGTTTCGATCCTGCAATCAGATGGCACAGTTCAGTGCCTGCAGCCAGCACAGTAGAGTTTCTGCAATTATGCTGCGAAGCATAGTACCGTTAGTTCCATCGGGAAAACTGTAGTTTCGATGTAGCAGTCGCTATTTACAGAGAACTAGATCAAAAACGAGTGTTTGCATGATTACTTTCAGTCATAATGACAACATCATGAACTGTCATGAGACAGCAAAGTTATTTAGATTTCATTGTATTACATTAAGATATCAAGCGCCACACATCAAAGTGTGTCGTGCGAAGTGGCCACGCGGTTAGAGGCGTCATGTCACGGATTGCGCGGCCCCTTCCGCCGGAGGTTCGAGTCCTCCCTCAGGCATGGGTGTGTGTGTGTTGTTCTTAGCACAAGTTAGGTTAAGTTAATTTAAGTAATGTGTAAGTCTCGGGACCGATGACCTCAGCAGTTTCGTCCCTTAGGAATTCACACACACACACACACACACACACATGTTCGAGGGTTGGCTGAAAAGTTATGCCTCCACATTCGTAACTTCTCAACAGTTGGCAGCATTGGTATGAGGCAGGTACTGGCTTGTTCCGTAGCCTCTTCTCTACAGCTCCAGTTGTCGGGAAGCCTTGGCATTGAACGGTTGTGTTGTTACAGTGTAAAGTATGGAACCCTGCGCAGACGGTCGGTCAATGCGATTTAAGCAGCGTGCAGACATTGAGTTCTTGACAGCAGAAGGTGTCACCCCAAAGGAGATTCATCAGAGAATGAAAGCAGTTTATAGTGATTGTGTTAATGCGAGTACTGTGCGTCATTGGGAGAGTAAGTTTAAAGAGGTTGAGTCGGGAACATCTGAGCTGCGTGACAAACAAAGAGTTGGAAGTCCTGTGACAGCAACTGTTGTGACTTAGCAAGACAGCCAAGTCACAACGAGAGGAAGCGGAAAGGCACGCGTTAAGCTCACGCAGATTGGCGTGAGGTCTGGAACAGTTAAAAAGGAAATGAGAACTTAGAAAATGGACGCAGTTGCTGTAATACTTAACTTTAATCCCCATTTGTAGAACATCGCTCTTGATGATACATGCTTCACAATATTAATTATCAAAGCTATGGCGCCTTGCTAGGTCGTAGCCAATGACTTAGCTGAAGGCTATGCTACCTATCGTCTCGGCAAATGAGAGCGTATTTGTCAGTGAACCATTGCTATGAACATCGGCTGTACAACTGGGGCGAGTGCCAGTACGTCTCTCTAGACCTGCCGTTTGGTGGCGCTCGGTCTGCTATCACTGACAGTGGCGACACGCGGGTCCGACGTATACTAATGGACCGCGGCCGATTTAAAGGCTACCACCTAGCAAGTGTGGTGTCTGGCGGTGACACCACAGCAACCACCGAGTTTCACAAGCAGAGTGTTGACAGATTTACTCAGGACGATCGTCTTATCACTCAGAGAGAAACTGCAAGCACAGTCGGCGTTTCACAAGAACGTGTGGGTCACGTTATTGCTATCGAAAGATATGCACACGATGGGTACCCCGGATGCTGACTCCTGAAATGAAAGCACACAGACTCGAAATTTGCCAGGAACTCCTATCGCGTTACGAGAATGAAGACGCACAGTACTCACATCAACACAATTACCATAAACTGCTTTCATTCTCTGATGAATCTCCTTTGGGGTGACACCTTCTGCTGTCAAGAATTCAATGACTGCATGTTGCTTAAATCGCATTGACCGACAGTCTGCACAGGGTTCCATACTTTACGCTGTACCAACACAACTGTTCACTGCTAAGGCTTCCCGCCAACTGGAGCTGTAGAGAAGAGGTTATGGAACAAGCCAGTATCTGCCACATACCAATGCTGCCAACTGTTGAAGAGTTACGAAGGTGAAGGCATTACTTTTCAGTCAACTCTCGTATATACATCAAACTGTCACGAAAAGTTAATTACGGTTTGTTTCGTAATTCTTAATAAATGTTATTGGTTCTTTCTTATTGTGCTGTCACGTTTCTGTTCTAGTGCCACCCTGTCAAGCAAGTGTTTAATTAGTAATACCAGCATGCGACTTGCCATCCACTTTAACAATCTATAGCAGTAAACAAAATTTCTGATACTGTGGTGTTAGGGTGAATTAATAGCAACATTCAGTTACAACATCCCAACACAATTATAAATGCTTCTGTTGTTATAATCAAATGATCTCCATGGGTATCACACGGATACTTCATTGGGTGTTCTGATATCTCCCAAAAATATGCCTGAAATGCTAGCTGTGAGGTGTGGAGAAGTACACTCAGTTTGTCTCCTGTGCCAACCCTTTCATTTAAGAGCACCACTTGCACTCAACTTCCTCACTTATTTGTTGGGTATATTATGATCTCTGTCTTCTGCTATGGTCTTTAGCCATGACAACTCTCCCAAGTGCTACAGAAGTTATTTCTTTAAATCTTAACACATGTTCTGTTATCCCATTTCTTCTCCTTGTCAGTGTTTTATACATGTCCTTCTTCTTGCCAATTCTGTGGTTAACCTCCTACTTTATAATCATTTCACGTGACTTTCAAAATTCTTCTGTAGCACCACATTTAAAACTTTTTGATTCTCTTTCTCTCCCATTTTCCCACAGTCCACGATTTAGTTCCATACAATACTGTGCTCCAAACATACATTGTCAGAAATTTCTTCCTCAATTAAAGGCCGATGTTTCACACTTGCCCTCTTTGCCTGTGCTATTCTACCTTTTATATCCTCTTTGCTTCGTCCATCATGTGTCACTTTACTTCAAAGGAAAGCAGAATTGCTACACGTCAGCTACTATATGGTCCCTAATTTTAATGATAACTTTAGCGCTAATCTTATTTCTGATGATCCTCATTAATTTCGTTTTTTCTTCAGTTTACTTCCAATTCACGGCGTGTCTTCATTAGACTGTTTATTTCACTCCACAGTCTCTGTTATCCTTCTTCACTTTACTGAAGATAGAAATGCCATCATTTTAATCTCACTCCTGAAACTTTATTTTCGACATTTACTCTTCTACGTGTAGATTGGATTGTAGTGATGAAGGTCTATATCCCTGTCTTCTACCCTTTCTAAACCAAGCACTTTGTTCTTGGTCTTTTAATCTTAGTTATATCTTGGTTCTTCTACATATTGTATATTGCCCTTCTTTTTCTATAACTCACATCTCTTTTCCTTAGAATTTCGAACAATCTGCTCCATTTTTCATTGCTGAATGCTCTACCAATGTCTACTTTTCTTGATTCTGCTTCTCTGCCACCTTTACCATTCTTAAAGCTACACTTATCGTCATCTAACAGATGCACATTCTTTTCCATTCTTCTGCATATTATTCTAGTTAGCAACTTGGATGCATCCAGTGTTAAACTTATTGTGTGATAGTTCTCGTTTATCTGCCTTTGCTGTCTTTAGGATTGTTGTGTGATGGTATGTCTCTCGACTCATAGATTCAACAAACCAACTTGAATAGTAGCTCGACGCAAAATTCTCTCAATGAACCCAGTACGTTGTCCTCGATGGTAAGTGTTCATCGGAGGTGAGGGTATCATCTGGAGTGCCCCACGGAAGTGTGGCAGGTCCACTGTTGTTTTTTATCCACATAAATGATCTTTTGGATAGGGTGGATAGCAATGTGCGGCTGTTTGCTGATGATGCTGTGGTGTACGGGAAGGTGTCGTCGTTGAGGGACTGTAGGAGGATACAAGATGACTTGGACAGGATTTGTGATTGGTGTAAAGAATGGCAGCTAACTCTAAATATAGATAAATGTAAATTAATGCAGATGAATAGGAAAAAGAATCCTGTAATGTTTGAATACTCCGTTAGTCGTGTAGCGCTTGACACATTCACGTCGATTAAATATTTGGGCATAACATTGCAGAGCGATATGAAGTGGGACTAGCATGTAATGGCAGTTGTGGGGAAGGCAGATAGTCGACTTCGGTTCATTGGTAGAATTTTGGGAAGATGTGGTTCATCTGTAAAGGAGATCGCTTATAAAACACTAATACGACCTATTCTTGAGTACTGCTCGAGCATTTGGGATCCCTGTCAGGTCGGATTGAGGGAAGACATAGAAGCAATTCAGAGGCAGGCTGCTAGATTTGTTACTGGTAGGTCTGATCATCACGCGAGTGTTACAGAAATGCTTCAGAAACTCGGTTGGGAGTCTCTAGAGGAAAGGAGGCGTTCTTTTCGTGAATCGCTACTGAGGAAATTTAGAGAACCAGCATTTGAGGCTGACTGCAGTACAATTTTACTGCCGCCAACTTACATTTCGCGGAAAGACCACAAAGATAAGATAAGAGAGATTAGGGCTCGTACAGAGGCATATAGGCAGTCAGTTTTCCCTCGTTCTGTTTGGGAGTGGAACAGGAAGAGAAGATGCTAGTTGTGGTACGAGGTACCCTCCGCCACGCACCGTATGGTGGATTGCGGAGTATGTATGTAGATGTAGATGTAGGTTATTTCTGTCTTCCACCTTATTTGACTGGAAGTCTCCTAAAGCTACTCTGACTCTAATAAAGGATTCCCTTATGCTTTCTACGATTCGAGTTTCTTCTTCTATTATGTCATCAGACAGTTACTCCCCCCCCCCCCCCTCCCCCCCGCCCTTCCCCTCATAGAGGCTTCCAGTGTACTCCTTCCGCCACGCTTAACAGTGGATTCCTCTCACGCTGTTAGTGTTAACGCCTTTGCCTTTGATTTTACTGAAGGTAGTTTTGATGTTTATGGCCACAAAGAGTAAAATTTGCAGTCGAGATTACAACTAGGTTGCAATGATTATTGACCGAAGCGGAATAATGAATGCACAACTTTCCAGAGCAAGTAGTGTACACTCTAGTATCTGTTCTAATTCTCATTATCACAATCAAACTAGAAGCTACTATTAACTATAGCTGAGAACGGCGTAAGCTGATTCCTGAAAGTTGTAGTGGGCTGGGCGCGGTAGCTTCGTGGGTCTACCTGAACCAATAACGTAACACGATTTTGTAAACTTCTGTATGGCAATGCGTCAGTAGTGTTGTTATAACTCTGTAGACGGCTATTGTTTTCGCCTGCAGCCATTAGCGCTACGCAGTTGAAAGCTGCCATTATTGTAAACTGTCAGTGATCGTCTTACGCCGTCTTGACCTTTTTTTTTTAAACACATTGAGTGCCACGAGGCCAGCGGCGCCATCGTGACAGTCGACATGTTTTAAAGATGGTCGTGCAATATATTGCCAATATGGAAGTTTTCTCCAAAATGTAGTGTCTGATGATGTTATCTTGAAGATTACAAAATTGCATACGGTACTGTATGAGAAAATAAGAACATAACTAAAGAATAATCACAATTGAAATAAAATTGGCCAGGTGCGAGTACGTCTCGTGCACTGAGAGTTCCGTACAAACTTAATTTTGTATGTAGACAGTTCATCCATTCGGCGGGAATCTAGAATCTCGACAATTTTTGCGTTTCCGACATTGAGTCTGGCAAGATATCGGCCCCGAGGATTCCAAGATTTTCGAGAATGTTTTAATTTCGATAATATAAATGTGACAATAAGTTATGCAGGAGGCAGGCTACCATTATTATAGTAATCAGTAGTTCTCTATTCAGGTTGACTGCTTCGCAATGGTAAAAGTCAAACGTTAGGCAAGGAATGGCTTTATTGGTCACACGATACAGTAATCGCTCCTAGATGTCGGATGATGTATAGCTAAATTCCGAAACGCATCATATGAAGACTAAAGTCATTTCTTGCCTAATGTTTGACATTTACCATTGAGACCCAGTCATCCTGATGCAGAACTACTGGTTGGTTTACTTTCAAGTTTGACATCGAATGACGAGTAACAAAAGAAATATTATTATCGTATGATCTAATTACAAATTAACAACAATTTTTTCCTTTCCTTCAAGTGTGCCGTGAAACCTTGCTGCTTGCCAAAGTGCATGTTCCCAGGTCGACGGCATGTAACCTATAGGTGTTGATGAGTGAGTTTGCGAGTATTAAAATATGTGACATTAATCATCGCATCTTTTGATTGCATTGACTTAGAAGCTTGAACGTTTTATACCACCAAGAGACCATAGACCTTAGTACGTGACACAAATTTCAACTTGATACGTCAACCGGTTCCTGAGAAAAGGGATTTTTAACGGTCGGACAGACAGATAGACAGTCGGACAACAAATCGATCCTATGAGGGTAATCTATTTACAGATTGAGGCACGGACTCCCAAAAATTTGAGGAAATTCATGTCACTACAGTCTAACGAATAGAAGAAACCGTTTTTCTAACTTGACATCCACTTATGAGAGATGCAAGTACCTTCACATGACTTCATTTTCCACCAGACACGAACCGGACGTCATCTACATCTATCTGGATGCTGTCTGCATTTCATACAGACCGATTATTATTCATTTCACACATATGTTATTGTATCCTGAATAACACTACGACTATAGTACGACCTGGTCTATCTCAGGCCATCATACTACAGCTGTACTTCTACAAGAATGAAATGTTGTAAATAACCCTTTGGTACTAGGGCGTCCCGAAAAACCCTCAGTTATTGCAACTACATACAGCCCTATTATGGCCTACTAGTTATGACGATGTAATGAACTAAAAGCACAGTGACCTATACTATTGTTTCGCCGTCTGACGTACAGTGTGAGTCCCACACGTTAACGAAGCTCTCGCTAAGTTAAGTGATTAATATTGAAATATGTGCTAATTTACTTAACATTACGTTTTAGATTAGTGAATTTACTTCTTCGTTAGGTTATCTATGGACGGATTCGCTTTTCTGAACGTATTTAGATCGAAAAGAAAGCATTTCGTAAAGGCCGGTAATCGTTATTTTTGTTTACATTTTAGGCGTAAATTTCTTGCCAGTGTAGATCTTTATTTTTGTGACTAAACTTAGAGGTTAAAAGTTAAATTAATACGTGTCTGTCATATAGAGCTTAGGTAGTTAATTAAAAATTTCGAACGTAAGTTGAAAAGTTTGTTTACATTAGCGTTTAGTTACGTATTAATACAGGTTGCGGAACTTCAGTGCTCTTGTGCCATGTTATTCTCCGCCTTTGTGTAAATTTTTGTGTCAAACCGCGCGTGACAAATGTACTGATTGTCGTGGAAATCTGAAGCAGGGTGTGTTCTGTGAAGACTGCAGGTTGTAGTTCCATTGGGGCGAATGTAGCGGCGATGAAACGGGGGTAGATAAAGAGGCTCTTCCATGGAAATGTAGGTTGGTATGTAGAAAGGACAGAAAAATCTCTGGAGACGAGGCAAAAATTTGTGCCCTTAAAGCTGAATTAGAAAACGCGAATTTGGAAATATGTAGGCTAACGGAGGAAAAAGAGACCGGTTGCTGGGAAGGGCGAAAAATGGGAACTGTTTAAAAAACTTTCGAAGTTCAGTCAGTAAATCAGTTTGACTTGCTACCTGAAGTAGCGGTGGAAGGGCCTCATTCAGATGTAGTTGAACATAGGTTGAAGCAGAATATTAGCTTAAAGGAAAAACACAGGTCGGTATCAAATCAGACAAGGAAAAGAATAATTCTGCTTCTAGGTAGCACTCATGGGAGAGGTGTAGGACAGCGGCTTCAGAAGAAATTAGGTGCAGGGTATCAGGACACAAGTTTTGTGAAACCAAGTACTGATCTTAGCCAGGTGACAGAAAACAGGGACTTTGAGGAGGAAGATGTAATTAGAGTTGGGGGAGCAGGAAACAGCCTGGCTATAAATCCAAGATATAGTATTAGGAATGACCTGGATAAAATAGGAGCACAAACTGGGCACACTAATGTGGGGTTTATGGAGATCTTTCAGCGCCATGATTGGCACTGGGTAAATTGCTGTAAGGCATGTTAACACAGAGCTGAACAGGATGCTCCAGACACCGTAAAAATCTCACGTAAGTGTTGTTCCAGTTGATGCTATTGGTAGGTGGGGATACACTACAAATGGCCTGCACCTAAATAGAGATGGGAAAGATACGCTAACATGTCTATTAGCAGACAATGTAAGGGGGGGGGGGGGGCACAGTCACAGAAAGGATGATCCCTGTGGTTAGTGGGACCAGGCAGACAGGTCTTTTAGGTTAAAGCCAAAGTTCAGACAGACAAAAATCAAGAAAAATAGAATGAAAGCAGCTTCATGAACATTAAAGCTAAGGGTAAAGATAAGAGTAATATCAATTTACTTCATCAAAATGTCAAGGGAATAAAAAATAAAGTAGATGAGTTGTTAGTGTATTTAGATGATTTCAAAAAAAAGAATGAGCATGATATACTTTGTCTGTCTGAACACCATGAAACCATGGGGATGGAAAGTTTCATTATAAATGCATGTGGCTCTGAGTACTATGGGACTTAACATTTGAGGTCATCAGTCCCCTAGAACTTATAACTACTTAAACCTAACTAACCTAAGGACATGACACACATCCATGCCCGAGGCAGGATTCGAACCTGCGACCGTAGTGGTCGCGCGGTTTCAGACTGAAGCGTCTAGAACCGCACGGCCACACAGGCCGGCTAAACGCATATAATTTTGCATCTTACACTTGAAGATCTAGCATGGATAAAGGAGGAGTTGCCATTTACACAGTACAAGGGTATAAATACAAAAGTGTAGAAGTAAGCAAATTTTGTGTTGATCAGCACTTTGAAGTTCGTGCATGTGAACTACAGCTAGATAATGTAGTATTGATATTAGCAACAGTGTACAGGTACCCATTAGGAGAAAGTTATTAACCTGTGGTGACTTCAATGTAAACTTTCTAAGCAATTCTGATAGGAAAAGTGAACTAGAAGTGTTATTAATGACATATAATGTTGAATCAGTGATCAATTTCCCTATACATACAGCTCAAGGCAGTACCACTCTAATAGGTAATGTACTTATACAGCAAGATGATGAAAAACTAACACAAGCTTTCCTTGTGATAAACGGATTTTCAGACCATGATGCACAATTGATTAACTTACAAAACCTAGCAGGGTGTACAGTTCAGAAACCATTAAGTAAAAGTGTAAGGTTCCTCAACCCGGTATCTATGGACCACTTCAGAGAAAGTTTAAGAAATGTTAGTTGGGGAAATGTATACCTAATAAGCCAAATGTTAATGATAAATGCAACATATTTCTTGATAAATTTATTTCCCTTTTTGAACACTGCTGCCCCAAAAAATTACTAAATGTAACACCAAACAGTTTTCCAAGAAACCTTGGATTACTACTGGTTTTAAGTGTCTTCAGAAGGGAAAAAAGGCTGTATGAGAGAGCAAGAATTAGTAAAGACCCAGAAGTAATTTTATACCATAAAAATATTGCACCATCCTGAGTAAAGTTGTCATAAAAGCGAGAAATGCGTACATTAGAGATGAAATTAATAACTCAGCCAATAAAATCAAATCAATATGGCATGTTGTTTGAAGGAAGACAGGAAAAGTAACCACTGGGGAAGGTACTATTTCTATTAAAGAGAATGAGACCATCTTAACCAGCAGTACACAAGAAACTAATGTATTTAACAACCATTTCTTAAGTGTAGGTGAAAATATTGATGAGAATAATTAAAAAGAAAAGCCAGCCACTACATGGAAGAGTCAGTTTTGAGAAGTCCTAGTCAGATTAATTTTCACAAAGAAATGTTCTGTTGGAGTAGATGACACCTCTAACAAAATATTAAAACAATGTAGAGCAGTTACAGCTGACATTCTGAGTCACATATGTAATGCATCACTAACTCAAGGTATTTTCCCACATAGGCTAAGGTATGCCATTGTCAAGTCTCTCTACAAAAAAGAGAACGCCACAGATGTCAATAATTACTGGCCAATATCCTCAGTACCCTTGCTTACAATATTTTCAAAAAATCGTCGAGAAAGTAATGTACTCAAGGGTGGTTGGCCACCTTAACAGTAATAAGGTACTTAGTAAATCAGAGTTTAGGTTTCAAAAATGCTGTTCCACTGAGACAGCAGCATACAATTTCACTGCTCACACAATAGAGTCTTTAAATAGCAAAATGTCACCAGTAGGAATATTCTGCAACTTGTCCAAAGCATTTGATTGTGTGAATCATGACATTATGTTACAGAAAACAGAAATTACAATTCTATTGTATAAATGGAACAGCATGTGAGTGGTTTAAGTCATATTTAATCAACAGAAAGCAAAAACTTTCTTTTAAGGTTTAAGTGATTAAGGAAGTTCCCCAACTCATTTAACTGGGGTCAAGTTACATTAGGTGTTTCCCAGGGTTCAATCATTCTAGATATATGTGAATGACCTCCCTTCTTATCTGAAATAAGAAGCTGAACTGACACTGTTTGTTGACGATACAAGCATCATTATTTATGCAGTAAAAGAAACACCAATAGAAAGTAATAAAAATAATGTCTTTGGAAAAATTATTGATTGGCTTTCTGCGAATGGGCTTGCTCTGAACTTAGAAGAAAAAAAAAACACAGTACATCCAATTTTCTACTGCAAGGAGTACAGATCATTCAACAAAAGTCAGTAGCCAGAGTAGAGTATACTAAGTTTTGGGTGTACATGTAGATGATAATCTTAATTGGAAAATTCATATTTTGGATCTCTTAATGTGACTAGGTTCAGCAACTTCTGCAATCAGAATAATTGTCCATTTTGAGGATACAGAAATTAGTAAGCTAACATACTTTGTGTACTTTCACTCTCTGATGTCAAACGGAATAATATTTTCGGGTAACTCCACACTTAGGCTAGAAGTATTCACTACTCAAAAGAAAGTGGTTAGAATAATGTGTGGGTCTCATAGTCACACATCTTGTAGACATCTATTTAAAAGGTTGGGAATTCTTACAACAGCCTCACAGTACATTTACTCAGTAATGAAATTTGTTCTCAAGAACATATACCAGTTTAAAAACAATGGTGACAGTCATAATTATAATACCAGAAGAAAGAAAGACTTACACTATCTTCTACTTAACCTATCTTTGGCACAGAAAGGGGTAAAACATGCTGCTGTAAAACTTTCCGATAAATTATCAGATGAAATAAAATGTCTGACAAGCAGCAGTAGTAGTTTCAAAAATAAATCGAAATCATTTCTCCTTGACATCTCCTTGTATACCATAGATGAATTCGTGAATAGGAACAAATGAATCTATAGGTATAATATTTGCATTTTGAGTCATTTAAGGGAATGGGGTAGGTAATAAATATTTTAACCTTTTTTTTAACCCTATATTCAAGTGTGCACTTGACACATTCCACATTATAACTGTCACCGTGATAATGATTGATGGAACACATACCCACTAACTCGACACACACAGCACCTTCATGTGTGTATGTCTTTTTTGTTGTATTCACACCCGAACCTTCACCAATCTCTATACAGCCACATCAGTGTTACAAAATCTGGTTACTTACACATGTACTTACATGCATATTAGACACCTTAAGGTCAATTTATTAAGACATTTTTGCTTAAGTCAGTATTAAACAAAATTATAAATGGTTGTTATTTTGCATTACTTTATTGTTTCATATAAATTCTCATGATCTCCGTATTTGAAATTTGTACTTGATCTCATTTCCTACTGCTTCCAGCAGTTTCCAAGGAATATTAGACTCACCAGTCAGTTCATTCTTAACGGTTTACCCGAAACTCATTTTACATCAAACAGCTCAGAAGTACCTTTTCAAAACCTGCAGCTGGAAAGTTAGGTTTGGGACACTCAGTAGTTTTACCACCCTCACCCTCACCCCATCCCTCTCACATCTGACAAAGTAAATTGCCCTATGTATTTAATGACAGGGAATCAAATTTTGGTGGGAAATTCAAATATTGGTGGGAAATTTAAAAAAATAGTCCAACTGCGCTAGTGTATTTCATGTGGGACTACCGCTGTTGTCTAAAGTATAATTTGTCAAGATTTTTTTGGTGGCAGTTTACTGTTACACAGTGTGACTGGGTCAGGTCCGGTCCAACTGTCTCGGGGGAACAATTGAGGAGAGACTCAAAGCAACAGCTGTTCAGCCAAGCATAACACTTTGAAGATATGGTAGTGAAACTTTAAGTTCAGTGCCACCCTCAAACAACAGAGATGGCGTGCAGTAATACGCTAACTCTATGGGGAAGGGAAGAATGTGGCTGGCCAAGAATAGGCCCCCACCAGTGGAAAGAAAAAGAAAACACACAAACTTATATGTGCTAGGTTTGTAGCAGCAATATTTGAGAATGAAACATGCTTATACATACTGACAAACCGAATCGTACCCATCTAAACGTGACGAATACATATGACAGTAAAGTATGATCCTTTCTATGAGAATATTGGTCAATACCTTACTGGTATACGCCTCATCAATATTAAACACCAAACTACCATCACAACAGAATGCAGCGCCTACTGGCGGCAGATGACTATAGCATCACCCAGCGACACACCAGAAATCGCTAAATCCATCTGGTAGAAGGATTATGAACGCTGTGCCTCGAGAATGTGACCAGCGGATGATGAGAATGACATGTGAAAGGTTTAGCTACTGCATAACATCGCATATGATAGACAAATGCAAACACCATTGGCTGCACTCCATCTCTCCCGGCAGACAGCTGCCAGTGTTGCATAAAGGTTTCCAGAGTATACCTAATAGCTTTTCTAAGGCTTCCATCAGGCGTTTCACCCGGATTTCTGACTCGGACGTTGGAGTACCGTGAGCAAAGTAGTATCACTTCGACAGAAGTCACAAGGTATGCGAGATGTACTTTCAGTTCCTGAAAAATAGGAATGGATGTTGAATAGCCTCGATTCGGCGTTACACAAGAAGATAATTTTGCTGGTGACATTGACACATTTCCAATGTCATGCAAAACGTAGAATCCATCCTTTGCTGTGTATTATTTTACAACGTCCGCCCCTGGTAACTGAGTGATCAGCGCGACAGAATGTCGTACCTAAAGGCCCAGGTTCGGTTCCTGGCTGGGTAGATTTTCTCTGCTCAGCGACTGGGTGTTGTGTTGTCTTTATCATCATCATTTCATCCCAATCGACACGCAAGTCGCCGAAGTGGCGTCAACTCGGAAGACTTGCACCAGGCGAACGGTCTACCCAACGGGAGGCCCTAGCCACACGGTATTTCCATTTACATTTCTTACAACAAGAGCTGTACAGTACGAAGTCAAAGGACTATCCCACAGTAAATGCGAAACATTTCCATGATCATAATCGTTTGATGGGAGGTGAGACTCCTGTTTGATGTCAGGTGTGTTTTTGAAGGGTTATGTAACAGATGGGTATGTAAAATTTTGAGATTCGTTTGACGATCAAGAAGATCCTTATTTCACCTCTCTTTTCAGACATGAGTACGTGAGAATGTAGCACTTGGATTCCGCCGATAACAAAGCATGTGAGAGGTGTTGACGTTTATCTCATTAGACATCAGTGCTAATCTTTACAGAACCTACAGTTCAGACAGGGAGTGGAACGATTCACATCTCATGTAAGGACCTCAAAATGATTCACATGGCTCTGAGCACTATGCGACTTAACTTCTCAGGTCATCAGTCGCCTAGAACTTAGAACTAATTAAACCTAACTAACCTAAGGACATCACACACATCCATGCCCGAGGCAGGATTCGAACCTGCGACCGTAGCGGTCGCTCGGTTCCAGACTGTTAAGGACCTCAGTAAAGTGTCGTAACACCATGGCTTGGTATGTTTTGCACAAAGAATAATGAAATCACACGTCTCCACTGGATTTCTAAATCAGACGTCGAAATATCAAGAGCAAAGACTCAGTTCAGAGGCATGTAGACATTTATTTTGCGAAATATTAATGCTAAACTTTACAGATCCTATTGGGAAAAAAGCGAGAAGTTCAATATAATGAATAGCCCTCACCAGTGAAATTTAAAAAGTCAGAGTAATTGATCATACTAGCATCTTCTATGTTGTTCTCTTCACAGTACACAACAGTGCCCCACCACGCATCAATTGAAAGAGATCAAAACAATTTCTGGACAGTGTAACGCAAATTTCATTCGCTCATCCAGCACACACCCAAGCCAAATTACACAACATTGTGCTTCAGTCAATGAAAATTTTACCGAATGAATTGAATTTAGCGCCATACCACTACATTTTCGTCTGGACTACACATAAATGTCCTTATCCTAACAAGGTGCCTACGACTTCATTCGATACCTGCTTGTCATGCAGTCTAATATTGATCATGCTATCGTCTTCCTTTATAGAAAATGTCATTGCTGAAGTCTGTGTGCATGTATTTGTTGTAGGATAGAAGAGGGCAAGATCAGAATTCAACACAAATAACTGCTAAGTTCAACCCTCAAGCACTGAAAATGTACATCAGTAACAGAAATACCATGCAGTAAGCGATTCACATCTCACTTAAGGACCTCACTAAAGTATGGTTACTCGATGGTTTGGTATGCCTGATGCAAAGTATAAAGACACCAGATGTTTCTACGGGATCTATGACATCAGAATCGAAGATGGCGATGCAAAGTGGCTAGCTTGGAACACTGGCTCTATGACATTGTAATATTTGGAATACTGGGACAAGCCCTGTGACGTCAGAATACAAGATGGCGACCGAACATGGCGACTGGGGGCTTAAGGGTGCAGTGCTTGATGTCAAAATCCAAGACTTGAAATACTGGCACTGGCTGTGTGATATCACAATCCAGCTCACACCTGCTACGCTATTTGTAACAGAGTGGAATTCTAGCATATTGGCCTCAGTGAGGTATGTGGTCATGGCATACTGCTTATCCCAGTTTTAGTTTGTATCTCTCCACTTTATATCTTAAACAAACACTGGGGCAGGAAAACCCTCTCCATCCTGAGCAGGCTCACTTCCCCCAGCCCAATTTCACTTGTGCTGTGCTCCAACAATTCACCACACCCTCTCTGACATTACAGTTTCATCAATTTACCCCTCCACACCTGTTACTATAAGTTCAATTGTGGGAAAGTCCACTTACCTCAAGTTTAAAATGATGGGAAGTCTGCTGGCTGAAAACTATATTCATTCTAATTTTAAAACTGAGTAACCCACTTATGCAATCTGTATGGTGGTCAAACACTCGACTCTATTCTGTGTCGTTGGAGGAAGGAAAGAGTCATCCAACAGTCCTTAAACAAACACTAAGCTAGCAAGTTTCACACACTATGATCGCAAGAGGGAGAAACTACCACATTGAACACCAAATCCAATATTGATTCTCTCTGACGCAAAACATTTATAGGTTTCTAGAGGTGTATAACATCAAATCTTTATGAAATTCACGTCCAATTGTGGATTGGAAATTATGGTTCTCTAGTTTGGGGCAGTATGCCAAAATTCCACTTTGTTATAAAAATATCCCCACAAGTTGTAACTGGAATGTGAGGCCATGGAGCTGTGCCCATTTGCACTGGTCACCGTGTTGTATTCGAGGTCAGCCATCTTGAATTCTAGTGTTACACAAAGGCAGTGCTCATATACCAAGTCTAAGACTGTGCGTCACAGCATTCCGAATCAGCCAGTAAGACAATACATCATCTTGAATTCCCACCAATTTATACTTAGGACAACAGCCCTACTCTAATATGTGACACTCTAGCTCATTTGGGCTAATTTTTTAATTTCCAGCCAATATTTTGAATTTCCTGCCAAAATTTTAATTCCTGCCATTTTATACTTTGGGCAAGATGGGGGAGGGATGAGTGGGGTGGGGAAATCCAGTGACAGTAGGGGGACAAGGGGGGTGCCAAACCATTTAGTTAATGTGGGTTCCCTACATCAGGGGCAGGTATGCACTCAGGGGCAAACCTATTAATCTCCTTTGATTGACAGGTACTTAACCTATTGTTCTCCTTTTATTGGCAGGTCCTTAGCCTATTGTTCCCCCTGCAATCTCCCACTCCCCTCCCCCCCTCAGCAAGGAAGTGCCAGCCCATTTTGTTAGTGCAGGTTGCCTACATCAGGGGCAGGCAGGCACTTCGGGGGCAACCCTATTGTCCTCCTTTTGGTTGACTGGTACTTAACCTATTGTTCTGTTAAGTGCTTTTCCATGTCACCCCCATTTCCTTTTGATTGACAGGCATTTAACCTGTTGTCCCCCCACCACCTCCCCTCTCCCAACCCCTCCCCCCTTGCTGCTCAGGTACACTCTCACTCTTATCAATTTGATTGACTACTTAATTAAATTGATCAATTAGTTAACCTTTCTGGTGGGAAAGTGTCACACCCCCTGCCACACCCCCATGGCAGGAAGTTCAAATAAAAAATGTTCAAATGTATGTGAAATCTTATGGGACTTAACTCCTAAGGTCATCAGTCCCTAAGCTTACACACTACTTGACCTAAATTACCCTAAGGACCAACACACACACCCATGCCCGAGGGAGGACTCGAACCTCCACCGGAACCAGCCCAACAGCCCATGACTGCAGCACCCTAGACCACTCAGCTAATCCCGCGTGGCGGAAATTCAAATTCCATCAGGACAATGCAACCTCTATAACTTAAGTAAGTGGTGGGAAGTAAATTTAGGTCACATTGACTACTTAATTAAATTGATCAATTAATTAACTTCTCTGGTGGGAGAGTCCCACGCACCGCTGGGAGGGGGGGGGGGCAGTTTAAATACAATTAGGACAATGCTACCTCTACTAACCTAAGAAAATGGTCGGAAAAAAGGGCACCTCCACTAACCTAAGTCATCCGACAGCCACCTCTTCCTAGGAATTGGCGGGAAAAAGACTCAGTTGATAGATCATTTGGAGGGTATTCGATTGTAGTGTATGGAATATTGTTTAAACAATTTAGACATTGTGTGGAATATTGTTTATTTATACTATTTATGGGACTCAAGGCATTGTATGGAATATGTAGAAATTGGTGGAGATGAAGGATCTCATAACAGGAAATTCAAGGGTATATTGTTTATTTATAAAAAAAACAGTTTGTGGGGGTTGGATTTGTCTTGCTCATGGCATTCCCACCAGAGAGGTTAACTAATTGATCAATGTAATTAAGTAGTCAATCAAATTGATAAGAGTGAGAGAGGGCCTGTTCCAGTAACTCAGAACTGAAAGTGTACCTATAGCAGCGATGGGAGAGGGGGTTAGGAGAGGGGAGTGGGTGGGGGACAATAGGTTAAGTGCCTGTCAATCAAAAGGAAATGGGGGTGACATAGAAGAGCACTTAACAGAACAATAGGTTAAGTACCTCTCAACTAAAAGAAAATGGGGGTGATATGGAAAAGAACTTAACAGAACAATAGGCTAAGTACCTGTGAATCAAAGGAGAACAAAAGGTTTGCCCCCTGAGTGCATGTATGCCCCTGATGTAGGCAACCTGCACTAAAAAAAGTGGCTCATCACTCCCTTTCTGAGGGGGGAGGGGAGTAGGAGAGGGTGAGGGGAACAATAGATTAAGTGCAGTGACATGGAAAAGCACTTAACAGGACAATAGGCTAGGGACCTGTCAATCAAAGGAGAACAATAGGTTAAGGACCTGTCAATCAAAGGAGATTTGCCCTTGAGTGCATACCTACCCCTGAAGTAGGCAACTTGCACTAACTAAATGGCGTGGCACCCCCATCCTCAGGGTGGGAGGGGAGTGGGAGGGGGCAGGGGGAACAATAGGCTAAGGACCTGTCAATCAAAGGAGAACAATAGGTTTGCCCCTGAGTGCCTACCTGCCCCTGATGTAGGCAGCCCGCACTAACAAAATGGCCTGGCATCCCCCTTGTCCCCCTACTAGTGACTCATTGATAACATCTTCAGTGATCTGCTTTGCACCAGAACTATTCTTTCTATACCACTGGTACAGCGTTGGTTTATGATTTATAATGACTCATTCGTTTGATAACAGTCATAAAATTTTCACAGAATACTGACTTTATTGCAAGACTTATAGGTAGTAATTTTGGAAATCTGTTGCAGCTTATTGTAGATATGTTGCAGTCACTACCACATAACCTTCCTGACTATCGTTTTTGTATGGGCTATGAAAATTTCATCAAACACTTTTTGGACTACATTTTCACTTACCTTTGGCCTCCCAGTGCGTCTTTTTCCTTAGTAACGTATCTAGTGTCGCAAAATTTTTGCAATACCTTCGGACTGATGTGGCAGGGGTACACAATTTTCAAATCGCCTTACAGCACTACACTCTCTTTGCCTTATTCAAACACAAACTTGCTACGATGGGACAATAATGCTGTCATGCCATAATAACAACTTTTTCTGTCAGATGGTATATGCAATCTAAGCTATCCTCAGAAGTCAAATTTTCCTTTTTGAGGATGCGGTAAAATAAATTATTTGTGTTCGGTGCCGGCAAAAATACGATCTTATAAAACAATCAAATAAATTATATTTGTTTGTACAGCGATGGACATGAAATCCGTTGTATGAACAATAAGCTAAGGACCTTCTGTTATGTCAGGTTACACGTCTCCCTAGTACAGTGATCAAAGTGAAATATCAGCAGAATCACCGCAAACAGAGGTACAATGGGTTCTCTTTGTCATTCCCACCGGATAAAGAGTCGTTCAGCATACTGGAAAGCGAGAACCACGAGTGTTCCGGGGTTCATTAGCTAGCTGTATGGTGTGACGTACTTGATCTGATTACTAGTACTCGGGCACGCTAGAACGGGATGGTATTATCGGCATGCACTTAGTCGCCTCTTCATATAGCCTAGCATCACACTAACTACGCAGCAATCGTTCTGATGTCAACGTTACACTGAGCACGCCTCGCTCCCCTTTTACACTTCTGGTGAACAGTCGCTCGCGAGTATGTTGGATTTACTACAAATCATTCTCCCTCCTTCCCCCTCACGGGACTGCACTCTTATTTTTCACGACTTCGCTGATCAGTGCTGCTTTTAATAGAAAAATATATAGTCATAAAGGATGTGTTGTCTTTGCTTGTATGAAATAGGTTGGTGTATCGTCAGCTGTGTAGCCTTGAACAACTTTCGTTAAATGTTGTCGTACTCTTAAATGCAGTTTAATTTTTTTTTTCGTCTTCACGTAACACTATGTTATCAGGGCAGTAATATTATTTGTCCTCTAACTTCTATACTCAGAATGGCCAAGCTAATCTTGCAGCTTGTAACGTTACTAAGGGTAATGACAGGTTTACATAATGCCTAAATTAACTAGCAATATTTTATGACCTGCAATGGATGTGATTAACATTTACATCTGTATCTACATAGATAGTCCGCAAGCCAATGTACGGTGCGTGGCGAAGGGTACCCTGTACCAATACTAGTTATTTCCTTTTCTGCTCCACTCGCAAACAGAGCTAGGGAAAAACGACTATCTATGAGGGTCACTCCAAAAGAAATGCACACTATTTTTGTAAAAATACAATTTTCATTCTACGTGTGTGAAAGTTTTAGTGTGTAGATACATCCTTCCCGCTTGTTCTCAAACTTAGTTAACCTGTCCCCATGAGTGGCACCGTCACAGCATGTCTTCAAGATGGCTGCTACACTTGACGTTCGTCAGAAGCAACGTGCTGTCATAGAATTCCTGTGCTGTGAAAACGAGACAGTGGGAAACGTTCACAAGAGGTTGAAAAAGGTGTATGGAAATGCTGCTGTCAATCGCAGTACAGTTAGTTGGTGGGCAAGCAGGCTACGTGATGAAAGCAGGCACTCCAATACTGAAGATTGTCCTCGCAGCGTCAGGTCTCGTACTGCACACACTCCAGACAATGTGCAGAGAGTTAACGAATTGGTGATTGCTGACAGACGCATCAGAGTGAACGAATTGTCACGCTACGTTGGGACAGGGCAAGGAAGTGTTTGCAGAATACTGAAAGTGTTGACGTTAAAAAAGGTTTGTGCCAGGTGGGTTCCCAGGATGCTGACAGTGGCTCACAAAGAAACAAGAAAAACGGTATGCAGCGAACTTTTGGAACAGTACGAGAATGGTGGAGATGAATTTCTTGGAAGAATTGTGTCAGGTGATGAAACATGGCTCCATCATTTTTCACCAGAGACGAAGAGGCAATCAATGGAGTGGCATCATGCAAATTCACCCAAGAAAAAAAAATCAAAACCACACCCTCTGCTGGAAAAGTTATGGCTACAGTGTTTTTCGATTCCGAAGGACTCTTGCTTGTGGACATAATGCCAAGTGGGACCACCGTAAATTCTGATGCATATGTGACGACACTGAAGAAACTTCAAGCTCGACTGAGTCGTATTCGACCACATCGGCAAAAGCAGGATGTTTTGCTGTTGCATGACAATGCACGACCACATGTCAATCAAAAAACGATGGAAGCGATCACAAAACTCGGATGGACAACACTGAAACAACCGCCTTACGGTCCTGACCTGGCTCCATGTGACTATCATCTCTTTGGGAAACTGAAAGACTGTCTTCGTGGAACAAGGTTTGAAGATGATGACTCTCTAGTGCACGTTGCCAATCAGTGGCTCCAACAGGTTGGTCCAGAATTTTACCATGCGGGTATACAGACGCTGGTTCCAAGATGGTGTAAGGGAGTTGAGAGGGATGGAAATTATGTGGAGAAATGAAAATATTGTTCCTAAAAGATGTATCTACACACTGTAAAACTTTCAAACATGTATAATAAAAGGTGGATTAAAAAAAATAGTGTGCATTTCCTTTGGAGTGACCCTAGTATATGCCTCCGTATGAGACCTAATTTCTCGTATCTTATCTTCGTGGCCCTTACGCGCAATGTAAGTTGGCGGCAGTAAAATCGTTCGCCACTGCTCCAAAGTTTATCAATACGTTCTTCGAATACAACATCGCCTTCTCCCTCCAGGCATTCCCATTTGAGTTCCCGAAGCATCTCCGTACCACTTACATGTTGTTCGAATCTATCGGTAACAAATCTAGCGGCCCGCCTCTGAACTGCTTCGATGTCCTTCAACACTCGAGCAATATTCAAGAATAGGTCGCACCAGCAGTCTCCTTTACATATGAACCACACTTCCCTAAAATTTTCCCAGTAAACCTAGATCGACCATTCGCCTTCCCTACAACAGTGATCGTTGCATTTCATGGAGTCTTGCAACGTTACGCCCAGCTATTTGAACGACGTGACTGTGTCAAGTAGTACACTACCCATGCGGTATCCGAACATTACAGGTTTGTTTTTCTTACTCACCCACATTAACTTACATTTTCCCACATTTAGACCTAGCAGCCATTCATGATGCCAACTAGAAATTTTGCCTAAGTCATTTTCTATCTTTCTAGAAATCACTCAACTTCGACACCTTATCGTACACCACAGCACCACCAGCAATCAACCGCAGAATGCTGCCCATCCCGTCTGCTAAATCATTTATGTATGTACAGGACAACACCAGTCCTATACCACATCCATGGGGCACCCTAGTCTCTGATGAACACCAGCCGTCGAGGACAACATACTGGTTTCTATTACTTGAGAAGTCTTCGATCCACTTGTAATCTCCCCCTCACTTATCGACCTCAATGACAGTAAAAATTAGACCACGTGCACCTAATGGAAATTTGGGAAAGCAATCGTCACTGAAGTTAATTTGTCGGTAAAGAGAGAGGAAAGGGTTACATCTAAATGAAAGGAAAAATGCAAATGAAACTGGTGGAAATTAATTTTGAAAAAGGGTAAAGTTAGTAAAGAAAGTAAATGTGTGGTCATTATGTTAACAATTAACTGGCGTTAATTAGATATTTGAGATTTGGGGAAAATTACGGTCGCCAGTCCTATGGACAACTACTGTAGTAACTGAAAAAGAAAGGTTATTGCACATATAATTCGCACTAAAAGTGTGGCAACTGAAGGTTGACACGTGTTGTGTGAAAACTGAAAGTTTGTCAGAAGTAATAAATTTTGCTACATTCTGACTTAATTTAGCAAAAGAATTAATAAAACCGGAAAACTGAAAGTTAATTTAGTGACTGAAATTAATAGTGAGCTTTGTTTCTGAAGCACTACGAAATTCAGTAAAATAAGGTTAGTCTTGGGCTACCCCAACAATCATTTCAAAAGCTTCTTGAAGCTACACAATTTAGAAATAAGAGATTTAACTTTGAACTTGAATTAAATGATTCTGAACAATTAACAATAGTAAAATTTAGTACGTACCAAGCTGAGCTGCAGTAACAGGTAAGCTAAAATATGGTAACTAAACTCGCACTCTTAATTTGTGCTTGTGTAATCTAAATATTGTAGCCAGCTATGAATACCTTAACTGAACTTTGAAATTAAAACAGTGAAATCGAATGATATTACTTTAATGCGGCGTTTGAATTTCAACGACACTCGGGTTCATTCTGGAAAAGGATGGGACCCTGCTTGGTAACGCAATTGGAACAATGAGCAACAAAGGTTCATGCTAAGTTGCTGTAATTCTGTGAGGCAAATGGAACAATTTTAAAAGCTGAGGTCTGCCATACAGTTCTAAAACTTTATGTGCTTCCAGTCTTCCTTGTTGGCTGATTGAAGGTTTGAAGTCGTCGATCGAGGAGGTGGCGACAGTCACTCATTGTTGTCCATCGCTGTTGCAGAAACCAGATGTTGGCGCGCCTTCTTCTCGACACTGTCACCAGGCGAAACGGGCTCTTGATGTGCGCCAGCTAATGCTTCCCATCCGCGACACCGTGTCAGAAACCCTCATAGCAAGTCGAGCACAATTACATGCTGCCAAACCCCGAAGCGCGGCAACTCGTGGGAGTGTCGCACAACACACCTGCTCCACTGCCCTACTCCCTCCAGACTCCCTCTGCCCGCGCACCATGCGGCAGAGTTAACCTTACCAAAGATCCTTAACACTTTGGTTCTCCACACGACCTATCGATGTAATCGTTCGATAGCATAGTTTTCCCTAGGCCAGACCCAGCATAAAAATACAAATAATACTTACAAAACAAACAAATTATACATCGACATAAATGCGTAATTTTATATATATATATATATATATATATATATATATATATATATATATATATAGTAAATCAATTACAATATATAAAGACACAGAAATGTCATATCTTCAGGTAACAAAATAAGGAAGAAAATTTATAGTACAATAGACGGAAATAGGAGGATATGCATTACCGGCGTTACACACTCATAATCTGTGAATTCATTCCTTATGCTCGTACTTTGGTTAACAACATGCAGTGGGGCACTGTGTCCAATGGTTTCCGGGAATCTAGAAATACAGAATCTGCCTGTTGCCCTTCATCCATAGTTCGCAGTATATCATGTGAGAAAAGGGCACGCGGTGTTTCGCACCGGGGATGCTTTCTAAAACCATGTTGATTCGTGGACATAAGTTTTTCACTCTCAGGAAAATTTATTATATTAGAACTAAAAATATGTTAAAAGATTCTGCAGCAGACCGAAATTAGGAATATTGGTCTGTAATTCTGCGGGCCCATTTTACACTTTTTGCATACAGGAGTCACCTGTGCTTTTTTCCAGTCATTTGGGACTTGGTGCTGTGCGAGAGATTCCCGATAAGTGCAAGCTAGGTAAGGAGTCACTGCCGTAGAATACTCTTTGTAAAACTGAATTGGTGATTCTATCCGGACCTGGTGACTTATTTACTTTCAGATTTATTACTATGTTATCCATACTGGAGTCTATCCGATGGTCAAATGATGGTATGTTTGTGCGATTCTCTTGCGTGAACGGTTTCTCGAACGCGAAATCGAGAATGCAACAACCTCTGCTTACTCAACGTCTTCTGAATTTTGTTATGAAACCGTGGCTGGTCTTTTACATCCTTTATCATCTTACTACGCATGTAACTCTCCAGACCACGATGTGCAGTCTGCTTGAACTTTCCCCATAATCCCTATACGTCTATGTTACTGGAACTAAGTGACGTTAATTCAATCTCTAAGTGAGATGTTAACAACTGCTTGTCTGTTTTGTCTAGCAGAGACACTCTCTTTGACTGATATATTAACTTCCGTAACCATAGTTGCTATAATGACATCAGGATCGCTAATCCCCGTTTAAATACTGACAATGTCGATAAGATCCAGCCTGTTTGTAGCTAAAAGGTCTAACTTGGAAGATATTTCCATTGCTGATGAGCTAGCTACTCAAGGTAGTTTTCGGAAAACGTGTTGAAAAGCATTTCCCACGACTGTCTGTCTGTAGCACCCAAAATGAACCCTTAGACATCCCAGTCTATACTCGGTAGGTTAGAGCGAGGTAGCGCAGTAGTTAGCACACTGCATTTGCATTCGGGAGGACGACGGTTCAAACCCGCGTCCGGCCATCCTGATTTAGGTTTCAGTCAATTCCCTAAATCGCTTCAGATAAATATCGGGATGGTTCCAATTGAAACGTCCCCTTAGAAAAATTAATAAATTATTGTGCTGATAAACCTCTTACATTATGATTTTCAAACAGCTGAGCAGAACTGAACGTACTCAGACATTTCGCTCTTTACCTATTCTGATCAACACTAAACTGACACACAATATTTTTAGCGCAACGCAATCTGACTTTCAATAATCCCTAAAAAAGAATGGCCCTGACTAACAATAACCTATACCTTTCATGAATCACTTACCTCACAAAAATCTTCGTTACTCGAACTACTGCAATACAACGAGCGCCACTACTGCCAGCTAAATAAAAGATTCAAACTACGGAAGGCACTAACTACTGATAGGCATAGTTAGCAAATGAAAGATTTTAATAGAGAACAAACAATGCATTTACCTTAATAGTGTTCAAAAGTCATATTATATATAGCAGTTCATGACATCCAGTCTTACAAATTTACTGTCTCTGATGGACACACGGCCTGATCTTTCGCTCTCAAAACTCCGCCATTTCTCTCCCCACATTCACCAATGCTGGCGGCTCACCTCCAACTGCGCAACGCTACGCGCTGTTAACAGCCAACTGCCCAAAACTACAATAGCATATACTCCAACAATGCAAACCAGCCACAGCCTTCACACAGCACAGTCAGTGATTTTCATATAGAGCACTACGTGGCGTTACCAACATAAAAACCTAAACAGCCTACTTACACATTGAAAGCGCACGGCCGATTTCCTCCCCATAATTTCCACGTCCGGTGGGACCGATGACCTGGCTCTTTGGTCCCCTGCCCCCCCAAAGCAAGCAACCAACCACCTTGATAGTTTAAAGTCACCTCCAACTAATATAGCATGATCTGGGAATTTGTGCGCAACTGACCGTAGACTTTCTTTGAATCACACTAGAACTGTCACAGCGGAGTCGGGTGGACGGTAAAGACAACCAGCAAATAACTTGGTTTCACCTACATCTATTATATGCGACCAAATAACTTCACTGTCGCACCCCACTTCGACCTCAATATAAATAATTTTGTCATTTGCAATAAACACGCCCCCTCCGATATACGTTCCACGACTCAGTAAATATCTCAGAGCTTTCCGCTTCGAGTTTCAGCCAGCTCTCGGTCACAAGTATAATTTGAGAGCAAGAGCTTTCCTGGACGGCAGTAAATTCGGGAGCTTTGTTACGAATACTTCGACAGTTTACTGATAAGATTTTGCCAGTCGAAGTGTCTTTACTCTTAACGTAGTCTGACTTCCCTCGCTGCATATCGACTGGTGAGTGTTCATCTGATCACCGCAAACTACTCTTCTTATAGAAAGCCAAGTTACTTCGACTCGATGATCTTCAGTTTTTATCTTCCCCAAATATATAGTTACGGTAATATTCTTCATAGTCCTTGAAGTCACAGATTCGCCCAATTGATACGTTTATAGAGAAATACGCGTATACAAATGCCGTATTTCAATTGGAAACCTGTACTTGCAGAAGAACGCTTGGATACATGAAAAAGACAGAAAAGTGAAATTAAATGAAAAATCACAACTATATGTTTGTAAATAGTTAGATAAAAAATGAGCTGCCAAGACTCATTAGAGATCTCCTCCCAACATACATAAAATTAAATAATTTTCTTTATACTGTAGACTACTGATGATGTGTAGTATGAACGGGGAAAACGTGTTTGTTAGAAACAAATAAAACATCAAGTGACAAAAGATGAAATTTTCTTATGTAAATGATAAACTAAATTTAACTACAGATGTACTGTGAACCCGTGAGTGTGAGTTATCGAGCAGAGAACTGTAGAACTATCCTTCATAGGTCAGGGGTGCATTACGCAAAGGAAGCAGCCACCTGGGTAACAGACAACTTGTGAAGTACACAAGGGTTTTTTTTTAAGGCTAGGCGGTAGTCCGCGGTATGCTGATGAACACTTTCCACTCGACACGCAGACAGCGAAATTATACTTCGAATGTCAAAATTTTATCAGTATGTTGTCGAAGCACTCATAACGAAGTTCCCGAATTTACTGCCCTCCAGGGGATTTGTCACGCTCAAATTATTCTCAGGAACTGGAACTGGCTGAAACCCGAAACAGAAACCTCTGAACTATTTCACGAGTAATGGAACGTATGGAAAGACAGATTAGACGCCATAGTAGGAGAAGTGTTCATTGCAGTCGACAAAAATATTGTCTCTAGTGAGGTGGACTTCGAGTGCGACTGTGAAGCTATCTGCCGGCCGGGGTGACCGAGCGGTTCTAGGCGCTACGGTCGCAGGTTCGAATCCTGCCTCGGGCATAGATGCGTGTGATGTCCTTAGGTTAGTTAGGTTTAATTAGTTCTAAGTTCTAGGGGACTGATGACCTCAGAAGTTAAGTCCCATAGTGCTCAGAGCCATTTGAACCATTTTGTGAAGCTATCTGGACGCGTATAACAGGTCTAGGTGAAACCGAGTTAATTGCTGGATGTTTTTACCGGCCACCCAATCCCACCGTGACCATTTTACAGTCATTAAAAGAAAGTCTACTCTCAGTAATGCGGATATACCGAGATCATGCAATGCGAGTTGGAGGTCACATCAGTCTACCGAATATAGACTGGGACGTCTACGGATTCATTGTAGAGCGTAGGCCAGGCAGTCCTGTGAAGTACTTTTGAACATATTTTCTGAAAACTGTCTTGAACAGATAGTTAGGTAACCAACACCAATTGAGATATTTTAGACCTTGTAGCTACAAACAGGCCCGACCTTAGGTCAGTACAGAGACAGCGATTGATGATCATGTCATCATAGTGACAGTGGTTACTGAAGTTAACATGTCAGACAAGAAGACTAGGAGAGCATTTTTTACAGAAAGAGCAAATATGCAGTTGTTAGCATACCACGCAGATGTTAGCATACCACTTAGACAATGAACGGTCATCATTTAGTTCCAGTTTAATAGACGTACAGGAATTATGGGAAAAGTTTAAATGGATTGTAAATCACGCTCAAGAGAAGTACGTGCCGTGTAAGTGGATTAAGGACGGGAAAGACCCACTGTGGTTTAATAACAAAATTTGGAAAATGCTGAGGAAACAAAGACTGTTGCATTCTCGGTTCAAAAGGGAACACGCAAATTATGATGGGCAGAAGATATAAGAGATTCGTGCTTCTGTTAAAACTATCATCAAACCTTAACAAAAGATGTTGCAAGAACCCGAGAAGATTCTGTTCCTACCTGAAGTAAGAGGGGAAGAGCCTTATCCAGCTGTAGGTCATAACAGAGTGTAGCAGACTTTTAGCAGAGAAACTCAGTGTAGGTCGGTACCAAAGAGAGTAGGAAGAACAGAGTCTTGCTTCTACATAGTAGTCATGGGAGGAGTGTAGTCGAGATGATATAGGACAAATTGGGGACAGTGTCCTCGTCACAAGTATTGTGAAGCCAAGTGCTAGCCTCAACCAGATGACAGATGACATGGAATTTGTGCAAACGTTTTGGAAAAGAGGATCAGGTTATCATAGTTGGTGGAGCAGGGAACAGCCTGGATAAGAGCAGTAATTACAGCATTAGAGGTGACTTGGATGAAATAGGAGTAGCAACTACACACACAAATGTGAGTTTTGTGGAGGTCCTGCAGCGCCATGACCAGCCCTGAGTGAGCCACTTGAACACTGAGTTGAGCAGGCTGCTGATGACTGAAACGAAATCTCATATGAGTGCAGTTACAGCTGCTACAATTGGGAGATGGGAATATATTAGACATGTATCTATTATCAAAAACAGTCTTGATCACAAATTATGTATTCCGGTGACTGGTTTCGACCACAACTGTGGTCATCTTCAGACCAATGAGCAAGAACCTCCTTCTGGTTGTAAATCACTACCACCAGAAGGAGATTCTCGCTCATTGGTCTGAAGATGACCACAGTTGTGGTCGAAACCGGTCACCAGAATAAATAATTTGTGATTAAGACTGTTTTAGATACTAAATATTACTAATAACATTGATCACTGATTGCTCCCACAACGTATTCAAAAGTAATAAATACTAGAGATGGCCTACACCTTAATAGGAGAGGGAGAGATAGGTTAGCTGAGCTTCTTGCATACAATATACGGGGGACACCATCATATATACCAAGATTCCTGTGGTTACTGATATCAGAGGAGCATCTTGTTTAGGCTAGAATCAGGATTCAAATGGTTCAAATAGCTCTGAGCACTATTGGACTTAACATCTGAGGTCATCAGTCCCCTAGAACCTAGAACTACTTAAACCTAACCTAAGGACATCACACACATCCGTGCCCGAGGCAGGATTCAAACCTGCGACCGTAGCGGTCGCGCGATCCCAGACTGAAGTGCCTAGAACCGCACGGCCACACCGGCCGGAAATCAGGATTCAGGTACCCTATTTTGAAAGAAGTGAAAATAACAAAAGAGTCCCATAAAATACTTAATAATGCACAGAAAAGTAAGGTCAGCTTATTTAATCAAAATATTAAAAGATTGAGTAATGACGTAGAAGTGCTTCTCGTCTGTTTAGAAAATTTAGAGAGCTCTGAAAAGATAGACATCCTGTGCCTGTCTGAGCACCAGATAACCACAGGGTTAGATAAGTTATGCATCAAAGATTACACTACTGCAGCTTACTCACACAGAAGTAACGTGGGAAAAGGAAACAGAACACAAATTCAGAAATATTGAGACAAGTATATTTTGTAGTGATCATCACTTAGAGATGTATGCTTGTGAATTAATGCTGAAAAATAGTTAACTTTTAATAGTTAGCGTATATGATCCCCACAGGGAAATTTTGAACTGTTTGTGAGGAATCTGGATTCCTTATTGTGTTATCTGTCAGGCACTAGCAAGTAGTTAACAGCTTACAGTGACTTCAATTTCGATTTCCTAAGGAATTCTGATAGAAAAAAGATCTGGAAACCTAACTCAGATTCTAAAAACTGATCTCAGTAGTAATATTTCCAACATGTGTAGATAAAGAATGTAGGACCCTAACTGACAATGATTTCTTTGATGAAGCTCAAAGTAGGAAAATAACTGTTTACCCAGTAACAAATGATCTCTCTGATCATAATGCACACTTAGTCAGGATAAATAATACAGCGCCGAGTATGGATACTCCTCAGTGGAAATAAGCAGGAATATTTAATGAATCCAGGACAAATGTTTTTAAGAACAGATTACAGGAGATGACAGATGATGTAATTTATAATAAACCAGATGCTAACATAAAATTTAATCTATTCTATGACAAATTTATATAATTGTTGGAAAACAGCTTTCTGTATAAGCTAATCAGAAAGGACACTGAACAGCCACGTAAGAAACCATCGATCACTAGAGAGACTAAAGCATCTTGTGAAAGGAAAAGGAAAATGTATCTTATGGTAAGAACAAGCAGAGATCCTGCAGTAGCTGCACACCACAAAAATTACTCAAAATTACTAAGAAAGGTTATTAAAAAAACCAAGGAACGTGCACACAACGTCAGAAATCAATACTTCCGAGCCGCGTGGGATTAGCCGAGCGGTCTAGGCGCTGCAGTCATGGACTGTGCGGCTGGTACCGGCGGAGGTTCGAGTCCTCCCTCGGGCATGGGTGTGTGTGTTTGTCCTTAGGATAATTTAGGTTAAGTAGTGTGTAAGCTTAGGGACTGATGACCTTAGCAGTTAAGTCCCATAAGATTTCACACACATTTGAACATTTTTGAACAATACTTCCGACTACAGAATTAGAGCTAGTGGAATGTAGTGAAACGAGAGACAGGATAATCAAATACAGAACTTGAGAACATCACTATTGAAGTGAACGGAAGGGCTGTAAATGATGAGTCACAGGTACCAAATGCATTTAATAATCATTTCTTAAATATAGCAGAAAGCGTAGGGGCAAACAGTTCAAGAGCAAAATCACAGCAATATGTTAAAAACGTCACTTCCATAAAATACAATCATACGAATGTATCAGCAACTTATCCTTCTGAAACTAAGGAAATTAACATTCTCTAAAAAATGAAAGTTCATCGAGTTTTGATGATTGTTTCCAATAGAGTACCAAAAATCTGTTTCCATTTCTTGTCAGAAATGTGTAATGCATCACTAACTCAAGACATTTTTTCAGAGAGAGTGAATTATGCCATTGTTAAATCCCTCTTTAATAAAGGCGATAAGAGATATGTCAATAACTACTGACCTGTTTCACTGCTGACATCATTCTCCAAAATTTATGAGAGGATCATCTATTCTAGATTAGTATCTTATAAACAATAGTATCCTGAGCAAATTATATTTTGGGTTTCAGAAGAGTTGCTCTACTGAGAATGCCATTTACATATTCACTCATCAGATTTTACAAGCATTAAATAATAAAATAGCACCGATAGGTATTTCCTGCGACCCCTCTAAGGTATTTCACTGTGTCCGTCACAGTATTCTCCTAGGTAAAGTGACGTTTTAAGGGACTGATGGTACAGCCAAACAATGGATAATGTCATACCTAACCGAAAGAATGCATGAAGCTGCAGTTAGTAACTCAAGCAATATATTCCAGAGACATAATTCTGACTGGAAGGAAAATCACGTATGGTGCTCCCTAAGGTTCAATATCAGGTCCACTACTGTTCCCCACATACGTAAAAGACCTTCTGTCTAGTATACAACAAGCAGAATTAGTTCTTTTTGCAGATGGCACTAGTATCGTAATCAGTCCAAGCACACTTAAAGAAACAGAAATGGTAAACAAAGTTCTTAAAAGTGTCATTACTGGTTTTCTGTGAATAGTCTCACCCTCAGTTTGAAAAAGACACATGTTCAGTTCTGCACATCTGGAAGTACTAAATTGTAAAAAACGGCTTTTGGAACTCCTAAAACAACTTAGTTCAGCGACATCTGCACTTGGAATCATTGCAAATCTTGCAGTAAATTGACATATTTTGCGTATTTTCATTCAATAATGTCATATGAAATAATGTTCTGGGGTAACTCAACTTTAAGAAAGAAAGTCTTCATTGCGCGAAAACGTGTTGTAAGAAAGACATGTGGTGCTCACCCACTATCATCTTGTAGGCGTCTGTTTAAGGAGTCGGGCTTTCTGACTGCTCCTTCACCGTGTATTTATTGTCTCTTGAGTCTGTTGTAAGTAATTCACTACAATTCAAAAGGAACGACGAGGTACATAACTACAATACCAAAAGGATAAAAATGACATGCTGGAACAAAAGTTTTTTATCACTTACCCAGTGATATAACATGTCTAATAGACGGCTAAGTAAAATCTGATAACAAACTGAGAAAGTTTCTCATTGACAACTCTTTCTATTCCATAGAAGAATTTCTATTACATAAAGTGTAAAATCTTTCTTTTTGTAAAAGAAAAAGACCACAGTTAGAAATGTTCAGAATGTAACGGTATGTATGAATTCATTTGCGATGTGAACGTAAAATAACCTGTTCCATATCAATACGATCTACCGTGCGAAATGATCCACGGAACATGGAACTAACTAAGGTAAAATCGCTAAACAAATCGAAGGCTTCTATCCAGTCACTCGTTGCCCAGCCTGGTGCGGGAATAGAAGATAGCAAACGGAAAGCTGAAGTTTTAAATTTCGCAACTAAGAAATCATTCACGCAGGAGGATCGTACAAACATGCCATCGTTTGATCGTCGCACAGACTGCCGTTTTGAATACATAGCAATAAGCATCCCTGATTTAGAGAATCAACTGAAACAGTTGAAAACGAATAAGTAGCCAAGTCCGAATAGAAACGCAGTTCGGTTTTACAATGAGTACGCCGCTGCATTGACCCCTTAAGTATTCTGCATTTGTCGCGAATTTCTCGTCCAGAGTAAAGACTGGAAAAAAGCGCAGGTGGCTCCTGTATATAAGAGGGGTTAAAGAATGGATCCGCAAAATTGCAAACCAGTATGCTTAACATCGGTCTGCTGCTGAATTCTTAAACACATCTCAGTTCGAGTATCATAAATGGTTCAAATGGCTCTAAGCACTATGGGACTTGACATCTGAGGTCATCAGTCCCCTAGACTTAGAATTATTTAAACCTAACTAATCTAAGGTCATCACACACACCCATGCCCGAGTCAGGATTCCGGACTGAATCGCCTAGAACCACTCGGCCACAGAGATCGGCCCCGAGTATCATAAATTTCCTGGAAACGAAAAAGATTTTGTCGACAAATCGGCCCGGATTTAGAAAGCATCGCTCCAGCGAAACTCAGCTCGTCCTCTTCTCGCACGATATACAGCGGACCATGGATGAACGTCAACAATATTCCTTGTTCTCCTAAAAGCGTTTGACACCGTGTCCCATTGCAAAGTTTTAATGAAGGAATGAGCATTGTAGGTTTCTAGATATGTGAGTGGACCTTTTAAGTAATAGAACCAAGTACGTTATCCTCGACGCGTAGTGTTCATCAGAGAAAGGGTATCGTCATGAGGTCTCCAGGGAAATGTGATTGGACCGCTTTTTTTCTATGAGGGTCACTCCAAAAGAAATGAACACTATTTTTGTAAAAATAGAGTTTTAATTCAGCATGTGTGTAGTTTTACAGTGTGTAGATACATCCTTCCCGCTTGTTTTCAAACTTAGTTCAACCTGTTCCTGTGAGTGGCGCCGTCACAACATGTCTTCAAGATGGCTGCTACACTTGACGTTCGTCAGAAGCAACGTGCTGTCATAGAATTCCTGTGCTGTGAAAACGAGACAGTGGGAAACGTCCACAAGAGGTTGAAAAAGGTGTGTGGAATTGCTGCTGTCAATCGCAGTACTGTTAGTCGGTGGGCAAGCAGGTTACGTGATGAAAGCTGGCACGGCAATATTGAGGGTAGTCCTCGCAGCGGCAGGCCTCGTACCTCTTGTGGACTCTTGCTTGTGGACATCGTGCCAAGTGTAACCACCATAAATTCTGATACATATGTGACGACACTGAAGAAACTACAAGCTCGACTGAGTAGTGTTCGACCACATTGGCAAAAGCAGGATGTTTTGCCGTTGCACAACAATGCACGGCCACATGCCAGTCAAAAAACCATGGAAGAGCGATCACAAAACTCGGATGGACAACACTGAAACACCTGCCTTACAGTCCTGACCTGGCTCCATGTGACTATCATCTCTTTGGGAAACTGAAAGATTCTCTTCGTGGAATAAGGTTTGAAGATGATGACTCTCTTGTGCATGCTGCCAAACAGTGGCTGTAACCGGTTGGTCCAGAATTTTACCGTGCGGGTGTACAGGCTCTGGTTCCAAGATGGCGTAAGTCAGTTGAGAGGGATGGAAATTATGTGGAGAAATGAAAATACTGTTCCTAAAGGATGTATCTACACACTGTAAAACTTTCAAACATGTAGAATAAAAGATAGATTTAAAAAAAAATAGTGTGCATTTCTTTTGGAGTGACCCTCGTATATATACATAAATGATCTGACGGACAAGGTGAGCAACAATCTGCGGCTGTTTGCTGATAATGCTGTTGTGCAGGGAAAGGTGTCGTAGTTGACTGAATGTAGGAGGATATGTAGAAAAATGTAAGTTCATGCAGATCAATAGGAACAACAACCCTGTAGTGTTAGTACACAATATCAGTAATGTGCTGCTTGACAGTCACTTTGTTTAAATATCTGGGCGCAGCATTGCAAATCGACATGAAATGAATCGAGCATGTGAGGCTTGTGGTAGGGATGGAGATTGGTCGTCGTCAATTTATTAGGAGAATTTTAGGAAATTGTGTGTTATCTGTGAAGAAGACCGCATTAGAACACGAGTGCAACCCGTTCTTGAGTGCTGCTCGAGTGTTTGGATCCCTACCAGGTGGGTTAAAAGAAGACACCTAAGCAATTAAGAATGCGGGCTGCTGGATTTGTTACCGGTAGGTTCGATCAAAGCGCAAGTGTTGCAGAGATGCTTCGCGAACTCGAATGGGAGTCCCTGGAGAGTGGACGATGTTCTTTTCGCAGAACACCGTTGAGAAAACTTAGAGAACAGTCATCTGAAGCAGACTGCGGAACGATTGTACTGCCTCCAACGTACTTTCCGCGTAATAACCACGAAGATAAGAGAAATTTGGGTTCTTACGGGGCTAGCCGGTGTGGCCGAGCGGGTCTAGGCGTTTCAGTCTGGAGCCGTGCGACCCCTACGGTCGCAGTTTCGAATCCTGCCTCGGGCATGGATGTGTGTGTTGTCCTTAGGTAAGTTAGGTTTAAGTAGTTCTAAGTTCTAGGGGACTGATGACCTCAGATGTTAAGTCCCATAGTGCTCAGAGCCAATTGAATCATTTGGCTGTTACGGAGACAGTCATTTATCTGACGCTCTGTTTGCGAGTAGAACAATGGAGGAAATGAATAATAGTGTTGCAATGCACCCTCCGCCACGCCGCGTACTGTGGCTTGCGGAGTATGGGTGTAGACGTACTTTCGTATTGCACTCGTCTACAGGGCGCATTTTGTATGTAGAACACTAGGGAAAGCGTACAGGCCAGATTTGAGCTGTGAAGTGTGGACCAGGTAATCTGACAGTTGTGTCAGCAGCGAGATGAAAAATATATGGAGACACCAGGTTTGATTGCTACTAAAAGTTGGTGTAGCAAATAATTTTCATATTGCTCTGAACACTATGGGACTTAACATCTGAGTTCATCCGTCCCCTAGAACTTTGAACTACTTAAACCTAACTAACCTAAGGACATCACACACATCCATGCCTGAGGCAGGATTCGAACCTGCGACCGTAGCAGCAGCGCGGTTCCAGACTGAAGCGCCTAGAACCGCTCGGCCCCACCGGCCGGCTTTGGTGTAGCAGCTACTGTAAACATGACTAGACTGATTTAGGAAAGAAGGATAGGAAGAGGGAGTCAACTCACTCAGAAGAGCGACGAAAAGAAAATGAGAGATAAAATAACAGCTGGAATACGAAGAAAGGTAAGCAAAATGCAATACAGGTCTGCTAATTTGTTACCAGATGTTAAGCAGTTTTGCAGTCCATTCGAAATTGTCTCACCAGTAATGTTGTCGATAACATGCACAAACAATTAGGAATCTAAGAGTGTAATCCGATCATAATAGACGCCTAATTACATAGAGACCCGTGAGAGAGCGTCAGTGGCGAATGCCTTATTGAGAGATTCAGACAAGGTATCTGCACTGCGCGAAAAGTGGCAATTGACTCTAAATAATTAAAAGTGTGAAGTCATCCTGATGAATACTAAATGAAAACCGCTAAATTTTGGTTACACGATAATCACGCAAATCTAATGACTGTAAATTGAACTAAATGCGTAGGGATTAAAATTACGAATAATTTGAACTGGAAGGATCACATAGATAATTTTGTGGGTAAAGCAAACCAAAGACCGCAGTTTATTGGCAGTACACTTAGAAAGCGCAACAGTTCTGCCATAAGAGACTGCTTACACTACGCTTGTCCGCCCTCTTCTTGAGTACTGCTGTGCTGTTTGGAATTCGCGCCAGAGGGACTCACGAAGTACAGGACACCGGAAGAGTTCAAAGAAGGGCAGTTCGTTCTGTACTATCACGAGATGGGTGAGAAAGCGGCACAGACATGATACGTGAATTGGGGTGCAATCATTAAAACAGAAAGATTTAAGTGCTCGTTTTTCCCGCACGCCGTTCGACAGTGGAACGGTAGAGAAATAGCTTGAAGGTAGTTCGATGAACCCTCTGATAGTCACTTAATTGTGAATTGCAGAGTAATCATGTAGATGCAGATGTAGAGTGAGAAACCAGGATATTTTGCACAGAGAAAATGTATCATTGAATAACTGGTCGCCAACATACGACTGAGCACCGGACGTGAATCTAAAGAGAGACTCGTTCGGAACTGGAAACAGACGTAGTTTTACAAGTGGCAGTCGCTTATGTAATAAGCGATTTCTTTGAAGTTTGCGCGTGAACTATTGTTCCTGTGAAATTTCGGATCAAAACACCTTCAACCGTCAGAATTTGCAGTTCTTATTTTATTTCAGCAACCATTTTCAGTGCTACACTACGCCATCTTCTGGGCCCCTGACCGACGTCTGGGAAGTTCCACCTCTGCTCCCGTCAAAATAGGGACCAGCGTTCTGTGACTGGTATCCGTGGATTTCTTCTTGACACAACGATACCTTCGATCATCGAATGTTGTCATCTCCTGTTGCCAGGCTGCTTCACAGACTGAGGCTGCAGCCCCTTGCTCAGACAACAAGCTAATCGAGTAAGGAACGGTCCAGGAAAATAATTCGAGACAATCGTCGTCCCATCACGAATCACTCATCTGCGCGAAGCAGACTGCAGTGTAGTCTCTGGAGAGTCAGCGACTGTATTACAAGTTCGCTGTTTCCCTGCCGAGATGTTGAAAGCAGCCACCTTATTGAGTAAAAGGTAAGTCCTCAGTCACATTCCCCTCCCCCCGTCCTCTCCCCCCACCCCTAATGCACTTATGGCTGCGATATGCCATTGTGTAATATTAAACGCCACATGGAATCAACCAACACATTCGGAATGTGGAGACGTTATTCACTTTATTTCCAACAACCTTCAACTGTCACCATTTTACCATGTTTTTATTAGGTCGCTTTCTCCTCTGTATGAAAAAACAGTCTCGGTTGCGAAGTTATCTTTATTAAATAACGCATGGTGCTTGGTTAATTCTTCCTCAGATATTCTAAAAGAAAAGAAAAAGCAAGACTGTAATTATACAAAATTAAAAGTTAAGGGGCATGGTTGTAAGCTGCGCTAAATTTTTAAAATTTATTTTAAAAAATTTAAAAAAGAAATCAAAGTTCACGAAAGACTATTAGAGCGTTATACACAGAAGAGCGAAAGAAACTGGTACACCTGCCTAATATAGTGTAGGGCCCCCGCGAACACGCAGAAGTGCCGCAACACGACGTGGCATGGACTCGCATAATGTCTGGCGTAGTGCTGGAGAGAATTGACACCATGAATCCTGCAGGGCTGTCCATAAATCCGTAAGAGTACCCGGGGGTGGAGATCTCTTCTGAACAAGAAGTTGCAAGGCATCCCAGGTATGCTCAACGACGTTTATGTCTGGGGAGTTTGGTGACCAGTGGAACTGTTTGAACTCTGAAGAGTGTTCCTGGAGCCAACCTGTAGCAACTCTGGACGTGTGGGGTGCCGCATTGTCCTGCTGGAACTGCATAACTCCGTCGGAGTTCACAATGAACATGAATGGATGCAGGTGATCAGACAGGATACTTAAGTACGTATCACCTATCAGAGTCGTATCTAGACGATCAGGGGTCTCATATCACTCCAACAGCACACGCTCCACACCATTACAGATCCTCCATCAGTTTAACAGTCCCCTGCTGACATCCAGCGTTCATGGATTCATGAGGTTGTCTCCATATCCGTACACGTCCATCCGCTCGATACAATTTGAAACGAGACTCGTCCGACCAGGCAACATGTTTCCAGTCATCAACAGTCCAATGTCGGTGTTGACGGGCACAGGCGACGCGTAAAGCTTTGCGTCGTGCAGCCAAGGGTACGCGAGTGGGCCTTCGGTTCCGAAAGCCCAAATCGATGATGTCTCATTGAATGGTTTGCACGCTGACACTTGTTGATGGAACAGCACTGAAACCTGCAGCAATTTGCGGAAAGTGTTACACTTCCGTCACGTAGAACGATTCTCTTCAGTCGTCGTTGGTCCCTGTCTTACAGGATCTTTTTCCGGCCGCAGCGATGTCGGAGATTTTATGTTTTACCGGCGGTACACTCCTGAAATTGTCGTACGGGAAAATCCGCACTTCATCGCTACCTCCGAGATGCTGTGTCCTATCGTTCGTGCGCCGACTACAGTACAACGGTGAAACTCACTTAAATCTTGATAACTTACCATTGTAGCAGCAGCAACCGATCTAACAACTGCGCCAGACACATGTCTTATATAGGCATTGCCGATCGCAAGGCCGTATTCTGGCTCTGTATTTGAAGAAGCATGCCTATAACAATTTCTTTGGCGCTTCTGTGTTATTTCACCGGCTGATAGTGCGGTTAGTCAACGCGATGGTAACAAAACATCTAAAGGAAAAACCGTCGAACATGATACACTGGAACAAAACGAAGTGTATAAACCTAAAAGGATGAAAATCGGGGATAGATGTATGAAGGAAATCAGAAAGGGTAGGAAGGGACACAGACAAATAAGGTAACGGGAAATACCTTAATATATGTAGTCAGAGCCGACATGTGAAGAACAGCGTAGAGGCGCATGCACATTGAATGACCTGAATATCAGCTGTGACTAAACGGTCTAATAGACGCCCATAGTGAAACCGGAGTGCAGAGGAAAACAGTGTTTCCCGTGCTAGCGCGCTAGTAGGGAGGCAGGACATCAAAAAGTGCAAGCGTCGGCAAAACTTACATTATTCTAGACATAAGACTACAAGAAAAAGCGGCTACAGGTAATAAGTAAACGTGATTAGATAACACCTTAACTAAAATAAGTGATAGTGCGTAAGAGAAAAATTCAAAATGAATGAATTAAGATTAAGAAATACTATAAAACAAATGTTGCCATAAAAACAATTCAGAGGTTACAAATGGGTGTATGTAAAATATAAACAAAGTAGTTATAAGCATGAAAATAATCAGAGTGTTAAGTTTGTAAAGATACACTGTGCAAAATAAGGAAAAAACTGGAAGAATTTTAGACAGTTTTAAAACACGTATTATAAGGTAGCTGGTTTTCTTCCAGTGTATCTTGTTCAACACCCTACCAGCCAGTGAAATAGACTGTGTCGTTACCATTTTGTCAGTGTCAATTTGCTTTTATAAATTTTTTGAAACCATTCTTTAAAACTTTAGCGCAGCTTAGAACCATGCCCCTTATTTTGTAATTTTGTGTAATTACATCCTTGATTTTTCCTTTCCTTTAGAGCATCTGAGGAAGCTTGAACCAGGCGAAATGAGTTGTTTGTAATAAAGATTACTCTGCAACTGAGACTGTCTCTTCTTATATGATTGTGGAAACCGGTTACTGTACCAATCAGCCCACCATGGAATGGAATTCGCTTTCTTGTATGTCTGGCTGTCTGTCTCTTCAGCGAAAATTTTGCAATTGATTCTAATCTAACTTCTCGGTGAGCTACAGGCTTGAAATTTTAAGCATAGTTCTAAACTGGATGACAATGCAGTATTAATTCGCTTTGTTGTAGGGGTGGGGGTGGGGTGAAAAAGATCGGTAACGCCTGACGTTTTGTCTGCCCTGCAGGATCAGCATGTTGTATGGGTAGTATTGGAATACGTTCCAGGTGGTATACGAGCAGACGGTCACAGCTGAGCAAGGAGCAAGGAGCGGCGTGGGGGGGAGGGAGGGAATAGGAGATGTACAGAGAGAGGTGGAGGAAAAAATGTGTACAATGTATGTGACACCCATGTACATGAGCAAATCCGTGGGTAAGAAGTTAGTTTCTTTCTAAATAATTGTTTAAATGAAAATTATAATACCATCAAAATGTTTAAAATCCACTGTGAAATTTCATACGCACACAAGACTAACAGACAGAAAAAAGTAATTATTTAAATGAAAATAAATTTTTAATTTAACACATTTTCGAATTCGACTAAGAAGTATTATATTTCTGCTAGCCCCAAACAGATTCGTAACTCCTTACAGATAGTTCTGAAAATTTGTGCTTGTGAATTTTAAATAGCAATGACAATAATTGTAAAGGTTATAATGAAAAACATGGGGCATATGAAATAGATAACAGTGGGCCAACTATTCATTCATAAATTAGGCCTATGTACTGCTTGCACCCCATGTTTTTCATTATAAATCTTACGTGAATAATCGTAGCTATTAAATGTTCAGAAGTACAAATTTTCAAGACTATCTGTATGGGGTTAGGACCAGTATGGGGTCAGGAGAAATTATTTTACACTTTTTAGTACGATTTAGAAGCGTGTTACATTAAAATAGGATTTTTATTTGAATAATTATTGAATATCTACTCATCTCCAGGTTGAGCGACCATGACATAACGAAAAAATCCAAATGTCAGTATTACCAACGGAGGATGACATTCTTTGCTCTTAGCACCAGCACGCTAACATAACAGCTTAGCTCTCTCTAAAGCTTCTTCTACGACAAATCTTCATTATCAACATTCTCTCTACTTTTGAACGACGGCAGGATACTATTGGCTTCACGCAGTGTATCACCTGTCCCCCTCTTGACGTTTGTTTGAGAGAGCCTTTTGAGTGAAAGGAAGATTTTTATACAGTGCGCTGAGTGGTATGGTATTGACGCGTGGCGATTGTGAAATAGAAAGCAGTATTCAAAAATTTATATCTCAGCTGCTTTCAGTAGAAATTTGCTCGTTTTCTCTCGAAACTGAGGGATGATATAGTTGTTAGCCTCTAAGGTGTCTTTGAAACAGTAAGGTTTTCACTTATGGAAATGGATAAATCTAAATAGTGGCTGCAGTGTGCTCAAGCGCAACATCAGATATTTTGTTCCCAGTTGGGTAAAGGTGGCAAAAGCTATAACGTTTTGCTTTGCTTTTGACTTGAGCGTAGCTGCTCAAAATTCTGACTATTGCTTTTTAGTAATGTAATTTTACGATTTAACAACCTTTCATTCTGATGAAGATACCCCTAGTAGGTGTCGAGACATACGAGGTGCGACAATAAAGTAATGAGACTGATGTGAAAAAAAATGTTGCTTACCGTTTTAGTCAAATTTAGTGTTGTCTCCTTCAAAGTAGTTCCCTTCTGATTGCACACACTTTCTCCAGCGCTTCTGCCATTGATTGTAAAATTTCTGGAACTCATTTTCTGTAATATCCTCCAAGACCCTCGTCACAGATTTTTGGACATCTTGTGTTGTTTGAAAATGGAGTCCCTTGACCGCCGTTTTGACTCTTGGAAATAGAAAAAAGTCGCACGGAGCGATATCTGGTGAATTAGGTGGCAGTGGTAGTACTGAAATTTGTTTTGAGGTTAAAAATTGCTGTACTGACAGAGCAGTATGGGATGGCGCATTATCGTGATGCAGAATCCAGTTATCAGCAATGTTGGCACCGACACGATGAACTCTTTTACGAAGTCTTTCTAAAATTTCTTTGTAGTAATGTTGGTTAACTGTTTGTCCAGGAGGCACCCACTCTTCATGAACAATTCCCTTGGAATCAAAGAAGCACACAAGCATGCATTCACTTTTGACTTTGACACGCGAGCTTTTCTGGTCTGGGTGATCCCTTTAAGCACCATTGCGAACTTTGACGTTTTGTCTCTGGATCGTACTGAAGAAACCAACTTTCATCACCAGTGATAACGTGGTTCAACAATTCTGGATTGATTTCCGTTTGCTCTAACAGATCGGCTGCGACATTTTTCCGTGTTTCTCACTGTTGTGGTGTGAGATTTTTGGGGACCATTTTTGCACAAATCTTTCTCATACCGATATCTTCAGTTATTATTAGACGAACCGTTTCTCGATTGATGTTCAGCTCTTCTGCAATCATTTCCACAGATAATCTTCGATCAGATCGTACGTGTTCACGCACCCTGGCCAAGTTGACAACCATCTGTGACGTTGATGCTGCGGTCTTCATCTTCAACATTCGTTCTGCCTTCACTAAAAATTTTATGCCAATGAAAAACTTGAGCTCTTGACATAACCTCCTCTCCAAAAGCCTTCTGAAGCTTACTGTAAGTTTTCGTCGCGTTTTCACCCAATTTAACGCAAAAACAAATGGCATACCGTTGCGCAGTATTATGCGATTTCATTTCCGTGACGAGAGACACAAACATGTGTCAACGTATTACAGCACAACTCACGACTGAGCAGTTGCATCAATGTGCTGCTTGCACTAAAAGCAGCTTATAGACCAAGGTCAAAGATATTGTGCCTACACAAGCCTGCAGGGTTGCCACATCTTGCAAAGAATATCAGTCTCATTACTTCATTGTCGCACCTCGTAGGTCGATGTACCTAACGTTTATGTACAAACAGTTGGTTGTTTAATCTTATATTGAAACTAATATACGGTTGCCGAATAACAGCCTCGTTCAAAACTTGAAAAATCTTTGGTTTCATCGAGACCAAAGTCATTATCAGAGAAAACACGATGTGGTTCTTCCTTACTTGATCGTAGATGATGAAGCATTTGGGGTGGTGGAAACCTTAATGAGACCCTACGACTGAAAGCATCTGACTTATGAAATATACTGACGGAAAAAAATCACAACGGCAGGAAGGGGTCGTGCGACATAAACGATAGCCGGTTGGCGTGTTTCTACATCTGAAAGATTATACACATTAAAATTTCGCGCCATTCGCGTAAGAGTGGCGCTATTAGCACCACTATAAGGATGCGAATCAGGTTTGTTTCAAATACACGCTGTAACGGTCGTGAGCGTTAGTTATCTTTGAGATTGGACGTGGTGAGTTGGTATTAGCCCAGATCACGTAAGAAACAGATTGCCCGATCGCTTGGTCAAGCAGGCAACCCTTGTCAGGGAACGGCCACCAGGCGGCAATAGCGTCGAACCCTTACTTGTGGAATCAACCACTAGATGGCACTCTGTTCTGTGAAATATGTGGCAACGTCGGCCGAACGCGTGCAGCTTTCCACTACTTGGCGTCTGTGAAGTACAGCTGTTTCTGACATACCAGTGGCAGTGGATCGAGTCGTCATGTCGAGGGCCTGCGAGTATATCAACGGTGGAAGGAGTAGACGAACAAATCCTGAATTAAAAATGTTCAGATTTCCAGTCAAAGATAAAGAAAGGTTACGCGAGTGGATTTTAAATTCAGGTAAATCAATAAATTAGTTACGAGTAAGAATGAATGAAGAGCCCTAAGCATTCGATCCTATCTACATTTTGTCGATCTTATATTCTGATATAACGTGGCAGCCCTTTCTGTACAAGAATCATGTCATATAATTTTTAAATGAAATCTTTGCTGCAATCTGAACTTTTTTTTTGTTCAAAGACAAGTGTAGTAGAACTGTCTCAAAACTGAAAATTATAAAAAATATGTAGTTTATTCATATTGTATTTAAGTACCAAATAAAGATTCTTCGTTAGGATGCACAAATAAGTTTCATTGCCTTTCCTTGATCACTCTACCACGTTTAACTAGAAAGAAGTAATGTGTTAAAACTGAGAAAAACAGTACTGCTTGTGACAATAGTAGATGTGCTGACCGCAAAGTTAAGATGTTTACCATCACAGAATTTTTTTTACTCACAATATTTAAAGTTTCACAATTTTGTTTTTTTTTCGAAGATATCGTTGTTAAGTGCGTACATGAAATTATATTCGTTTACAACTAACAGTAAGCAAATGCAAAATGTGGTTATACTTAAGAATGCTTACAGAACTACTCAGAAAGGAAGCAAAATCTGTTTCTTAAACTTATTTACAGTCTCAATGTGAAAAATATCTTGTAGTTATAACTCACCTAATCCCTATACATACTTTATGCAAAATAAATAATTATGTCGGTAATGTCAGGACGCGAAACCCACTGCTCAGTGCAATATTTGTCAGTAAATTAAAGGATTATATTTCAAAGACGTTGAGGTTTTAAAAACTTTCTAGTGTTAACCTGCACGTGGAGATCTTTTTTACCACCATAATCCGTATCAGAAGAGCTGTATAACAAAGAGGAAATAGACGGCATGGAAGGCGAGTGTAAAACCTATGCGACTGCAATACAGTCTGGATTTAAACAGTAACTCACGAGAAATATTTGTGTGTTACTTTTCATTTATTTAATTTCGCATATGATTGTGAGAAGTATCCCTATAGTAGAAATAAACTTGGTTTGTAGGATTACAGGAGCTAATCTACATTCTTCGATTGAAAACTCGGGAAAAACCAAAGCCAATCATAGTCTACAATCAGCTGTGTGACGAATGCATTTCGCGCGCAACGCTCTAGCTGAACACGAATCAGCGTCATTCATGTCACCGAAGATACAGCGTTGCCAATTCCGCGACATGGACAGGTCAGTTAGCATTGTAGCGTCGCCTACGACATCTGTTGACCGACGGGAAAACTATTGTTACGGTTGCCTGTTCCGCCGTAAGGACGGTCAATCTGTTTCTTACGTGATCTGGGGTATTAGTGAAGAATGTCTTTAAGGCGACAAAGACGCCACTATCAACATCTCACTGATTTTGAACGAGGTCATGTAATAGAGCTACGAGAAGCTTCTTCTGCAGAAATACAGGGTGGCGCACGAAATGTGTTACCATTTTGTTTTTGAATATAAACTTTATTGTCAATACAATCTGAAGATTCGAGGGTTGGATTCCCTCACTTCCTCATCGAGGACTCGCACTGCCTGGGCTACTCTCAGGGTGTATCTTCGACGTGGAAGAGCCCCAACCGTGCTTGTCGCGTTGTTGCCCGTCTGCACGCCGTCACTGCTGCCCGCCGCCGCCGCCGCCGCCGCCGCCGCCGTCGTCTGTTCTTCGCCGCCCGGTGCTTGCCGCCGCCGCCGCCGCCGCCGCTTGGTCGCCGTCTGTCGGTGCTCGCCGCTTCTTCTGCCGCCGTCTCTCGGTGCTCGCCGCTGCCGCCGTCTCTCGGTGTTCGCTGCCGCCTGCAATCATGGACGCCCCAACTACCACCATCATCTACACCTCTCCTTCGCCTGCCCCCACTGTAACGTCATGGAGTGCTTCCTCTGGGATTCACCCATCTCATGCACCTCCCCTACTCACAGTCTCCTCCCCATCTATCTCCTCTCCATCGATGTATCCCCACCTGTACGTCACTCCTGCTCCTACCCCTGCTACTGCCCCTGCTGCTTCTCCCACTCCTGCCTCTGTCCCTGCTCCCAACTCCCCTCCCGCTCCTGTCGCCCGGCGAGACGACTTTCCCCCTGTCCCCCCTGCGACTACCACTGCTGCTTCCCCTGCCAGAGTCTCCACCCGCTGCGCCACAGTCGCCGCCACAGAGCACCCTACCCTCTCATCCGGTGCTACTGCCTCACAGGAGGGCCCTGCCTCCCACCACCTCCCCATCCATCCGGTCCCTCATCCCTCCTCCCAGGAAACACCCACAAAAAAAACTTCCAAATGGCCCAGTGGCGACCTTTCCTCTACTCCTTCCTCCAAAAAGCCACTGCCCGCCCCACCTCCCACTGACCCCACTATGGATACCACCCCACCTCCCTCCTCTCCAGCCCCCTCCCTGTATACCTTTGTCCTAGCCAACCCTGATCCGAAATTCCTGGATGCCCGCACCCTCACCCTTGAAATCCGGAAGTACATCCCCAATGCACCCATCACCCAACTTATCCCTCGCAGAGACTCTGTTCTCATCAAGTCTCCCTCTCCGTCCTTCAATACTGATCTCCTCCGGCGCCTTCCCCGCATCACCTTTGGGCCCCACGCATCCCTCACCCCATTCCTTACATCCTCCTCTCCTCGTCAACCCCAACCGCCTCGTCGTCCGCCGACCCTCACTGCCATCATCACAAAACTCAGCCCTGTGGTCACGGAGGCTGAGGTGTTGGCGGAACTGAATGCCCACCCCTCCCTGGAAGTCCGCTCTGCCCGCCGTATTTACAACTCCTCTGGCTCTACTTTCCTCATGCGTATCTTTACAGAGTCTACCTCCTCTATCGACCACCTCCTCACGCAGGGAGCCCTGATTTTCAACCGCCGCCACCTGTTGACCTGTCCCGTTCCCCTCCCCAATCCTACCGCTGCCAGCGTTGTCTTCTGTACAATGACCACCTCACCCAAAACTTCAAGAACCTACCCACCTGCCCCCATTGTAAAGCCTCCCACTTCCTCAAACAGTGTACCAACCTCGCCTCCACCCCATCCTGCAACACCTGCAATGAACCTCACCCCACCTATTCCTCCAAATGCAAAGCCAAGCCCCCTCCCACCAACCCTGAACTCACTGTCCCCGTTCACCCCATTGACCCACCCATCCACCCTAACAATTCCCTCCGCCCTCCCCCTACAGCAGAAGACATCATCCGGTTCCTCACTGTTGTCCTGCAGAACATCCACCCCTAACAGCGCCCCCACACACTCCAGCAGATTTCCCTCGCTGCCCGCTCTGTTTTCCACTGAAACACCTATGCCACATACTCCCGCAACCAGGCCCACTTTACCTTCACCCACCTAGACACCCTCGTTTAAGCCTCTCTCTCCCCTTCCTGCACCCTTCCCATACCCAACCCCATGGCTCGTCAACAGTATCGTCTCCTCTACCTCAACATTCACTAACTCCCTGCAAACAAATACCTCTTCATGCATACCCTCTCACAGCACCAGGTTGACTCCTTCATCCTTAATGAAACCTTCCTCCAACCCCACCATGTGGTCCGCATCTCCCCTTATCTCCTTCACCGCACTGACAATCCCCTTCCCCTAGCTCGAGGCGGGGTCGCTATCGGCCACCTCAGGCATCTCCCTGTCTGGGCACAACCCCTCCTCAATGACCCAACCGAACACCTTCTCCTCAGCCTCTTTTTTCCCTCCCTCACCGTCACCTGTGCCACTATCTATATTCGCCCCACAGCTCCTCTCCCCTTTGACTTCATTTCCCATGTTGACCGTAGCTTCTCCACCTATGTGATCGCCACTGACCTCAACATCCACAGCCGTGACCCTGCCACCCTTCGGCGGTGGCATCAGTTCCTTGCCACCCTCCATGGTGACCTTGATCCTCTCCCACAGCACACCCATCCTGAAAGTAACTCCACCCCCGATGTTATCCTCACTTCCCCCAACCTCCTTGGTCGCATTGCCGTTGATGTCCTCGATCCCGTCGGTAGTGACCATCTCCCTGTCCTTCTCACCATCTCCTCTACCCGTCCTGCCACTACAGCCACCCACCCAACTGCCCCTCCAAAGTCTGTCCATGACTACCACCGTGTCAATTGGGATGCCTACCGGGAATCCATTGCCTTACAGGTCGAAAGCCACCCCCTCACTTTCCACCACCCTGATGACATCACCCATGCCTCTTCCTTCCTTCAGAAGACTATCACTGACGCTGTGGAGGCTCATGTCCCTACCAAACTCATCCACCCTCACCGCCCTACGCTTCCTCCACAGGCCGTCCTTCTTCTGCGTGAATCCCGCAGGCTCTACCGCTCCTTCCTCTGCACTCGTGACCGGGATACTCTCACCCGCCACCGGCAATTACAGCGACATACCCGGAACCTCCTTACAGCAAAGAAACGCCGGGACTGGCGTCAGACATGCACACGCCTCAACTCCACCCTCCCTGTTAACTCCTCCAAATACTGGTCAGCCTTCCACCGCCTTACTGGTAGCCATCCCACCCCGCATTACCCTATCCTCCATGACGATCGACCCTTTCCTGACAACCTCAGTAAGGCTAACCATTTTGCTTCCCACCTATCCGAGGTCTTCTCCATTCCTGACGATCCCCATTTTGATTAATCCCTCTGCCCCACCGTCCTTGACTGCACTGACACCTCTGTCCCCCCGCTCACCCCTAGCTTCCAGTACTTGGATCGGCTACCCCCCTCCGACATCAACACTCCCATCACCATGCAAGACATCACACTCGTCCTCCGCTCCAAACGCAACACCGCCCCTGGTCATGATGGCGTCACCTACCATGACCTCAAGGAATCCCCTCCATCCTTCCTGTCTGTCCTTGCTACCCTGTACAATGTCCTCCTCTCCACTGGATTTTACCGTGACCTGTGGAACACTTCCCGTGTCCTGCTGTTCCCTAAGCCTAACAAACCCCCCTCTGCTACCTCTTCCTATCATCCCATCTGCCTCACCTCCGCGTTCAGTAAGGTCTTTGAGGCCATCGTATCCACCGCCACCTTAACCAGCACCGCCTCCTTCCTCTTACCCAATGTGGCTTCCGGCCTTCCTTCTCTGCTGACGACCAGCTCCTTAACCTTACCCATCTTCTTTCCCTCCACCTTAACTCCCGTCGCTCTGCTATCTTTGTTTCCCTTGATCTCCAGAACGCCTATGACCGTGTCTGGCATCCTGGGCTCCTTTTCAAACTCCAGACCTATGCTCTCCCCATCAAATTCGTCCGTCTTGTTGCTTCCTTCCTCTCCCATCATCCCTCCTATGTGACTATCCACAATTCCAACTCCCGTACTTTCTACCCCTCTGCCAGCGTGCCCCAAGGTTCTGTCCTTTCCCCTCTCCTCTATCTCCTGTACACTGCTGATATGCCCAAACCTCCCCCTCCTGTTCATCTTCTCCAGTTCGCTGATGACACCGCCTTCCTAGCCCTTTATCCTACCCTTCAACGGTCCCAACTTACCCTCCAAACCCACCTTGACCAATTCACCGCTTGGTGCAACCAGTGGTTCCTCTGTGTTAATCCCTCCAAGACATAGGCCGCACCACCCGCTCCTTCCGCCTCCATGATTTCTACCTCACCATTTATGGCTGTCCTATCCACCTCACTCCTACCCTCAAATACCTTGGCCTCACCCTCGACCGCCACCTCACCTGGACTCCCCATCTCCTTACCATCCAAAACAAAGCTCACAACCGCCTCCACCTCCTGAAACTCCTGTCCGGCCGGACGTGGTGTCTGCATCCTTTCACCATCCTCCACACCTACAAATCCATGATCCGCCCCATCCTTTGTTATGCCAGCATCGCTTGGATTTCCGCCCCTCCCCGGTTCTATAACGCCCTCCAAATCCTCGAATGCCATGCACTCCGCCTCGCCTTCCGCATCCGCCTTCCGTCCCCCCACGCGGATCCACTATGACCTCATTCCCTACCCCCACCTTCTCCTTTTCCTTGAACACATCCGCACACTATATATTGTCCGCCGCCTTGATCCCCCTCACCCCCTGGTGTCTCCCTCCTTCTCCACTCCCAACCAGTTGCCGCGCCTTTACCATTGTGTCCCTCCCTCTCTCCATCTCCACACCCTCCATCTCCTTTCCCAACACAACTTCCACGGTCTACCACACCCAGATGATGAGCTTCGCCCTGACATCTACCCTTCCTACCAACTCTAACCCCCTCTTCCTGCCTCCTCCTCAGGGCTCCCTCTCCTCCCCCTCACTCCTTCTGAGCGGATTTCCCCTACTACTCCCCCTCCATCTCTTGTGACTTCTTTCAGTGTCTCTGCGCTCCCTCCTGCCCTGTCTTCCCTTTTCCTCTCCCGCCCCATGTGTCTCCTGCCTCTTCGTGAACCCACGGTTGCCCCTCCTCTCTTCATCCCTCCGCTTCCCCAGCTGCCCCATGCTCTCCCCTCCTTTTCCATCCTCTCTGACCTTTCCCTCGGCAGGTCCCACCTGGTAGTTTTATTCTTCGTCGTGTGTGCTCCAAGTGGGTTTTAAGTGTGTTGTTTCGGAGTGTTTTTAATACTGTGGCCAACTTTTAACCTGTGCATCCGCATCCAGTGTCTTCTCTGTGTTTTAAGAATCGCCGACTGTGTTTTTTAACTTTCTGGTGACTTTTTTAACTGTCCCCAATGAACGTCTACATTCAGTGTGTTTTTACCTCCTTTTTCTCCCCTTACTCTGTTTTATGTTCCCCTTTTTTACCTCCTTATGTATGTATTAATTTATTCTTGTTTTAGTTATCATGTCACTCGGCTGAAGAGCGGCGGATTGTGCTGCTGACAGCCCTCCCCTGCCCATATGGGGCAGGGGAATGAAATCACAATAAAGAAAAAAAAAAATACAATCTGAAAGGAACATATACTACAGTGAAGAGCCGTCCATGGAGATTTGTTCTAACTCAGCACATGCTCAAAACGTCCACCATTTCGTTTCCTAACTTCCTTCAAACGAACACTGAAGTTAGTGATTACCCTACACCACATGTCTTCCGTAATTTCACTGCAAGCTTGAAGAATAAGTCTTCTGAGTTCCATTAAATCACGTGGACGTTTCGGGAAAATTTTTTCCTTTAGGTACCCCCAAAGAAAAAAAGTCACATGGATTGAGGTCTAAACTATTGGGGGGGGGGGGGGGGGAGGGCAATTTTGTCCGTCATTGAAGCGACTTGGAAACCTGAGTGAAATGATCCGCATGTCGAAATGCTCGTTTAAAAACTCCAGCACAGTATTTGCAGTACGTGAACTTGCTCCATCTTGCATGAACCACTGCGTGTTGAAGGGCAAGGCAGTAGCAAGAAGCTGTGGAATTTAATGGAGCTCAGAAGACTTATTCTTCAAGCTTGCAGTGAAATTACGGAAGACATGTGCCGTAGGGTAATGACTAATTTCAGTGTTCGTTTGAACGAAGTTAGGAAACGAAATGGTGGACATATTGAGCCTGTGCTGAGTTAGAACAAATCTCCATGGACGGCTCTTCATTGTAGTATATGTTCCTTTCAGATTGTATTGACAATAAAGTTTATATTCAAATACAAAATGCTAACACATTTCGTGCGCCACCCTGTACATGGCAGGGATGTAGTCACTGTATATGACTTCCGGCAGCTATGGTCACGAGAATGTACGGTCGCTAGAAGATTGGGCTCCGGACGACCACGTGGCACTACCGAGAGGGTAGACTATCGTGTTCGGCTTACGGGTCGGCCGGAGTGGCCGAGCGGTTCTAGGCGCTTCAGTCTGGAACCGCGCGACCGCTACGGTCGCAGGCTCGAATCCTGCCTCGGGCATGGATGTGTGTGATGTGCTTAGGTTAGTTAGGTTTAAGTAGTTCTAAATTCAAGGGGACTGATGACCTCTGACGTTAAGTCCCATAATGCTCAGAGCCATTTGAACCATTCGGCTTATGGCTCTGGCGCATTATACTGCATCTGCAGCAGCAGTCTGAGCAGCAGCTGGCACCAAACTGAAACAACGAATTGCACAAATCGGTTACTTCAAGGACAGCTCCGAGCCAGTGGCCCTGTAGTGTGCGTTCAGTGGTCAAGCGAGAGCTCGCTGGAGAGCAGGGTGCAGGTCTGTTGTGTTTTCTGATGAGAGCTGGTTCTGCCTTGGTGACAGTGATAGTTGCAGTCGGGGGCCGCAGACAACCTCTCTGCGTTGTAGACACACTATGGAGTTATGGTCTGCGGTGTGACTTCGTACGACAGCAGGAACAGCCTCGTGGTTATCCCACACAACCTGACTACAAACATGTACATTAAATGAAACAATAAGTTTACTGTTACCGGTCACTGTTCATTTATCTCCACGACGAGCTTCAAAGGTTTAAACATCCATCATCAGGTGGATTTACATTTGTTAGTGTGACATTTGTGTGTGTCTAGTGTTATGGAGGAACTTGTGGCACTTTCTAGTGGAGAAAACAAAACACTATTTCAGAACTTGGTTTTAGGTTTCATTTGATAAAAAATTAAACGTACATCTAAAGGTAAAAATAAAATAAATAAAGTAGAGTACCTCCAGTGGTCACAGGTTCCTTTCGCTGTCGTAACACATCACATGTACAAACACCAAACAAACCAAGCTGAAGCCATATTAAATGACAAAAATGACAATATTTACAATAGTATCATTTCTGTTTTCAGCAACTGCCTACATCATTAAAAATTGCGCACACACACACACACACACACACACACACACACACACACACACACATACTTTAATATTTACCATAAATATTTAGCTATGTTACCATGACAGCTGCCAAGAGTACAAGAGATTGACGTCGTTTACATATATATCATCACACCAACAGCTTGTACCCCTTGTCAGCTTGGAACTATATGTGCATCAACTACTGGCACAAGCTGTACATCCATCTGCATATTTTAAAGCATTAACCAATGTATTACCCCAACCATTAGGCAGTTATTACATATAACAGATATAATCTTAAGACCCTTTGCCATGTAAAGTTTGCTCTCATACAATCACTCTTTCCACCCACTCTCTCACGCTCACTTTCTCTTTCTCTCCCTCTGCCTCCAGCCTTTCATGTCTATCTGTTAATCCCATTCAAAATTGTTATTTATGTATAATTTTACCGCTGTGGCCAATATGATTATTGTACTTAAAATTTGTAACATTTCACCTTATTGTATAAACAAGTATGAAGTTTGAGCTATTTTAACATTTCACCTGATTGTGTAAACGAGTATGAAGTTCAAGCTATTTTAACTTGTCAAAATCGGATTTATACACCAACTGAAATATTTATTCCTACGCATGTGTTCGACACCTCAAAACAAACACCTCCAAATCTTAAAAAAATATTCTGTAATAATATACTTTGCGATAATGTTTTCTCTTCTGCTGTACGATCCTTGTACCCAACAGTTTCCAGACGCCGTATTTGTTTACGAAGTATGACAGTATACATGTGATGTGTTACGACAGCGAAAGGAACCTGTGACCACTGGAGGTACTCTATTTTATTTATTTTATGTTGACCGTTAGATATACGTTTAATGTCAGTAACAGTAACGGTAAAGCCTAACCTAAAATGTTCGCATTTAAACAGATATGTACGTCAATCCGGTGATTCGATCTGTTGTGCAGCCATTCATGAACAGCATTCCAGGAGGTGTTTTCCAACGGGATAACGTTTGCTCACATACCGCTGTTGTAACCCAAGATGCTGTACAGGATGTCGACTTGTTGCTTTGGCCTGCTCTATCACCAGATCTGTCTCCAATCGACCACATGTGGGACATCATCGGACACACCGAGCGGGGTGGCGCAGTGGTTAGACACTGGACCCGCATTCGGGAGGACGACGGTTCAATCCCGTCTCCGGCCATCCTGATTTAGGTTTTCCGTGATTTCCCTAAATCGCTCCAGGCAAATGCCGGGATGGTTCCTCTGAAAGGGCACGGCCGACTTCCTTGCCAGTCCTTCCCTAATCCGATGAGACCGATGACCTCGCTGTCTGGTCTCCTTCCCCAAACTAACCAACCAACCAACATCATCGGATGACAGCTCCAGCGTCATCCACACACAGCATTAACCGCCCCGATGTTGACAGACCAAGTGCAACACGCATGCCACTTCATCCCAAAAACTGACATCTACCACCTGCACAACACAATGAATGCTCTTTCGCATGCTTGCATTCAACATTCTGTCGGTTACACAAGATATTAATGTACCAGCATTTCACATTTGCAATGACTTATCCCGCTCTTACATTACTCTGTGATCTTGCAATGTTAATCGCTTAAATATCTTACCCAAATTTCTTTATTCTACATTATTTTTCGGTGTTACGATTTTTTTCCGTCAGTGCGTACACAGCACTCAGGACCGTGGAGAAAACATTAGGTAGTAAATCATGGGACGTGTTTGCGAGAAGATTGTCTGACGCAGAGAAAAAACAACCAGCACATCGATGTGTGTACATAGTAAGGTACGACATAGAAAAATATCTGCACTCATACCCGTTACATTATATATACTCAACTTAATGAGCGTGCGTTGACATGAAGTACATAAATGGCGAGCAGTTTGGAATACAGCACTTTATTGTTAACAACTATACTTTTGTTCGTATCACACGAGCCGCATGTTCAAGTGTATCTTCATCAACAATAGTTGGTAAATTTAGCCCTAACGTTATTTGCTGATAACGTGGGTCGTCCATTGTGCATAACATCTACACTTGTGAGATCTTAGAATCAAATCTCACAAGTGTAGATGTCGTCCACAATGGACGACCCACGTCATCAGCAAATAACGTTCGGGCTAAATTTACCAACTATTTTGTTGATGAAGATAGACTTCAACATGCGGCTCGTGTGATACGAACAAAAGTATAGTTGTTAACAATAAAGTGCTGTATTCCAAAATTGCTCGCCGTTTATATACTTAATGTCAACGCGCGCTGATTAAGTTGAGTATTAGATGTCTGAACGCGCGAATCGAAAACGCTGGTCAGATTTCCGTCATCTGAACTTAACCTGATGACTATAGCGTCGTGCTTGCTAACGAAGCAACAATAGTTTTTCTGTTTTCTGAACATTTCTTCTGACAAACTCCCAGGACAGTTATAGTCATGATTTTATGCAGAAGCTGTAGCTGAAGTGATCCTTGTCATTTTCTATCGGAAGATGAAAACCTGCGAATTTGCGCTACCGATAATTTCTGTGCTAATTCCAAATTCAACATAAGGGTGTCAAATAGTGTGATAAACAAAAGTGGTGCCATTTGTCAAAGAAATGACCGCACAGAGAAATAGAAACAACTGAAACCGTGTATCGATCTGATTCCTCCAACTCTCTACTCCTTCCCTTTCCAACCAATGTTGTATACCTACACTGAGGTGACAAAAGTCATGGGCTACCTCCTAAAACCGTCCAAATGGTTCTAATGGCTCTGAGCACTATGGGACTTAACATCTGGGGTCATCAGTCCCCTAGAACTTAGAACTACTTAAACCTATCTAACCTAACGACATCACACACATCCATGCCCGAGACAGGATTCGAACCTGCGACCGTAGCAGCAGCGCGGTTCCGGATTGAGGCGTCTAGAACCGCTCGGCCACAGAGGTTGGCCCTAAAACCGTAGCGGAGCTCCTTTTGCCTAGTGTAGTGCACCAACTCGACATGACATAGACTCAAGAAGTCGTTGGAAGTCCACTGCTTGAAGAATTGAATCATGCTGCCTCTATGATCGTCCATAATTGCGAAAGTGTTGGTGGTGCAGAATTTTCTGCAGGAACTCACCTCTCGATTACGTCTCATGTCGAGCGATCTGGGTGATCAAATCATTCATTTGAATTATCCAGAATGTTCTTCAAACTAATTGCAAACGATTGTGGCCCGGTAACATGACGCGTTGTCACCCATAAATATTCCATCGCTGTTTGGGAACATGAAATCAATGAATGATTCCAAATAGTCTCCAAGTAGTCGAATACAGCCATTTACATTCAATGATCGGTTCTGTTGGACCAGAGTACTCAGTCCATTCCATGTCAACACAGCCCACACCATTACAGAACCAGCACCAGATTGCACAGTGCCTTGTTGAGAACATGGAGGTCTGCGCCACATTCTAACCCTACCATCAGCCCTTAAATTAAAACTAAAAAAAACTAAACTCCTCCCGAACAGGCCATGAAGGCCCAACGTAACGACCGGACGCCGTGTCATCCTCAACCCACAGGCGTCACTGGATGCGGATATGGAGGGGCATGTGGTCGGCACATCACTCTCCCGGCCGTATGGCAGTTTCCGAGACCGGAGCCGCTACTTCTCAGTCAAGTAGCTCCTCATTTTACCTCACAAGGGCTGAGTGCACCCCGCTTGCCAACAGCGCTCGGCAGACCGGATGGTCACCCATCCAAGTGCTAATCCAGCCCGACAGCGCTTAGCTTCGGTAATCTGGCAGGAACCTGTGTTACCACTGCGGCAAGGCCGTTGGCCACCATCAGCCCTTACCAACTGAAGTCGGCACACGTCTGACCAGGTCACGGTCTTCCATTCGTCTTGGGTGCAAACGACATGATCACAAGCTCTGGAGAGGCACTGCAGGCGATGTCGCCTTGTTAACAAAGGCACTCGCGTCGGTCGTCTGCTGCCGTAGCCCACATTAAAACCACATTTCGGCGCACTGTCCAAACGGATACGTACGACGTACGTCCCACATTGATTTCTGCTGCTATTTCACAATGTTGCTTGTCTGTTAGCACTGACAACTCTACGCAAACGACTCTGCCCTCGGTCGTTAAGTGTAGACCGTTGGCCACTGCGTTGTCCGTGGTGAGAGGTAATGCCCGAAATTTTGTATTTTCGGCACACTCTGGACATTTACATCTACATCTACATTTATACTCCGCAAGCCACCCAATGGTGTGTGGCGGAGGACACTTTGCCTGCCACTGTCATTACCTCCCTTTCCTGTTCCAGTCGCGTATGGTTCGCGGGAAGAACGACTACCGGAAAGCCTCCGTGCGCCCTCGAATCTCTCTAATTTTACATTCGTGATCTCCTCGGGAGGTATAAGTAGGGGGAAGCAATATATTCGATACCTCATCCAGAAACGCACCCTCTCGAAACCTGGCGAGCAAGCTACAGCTCGATGCAGAGCGCCTCTCTTGCAGAGTCTGCCAGTTGAGTTTGTTAAACATCTCCGCAACGATGTCACGCTTACCAAATAGCCCTGTGACGAAACGCGCTGCTCTTCTTTGGATCTTCTCTATTTCCTCCGTCAACTCGATCTGGTACGGATCCCACACTGATGAGCAATACTCAAGTATAGGTCGAACGAGTGTTTTGTAAGCCACCTCCTTTGTTGATGGAATACATTTTCTAAGGGCTCTCCCAATGATTCTCAACCTGGTACCCGCCTTACCAACAATTAATTTTATATGATCATTCCACTTCAAATCGTTCCGCACGCATACTCCCAGATATTTTACAGAAGTAACTGCTACCAGTGTTTGTTCCGCTATCATATAATCATACAATAAAGGATCCTTCTTTCTATGTATTCGCAATACATTACATTTGTCTATGTTAAGGTTCAGTTGCCACTCCCTGCACCAAGTGCCTATCCGCTGCAGATCTTCCTGCATTTCGCTACAATTTTCTAATGCTGCAACTTCTCTGTATACTACAGCATCATCCGCGAAAAGCCGCATGGAACTTCCGACACTATCTACTAGGTCATTTATATATATTGTGAAAAGCAATGGTCCCATAACACTCCCCTGTGGCACTCCAGAGGTTACTTTAACGTCTGTAGACGTATGTCCATTGGCAACAACATGCTGTGTTCTGTTTGCTAAAAACTCTTCAATCCAGCCACACAGCTGGTCTGACACTCCGTAGGCTCTTACTTTGTTTATCAGGCGACAGTGCGGAACTGTATCGAACGCCTTCCGGAAGTCAAGGAAAATGGCATCTACCTGGGAGCCTGTATCTAATATTTTCTGGGTCTCATGAACAAATAAAGCGAGTTGGGTCTCACACGATCGCTGTTTCCGGAATCCATGTTGATTCCCACAGAGTAGATTCTGGGTTTCCAGAAACGACATGATACGTGAGCAAAAAACTTGTTCTAAAATTCTACAACAGATCGACGTCAGAGATATAGGTCTATAGTTTTGCGCATCTGCTCGACGACCCTTCTTGAAGACTGGGACTACTTGTGCTCTTTTCCAATCATTTGGAACCTTCCGTTCCTCTAGACACTTGCGGTACACGGCTGTTAGAAGGGGGGCAAGTTCTTTCGCGTACTCTGTGTAGACTCGAATTGGTATCCCGTCAGGTCCAGTGGACTTTCCTCTGTTGAGTGATTCCAGTTACTTTTCTATTCCTTGGACACTTATTTCGATGTCAGCCATTTTTTCGTTCGTGCGAGGATTTAGAGAAGGAACTGCAGTGCGGTCTTCCTCTGTGAAACTGCTTTGGAAAAAGGTGTTTAGTATTTCATCTTTACGCGTGTCATCCTCTGTTTCAGTGCCATCATCATCCCGGAGTGTCTGGACAATGTGGATCTCGGAACACTGTATTCTCTAACGATTTTCGTGATGGAACGTCCCATGCAGCTCGCTCCAACTACCATTCCCCGTTGAGAGTCTGTCATTTTCCGTTGTTCTGCCATAATCACTGTGGAAACCTTTTCACCTGAATACAAACGACATCTCCGCCAATGCATTGCCCTTTTATATCTAGTATACGAAATACTACCGCTATATACGATATAATATATATGTGTATATCGCTATCCAGTGACTTCAGAACTTATTTATTTATTTATTTTATTTATTTATCTCTTGTTCCGGTGATCCATGTTGTGATACTATCACAGGATATGGAACGTGTCAATTTTACAAGCTTTTGGCCAGAATTTATGGTAATGCATAAAACAAAACAAAAACAGTAAACAGTAACTTAGGCCCTACTAAAAAAAAAAAAATACATTTTAGAGATAGATAGAGGTTACAAAACAAAAACAGTAAACAGTAACTTAGGTCCCACTACAATAAATACATTTTAGAGATAGATAAAGATTACAAAATAATAAGTGTTACAGAGAAATAAATACTGCATAATATATGTTAACAATAAAAATATTCGGTATTACAAATTCAAATTTGGGCATACATTTGCAATTTACAATACAAGAAATCTTAAACACTGTAGTTCAGGAAGTCTTCTATTGTATATAATGATCCTTGCAATAGGAACTGCCTTAAGGTTTTTTTAAACAAGAGATCACCATCTACCAAACACTTAATTCTTGAACGGAGGGCATTAAAAATCTTACAGCCACTGAAATGGACTCCTTTCTGCACCATTCTTAAATTTGGCTGTTCATAGTGGATATCATGTTTCCTTCTAGTATTGCGACTGTGATATGCACTATTCAGCTTAAAGATGGATTTTTTTCTTTCCTTATGAAGCACATCAAAGAGAATATATATTGCGCAATGGATGTAAGTATTTCAAGCTTCTTAAAAAGATACCTGCATGTGGCTCTAGGACGGACTCCACACATGATCCTTATGGCTCCTTTTGTACACACAGTACTTTTTTAGCCAGTGGCTAATTTCCCCAAAATATAATTCGAAATGACATAATTGCATAAAAGTAACCATAATACGCTGACTTCATGGTTTCCATACTTCTATAAGAAGAAACAATGCGCATTGCGTATGTAGCTGAACTTAGTCTTTTGCTTTGATCCAGGATGTGGTTTGACCAATTAAGTTTGCTATCAATATGCAAGCCTAGATATTTTGAGGAATCTACACTGGTTATTGTCTGCTCACCTATTTTTACTACTATTTCCTCATATTTGGATGTTGTGTGGAACTGAATGTAGTTTGTTTCACAGTAATTTAAAGGAAGACCATTAATGTTAATGGTTAATTCATAATACGACCTCGATACTTGAGCAGCGGCGTTTTGGTTGCTGGCGTTTCGCCAGAAGAGTATAGAAATAAGACTTCAGATAGCCAAAGACGTGTAATATGCCTGCAGGCTCTCATTTATAACCACAACTTGAGCAACGCTGATATTATGCAATGAAGCTGGCAAATCTGCTGAGAAGATGTTCAGAATTAGCTGCTAAGCTCTCAGACGGTTTTGCGGTGCTGCTTCGCCGACCAATAGGCCCGCCGCCGGAGCAGTCGTAGGAGGCAAGCCGGCAACCCTCATTAATTTCCCGCTGGTCGCAGCGCCGCGTTAGCTGATTGCCGTGCCAAATCCAGGCGCAGCATCTCCGTCTTCGGCCTAGCTGCTCATCGACCGTAATCCGCCCAGCTATGACGTCATAGTACGCTATTGAACGGGTGAGAACCCAGGCCTTCTGGGCACGGGGCTCCCGGCCTAGCGCCACCGATCTGGCGAAATGGAATCGTGTTCACGAAGCTGGACACAGCCCGCACAGTGTGTTCCCTAATAACTAAATCGATTCACGACTAAATTCTTCCATCAATCGGAACGAAAATCGTAACTGATATAAGGTTATCATATGTTTTCTGGCACTGTAAATAATTCACCTTCATTGTATTGGGACACAGATGAATGAGCGCGCTGCGCGAGTAGTGAATAAAATCCTTGACTCTGTGTTCACGTTTATCTGTGGTTCGCTTGCTCGCCTGTCACTTATTCAGCGCTGGGGCATACTTATTTGAGACATAGTAGCGAATATTTTAGTATAGAAAATGATCTGATATTTATGAAACTAATCTGAACTAAAACTAAACTCCGCCCGAACAGGCCATGAAGGCCCATCGGTACCGACCGGCCGCCATGTCATCCTCAGCGCACAGGCGTTACTGGATGCGAATATGGAGGGGCATGTGGTCAGCACACACCGCTCTCCCGGCCGTATGTCAGTTAACGAGACGGATATTTGTGAATCAGAGAGGCATTATCTGGAATACTTCATTATGGAGATGAAAACTTGTTTGTAAACCTGAGTTATTGATTCCGTTGATGGAGAAGATATTTTTGCAGGAATTTTTCAAGGTAACCAATACATGCGCAGGAATAAAATGTTTGTGTGTCAAAACAATTGATTGAAGGAAATTTTTGTCCCTCTGATAACTAATCACATTCATGATTAGTGTTATTTTTGATCTCTTTGTTTTCATCGTCGCAAATAACGCAAATGGTTGGAACCTCTGTAATTTGTGTATTGAGAGAATTTCGTAACTGTTAGGGTCTTCCTAACGCTGTACAGTTTTTTTGACAATAATCAGAGTCCAATGTTTCAAGCACGACTTTCTTTAAAGTAAAACCCTCCTGCATCATTCTTAGTCAAATTCTGAATATTTTTGTCGTGTGTGCGTTGCACCTTACGTCACATGACGCCGTAGATGCTTCTGACAAGCAAAAAACAAATTTTGTAGCGAGTAGTTTATTTTTCTTTAGCTGGTGCATCTGCTGATTTCTATTGGCTTTCGAGAATGCCAGTGCACCAGACACAAAACAACACGCTGAACACGAGGTAAGTTACTTTTATTTCAGTGCAGATCTCACTTTATCAGGTACTGTGCTAAACAGAGAGATTAGTTTACAGTGGACATCGTAGGTAATCTCAAACTGTTATTATTCTTCTGAGCAGAGCAGTATTTTATTTCTGTGGACCTTTCAAGTCAGAAATAGCACTTCCATTTCCGCAACTTTCTAATGAACTGTACTGAGTTTCTGTTAAGTACTTTTCACTGAGTACACAATTATTTATTTTTGACATTTAATTAGATTAGTTTTCATTATTTCAAATTCAGTATTTTATAGATATGAAGTTTTGTTTCACGGCACTGTTCGCATGCGCAACGTAGGGCCATCAATAGTCAGTATTGCCCAGCAGTTGAATACGATAATTAAGCATACGTTACACGAGGAGGAAGTTTTTGAAAAAAAAAAGGAATATTCAGTATTTTCATTTATTGATAATTTTTATAGAGAACTTACACTGAAAATTGGTGTGACGCAGCTGCGCGTAGTTAATTCAGTTTACATTTAGAGATAGTAGCCCAACAGCGCTTTACACACAAAACTATAATCTATTAGATTAAGAGAAAACTCGTAGCTGTTTAATCCCTCTATTCCGTCATTGATTGTGTAAACCAATGGTGTGTTACTCTTTCTGTAATAGCGTATAATAGGGACACTCACTTTTTGGAAATTTGTGGTAAGGTTCTATGGAACCAAACTACTGAGGTCATCGGTCCCTAGGCTTACACACTAATTAAACTAACTTACACACACCCATGCCAGAGTTAGGACTCTGATCACCGACAAGGGGGAAGCCGCGCGAACCGTGACAGGACGTCTACGACCGCGCGGTTACCCCGCGCGGCACGCTCACTTTTAGTAGGCAGTATAAGCTGGGGCGAGTAACACTATCGCTACTTAACATTGCGGCAGGTTTTACCGTCAGTCCAATGCGAGGCGATTGTATGGTTGAACTGTAAGACGGGCGTGCAGACAAGCATCGTTGCGAAACCGTTATTTCAGCAATTCGCGAACAAGAAGTTATAAGTATTGATACACTCGTTTGTTACGCTGCCTCATGAAGAGAAAACACTGGTTCAATGCAGAATAATCGAAATGAACTCAATTAAATTTCGGACGGTATCCTTTGAGATGCGGAGAGTAACATTGTTGAATATGATCATTATTTTAATAGAGGAATTATACACGTAAAGGTAATCATAAAAATTTGCACATTTAAGTGGGTACCAAGAAATATTTAGACGGGTTGAACATAGCAAACGAAGAAAATGTTATGTAAAGGGAAGAGGAAGCAGATGAAGATGAGATGGGGGAGTTGATATGCGAAAAGAATTTCACTGTGTACTGTAAGACTGGAAGGTATCAGATAGATTATATAATGGTAAGACAGAGATTTAGGAACCAGGTTTTAAATTGTAAGACATTTCCAGGGGCAGATGTGGACTCTGACCACAATCTGTTGGTTATGAACTGAAGAAACTGCAAAAAAGTGGGAATTTAAGGAGATGGGACCTGGATAAACTGACTAAACCAGAGGTTGTACAGAGTTTCAGGGAGAGCATAAGGGAACAATTGACAGGAATGGGGGAAAGAAATACAGTAGATGAAGAATGGGTAGCTCTGAGGGATGAAGTAGTGAAGGCAGCAGACGATCAAGTAGGTAAAAAGACGAGGGCTAGTAGAAATCCTTGGGTAACAGAAGAAATATTGAATTTAATTGATGAAAGGAGAAAATATAAAAACGCGTTAAATGAAGCAGGCAAAAAGGAATACAAACGTCTCAAAAATGAGATTGACAGGAAGTGCAAAATGGCTAAGCAGGGATGGCTAGAGGACAAATATAAGGATGCAGAGGCTAATCTCACTAGGGGTAAGATAGATACTGCCTACAGGAAAATTAAAGAGACCTTTGGAGAAAAGAGAGCCACTTGTATGAATGTCAAGAGCTCAGATGGAAACCCTGTTCTAAGCAAAGCAGGGAAAGCAGAAAGGTGGAAGGAGTATATAGAGGGTCTGTACAAAGGCGATGTACTTGAGGACAATATTATGGAAATGGAAGAGGATGTAGATGAAGATGAAATGGGAGATATGATACTGCGTGAAGAGTTTGACAGAGCACTGAAAGACCTGAGTCGAACCAAGGCCCCGGGAGTAGACAACATTCCATTGGAACTACTGACGGCCTTGGGAGAGCCAGTCCTGACAAAACTCTACCATCTGGTGAGCAAGATGTATGAGACAGGCGACATACCTTCAGACTTCAAGAAGAATATAATAATGCCAATCCCAAAGAAAGCAGGTGTTGACAGATGTGAAAATTACCGAACAATCAGTTTCATAAGTCACCGCTGCAAAATACTAACGCGAATTCTTTACAGACGAACGGAAAACTGGTAGAAGCCGACCTCGGCGAAGATCAGTTTGGATTCCGCAGAAATGTTGGAACACGTGAGGCAATACTGACCCTACGACTTATCTTAGAAAATAGATTAAGGAAAGGCAAACCTACGTTTCTAGCATTTGTAGACTTAGAGAAAGCTTTTGACAATGTTGACTGGAATACTCTTTTTCAAATTCTAAAGGTGGCAGGGGTAAAATACAGGGAGCGAATGGCTATTTACAATTTGTACAGAAACCAGATGGCAGTTGTAAGAGTCGAGGGGCATGAAAGGGAAGCAGTGGTTGGGAAGGGAGTGAGACAGGGTTGTAGCCTCTCCCCGGTGTTATTCAATCTGTGTATTGAGCAAGCAGTAAAGGAAACAAAAGAAAAATTCGGAGTAGGTATTAAAGTCCATGGAGAAGAAATAAAAACGTTGAGGTTCGCCGATGACATTGTAATTCTGTCAGAGAGAGCAAAGGACTTGGAAGAGCATTTGAACGGAATGGACAGTGTCTTGAAGGGAGGAGATAAGATGAACATCAACAAAACCAAAACGACGATAATGGAATGTATTCGAATTAAGTCGGGCGATGCTGAGGGAATTAGATTAGGAAATGAGACACTTAAAGTAGTAAAGGAGTTTTGCTATTTGGGGTCAAAATAACTGATGATGGTCGAAGTAGAGAGGATATAAAATGTAGACTGGCAATGGCAAGGAAAGCGTTTCTGAAGAAGAGAAATTTGTTAACATCGAGTATAGATTTAAGTGTCAGGAAGTCGTTTCTGAAAGTATTTGTATGGAGTGTAGCCATGTATGGAAGTGAAACATGGACGACAAATAGTTTGGACAAGAAGAGAATAGAAGCTTTCTAAATTTGATGCTACAGAAGAATGCTGAAGATTAGATGGGTAGATCACATAACTAATGAGGAGGTACTGAATAGAATTGGGGAGAAGAGGAGTTTGTGGCACAACTTGACAAGAATAAGGCACCGGTTGGTAGGTCTTGTTCTGAGGCATCAAGGGATCACCAATTTAGCGTTGGAGGGCAGCGTGGAGGGTAAAAACCGTAGAGGGAGACCAAGAGATGAATACACTAAGCAGATTCAGAAGGATGTAGGTTGCAGTAAGTACTGGGAGATGAAGAAGCTTGCACGCGATAGAGTAGCACGGAGAGCTGCATCAAACCAGTCTCAGGACTGAAGACAACAACAACAACTGTAAGACCTAAGTGGGAACGAGGCACTTTGAGCAGTCGGCATTCCCTTAGAGTTACAGAGATCCTTGGAACGACAAGTAATGAGAACACTCTTCTACCCGTTATCCAAGATATTAGGTTGGCGCATAAGTCCGTAGACTTTTTGTTTTGCATGCTGGTAATTCGGTTGCTAAGGGCCTCTTACAGATTGTCGTTTTTTATTTATAGTTCACTGTTGCTATTTGAGTTTACATTTTGAGTTGTCATTTTGTCAGTTGGAGATAGTGAATGGAGTGGTCGGCGCTAGCAAATGGAGTACCAAATGGAGAAATCGGAATATTTCCGACACATTCTTCTCTTTGAGTTCAATAGACGAGTGGCAGCAGCAGAGGCAGACAGAAACATATGTATCTTGTGTGCGGAAATCTAAGTGGACAGAGCACGCCAAGAAAATGGATTTCTCGTTTTAAGGAGGATCGTTTTGACATTAGTGAGTCTTCATGTTCAAGAAGACCTAAGGGATTTGATGAATATCATTTCAACGCATTAATCCACAACGATCCACGTCATTGTACTCGAGAACTGGCAAATGTGATGAACTATAATTATTCCACCACCGTGCAACATTTTCATGCAGTGGAGAAAGTTCGAAAACAGAGTTTATGAGAACCACATGCTCTAAGCCAAAATCACAAAAATCAGCATGTAATGATATGTGCATGCCTGCTTGCTCGTCATCACTTGGCTCGTGAACAACATCGACCATTCCTATCCTGTATCCTTACTGGTGACGAGGAACGGTGTCTTTGTGATAACGTGAGGGAAAGAAAGGAGGAGTTGAGCCCAAACAAAGAAGCAACACCCTCTGCAAAGAACAGCTCGCGTCCATAAACGGTAATGCTATGCATCTGGTGAAACAGCGACAGTGGAGTGTGATACGAATAGCTTCCCCGAGGTGTAACCATCACTGTGTAACACCGGAAATGCATATCCTCCTATTTCCATCTATTGCACTGCAATTTTTTTTCCTTATTTTGTCACCTGAAGATATGACATTTCTGTCTCTTTATATATTGTAATTGTTTTACTATTTGTATATATAGATATATTTATGCATTTATGTTGGTTTGTTTTGTAAACATTATTTGTATTTATACGCTGGGTCTGGCCTAGGGAAAACTATGCTATCGAACGAATACACCGATAGGTCGTGTGGAGAACCAAAGTGTTTAGGATCTTTGGTAGTGTTAACTCTGTCGCGTGGAGCGCGGGCAGAGGGGGAGTCTGGCTGGAGTAGCGAGTGGAGCAGGTGTGTTGTGGGACGCTCCCGCGAGTTGCCGCGCTTTCGGGGTTTGGCAGCATGTAATTGCGCTCGACTTGCGATGATAGTTTCTGACATGGTGTCGCGGACGGGAAGCATTAGCTGGCGCACATCAAGAGCCCGTTTCGTCTGGTAACCGTGTCGAGAAGAAGGCGCGCCGACATCCAGCGTCTGCAACAGCGACGGCCGACAATGAGTGACTGTCGCCACCTCCTCGATCGACGGCTTCAATCCTTCAGTCAACCAACAAGGAAGACTGGAAGCACGTAAAGTTTTAGAACTGTATGGCAGACCTCAGCTTTTCAAACTTTTAAAATTGTTGCATCACAAAATTACAGCAACGTAGCATGAACGTTTGTTGCTCATTGTCCCAATTGCATTACCAAGCAGGGTCCCTTCCTTTTCCGGAATGAACCCGAGTGTCGTTGAAATTCAAACGCCAGCATCATTCGATTTCACTGCTTTAATTTCAAAGTTCAGTTAAGGTATTCATAGCTGGCTACAATATTTAGATTACACAAGCACAAATTAAGAGTGCGAGTTTTGTTACCGTATTTTAGCTTACCTGTGACTGCAGCTGAGCTTGGTACGTACTAAATTTTACTACTGTTAATTGTTCAGAATCATTTAATTCAAGATCAAAGTTAAATCTCTTATTTCTAAATTGCGTAGATTCAAGTAGCTTTTGAAATGATTGTTGAGGTAGTCCAAGACTAACCGTATTTTACTGAATTTCGATGTGCTTCAGAAAGAGAGCTCACTATTAACTTCAGTCACTAAATTAACTTTCAATTTTCCGGTTTTATTAATTCTTTTGCTAAATTAAGTCAGAGTGTAGCGAAATTTATTACTTCTGACAAACTTTCAGTTTTCACACTACACGTGTCAACCTTCAGTTGCCACACTTCTAGTGCTAATTATATGTGTAATAACCTTTCCTTTTCAGTTACTATAGTAATTGTCCTTAGGACTGGCGACCGTAATTTCCCCCAAATCTCAAATATCTAATTACCGCTAATTAATTGTTAACGTAACGGCCGCACATTTACTTTCTTTATTAACTTTACCCCTTTTCAAAATTAATTTCCACCAGTTTCTTTTGCATTTTTCCTTTCATTTAGATGTAACCCTTTCCTCCCTCTTTACCGACAGATTAACTTCGGTGACGATTGCTTTTCCCAAATTTCCATTAGGTACACGCGGTTTAATTTTTCACTGTCATTAAGGTCGATAAGTGAGGGGGAGGTTACAACTGCTGACATTTATTGTCAACAACTGAGACGTCTTGCAGACGCAATCCAAGAACAACGACCAGGGAGGCTGCGTGAAGTGATGCTGTTCCACGCTCAGTCCGGCCCACATTATGCTAGACTGGCAAAAAACACTATACAGGAATTGTGTTGGGAAGTCATTCCGCACCCACCTTATTCACCTGGTCTTACGCCCACAGACTTTCACCTCTACTGCTCTCTGTCGAACAATCTTCTAGAAATTTCCTTTCCGCATGAAAATGCCCTCCAAACATGGCTGGACGAGTTCTTCGCCTCAAAACCACGTAATTTCTGTAGTCGCGGAGTAGAAAAGTTTCTCCAGCGTTGGTAGACCGTTGTAAATAGTGAAGAAGAATACATTATCGATATGTGTATCTGTCGTATTTATTGAAACATATGGAAAACCGCTACGAATTATTCGCCAACCCAATGCCTATATGAGACAGGCTAAATGCCCCAGACTTCAAGATGAATCTAATAATTTCAGTTCCAGAGAATGCAGCTGCTGACAAGTCTGGATGTTACCGAACAATCAGTTTAATAAGACATGGTTACAAAATACTGACACGAGTAATGTACTCAAGAATGGAAGGGCCTGTACAAGCCGACTTCGGGGAAGATCAGCTTATGTTCCGGAGAAATATAGAACACGTTGGCGGTTTATCCATATAGCACATGCAGTACGTGCTATGGGCCTCACCCAGTTTTATGGGAAAATGTTTTCCACTATCAGTCGTGAGTTGCAAACAATAAAACTGTTTAGTATTTTGTTCGCATGATTGTTCAGCATTTTTAAGATCCAAAACATAATGCATCTTTTAACATAAATTAAAACAGTGGCCGCCCGCTGTGGCCGAGCGGTTCTAGGCGCTTCAGTCCGGAACCACGCTGCTGCTACGGTCGTAGGTTCGAATCCTGCCTCGGGCATGGCTGTGTGTGATGTCCTTAGGTTAGTTAGGTTTAAGTAGTTCTAAGTCTAGGGGACTGATGACCTCAGATGTTAAGTCACATAGTACTTAGAGCCATTTGAACCATTTAAAACAGTGATCTTGCGACAGTAACATATTAGTAAACCACCACGAGGCAATTCAAGAGCTTTTACCTTTGCTGTACTAGTGGTTTACATGTATACTTTGTAAATAGGCTATTTATGTGTTTGTATGTTGGTAGCGCTCTGTATTAAATCTCTGACTGCGCTGTGCGCACTCTGTAAGAGACTCTGTCGCTGGTCGGACTAGCAGTTGGAAGTTAACAGTCAGTGGTGATGGAAGTTGGAGGTGAACAGCAAGCAGTGATGGAAGTTAGATGCGAGTAGTCAGCAGTGGTGGAGGTTAGAGGTTAATAATTAGCAGTGTTGAAGGTTTGCAGTATTGGCGCTAGTGGACGATCTGGACGTGTCCGACTTGGAGATTGAATATTATTCGTGATCATATAATTTTTGGAACTCGATGTCACGGACGATTATACATTTTTTTTGAACTGGATGTCATATTATTAAGGTAAAAATACATTGTTTGCTTTCCAACAAAATCTTTCCTTTGCTAACCACATGCCTGTCAGTAGTAAGAGCCTTCAGTAGCTAGAATCTTTTATTTAGCTGGTGCTTGCGGCATTGCTGTAGTTCGGGTAATGAAGATTTTTGTGAGGTAAGTGACTTATGTAGCGTATAGGTTATTGTTAGGATTTCCTCTAATTGAGGGCCATTCTTTTGAGTTAATTTTAAAGCAGTCAGATCGCGTTATCGTTGAATATTGTGGGTAATTAATGTGTAGGAAAAGTTTGAGTTCTGTTAGTCAGGGCAAATTCAATAGGTCAGTGTTGATACGATAAAGAATAGTAAAGAGACAGTATGTTAATTTCACTCAGCAGTTTCAGAATTTAATAAAGAAGTTTAATCTTCTCAGTTATTTCAGTTTAAGTAAGTAAAAATTTTATTAAGATGTTTCAACTTTTGCTCAAATGGCTCTGAGCCCTATGGGACTTAACATCTGAGATCATCAGTCCCCTAGAACTTAGAACTACTTAAACCTAACTAACCTAAGGACATCACACACACCCATGCCCGAGGCAGGATTCGAACCTGCGACCGTAGCGGTCGCGCGGTTCCGGACTGAAGCGCCTAGAACCGCTCGGCCACCACGGCCGGCTACAGCATGGTATTACTATATAAAAACATTATATTATCGACTGCTTTCCTGTATTTGATGCAGTCAGTGATAGAATTCTTTAGTGTAATTCAATCAGGAGGCAACTTTTTCTCTATTTTTCAACTGTGTAATTTTGGGCTTGGCTAGGGGACCCCACAAGTCATAGGAATTGTGAAATCTTGCAAAGGCGGTCAACATGCGTTACGCAGAAATTTCTAATAGTGCATGGAGTTTCACAATTCATGTTACACACTTCTAGAGCTTGTAGAGGGGAGTTAGTAGATCAAGTTTTAAACAGGAACCCATATCCAGAAACGTCATCAAGCTACACTACAGAGCGTCAAAGTTATAATCGCCAGCGTCTGTAAATGTGTGTATATACCGGATGATTCCGTGTTGATATTACAAGCTTTCAACGATGATGGAGAAGGATAAATGTATCAGCTTGAGGTAACGGTCCCTATACCGGAAACGAAGAGTCGCAAGTTATAATTGTAGGCCTTTCTGATACTTCTGACAATGCAATACGTGTATCGGTACTGTCGTTGCTAAGACAGCAGGGTAGGCAACTCCTAGAGGCGGTAGTAGAGAACAAGACAAGGAAAAACGTCTAGTAAACATGGGCTCTGAAGTGCGTACTTGAAGAGCGATGAGCACTTGTTCAGTAGAGGAGAAGTGCTTCACACTAGCGAAAATGAGCAAGTGCACGTGGCTCCTGAGGTATACATTTTAGAGCTCATGTATACTGGACATTTTTTCTTGTCTTGGTCCATACTACCAGCTCAGCAAGCTGCAGCAACAACAGTACGGTACGCGTATTGCAGTGTCAGAAGTATCAGAATGATTTTCACTTGTAGCTTTCCACTAGTTCGTTTCCGAACCAGGGACCCTTACCTCAGAAAGGTACATTTATCCTTTTCCATTATCCTAGGAAGTTTGTAACATCGTCAGGGAATCTCCCTGTATATACAGGGCTATTACAAATGATTGAAGCGATTTCATAAATTCACTGTAGCTCCATTCATTGACATATGGTCACGACACACTACAGATACGTAGAAAAACTCATAAAGTTTTGTTCAGCTGAAGCCGCACTTCAGGTTTCTGCCGCCAGAGCGCTCGAGAGCGCAGTGAGACAAAATGGCGACAGGAGCCGAGAAAGCGTATGTCGTGCTTGAAATGCACTCACATCAGTCAGTCATAACAGTGCAACGACACTTCAGGATGAAGTTCAACAAAGATCCACCAACTGCTAACTCCATTCGGCGATGGTATGCGCAGTTTAAAGCTTCTGGATGCCTCTGTAAGGGGAAATCAACAGGTCGGCCTGCAGTGAGCGAAGAAACGGTTGAACGCGTGCGGGCAAGTTTCACGCATAGTGATGTGAAAGATTCAGTGTTTAAACCTCCTCTACCAAGAAACGTGCCAGAACTGCGAGCTCGCATCAACGATGCTTTCGAACTCATTGATGGGGACATGCTGCGCCGAGTGTGGGAGGAACTTGATTATCGGCTTGATGTCTGCCGAATCACTAAAGGGGCACATTTCGAACATTTGTGAATGCCTAAAAAACTTTTTGAGTTTTTGTATGTGTGTGCAAAGCATTGTGAAAATATCTCAAATAATAAAGTTGTTGTAGAGCTGTGAAATCGCTTCAATCATTTGTAATAACCCTGTACATACATTTACAGGCGCCGCGGCCTGTAACTTTGACGATTGTAGAATCATTGGATGACGTTTCCGAATGTAGGTTCCAGTGTAAGACTTGGATCTACTACGTCGCCTCTACAACATGAAGCGCTCAACATAAATTGTTTGGAAATTTGGAAATCCCTAGGATGACAGACTAATTATTCTAACTTAACCTAACTTACGCTAAGGACAACACATACATCCATGCCCGATGGAGGACTCGAACCCCCGGCGGGGGGACGCCACGCGAACCATGAGAAGACGCCCTTGGCCGCGTGTTACCTCGCGCGGCAACATAAATGGTTAAACACGTTGTATACCCTTTAGGAAGCCGCAATTTAGGCACCGCAGGCCACTTCTCCGGAATAATTGTGGTATTTGAGGGATAATTGTCTAAGAAACTGACTCTCGTCCGTCCGTCTGAGTCGCCGTTATAAAATTTCCACCTAACATCAGTTTCACGAATCATATGGAGGTTTCTTTAAAATATGGCTTCAGTATTTTAAGAGTTAGTCTTGGGAAGTGATTAGGGGAGTTCCGGCAATGATGTTACTCGTTGTCTGCCTTGGTCATAATTACTCTCTCCTGTTTGAGCTTCTTGTCCAATTTGTTGATGGTGTCTAAGTCCTTCCCGCTCTTCTCAGTTAACTGCTGCTGCTTAAATGAGACCTTGTTGAGGTTTGCATATATTTCTATCTGTTTACTATTATTAAACTTAGGCAAGACACACAACATTTTGCAGGAGTTCTGAGACAAGCAATACAAACTGTTGAGGTGCAGAACGCCGGCCGGTGTGGCCGAGCGGTTCTAGGCGCTTCAGTTTGGTACCGCGCAACCGCTACGATCGCAGATTCGAATCCTGCCTCTGGCACGGATGTGTGTGATGTCCTAAGGTTAGTTAGGTTTAAGTAGTTCCAGGCGACTGATGACCTCAGATGTTAAGTCCCATAGTGCTCAGAGCCAACTGAACCATTTTTTTTAGGTGCAGAACACACATATTTCTCTCTACATTTCGTTATATAAATTTCCTTATGTGCATTTTTTGTCTAAATAGGATAACTAATGGCTACATCTACAGGTGGTTGTTTGAGTGACCTGTCTACATATTACTGCATGCACGCATGTTTGCCGAAAGCGTTTATAAGGCGGAAACGATTATTCACCCTACCAGATACTAGGCCATTTACTGGTAAATGCGTTAAAAACGCTGTCTGACCGGCAGAGCTGACTCGGAACGACTTCAGGATGAATGGAGATAGAATTCCCCCCATATGACATTCTTGAATCGTTACTACAAAGTCACCTCAGCGTGTTATCAATTTTTTTATTTTATTGGGAATGCACATGAAAAACGGGTGACATTTAACTGCTTACCTATCTTAATAGTGGTTCTTCCTTGCTATGAGAATGGGACCCGTTGTCTAGAAATTGCGTCTTTGATTAGTAATTAAAACATCATCGGTCGCGGGTTCAAATTCCGCCACCCCTTAAATTTTTGAATAAAAAAGATTAGCAATGGCGGCCAAAGACTTCCAGCATAACAAGTCACACTTATTGAACCAACGGCCTTGTCAATGAGGGCGGAGGAGCGGGCAGAGGTTCGGGGCACTCTCTTGACCTCAGGGTGGGACACTGCCATTAAAGGCGGAAGAATCAGGAATGATCAACGACATAAGGATGCAGAAAGCAATGGAAACCACTGCATTAAAGACACGTAACATATATCCATAGGACATGTGCCCCGTAAATGAAAAAGTGTCATGATGATATCTCCATTGGCAAGAGATTTAGGACTAGTCTTCCATTCGGATCAAACATGGTTCAAATGGCTGTGGGCACTATGGGACTTAACGGCTGTGGTCATCAGTCCCCTAGAACTTAGAAATACTTAAACCTAACTAACCTAAGGACATCACACACATCCATGCCCGAGGCAGGATTCGAACCTGCGACCGTAGCAGTCGCACGGTTCCGGACTGCGCGCCTAGAACCGCGAGACCACCGCGGCTGGCTCCATTCGGATCCCCGGGAGGGGAATGCTAATGGGGACGCGAGCATGAGAAAAAGTTTGAATAAGCAACGAAAAGATAACGTTCTGCGAGTCGGGGCATGGAATGTCAGAAGCTGGAACATGGTAGGGAAGCTAGAAAATCTGAAAATGGAAATGCAAATGCTCAATTTAAATATAGTGTGAGGTCAGTGAAGTGAAATGGAAAGAAGACAAGGATTTCTGGTAGGATGAGTAGAGGATAGTACCAATAGCAGCAGAAAATTGTATGACGAGAGTAGGATTCGTTATGAATAGAAAGGTAGGGCAAAGAGTGTGTTACTGTGAACAATGCAGTGGTAGTGTTGTTCCTTTCAGAATCGACAGCAAGCCAGCGCCGACAACAATAGTTCAAGTATATATGTCGATGTCGCAAGCCGAAGATGAAGACAGAGATAAATTATGGAGACGTTTAAAGGATAATTCAATACGTAAAGGGACATGAAAATCTAATAGTCTTAGTCATGTGGGATTGGAATGCTGTTGTAGGGGAAGGAGTAGCAGGAAGGGTTGCAGGAGAATATGAGCCTGGTAGTAGGAATGAGAGAACAGAAAGACTACTTGAGTTCTTCAATAAATTTCAGCTAGTAATAGCGAATCATTAGAGGAGGAGGTCTACATGGAAAAGGCTAGGAGATACGGGAAAATTTCAGTTAGATTACATGGTCGGGCAGAGAAATTCCAAATCAGATACTGAATCATAAGGTAAACCCAGGAGCAGATACAGACTTAGATTACAATTAGCTGTCCGGAAGAATCAGTGTGGGATACTGAAGTGCTGAGGAATCATGAGACGCGTTTAAAGTTCGCTAAGGATGTGGATGTGTGATAAGGAACACCAGAGCAGGCAGTGCAGTTGAAGAGGAGTGGACATCTCTATAATGAAAGAAAAACATTGATACAAAGAACGTAACTGCGAAGAAACCATGGGTAAGAGAAAGACTACTTCAGTTGATCGACGAAAGAAGGAGGAACAAAAATGTTCAGGGAAAATCAGGAATACAAAAATATAAATGAGAAGCCCCGAGAAGATAAGGCGCCATGGCTACATGAAAAATGTGAAGAAATCAAAAAGAAATGCTTGTCGGAAGGACTGACTCAGCATATAGAAAAGTCAAAAAAACCTTCGCTGAAATTAAAAGCAAGGGTGGTAACATTAAGAGTGCAATAGGGATTTCATTGTTAAATGCAGAGGAGAGAGCATATTCGTGGAAAGAGGAAAATGGTTCAAATGGCTCTAAGCACTATGGTACTTAACATCTGAGGTCATCAGTCCCCTAGATCTACAACTACTTAAACCTAACTAGCCTAAGGACATCACACACATCCACGCCCGAGGCAGAATTCGAACCTGCGACTGTAGCAGCAGCGCGGTTCCGGACTGAAGCGCCTAGAACCGCTCGGCTACAACGGTCGGCGAGAAAGAGTACATTTAAGGACTCCAGGAGGGGAAGGACTCGTCTGATGATTCGGTAGAAGAAGAAATAGGAGTCGGTGTAGAAGAGGAAGGGACACAATATTAAAATCAGAATTAAAAAAGAAAAGGAAAGAAATTGGAAAATTTAGTACCGAATAAGGCAGAAGGGATAGATAACATTCAATCAGAATTTCTAAAATCACTGGGGGAAGTGGCAACAAAACAGTTACTTACGTTGGTGTGTAGAATGTATGAGTCTCGTGATATACCATCTCACTTTCGGAAAACATCATCCACACAATTACGAAGATTGCAAGAGCCGACAAGTGCGAGAACTATCGTATAATCGGCTTAACAGCTCATACACCCAAGTTACTAACAAGAATAATATAGAGAAGGGAATAGAAAACTCAGAACGTGTTAAATGACGATCAGTTTGGCTTTAGGAAAGGTAAAGGCACGAGAGAGGCAATTCTGACGTTAGGATTGATTATGGAAGCAAGGCTGAAGAAAAGTCAAGACGCGTTCATGGGATTTATCGACGTAGAAAAAGCGCTCGACATCGTCAAATGGTGCAAGATGTTCGAAATTCTGAGAAAAATAAGGATAAGCTATAGGGGAAGTCGATTAATATACGATATGTACAAGAGCCAAGAAGGAAGAGTAAGAGTGGAAGATCAAGAACGAAGTATCAAACATAGGCTTTAATTTCAGGAAGAAATTTCTGATAATGTACGCTTGGAGCACAGCATTGTATGGTAGTGAAACGTGGACTGTAGGAAAACCGGAACAGAAGAGAATCGTAGCGTTTGAGATGTGGTGCTACAGTAGAATGATGAAAATTTGGTCTACTGATAAGTTAAGGAATGATGATGTTCTGCAGGGAATCGGCGAGGAAAGGAATAAATGCCAAACACTGACAAGAAGAAAGGATAGGACGGTAGGACATCTGTTAAGACATTACGGTATAATCTCTATGGTACTAGAGGGAAATGTACAGGCTGAAAACCCTAGGGGAAGACAAAGATCGTAATAAATCCAGCAGGTAGTTGAGGGCGTAGGTTGCAGGTGCTACTCTGAGATGAAGAGGTTTTCGTGGCGGGGCGCATAAAAAAAAGAGAGAATAGCGGTCTTAAGCAACTAGTGCGATAACTCACATGCTGGAAGTATTTTAGTACTCGTAGCTACAAATATGCCTGACCATATCAACAGCGTCTGTATAGAGCCGGCCGGGTGGCCGAGCGGTTCTAGGCACTACAGTCTGGAACCGCGCAACCGCTACGGTCGCAGGTTTGAATTCTGCCTCGGGCATGGATGTGTGTGAGGTCCTTAGGTTAGTTAGGTTTAAGTAGTTCTAAGTTCTAGGGGAATGATGACCTTAGAAGTTAAGTCCCATAGTGCTGAGAGCCATTTGAACCATTTGTATAGAGATTTGCAGTCACGATATCACCATAACCATGATGGTTACTAAAGTTCATAAATCCATTAAGAAGATTAGGAGAATTTTTATGTTGGAAAGAGCTGATAAGAAGTTATTAACATCCTACTTATACAATGAATGTACTTATTTAGTAACTGCATAATGGCGGTAGAGGAATTATGGCCAAAGTTTAAACTGATAGTGAACCGAGCCCTGGAGAAGAATGCAGCGAATAACTGGGTTGAGGGGGTAAAGGCCTATCGTTGTTCAGAAAATGCTGAGAAAACAAAGATCGTGGCATTCTCGGTCCAAAGAAGGGGCGTAAAAATGTCGAAAGGCAAAACTTAGTAGAAATTCTTCCTTGTACAAAAAGATCGACTCGCGAAGCATACAGCTTCCACTGTCATACATTTACGAAACATCTTTCTAAGTATTCCAGAAAATTTTGGTCCTACCTTAAGTCGCTAACCGGGTCGAAGGCTTCTATTCAGTCACTCGTAGATCAGTCTTGTGTGTCAACAGAAGTAAACAAAAAGAAAACTGTAGTTCTAAATGTCGCATGTAAGAAATTATTTACGTATGATCATCGCACATATGTTTCACCGTTTGACCACCACACAAACTCCCTATGGAGAACGTAGAAAAAGTCTTCTCTGGCGTTGAAAAATAAGTGAAGGAGCTGGAAAGAAATAAGTCTCCATGTCCAGATGAAGTCGCAATTCGGCGTTGTCCGCTTACTTAGCTTGCTTTTATCGCAGATAAACAGAAGGTCACAAGTGACTGGAAAAAAAGCGCAGACGACTCACGTATACAAAAAGGTTTAAAGACTGGACCTGCAAAATTACAGACCAATACCTTTAACGTTGTTTTCCGACAGAGTTCTTGAGCATATTCAGAGTTCGAACATAATAAATTTCACTGACAAAGAACACCTTCAGTCAAGAAATCAGCGTGGATGTAGGATGAATCACTGGTGCGAAACTCAACTTATCATTTTCCAGCATTATCCTGCAACCCATGGATGAGGGGCAAGAGACGCCAAGACGAATGAGAGACGCTGGCGTAGACACGACCTCAGCTCTTTCCATACACCACCGCTGGAGCGGGCTTGCTTACGTCGGAGCAGAGTGCCGCTCGGACCCAGACGGCAATCATCGCCGAAGACGAGAGCATCGTCTCATTACACACAGCAGCGTCACAGTTGTGTGAGACATAACTATGTAGTAAAGTCTGCAGTCAATTGTACTTTGAGAGAAGAGACTATTACTGTTGTGGACTGGCAAGACAGCCAATCCACTGTGACGGGTAGCCGAAAGGCACGCGCTTAAACTCACGCAGGCTGGCGTGAGGTCTGGAACAGGTAAAGTAATTATACTAGCAAAAGAAGGTACGTAGCTTCGGAAATACTTAACTTTAATCCATAATTGGTGAACATCGGTCTGACGGTACATGCTTCACAAGATAAATAGCAAATGATAATGGCGCCTTGCTAGGTCGTAGCAAATGACGTAGCTGAAGGCTATGCTAACTATCGTCTCGGCAAATGAGAGCGTAATTTGTCAGTGAACCATCGCTAGCAAAGTCGGCTGTACCACTGGGGCGAGCGCTACTAGGAAGTCTCTCTAGACCTGCCGTGTGGCGGCGCTCGGTCTGCAATCACTGACAGTGGCGACACGCGGGTCCGACGTATACTAAAGGACCGCGGCCGATTTAAAGGCTACCACCTAGCAAGCGTGGTGTCTGGCGGTGACACCACAATTACGTTGTTCTTTATCAAGTGATAAATGAGTGAAACATTCCTGGTAGATTAAAACTGTGTGCCTGACCGAGACTCGAAAATGCGGCCTTTTGCTCTTCGCGGGCAAAAGTCCTACCGACTGAGCTACCCAAGCAGCACTCACGACCCCTCCTCACGGCTTTACTTCTGGTATATCACATCCTACCTTCCAAATTTCAGGGAAGTTCTTCTGCGAAACTTGCAAGGCTAGCACTCCTGAAATAAAGAATATTGCAGAGACATCGCTTAGCCACGGCTTGGGGGATGTTTCCAGAACGAAGTTTTCGCTCTCGAGTGGAGTGAGCGCTGATATGGAACTTCCTGGCACATTAAAAGTGTGTGCCAGGCCGATACTCGAACTCGGGACCTTTGCCTTTCGTGGGCAATTGCTCTATCGACTGATTTACCCAAGCACGACTCCTTCCTTCCAGGAGCGCTAGTCTTGCAAGTTCCGCAGGAGAACGTCTGTGAAATTTGGACGGTGGGAGATGAGATACTGGCGGAAGTGAAGCTGTGAGGATAGGTTGTGAGTCGTGTTTGGGTAGCTCAGTCGGCAACGCATTTGCGTGCAAAAGGCAAATATCCCGAGTTGGAGTCTTGGTGTGCACTACTTCGTACATAAAGATCAGGAGAGGTGAGCTATAGAGTGGTGCTGCAGTTGTCGTCGTAGGGAAGCTAGACAGGAGCATAAATGGTCAGCGAAACACGTAAATACAGAAAACAGAAGTTTTAACTAACTTGTAGCTTTCTCCAAGTGCTGCATAGAAAGTTTATAGAAGAAATAACAGCAACAGAGTCCAGCTATTACAAGAAGGAAAATGATGAGCGTCATGCAGAGTGAGGCTGCAGCCACTAATGCACAAGTGAACTGTCGAAGGCTGCGTAAGACTGAAGACTGTCGAAGACTATAGTTTAAACTGGGCCGTAGAGCTGCCGCTGGCCATCCTATATCGCGCTGGCAGAGGCCGCTCCAAGTCGGAGCCAGTGAAGGCATGCATCTGTGGGTACGCATCATTGGATCCGCTGGTTGCCCGCTCGACCACTATCGTCGTCTGTCGGAAACGTGTGTTTCTGTTGCCAGCTGTGAGACGCCGGTGGAGCTGACACTATAGGCCCGGTACGCAGTTTTAATCTGCCAACAAGTTTCATATCGGTGCACACACTGCTGCAGAGTAAAAAATTCGTTCTGATATGTTAGTGTTCAATACAGTAACAAATACATATGACATTCCTGTGGAAACTGATTGTTTTAAACCTAGGTATTCCATTTGTTCAAGTTGTAACAAAGTGATCTAATAATTGTTTTAAACCTAGGTATTCCATTTGTTGAAGTTGTAACAAAGTGATCTAATATTTTGTGTATGTTGTAGTATCAATTAGGATCCTCTAGAAATAAATCTAAGAATCTGCCACTGCGCTGACGAGTGTTAGTTCGTCAGGCGCAACAATAGTTAACAAGTCTGGTCCTTGTATAGACTCTACTCGCCTGCTTTCAAAGTCGGTGACGATGTGTGCATGTTGTTTCAAAGCATAATCCGCCCTGGTCTGTAGTTATGTTTCGTCTTCCGCTAGTCTCAGTGGTCAAAACACTTTTTCTATATTTTAGTATACCCTAAACAATGTTTAACCAAGTCTGAGATGCCGCAGGAAAATCTCTAAAAGGAAGTTTTTCAGTTCAGTTGCAGTAGACTGAACGATTGCTGCTCAGTTTTCACTGTATAGCAAATAACTGTGCTCTCCTCACAACAAGCGTCACCACAGCTCGTTACTGCACTCAAGTTTCGCAGTTCAGTGCTAATGAAGAGGATTTGTCAGATATAGTACACAATGTTTTTTTTTTTTTCTTCATTGAACGGTCGGATCTTAAGTGTGTCGTCTATGTTTGAAAATGTGTCCAGATTCTCGTCCAGAAGATGTTAGTTACGACGAGCTTGTTGGGCGGCCAGTTGAACGTTTTGATGCTCAGGTTCACGTCGCTGCAGTGAGGCTTAAATTTTTCTGGCTCAAAAGGCACCCTGATCAGATTTTAAAACAGTGGATTGCTGAACTTAGAGGGCTAACAAGACATTGCAACTTTGCGTGTTCTTGTGGACTGAGTTACAGTAATGTTATGTTACATGGTGCAATCACGCAACTGTGTCAGACGCACACGTTTGCACTGCTGTTTTCAAATTGCCAGATCTCCATCTGAAAACAGTTTTGTGTACTGAAACTTCCTAGCAGATTAAAACTGTGTGCCCGACCGAGACTCGAACTCGGGACCTTTGCCTTTCACGGGCAAGTGCTCTACCATCTGAGCTACCGAAGCACGACTCACGCCCGCTTCCCACAGCTTTACTTCTGCCACTATCTCGTCTCCTACCTTCCAATCTTTACAGAAGCTCTCCTGCGAAACTTGCAGAACTAGCACTCCTGAAAGAAAGGATACTGCGGAGACATGGCTTAGCCACAGCCTGAGGGATGTTTCCAGAATGAGATTTTCACTCTGCAGCGGAGTGTGCGCTGATATGAAACTTCCTGCCAGATTAAAACTGTGTGCCGGGCCGAGACTCGAACTCGGGACCTTTGCCTTTCACGGGCAAGTGCTCTACCATCTGAGCTACCCAAGCACGACTCACGTCCGGTCCCCACAGCTTTACTCCTGCCAGTATCTCGTCTCCTACCTTCCAAACTTTACAGAAGCTCTCCTGCGAAACTTGCAGAACTGGCACTCCTGAAAGAAAGGATACTGCGGAGACATGGCTTAGCCACAGCCTGAGGGATGTTTCCAGAATGAGATTTTCACTCTGCAGCAGAGTGTGCGCTGATATGAAACTTCCTGGCAGATTAAAACTGTGTGCCCGACCGAGACTCGAACTCGGGACCTTTGCCTTTCGCGGGCAAGTGCTCTACCATCTGAGCTACCCAAGCACGACTGACGCCCGGTCCTCACAGCTTTAGATTTCCACGAGGAAGTTTCATATTAGCGCACGCTCCGCTGCAGAGTGAGAATCTCATTCCAGTTTTGTGTATTGTCGATTCTCAAAGTATTGTGATCATGTGGACACAAGTGAAGTCGATTTTGAGGCTTTGTCTATTTCTCTTGTTAAAAGGCACAAGAGACACATCCTAAAGTTCATGTTGATGTTTAAGTGAAGAAAAACGGTGCTCAGATTAACAGCGAATCTAAAGGTAAAAACTTTCAGTCTTGTGGTACGTGAGGTGCTCTTCAGAATAGAATGGGGTCGCGTTGTCCTCACCATTTTTCAAATCATGACAGGAAAGCTTGTCTTTGTCGTGATGTAAAATATTTCCAGCGTGAAAGGCAAAATCGTATCCAAACGGTTTGTCTACATGGCTGTGAGGGCACGTGCTGAGTTGGCGCACAGCTTCAGCGATCCTTTCGGGAAGTGAATGTTGTGTCAGCATTGCCATTAGAGCTGGCACAAGCTGAAACACACATTCCTGCCTCATGGAAATCTTCTGCTCTCGTACACAAACAGAAGAACAAACTTTTTCTCCAATTAAGACTGGCTCAAAAGGTAATTAAGTTTCAGTTAGACACAGGAGCATATGTTTCCCTTACCAATAAAACCACATATGACAGGATCGGTCGCCCATAGCTGCAGAAGCCTACTTCTGTTTTTTCTCCATATAACAGACACGAAATATCAGTATTTGGGATGTGAAGTTTGCCAGCAGCTTTTTGAAACGTACCAAATGTGTTTCATTTCACGTACTCAGTTCTAGCTGGGAAAAGTGCAGACATTTTTGTTATGGATACGTTTGATTTGTTTAACCTGTGAGTACAAGTCAATGTACCACAAATCAGTGTCTCAGTGTCTCGAAACTAATGAGAACTGTTTGAACTGCCGGCCGGTGTGGCCGAGCGGTTCTAGGCGCCACAGTCTGGAACCGCGCAACCGCTACGGTCGCAGGTTCGAATCCTGCCTCGGGCATGGATGTGTGTGATGTCCTTAGGTTAGTTAGGTTTAAGTAGTTCTTAGTTCTAGGGGACTGATGACCTCAGATGTTAAGTCCCGTAGTGCTCAGAGCCATTTGAACTGTTTGAACTAGGCTTAGAAAGGGCTGAAGATTTTGAAGCACGCATTACTGTTAAAGACGTCCATAGCCACAATTTTTCCGTGCTGTGCCCATCTCCCATGGAATGAATGAACAAGCTGCTCAGGAACTACAATGATGGGAAGACAATGGGGTATTACAAGCCATTTACGTGAATCAGTGGACATCACCCTTGGTCATTCGCAAAAAGCCATTTAGAGATTTACGTTTGTATGCCGATTTTAAAGCCACAATAAACCCACAAACTGTGGTAGATTCATTTCCTTCCCCACGATCGGAGGTGTTAATGGACAGGCCGGGACAAGACAGATTCTTTTCCAAGATTTATTTACGTGAGTTATACTCACAGTTACCGCTAGAGGGTCGGTGCAAGCAGTATTTTTGATCAACACTCACCTCTGATTGTTCCAGTTGCAAACGCTGCCATTCAGAAGTGCTTCTGCTCTTGTTGTTTTTCAGTGGTTCCTGGAACAATTGACAGCACAACGCCCTTCCTGTACAAACTATCTGGACGATATTGTCTCGGTTCTAGGCGCTACGGTCGCAGGTTCGAATCCTGCCTCGGGCATGGATGTGTGTGATGTCCTTAGGTTAGTTAGGTTTAAGTAGTTCTAAGTTCTAGGGGACTGATGACCACAGCAGTTAAGTCCCATAGTGCTCAGAGCCATTTGAACAATTTTTGGCGATATTGTCGTTACAGATCACACACCTGCTGAACATTCGGCAAATTTTGACTGCTTGTTTCATGCTCTTTGTGTGTCTGGCTTATAGAGAAACAAGGAAATGTGCTCCTTCTTCCATAAAGAGCTTGAATATTTAGGATACGTTATAAACCCACAGGCTATTAATTCCACTACTTTGCACTTACATTTAAAGAACTGCTATCACCTCGTAGAATTAAAGAGCTCCGTGTAGTCATGGGAAAGCTTACTTATTATATGAAATTGATTCCAAACACTGCGCAAATTACTGCTCCGCTGAACTGGCTGCACCAGAAAGGTGTACCCTTTATGTGAGTCCCAAGAATGTCAGAAACCATATAAGCACTTAAAGGATGCATTATTAAGTTGTCATTGCCTGATTCGTTTTGCTCAAGCTAAGCCTGTTAGCTGTGGATGCATCTTCTTACGGGACTGGAGCTGTGCTCTCCGATAGAATTATGTCATCTGACAGGCCTATTGCTTTTGCCTCGGAAACTCTTACCAAAGCGCAGTGTAGTTAACAGTCAGCTTGAAAAAGAGGCAGTCACCCTTACAGACTCTGTTACCAAGCCGCACAAATATTTTTGTGGCCAGAAGTTCTATTTGACTGTTGATCGTCAGCCTTTAACGGCCTTGTTCAACCCTTCCAAGCCTGTCCAACCTTGGACAGCGCAAAAATTGCGATGTTGGACTCTGATGATGTATAATCATCAGTATGAATTGCTGTACAGACTCATTGCACAACATTCGAGCCCTGACTTATTGTCTTGGTTACCAGTCAGTACTGGCACAGCATTTAATTCGTCTGAGGAATCATGTTAGCATATCTATGCTCAGAATAGTGAAATTCTTCAAGCATTTCCTCTTTAATTTAGGCGTATAGCTGCAGCAACTGCTTCTGACCCAGTCTTTCGTGTTGTTTTGCAATACATGTGTCACTGGTGGCCATGTTGTTTGAAAGAAATTTCCCACCCAGTGGTGTGTCGCTGTTTTTCATGTTGTCACATGTTGTCACTTGTTCAAGTCTTCTTCTGTTGGAATGACGATGAACAGGTCGTGATACCTCGCTTCCTCCAGTGGAAAGTTTTGTCTTTGTTGCCTCACGGTCATTGGGCGTAGTTCACACATATCAACATGCCTTATGTCATTGTACTTGGCAGGGCATGGACTCCCAAACTGAGCAAATGATCTCTTGTTGAAATGTTTGTGCAGAACACCAATCAGCTCCGCCAAAAGTCTTTTTTGAGTTGCCACATCCACCCGGACTGTGGAAATGCATCCATATAGATTTTTCTAGTCCATTCTGGAATATGCACTGATTGTTGGTGATAGACAGAGTAGGCCTAATTTTACTTTTGTTGTCCCCATGAGACCCACCACTACTGCTAATTCGGTATCAGTTTTGCCTCCTTTTTTTATCTTGAGGATCTTTATGAGGTCCTTGTCTCAGACAAAGGACTGGAATCCATGTCAGCCTATTTTCAACAGTTTTGTGCTTCTAATGGCGTACTCTGTGCAGCTATTGCACCTTTCCACCCTCAGTCTAACGGTCAAGCTGCATGGTTCCTTGGAATATTCAAAAGTCAGATGGAGAAACTCCATTTCTCTCACATATGTGAACAAGCCTTAAATATTTTTCTTTCCTCCTACCTCTTCTTGCCATCGCCAGCAGAATTATTGCACTGTCTTTCTCACTGTACCCTGTTGCATCTTCTGCAGTCGCTATGGGAACAGTTTGTTCCGCTAGCTCAGACACAATTTCAGCCATAGGATGAAGTCCTCTTTAAAGTTATCGGCAAGGAATGGCGTTGGGAACACCACAGGCGATTGTATTCCCTCACTATAGCCAGCTGTCCAAGAGTTGTGCTAGACAGAACTATGTAGCAAATTTTCTAGTCAATTGAAATTCTTTTCAGAAGAGAGACTAGAAGACGGACTATTACATTGTTCTGTATCAAATAATAAGTTAGTGTATCTTGACGGTAACAAATACAGGTGACATTCTTGTGGAAATGGATTGTTTCAAAGTGAAGTATTTAATCCTGTTCAAGTTATAATAAAGTGATCTAATACTTTGTTTTTGTTGTAGTATCAACTCGGACCCCTTCAGAAGCAAATCTAACAACCCACCACCGTGCTGACATGTTAGTTTGTCCACCGCAACAAATTCTCTATTCCCAGATTTCCAGAAAGCGTTTGAAAAAGTTCCACACTGCAGACTGGCAACTGTAGAATGGTCATACAGAATAGGTTCTGATAAATGTGAGTGGTTCGAAGATTTTAAGTAATGGAAGCATGAATGTTGTCCTGGGCAGCGAGTGTTCATCAGACACAAGGGTGCCGTCAGGAGTGGCCCGGTGAAGTGTGATAGGACTGCTTTTGTTTTGTGTGTACACATATGATCTGGCAGATGAGAAGCAGTACGCTACCATTTGTTGATGGCGCTGCAGCATGTGGAAAGAATGCCACCATTAAATGATTGTAGGAGGATGTGGGATGCTTTGGACAGAATTTATATGAAAGGTTCAAGTATATGGTCCATGGTTAAATTTTCAAAAAAACTGGTTCAATTGGCTCTGAGCACTATGGGACTTAACTTCTAAGGTCATCAGTCCGATAGAACTTAGAACTACTTGAACCCAACTAACCTAAGGACATCACACACAACCATGCCCGAGGCAGGATTCGAACCTGCGACCGTAGCGGTCCCGCGGTTCCAGACTGTAGCGCCTAGAACCGCTCGGCCACCTCGGCCGGCGTTAAATTTTCTTTTTTATCAATAACCAGAAACCAGTGGTGTGTGTAATTCCAGCAGTATTTGCATATGCTTATAAATTGATTGAATGGCTTGTCGGTTGATAAATGTGTCGTCTGTTTAAAGGCGATAATCTCAACATTATCTCTCACCAACCGTTTCGGAATTGTAGAACATCTCTGACTCAAATAAAAGACAACAATTCCCATATGATAGCCAGAACAGAAATATTTGCATATTTGATTCTGGTTTTCCACTGGAACGTCGCCAAACGTAAACATACTGTTCATTTTTACTCTTTCAGGTGGCAGGATATCACTGCTTTTGCCGAGTGTTCTTGTACGCTACACCATTCGTTCCAAGCAATAGCTCCCGTAAAAGCTGGTATCTGGGCTCAAATAATGTTTCTGAAATACACTCCTGGAAATGGAAAAAAGAACACATTGACACCGGTGTGTCAGACCCACCATACTTGTTCCGGACACTGCGAGAGGGCTGTACAAGCAATGATCACACGCACGGCACAGCGGACACACCAGGAACCGCGGTATTGGCCGTCGAATGGCGCTAGCTGCGCAGCATTTGTGCACCGCCGCCGTCAGTGTCAGCCAGTTTGCCGTGGCATACGGACCTCCATCGCAGTCTTTAACACTGGTAGCATGCCGCGACAGCGTGGACGTGAACCGTATGTGCAGTTGACGGACTTTGAGCGAGGGCGTATAGTGGGCATGCGGGAGGCCGGGTGGACGTACCGCCGAATTGCTCAACACGTGGTGCGTGAGGTCTCCACAGTACATCGATGTTGTCGCCAGTGGTCGGCGGAAGGTGCACGTGCCCGTCGACCTGGGACCGGACCGCAGCGGCGCACGGATGCACGCCAAGACCGTAGGATCCTACGCAGTGCCGTAGGGGACCGCACCGCCACTTCCCAGCAAATTAGGGACACTGTTGCTCCTGGGGTATCGGCGAGGACCATTCGCAACCGTCTCCATGAAGCTGGGCTACGGTCCCGCACACCGTTAGGCCGTCTTCCGCTCACGCCCCAACATCGTGCAGCCCGCCTCCAGTGGTGTCGCGACAGGCGTGAATGGAGGGACGAATGGAGACGTGTCGTCTTCAGCGATAAAAGTCGCTTCTGCCTTGGTGCCAATGATGGTCGTATGCGTGTTTGGCGCCGTGCAGGTGAACGCCACAATCAGGACTGCATACGACCGAGGCACACAGGGCCAACACCCGGCATCATGGTGTGGGGAGCGATCTCCTACACTGGCCGTACACCACTGGTGATCGTCGAGGGGACACTGAATAGTGCACGGTACATCCAAACCGTCATCGAACCCATCGTTCTACCATTCCTAGACCGGCAAGGGAACTTGCTGTTCCAACAGGACAATGCACGTCCGCATGTATCCCGTGCCACCCAACGTGCTCTAGAAGGTGTAAGTCAACTACCCTGGCCAGCAAGATCTCCGGATCTGTCCCCCATTGAGCATGTTTGGGACTGGATGAAACGTCGTCTCACGCGGTCTGCACGTCCAGCACGAACGCTGGTCCAACTGAGGCGCCAGGTGGAAATGGCATGGCAAGCCGTTCCACAGGACTACATCCAGCATCTCTACGATCGTCTCCATGGGAGAATAGCAGCCTGCATTGCTGCGAAAGGTGGATATACACTGTACTAGTGCCGACATTGTGCATGCTCTGTTGCCTGTGTCTATGTGCCTGTGGTTCTGTCAGTGTGATCATGTGATGTATCTGACCCCAGGAATGTGTCAATAAAGTTTCCCCTTCCTGGGACAATGAATTCACGGTGTTCTTATTTCAATTTCCAGGAGTGTACATACACATTCTCAAAGCAGATACCATCTGTATGTGTCAGCAGTCACAAAACAAAATTTGTCTTGGTGCAGTTGGATGGGCCAACAAGTATCTCTTATACATTATGAGGAAGGATGGTTCCATTCTTCTTCTTTTGGTCTTAAGTAGTACTGCAGGACTAGTCAGTTGCTGTGGAGTCCCTGTGGTGAGTGTGTTTCGCCCACTTGGCCATGGTGATGACTGTATGCGGCCTTAGCATGTAATGGATTTTATAGATAAATAAAAAACACATGTAGCACTTACAGACTTTTGCTTATTTTTAGAAACTTAACATATATTAGGGTATATGAAGATGCTTAAATAAGAACACAGTTCTGTGCCTACATCTGGCATATTAGATTAATAGAGGATTTTATCTATTGATACACATCTGTACATCTGTTATAAAGGTGAAAGCCAATTTATTCTGTGGGAGGCAATGTTCTATGAGATAACTCCAGTAAATTGGTCCGTATTTTCTCGGAAAATCTGTCCATATATGGTTTGAACTTAGTCGTTTGTCTAGAACATGATGGATCGCATAACTGGCATATCTTAAATTTTTAAATGTATGCTGTTGCAGATGAGTGCACTCTCATTGAAATGTTTAACTGATCATGGAATGCCCCCTGCAGTGACCCTATAATTTCCGAATATAACTCAGGGAGCTTGAGAAGTTCCATTGGACATAGCTGATATTTGCATTGAAGTAGCACATGGAGGACCCACTCATCTAAGAATAATGCCACTACAATGTGGATTTCTGAAAACATCCATGGGTTTGAATTTGTGGCCTTATATCATTCCCACAGTAATGTGCTTACTTTAACTGTTGTTTGAACTATGTGCTGTACTAAATAGCTTGATTTTTACATCTGGTGGGAGTGGTTGTGATGAGTCTTAACCTCACCAGCACGAAGGAGAAGAAAAGAAAAATGAGTTGCATATATATTTATGACAACACACTAACACCATCACCTTCATCCTCACTAATGTGTACATGTTGGATACACTGTGGATGAGAGTGACACTACCAGTGTTAGGTGTTTTGACATGTTCATCCTTTGAGAGTTCTTATTCGACTGAGGTAAGGATTTTTTCACTTTGTGTCAATAAGTATCACTTGTCACAGTGTATACAACTTTTTTAAGAAAAAATATGTAGTTAAATATAATCTTTTTTGGCACAAAAGAAAAATGTCTGGGGTCAATTCGTTGCTGTCACTCATGTCATCACATGTACTGTTGAAAATGAACAAGGTTATTATTAGACCACGGACTTTTAGGTCGTAAAAACGTGTGTTTTAGGCACCTAAAATAGGCTCCTTCAGTAGTTCATTTAGGCTATATAAAACCTAAAATAGGCTCTAATAAAAATGATGCAGAGAAAATAAAAATAAATTAAAATACACAGTGTTGACAGTGTGAACATCTTATTAGTCATTAAAACAAGGAGATTGAATATTTACACAGTTACAGAGCACAGCAATCTACAACATTGATGTTGAACACAACTCCAAATATTTTTGAGTTCCTGCAAGATAAAGATCTCCGTAAAAAAGATGTGGCAATGGTTTAGTTAATACATTCGTAGTTTCACATATTCTGACCATAGTTGGCTTCACAATAAATAACCAAAATCTATTCTAGGGTTTCTAGTGAAAAACTGTGGCGCTTGTCAGTCAGAATCAATCCATCCGCTGAAAAAGAACGTTCTACACCAACAGATGTGACAGGGGCGTACTTCATTTTCGGCACATGTTGGACAGGAATGCTGCAGTCAGGAGTGCTGGGTTTTCCACTAAGTATGTCGGCAGCTGCACACAACTCCTTCAGGCCAGTGTTCTTCTGCAAAACCGTTTGCATTTTTGCCCGTACTTTTTCCCCTACTTCACCTGGCGCTTCATTAATTTTCATTTTGACTTCTTCAAGCAAAGAAATATTGTCGTAGATAGGTCTCCCTGAGCCTTCTAATTGTCAAATTATTCTTGCCATAAATGTGTAATGGGCCCTAATGTAAGATAAGTCCCGTTTTAAAGAAGAATCTTTGAGTAACTCCATTGCTGCAGTTACGGATGCAGCATCCTCCGGTATATTTTCAACCACCTTCTGGACAGCTGAGAGATGCGTACTATAGTATTCTGCTGCTATCAGCCACGTGCCCCAGCGGGTGACAACTGGCTCTGGCGGCAATGGGACATCTGGAAGCTGTTCTTTGAATGCCTGTATTCTTGATGGTGCCTTAACAAAAATTTTCTTCGCCATACATATTACTTTATTTACTTTAGGAAGTTGTAGCCTTACTTGCTCTGCTGTGCGGTTGATCCCACGCACTACACAAGTTACGTGCAGCATCAATGGGTAGAATACTTTTAATAGTTGCTATCATATATGCAGCAGCATCAGTGACGGCCAAAGGCACCTTATTCTCATCCCCTCCGTTTGGGTATAGCACCTTAAGCCCATTGTTCACAAACTGTGCTATTGTTTGTTGGTTAGTTTTTGCAAGCTGTTTTGAGAAAATCAAATGAGCCCTGGATGGAGCATCTGGATCTAGCTTGCCAATAATCAGGTTTGCGATGTAACGGCCAAGACTGTCAGTAGTTTCATCCACAGAAATCCATATACAAGATTCTCCAACATCTTCTCGGATTCTGTGCAATGCAGCATTGTAAGCTGAATCCACATAATTCTTACGTAAAGTTGACTCTGCAGGAATAGACTGATGGCAGCACTTCTCAAGAAAACCTCTGAAAATAGGTTTTTCTAGTTTCCGAAAGGGGATGTTTGCTGCCACAAGTGCATGAAACAAATCACCGCAGAACTTGTTTTCTTTTCGGAGGATTCACCAGATTTATTGGTTAAAAGAGTTTGCTTCAATTTTGACTTTCGTTCAACGTTAGCTTTATGTGCGATTCCATCTGCATGCTGAGTTAAGTGAGATTTCTTAACACTCGAAACCTAATACAAGAGAAAAGGGAAGTGCAGTTTAGAATCGCATATAAAGAGTATTTCGTATTACTAAAGGATAGCGATAAAAAAGAACCCTAAGTGACAGGAAAATAAGAACTCTAAGAAAAACATCAACTAACTTCCTTGTTGCATGCTTGGCAGAAAATAATTTTCCCATCTGTTGTATAATGCGGAAAATCTTGCAGCCACTGCCTTATATGAGCAGACTTTGAACTAGCTGTTTTCGGCATGGCGTAGTATTCTCACACAGAAACTAGAATTTATTTTGCACTTAGAACGTCAGTAGCACTTAACACGTCGGTCGCTACACAATGTATTGATTTGTTTTCGCTGGGAAAAAGTGAACGATGACCTGTTTTTTTTTTTTTTTTTTCCTTTTGCTGCGGTGCATGGGAGCGGTAGGGGAAGTACCGTACTCGTTGCTGGACATATGGCACCTGACAGATGGCCACCCCTTCTGAACAAGCGAATGGAATACACCGGTGCTTCAGATGAAAACATCTCACTACTGTCAAATTATTTTTCGAACCGGAAAATTGACGTATAATAGCTTTCACGAAACAAAGTAGTTTGATAGGATTGCCTGTAGACAGCAGCGAGAAAATGCGCGAAGGGCAGTAATTTAGCTATAGAGGGTGTCTACGATTAACATTGTGATTTTTTAATCCGTGCTCAGCTTAAGGCCTATGAAACCGTTTCTTTGCGAAAATACACAACTGGCCAGAATCCTACTAACGAAATATTTTCAAATATAACATTTAGTACTCCCACGCTCGATTCTAAAGTGTAACTCAAATCTTTGACCGGTTCCCATTCGCTCACCGAAGTTAAGCACTCTCGCGGTCGGCGCTTACTTGGTTGGATGACCATTCAACCGTGCCGAGTGCTGTTGGTAGTAAGGCAAGCAAAGGAATTGTAAACAGTCTCTAACGACCTTCGCCTTCGACGAGACGTAAAGCCCTAAGTTTACTTCCCTTTTATAATCTTTGAAAACACAAGAACTCTATGTCAGATTAACGAAATAGGTACTTTTTAGGATTTTGATTCCCAATTAGGCGTCAACGTCGAAATACGCAATTTTAGGTCCTATAGAACTAACGGTATTCAGTTTAGTTAGTCATGAAACGCATAAGTACCAACTTACATGCAAATTGGAACTGGGGAAAAAATAGGTTTTGACCTAAAGATCCGTGATCTATTTTTTACATATGAATAATAAAACACCTATAAAGAGTATTTGGTATTAATAGGGACAGCGATATAAAAAAATAAAAAAAGATCGAAGAGTTAGGCAAATACGAAGCATGAGCGCATATCAACCAGCCACCTTGCTGCACGCTGAGCAGAAAATACTTTTTTCCATCTGTAGTATAGTGTGGAAAGTCTTATACGATGAAATAGGCACTTTTTAGGATATTAAAGCCTAGGCAAAAATAGGCACTAACATCAAAATAGGCTTGTTTAGGTCCTATAGAATTAACGGTATTAAGTGTAAATAGTCATGAAACGCATAAGTACAAATTTTTATGCAAATAGGAACTCAGGAACAAAATAGGTTTTTATCTAAAATCCGCGGTCTAGTTATGATACTTGATGCCATACTGATAAATACAGACTGATAGTACTAGTTTTTAATTAAAATGGATTCAACGGATGTATACTGCAAGTTCTGAATACTGAAGCATCTGCCTGTACATTGAACATATCCATTAAACTCACTGCTAAAGGAGAAAGATGACTGCATGATGTTGGTGTGTTGACAAAATCTATTAAGCCCAGATGTCCTATATAATCATGAAACTAATTATTCCTGCATATGTTTCCGTACTGCAGCTGGAAGGTTACAGTTTCAACGAAAAGAGTGATAGAGTGTTAACGTATACCACATGTTTGACTGGCTTAAATCTAAAGAAGTGCATAAGCTGATTTTTGAAATTTACAAGAAACTTACTGATAGATGTGACAGCCTGAATGCAACTGACTGTTACTTGTTATTTATGTCAGTTTTCTTTAAAAATGCATTGTCAGTGTAGTTTAACAAACTGGTGGGAGGTTGCTAATGGCTCTGTTTCTGTCTAAGAAACAAACACCTTACTCAATGAACTACTGCAATTGCACACCTTTATAAACTCTTAAATCACGTTCAGTGACGGGGTGGGGTAGGAAGAAAAAACAATTTTGTAAGAATATATTATTTTATTGTATGTATTTTCATACACCATTATTCACAATCGTCAAAAATATTATTCTCTTTTTTCTCTCTCTCTCTTTATAGCATTTGCACTGCAATATCTCCCAAATAATCGTTTCTTATATGCTTTAAGTTCACACTGTACTACATTAAACAGATAGGAGCAACAAAAAAACGTATTTATTGTTTCTGTATACCCTGCTTGTATGGATTTAATATTTGCTGTGTTGACAGAAGCTGACTTTGTCACTGTGTGGGAACACGAAATTATGCACTGTTTTAAATCATTCACACGAACACTATGGTCATACAGATTGCTTACGACGTCATTGAATACAGCATTGGCATACAGGTGCCAGTGATTTGGTCTGTCTGTTGTAATCCATATATCAGACAGATCATGTAGATTTATAACGCCTGAACGACGCAAATAAATAGAAGAGCCTCCAGACGTTACCTCAAGTGCTGCAACTCCATATATATCTACGATGGACAGCTTCACACCAAAGAAACAGATATCTATACATGAGTTGAATCGTTATTGATCATTATCTTGGCACTGATATACTCCACTCTGTGTCTTTAAATCACATTTTAACACCATATTCAACATTTTCAATTTTCATTATTACATGGCAGTCACAGTATACCTATATTTACACGTTTGGATCCACTGGCAGTAAAATTAGTGCAGGGGCAGTCAAATGAAAACGAGACAGATGGAAAAGAAATTGGATAAATGCGAGTAGGACTCGCGTACTGAGAATTCCATTCAAATGGCTCTGAGTACTATGGGACTCAACTGCTGAGGTCATAAGTCCCCTAGAACTTAGAACTACTTAAACCTAACTAACCTAAGGACAACACACACATCCATGCCCGTGGCAGGATTCGAACCTGCGACCGTAGCAGTCGCGCGGTTCCAGACTGTAGCGCCAGAACCGCTCGGCCACCAGCGGCCGGCGAGGATTCCATTCAAACTTAATTATGCACGTAGACAGTTCAGCCATTCTGGGAATCAAGGATCTCGACGACTTTTGCCCGTTTTCGACATTGATACCGGCAATGTATCGGTCCTAGGGATTCCAGGACTTTTGGGAATGTTTTAATTTCAAGTTTGCAGTTGTATAAAAAACGAGAAAAGAAATATTTTTGTCTCCCTACATCCATATTTAAACTGGATGAAGGTGGGACACAGCTGGTGTAATTTTTATTAAAATGAAATTCCGCCATCTGTACTTAAGATTTTTTATTTACTTCGCTACTAGTTTCGGCGTTGCGTCAACGCTATCTTCAGGCCCATACACTTTGTGTGTGGCTCATTCTAGAAGTCCGCGCTGAGATCAACACGTGCTCCACATTGATGGCGGGCAATAACTAGTGTCTCCGAACTGTCCGCCATCTATGTGGAGCACGTGTTGATCTAACTGCGGACTTCTAGACTGAGCCGCACACTACTGATTTCATCAAAGTGTACGGGCCTGAAGATGGCGTTGACGCAACCCCGAAACTAGTAGCGAAGTAAATAAAAAATCTTAAGTACAGCTGGACGAATTTCATTTTAATAACAAAAATATTTTTTTTTTGATATAGATACAAATTTACAATTTTCTCATTGTTTGCATTTGCAGACAGGAATCTGAATCGTCAATTTTACCGGAGGACCAGGAATTTAAAGAATAGTGTAATGGTTCAGATCCATTTGGATTGCAATGAATGACAACATATGTAGAGAAGCACTTTTTATTGACAATTGACACACACAAAAGAAAATATACATATTCGCTCTTTAGCGTAGGAGGCTCACGGGCCCTGACCTACAACAGCCGCCCCTACCGATTGCTCTTTCACAACTGTTCTCTGTCCCTCCACGGCGAGTGTCACGTTAGCCACCCTTGGAGGGGTGGCGTCCTAGCCACTGTGCCTCATGTACAAAGAACTGGAGGGAGGGCAGCCCTCTCCAGCGACCGAACATACCGGCCTACAAAGAAATTTTAATTATTTTCCAAAACGATACAAATCCTGCTAAAGTGTAATGAAGAACATATGGGAATACATATATCATTGAGTCTTTCCAACTGGTTTTTCTGTTACTACTGGCGCCTGGGGAACTATCATATAAACAAAAAATACACTGAAACATAAAAAATGATGAAGTTCACTGAGTCTGCTACAAAGTAAGCACAGAATAAGAGAAAGGAAATTTACAAGAAAAAGAAACACAAATACACTGAAATGATAATTAATCGAAACCCTCAGCTGCCAGCAGGTGTTGTTGATATACCTCAATGGGGACAGCTGAAACTGTGTGCCCTGACCGGGACTCGAACCTGGGATCTCCTGCTTACATGGCAGATGCTCTATCCATCTGAGCCACCGAGGGCACAGAGGATAGCGCGACTGCAGGGACTTATCCCTTGCGCGCTTCCCGTGAGACCCACATTCCCAACTGTCACTGTCTACATTCGTAATGTTCCTAAAGGATACACTGTTCACTTCTGTATCACTTCACTCAGTAAAAGACATAGCTTGCCAACTGGTCTCCTGAAAACCCCTTGTGGTGCACAAATAGTGGCCACGCGCACCATTCATGCCCAGGTTGTACTCCTTCAATAATGACCATCTTCCAGCATACGGTTGGCAGGCTAGCTTCCCTTATGCCTTTCAGCGTTCAGTCTGGAGCATAGTCCCCCTTACAAAATTCCTCCATGATCCCCTATTCAGTGCAAACATTGGTGCCTCTTCTGATGTTAAGCCTATTACTTCAAAATCATTCTTAACCGAATCCAGGTACCTTCTCCTTGGTCTACCCCGACTCCTCCTACCCTCTGCTGCTGAACCCATGAGTCTCTTGGGTAACCTTGCTTCTCCCATGCGTGTAACATGACCCCACCATCTAAGCCTGTTCGCCCTGACTGCTACATCTATAGAGTTCATTCCCAGTTTTTCTTTGATTTCTTCATTGTGAACACCCTCCTGCCATTGTTCCCATATCAGATGACCAGGGCCGCCAAAATATCTGGAACCCTTACTACAGTAGTTCCCACCCCGTGAGCGAGCACAGTTTGGCTGTACCTTGATCTGGCTGAGGGATACTTGTGATAGCGGTTCCAATCAGGAAATAACCTGGGATGAACACTTTGGGGGTCAGAAGGGTCGCAAGATAGTGGTGTGAGAGGGCGAGAGTTCAAGCAAGCCTCAGCTAACAAGTCAGGGTTTTCAACTCTTCAAATGTTGGACATAAGTTTCCCATCGTTCTCCGCGAATGGTACTTGAAGGACTTCACTAATGCTTCCCATATTCCTCCAAAATGTGGTGATAGTAGAGGAAGGAAGTTCCAATCAGTGCCTTGTTGATGTATGAAGTTTTTCACTTTCGTCTGATGCTCACAGCTGCTTGTAACTCACGGAGTTCCTGATTAGCTCCAACAAAGTTTGTTCCATTGTCGCTGTACAAGTTTTTGCACCTAACCCATCGTGACACAAATCTTCTAAGGGCCGACGTGAATCCTTCAGTAGTCACGTTGCCAACTACATCCAGCTCCACTGTTCGTGTCGCCAAGCACACAAACAGGGCAATGTAGCACTTTTCCTTTAATTTAGGTCGGCGCGAGCCAATTTTCACATAGAACAGTCCTGTGTAATGAACCCTGCAGTTGAAGATAGGCCTCATAGATTCTATACTTGGGTGTGGCAAGTCTCTCATGAGCTGACGTACAGGCTTTGCCTTTAATCACCGACAAGTCAAGCACTGATAGAGCACATGTTTGATTGCATTTTGTCCATTAGGTGTCCAATATTGCTTCCTGAGAGATGAAAGAAACAATTGACACCCAGTGCAGGAAAAGCGACGGTCTTGTCTTTCCACTGTTAGTATTGTGAGATGATGGCGAGGTGGCAGTATGAATTGATGCTTCTTCTTATATGACAGATGAGCATTTCGTAGTATGTCGCGAACCCGTAGTAATCTCGTGTCAGTGAGAATGGGATGTAATGACTGGAGCTTGTTATTCTTGTCTAATAGCTTTTTCGTCTCCAAATGGGAGATTTATGTTGCATATGTGGCTTATTGTAATATTCTGATGTACTTTAGCAAGGCATCCTGCAGTTCGTTGCGAGAAATGTCAGCAGTTAGTCTGTCATACGAATTTTGCTGCATAGTGTCCGCCACAAGCAGTGCAGGTACGGAGGCAAGGGCTCGTCCCATTTAACTTACGCGGCCGTAGACGTTGCAAAAATATCTTGAATGATCACAATGAGACTAATTAATCCCAACTGATCAAAAAGGGATAACTTGACAGACTATACAGTGCGTTTTGTGAAGCTGTAGACATTACATGCTGATTTGACATTGTTCACAATTTGAAACTGATCAGCACCTGGATGACGGAGTAAACCTAAAGTTTTAACATCCTTGCGTTATCAAGCCGTGAATGTAATTGTGTTCCTCACAACTCTGAGGGGATATTTTCGAGTAGTTCTATAGTGTTGCTGCCCCATTTCCCTAATGAGAACCCACCTTTCTTCAATAGCTTCGTGACATCTTGCTGGACCTTGACTGCAGCGTCTACCATATCGCAGCCTGAGATACAATCGTCGACACATAATGATTAGCAAGAATGTCCACTGCCTCGTTCCGCTCACTCTCTCCACGGGCCACCTGTAACAGACACCGTACTGGAAGGAAGAGTGCACAAGCCATTCCGCAAGTGACTGTCTCCAATTGGTATTCCTGCAGTGGTGTAGGTCTGTCACTCCTGCTCAACATTCGCTGATAAGCACACTCTTCATCCATTGCCAGAACTTGTCGATATATCTTCTCTGTGTTTGCTGCGAAGGCAATGCGATCCATTCGGAAGTGTAATATTATGGAGTACAAATCCTGTTTAGTGGCTGGTCCTACCATTAGCAAACTGTTCACTGACAGATTCCTGTTCGGAACAATCAAGCACTTCTCTCGTATTAGTAGTTGAGCTGGCTTCCTTAAGGAAAGGGTGACATGTCATATGGTATGAAATGGTAGCTGTCGTGACTACCGGTTCCATATGTTCTAAGTCTTCATACTCCATCATAAACTGGGTGTCTCGCTAGTTTCTGTTCAATCTAGGGGAAGCATTTTGCTGCAGTGTGGAATGAACCGTCTAAATGACTCGGCTCTTCACGATACGGAAGATGAACAATCAATGTACGTGTGGAATCTTTAGTTGTGTGTTCCACATTGTATGTTTCGCATTGCTCCTCTTCTTTCGTCATTACAAAACGATTTAATTCCTCCATCTCGCAGAATATCTTCCAGAATGTTTGAACTTCAGTGTCGGTCTTTACAAAGCATGACACGACCGGCCGCCTTGACGAAATGTTGTGCTTTATCGTTTGATACTGCCCTGACATAAACCAACCCAGTTCTTCGTACATCCATATTTAAACTGGATGATGGTGGGACATCAGCTGGTATAATTTTTATTAAAAATGAAACTCCTCCAGCTGTACTAGAAAATGGTTCAAATGGCTCTGAGCACTATGGGACTCAACTGCTGTGGTCATAAGTCCCCTAGAACCTAGAACTACTTAAACCTAACTAACCTAAGGACAGCACACAACACCCAGCCATCACGAGGCAGAGAAAATCCCTGAACCCGCCGGGAATCGAACCCGGGAACCCGGGCGTGGGAAGCGAGAACGCTACCGCACGACCACGAGATGCGGGCGCTGTACTAGAGATTTCATGTTTATTTGACTACTTGTTTCGACGTTGCGTCAACGCCATCTTCAGGCCCGTACACTTTGATGATATCAATTTGTGTGGCTGAGTACTACAAGTCCGCGGAAAGACCAATACGTGCTCCACTAATTACTGCCCGCCATCCATGTGGAGCACACATTGCTCTCACCGCGGACTTACAGTACGCACCCACATATCATCAAAGTGTACGGGCCTGAAGATGGCGTTGACGCAACGTCGAAACTAGTAGTCAAATAAATATGAAATCTTAAGTACAGCTGGAGGACTTTCATTTTTAATAAAATAAAACCTAGTTCTGTCTCTTGAAGCAGAGTTCCCTTGGATGCTGCTGTTAATGACAAGAGCATGTGCAAGTGAACTTCGTGCACCACTTAAGGAGCCTTCAAACAATGTGCAGGTGCTGATGCCATCACAATTAGATGTATCCTTGCAAGACGTAATTACCTCGCAGCTCCTAATAGGAAAGGCTGACCAGTCTATAAGAACAGAATTTGAAGCCAGTTTGAGTTCCAATAGCTTTCCGATATTCCAAAGGGACGTGTGCTGTCCTCGAAAATAAATACATATCATTGGAAATTGTCATGGCTACAGTACCACCAGAGCACAACACATCTGGGAACAAACAGCAGAACGCCTTCACCGCCAGGCACTCTGGGCATTAGAGAAAGATCTACGCCACAACTAGTGCTACATGTGTCATATACAATCTACCTCATACATTATACAAGTGCAGCAAATTCCGTCAAGCCGCATGTAGCGAACGCAAAGCTACTGTGATGTGCAACAATTTGTGCTACAATTTTCTGAAGTAGATAACAGGGCTTGTAATTGCAGATCTGTTTGCTGTCGTGCTTGTCGAAAACGACATCACACGTTGCTACACGTAGTACAGGGTGTCTGAAAAGTCTGGCTAGAAGTAAGATACAAATATGAAACTTGTGTTGAATTGTTTACAACTATAAAAGTTTTTTTTCCTGTTTTAGGTTCGCAGTACGTAAGTAGTGGATGAGGCGCAGTGCCCAAGAAGCCATGTTAACCAATCAGGAGAAGGCACAGCGTGTCCTGTGGCACCATGAGACACGATCACCAACCACAGTGCAGAGGCACTTTCAGACAACATTTGGAAGGAATCCACCTGATGTCAAGAGCATTAAAGCCTGGTATGAGAAGTTCAAGAACACAGGATCGGTTGCTGACCTTCCGAGGTCTGGTCGACCGAGAGCCTCAGCAGACAGGGTGGAAGTTGTAAGGCAGTCTTTTCTGCAAAGTCCGAAGAAATCGGTGCGCAGGGCCTCACGTGAATTACAGATGCGAAAAAGCTCTCTCCATGACATTTTACACAAACGTTTATTGTTTCGTGCATACAAAGTGCAAATCGTTCAGGCCTTGTTGGCCAATAGTACACGTCGATATGGCTTTGCGGTCGAAATGCTATCACGTAATGAGGACGATGATGGTTATCTCTGACGAATTGCGTTTTCCGACGAAGCGACCTTTTTTGTCAGTGGAGTAGTGAATCGCCATGATGTGCGCATTTGGGGTTCACAACCCCCTGGTGAGGTCATGGAGTGCACCAGAGACACTCCAAAGGTGAATGTTTGGTGCGTGCTATTGCACGATCGAATTATCGGATCAATCTTCTTCGCTGAGGCTACCATCACATCTGCAGTGTATCTGGACATGTTGCAACTGTATGCTGTTCCTCAGCTGCTTCGGTATCACCCTGATGTCTTGTTTCAGCAAGACGGTGCACCGCCTCATTGGGGTTTGGACGCCCGTGCCTATCTCGATATGACCTTTCATGGGCGATGGATTGGTCGTGATGGGCCAACAGTTTGGCCTACACGCTCTCCTGCCATAACCCCATTAGACTTCTTTTTATGGGGTTGTGTGAAGGACGAGGTCTACCGAACACTTGTCCCAGATCTTGAAACCCTGTGGCAACGGATAACCACAGTCGTTGAATCGATCCCTCCAGTGATGTTGGCCAATGTGTGAACGGAAATTGAATATCGCCTAGATGTGCTACGTACTACCAAGGGTGCTTATGTGGAAGTTTACTGATGTGTGAAAAAAACTTTGATAGTTTGTAAACAATTAGACACCAGTTTCATATTTGTATCTTACTACTAACCTGAGTTATCAATTTATGTAATCAGGGAAAGACTTTTCGGACACCCTGTATTACAACAAACGCAAGGTGGAACAATGAAGGATTGTCCAAGTGATATGCAACATAAGCACAGTGGCGTACATCACCCGTCAAGTACGTCCAATTATTGCTCACTGAAAGTCAGCACTGGCAAACGAGTGCTGCTTGCCACAGGACAGTGAGAATAAGGTTCAACATAGCAGTGGCAAATGCCAAATTTTATTGGAACTCAGACTGGTCAGATTTTTTTTCTAAAGGAGGTACGACGTAATTATGTCTTGCAAGGATACATATAGTTGTAACACCATCAGTGCCTGCTTGAAGTCTTGTTAAGTGGTGCAAGTAGTTCACTTCCACATGCTCTTGTCATTGACGGCACCATTACATCTACATCTACATCCATACTCCGCAAGCCACCTGGCGGATGGAACTTAAAGTACCTCTATCGGTTCTCCCTTCTATTCCAGTCTCGTATTGTTCGTGGAAAGAAAGATTGTCGGTATGCCTCTGTGTGGGCTCTAATCTCTCTGATTTTATCCTCATGGTCTCTTCGCGAGATATACGTAGGAGGGAGTAATATACTGCTTGACTCCTCGGTGAAGGTATGTTCTCGAAACTTCAACAAAAGCCCGTACCGAGCTACTGAGCGTCTCCCCTGCAGAGTCTTCCACTGGAGTTTATCTATCACCTCCGTAACGCTTTCGCGATTACTAAATGATCCTGTAACGAAGCGCGCTGTTCTCCGTAGGATCTTCTCTATCTCTTCTATCAACCCTATCTGGTACGGATCCCACACTGGTGAGCAATATTCAAGCAGTGGGCGAACAAGTGTACTGTAACCTACTTCCTTTGTTTTCGGATTGCATTTCCTTAGGATTCTTCCAATGAATCTCATTCTGGCATCTGCTTTATCGACGATCAACTTTATATGATCATTCCATTTTAAATCACTCCTAATGCCTACTCCCAGAAAATTTATGGAATTAACTGCTTCCAGTTGCTGACCTGCTATACTGTAGCTAAATGATAGAGGATCTTTCTTTCTATGTATTCGCAGCACATTACACTTGTCTACATTGAGATTTAATTGACATTCCCTGCACCATGCGTCAATTCGTTGCAGATCCTCCTGCATTTCAATACAATTTTCCATTGTTACAACCTCTCGATATACTACAGCATCATCCGCAAAAAGCCTCAGTGAACTTCCGATGTTATCCACAAGGTCACTTATGTATATTGTGAATAGCAACGGTCCTACGACACTCCCCTGCGGCACACCTGAAATCACTCTTACTTCGGAAGAGTTCTCTCCATTGAGAATGACATACTGCGTTCTGTTATCTAGGAACTCTTCAATCCAATCACACAATTGGTCTGATAGTCCATATGCTCTTACTTTGTTCATTAAATGACTGTGGGGAACTCTATCGGGCGCCTTGCGGAAGTCAAGAAACACGGCATCTACCTGGGAACCCGTGTCTATGGCCCTCTGAGTCTCGTGGACGAATAGCGCGAGCTGGGTTTCACACGATCGTCTTTTTCAAAACCCATGCTGATTCCTACAGAGTAGATTTCTAGTCTCCAGAAAAGTCATTATACTCGAACATAAGCTGAGGACAGGTCAACTTCCGGAAACATGACATAGTGTGTTAAAATAGACTTCCAGCTATATTTGCTGTCTGCCTCCGGGAACACATATTGTAAAAAAAGGAAACAATAAAAGAACAAACCTGCCGAAGACATGTGAAACATATTTAGGGATTAAACAAAATAAATTGTTCACTTATCGGCCGAGTTTGTAGAGGATCTACGATATCTCGCCCACACAACAGCCTCCGAGTAGCTTGAACTGCAAGAGTGCTTCTCTGCTTCCAGTAAACCAAATGTGTTCTACCTAGAAGGCGGGTCCTGCTATGCTATACTGTATTTAAAGACTCAGTTTTTGTTTGTATGCGTATTTTTATCGATGTGTGGAAGAAAGCAGGTGCTGACAGATGTGAATGTTACCGAACTATTAGTTTAATAAATCTCGGTTGCACAATGTTAATATAAATACCATACAGAATAATGGAAAAGCTGGCAGAAGCCTACCTCGGGGAAGATCAGTCTGGATTCTGGAGAAGTGTGGAAACACGCGAGGCGATACTTACCCGAAGAATTCTCTAGAAGAGAGGTCAGTGAAAGGCAAACCTACGTTTATAGCGTTTGTAGACATAGAGAAAGCTTTGGACAATGTTGACTGGAATACTCTCTTTAAACCTCTGAAGGTAGCAGGGCAAAATACAGGGCACGAATGGCTATTTGCAACATGTAAGAAATCAAATGTCAGTTATAAGAGTCGAGGGCTTGAAAGGGAAGCAGTGGTTGAGAACGTTATTTAAGGTATACAGTGGGCAAGCAGTAAAGGAAACCAAAGAAAAATTTGCAGGAGCAATTGAAGTTCAGGGAGAAAAAGTAAAAATTTTGAGGTCCGCCGATGTCATTGTAATTCTTTCAGACAGCAAAGGACTTGGAACAGCAGTTGAACGGAATGTGTGGTGTCTTGAAAGGAGGATATAAGAGGAACAACAAAATCAAAACAAAGACAATGAAATGTAGTCGAATTAAATCAGGTGATGCTGAGAGATTCATATTAGAGAACGAGACACTGGACGTGAGTTTTGCTATTAGGGCAACAAAACCACTGATGTTGGCTTGGCCAAAATAGAGAGGAAATAAAATGTAGACTCGGAATGGCAAGTAAAGTGTTTCTGAAGAAGTGAAATTTTTTGACATCGGATGTAGATTTACGAGGGCAGTTCAATAAGTAATGCAACACATTTTTTTTCTCGGCCAATTTTGGTTGAAAAAACCGGAAATTTCTTGTGGAATATTTTCAAACATTCTCGCTTCGTCTCGTATGGTTTCATTGACTTCCGACAGGTGACAGCGCTGTACGGAGCTGTTAAAATGGCGTCTGTAACGGATGTGCATTGCAAACAACAGGCAGTGATTGAGTTTCTTTCGGCGGAAAACCAGGGCATCTCAGATATTCATAGGCACTTGCAGAATGTCTACAGTGATCTGACAGTGGACAAAAGCACGGTGAGTTGTTGGGCAAAGCGTGTGTCATCATCGCCGCAAGGTCAAGCAAGACTGTCTGATCTCCCGCGTGCGGGCCAGCCGTGCACAGCTGTGACTCCTGCAATGGCGGAGCGTGCGAACACACTCGTTCGAGATGATCGACAGATCACCATCAAACAACTCCGTGCTCAACTTGACATCCCTGTTGGTAGTGCTGTCACAATTGTTCACCAGTTGGGACATTCAAAGGTTTGTTCCCGCTGGGTCCCTCGTTGTCTAACCGAACACCATAAAGAGCAAAGGAGAACCATCTGTGCGGAAGTGCTTGCTCGTCATGTGGCTGAGGGTGACATTTTCTTGTCAAAGATTGTTACACGCGATGAAACATGGGTTCGTCACTTCGAACCTGAAACAAAACGGCAATCAATGGAGTGGCGCCACACCCACTCCCCTACCAAGAAAAAGTTTAAAGCCATACCCTCAGCCGGTAAAGTCATGGTTACAGTCTTCTGGGACGCTGAAGGGGTTATTCTGTTCGATGTCCTTCCCTGTGGTCAAACGATCAACTCTGAAGTCTATTGTGCTACTCTTCAGAAATTGAAGAAACGACTTCAACGTGTTCGTAGGCACAAAAATCTGAACGAACTTCTCCTTCTTCATGACAACGCAAGACCTCACACAAGTCTTCGCACCCGAGAGGAGCTCACAAAACTTCAGTGGACTGTTCTTCCTCATGCACCCTACAGCCCCGATCTCGCACCGTCGGATTTCCATATGTTTGGCCCAATGAAGGACGCAATCCTTGGGAGGCACTACGCGGATGATGAAGAAGTTATTGATGCAGTACGACGTTGGCTCCGACATCGACCAGTGGAATGGTACCGTGCAGGCATACAGGCCCTCATTTCAAGGTGGCGTAAGGCCGTAGCATTGAATGGAGATTACGTTGAAAAATAGTGTTGTGTAGCTAAAAGATTGGGGAATAACCTGGTGTATTTCAATGCTGAATAAAACAACCCCTGTTTCAGAAAAAAAATGTGTTGCATTACTTATTGAACCGCCCTCGTATGTGTCAGGAAGTCTTCTCTGAAAGTAAAATTTGAAATTTGTGGTAAGGTCTTATGGGACCAGACTGCTGAGGTCATCGGTCCCTAAGCTTACGCACTACTTAATCTACCTTAAACTAACTTATGCTAAAGACAACACACACACCCATGCCCGAGGGAGGACTCGAACCTCCGACTGCGGATCGTGGCAAGACGCCTGAGACTACGCGATTGTCTGAAAGTATTTCTGTGGAGTAAAGCGATGTATCGAAGTGAGACATAGACGATAAACAGTTTAGACAAGAAGAGAACAGAAGCTTTTGAAACGCGGTGCTACAGAAGGATGCTGAAGATTACATGGGTAGGCCATGTTCCTAATGAGGTGTTGAATAGAAGCAGGGAGAAAAGAATTTTGTGGCACTAGAAGAAGGGATCACCAATTTAGTACTGAAGGGAAGGGTATGGGATAAAAATCATAGAGGAAGACTAACAGGTGGGTACATCAAGCAAATTAAGAAGGATGTAGGTTGCAGTAGTTATTCGGGGATAAAGAAGCGTGCACAGGACGGAGTAGCTTGGAGAGCTGCATCAATCGACGACAACAACACACTAGTATCTCACTAAATAAAACACGGTAAATTTTGGTGATAAGAATCTCAGTAAATTAGCTTACTACGCCTACTTTCATTCACTGCTTTCATATGGCATCATATTCTGGGGTAATTCATCGTTGAGTAGAAAAGTATTCATTGCTCAAAAACGTGTAATCAGAATAATTGCTGGAGCCCACCCACGGTCATCCTGCAGACATCCGTTTAAGGATCTAGGGATCCTCACAGTAACCTCACAGTATATATATTCACTTATGAAATTTGTTGTTAATAATCCAGCCCAGTTCAAAAGTAATAGCAGTGTGCATAGCTATAACACCAGGAGAAAGGATGATCTTCACTATGCAGGTTTAAATCTGACTTTGGCACAGAAAGGGGTAAATTATGCTGCCACAAAAGTCTTTGGTCACCTATCAAACAGCATCAAAAGCCTGACAGATAGCCAAGTAACATTTAAAAATAAGTTAAAAGAATTTCTAGATGACAACTCCTTCTACTCATTGGCTGAATTTTTAGATATAAATTAAGGGGGGCAAGAAATAAATAAATAAATAAATAAAATAAAAAATTAAAAAAACAACAACTTAAACATTAGTGTCATGCAATATTTTGTGTAATGTAATATCTTGTACAGACATCTTTTATTAACCGACACGTTCCACATCATTACGAAGTGTCGTATTCATGATCTATGGAACAAGTATTAATCTAATCTAATCTAATCGGTGATAATAAGTTCAAGTCTTTTATCGAAATAACAACTGGTGACAGTGACTGGTAACAGTAAACTTGTTGTTTCATTTAATGTCAATAACAGTCACGGTAAAGCCCAACCTAAAATGTTCGCATTTAAGGTTGTGTGAAACTCTTTAAAGTGCTCAAAGGCGCAAGAAGTCTGGGCGCGGGCCGCTAGATGTCTCTGGCAGGGACTCGGGCGGCCACGATGGCTGACGTATTGTGAGGGAGCCCTGCGCTCCCCACCATGAGACTTTCGCCCAGCTCTCCCTCCTCCCGCATGTGGCCTGCGGCGGGCATTCCTTGTTGACAGCAGTGTTCTCTGCTCTCTCCTCCTTGCCCTGTTTCTCTTCCCACTGCCGCGGCTGGCCCTCAAGGCCAAGGTCAGACGCCGCTGCTCGTAAAGCTAGTAGCGGGCGTGGCGGCCTTGAACGCCGCTGCAGTCCCGTGGTGCGACTGTGGGGGCGTACTGGGAAGAGTGACAACGTTCACCAAGTACGACTGAGGCGCCGATCTTTCTCATACCCTCTTAAACTGCTGTTTTTACGATGAGAATAAATATTACACGATATGTTCTGGCAAATGGAGAAGCAGTAACAAATATGTAAAGAAAAAGTTTCTTGTGCTGGCCATTTTCGCAGCAGCTGTATATAAATTACAGTAGTTCAATCAACTACAACGCAATACATGTGGTGAAAGATATATAGGACAAACAAGCAGAACGTTCGACAACCGGTACAAAGAACGTATCAGAGCACCGAAATGTGGGACAAGCCAGTCAACTTTTACAGAACATTTAAGAGAACAGTCACACACCTATTACAAGAGAGAAGGACATGAAAATAATTAGAATATATAATGAGACACCTCATAGTCTTACAAGGAAATTGCCACATATTCAGAACAAAGGCTGAAAGGAATATGCTACTAAATGACCAAGTGAAAATCACAGACTACTCACTGTTTACACTGATTGATCATATAACAGACAGTAATTCCAATAGATGATCACATTTCACATTTCTCTCTCCCAAGTATTTAAATGTATGTGAAAAATGCACACGCACACACACCAGAACTTGCATCAGCACGCATATGGTTCAGATGGCTCTGAGCACTGTGGGACTTAACTTCTGAGGTCATCAGTCCTCCTAGAACTTAGAACTACTTAAACCTAACTAACCTAAGGACATCACACACATCCATGCCAGAGGCAGGATTCGAACCTGCGACCGTAGCGGTCGCGCGGTTCCAGACTGTAGCGCCTAGAACCGCTCGGTCACTCCGGCCGGCAGCAGACATATGGCTAGAAAGAAAACAACTGAAAACAAAATCTGAGAAAGTTGGCAATACTTGCTGAGACGAATGACGCTCTGGACAAAGGAAACGGCAGTTGAAGTGCCGTATGTTGAAAACAGTGACCACAAGGAAAACAGCAAACTTGTAACCAGTGTGTCACATGAGAGTAAGCTGTTTGGCTTAAAAATAATGAATCAGATGCTGATCCTAAGTACTTTAAAATTTTAGTATAAAAACATCAATGAGCTGTTTTGAACCTGCAAGCTATATGTACAAACGATAACCAATACGTGCAAAAGAAAAAAAGTATGTAATATTTCAGGACACCCACTGAACGAATACGCCTTGTAACTAAGGCGAAACATGTCTGGAAGCATAAGGTAATAGAAAAAACTTAATATGCAGCACGCAAAAGAAGTTTTTCTTTTGAACTGCTGTAATTTATTTAAATCAGAATTTTGAAATCAGTAAATAACGCTATTTAGAGAAACAAACATCCGTAATAAACAGATTTAGTGCAAAGTATTAGTTGGTAAATACGAAGGTGATTTGCTAAGTCTGGTAAAAAAACCAAGAAAAGATCTTTGTTTCGTAAACAACTCACCTTAATTCTAGACATAGTCTCCTTTGAGAGATATACACTTGGTCCAGCGATCCTACAGCTTTTTCATCCATCGGAAAATCAGGTTTTCTCAAACTCTGCAAAATAGTCATTAACTGCAACTATTACTTTCTCATTTGATGAAAATTTCTTCCCAGCAGGCCAAAATTTCAAGTTATGGAACAGGAAGAAGTCACTTGTGGCCAAGTCTGGTGAGCAGGGTGGATGAGCAACCAATTCAAAGCCCAGCTCATGCCCTTTGGCCATTGTTGTCGTCGATGTGTGGGATGGTGTATTGTCCTGGTAAAAGGAAACTTGTGTGCCAACCTTGGTTCCCTTTCAGCCAACGCGAGTTTCAAACGATCTAGCAATGAAGCTTAATTGGATCCAATTATGGTTCTGCCTTATTCCAAGTAATCTATGAGGATTATTTTTGTTGTAATCAGAGGTAAAACTGAATACTATACATTCTGATTTTTCTGAGCCTGCAACGTTGTAGATGTCTTGTAAGGACTTTATACGTACATTAAGCCAAAACGCTGCTGTATTCAAAGATTCCACCAGAAAATAGCATCTTCATAAAAGTCTTTGAATGTAGCAGCGTTTATGATTACTTCACGTACACGTAGATTGCTGTACATCAGGAAGCTAGCGGTGAGAGCACATTCAACGAGTCGGTTTGAAACCCAGTGTTGGGGAAAGACAAGGAGCTTTAAAATGATTGGCACTCTTCATTGGTGTTCACTTATCCACGGACTCCAGTGTTGTATATTACTTTGACAAGAGGTATCTCGAATAGAACGACCTCCTCCATGTCAATCACCATGAACTCGGAAAACATTGGTCACATGAGACGCAACAGTCCTTAAACCCATAGATAACGGCAGTCGTATAGTAGGGCTATTCGGGAAGTAAGGAAAGATCGGTCGCGAAATTGAAACCAGAATGAAAATCCCGTGAAGCTTTACACAGATGTATCGGGCAGTGTCCCTAGTACGCCCTTAGGTAGCATCACACTGCTCTTCTCAGTTCTGCACGTACAGTGAGCTCGAAAGGATGCCTAGAAAGTAGTGTTTACCACGAAGTATGGGTGCCTGCCGAGAGATTTCACCTGATTTCACCCAACCCCACATATCGTAACTGTGATGAATTTCCTTTTTCATGTCAGATTAGATTAGATTAACACTAGTTCCATGGATCATGAATACGATATTTCGTAATGATGTGGAACGAGTCAAATTTTCCAATACATGACATAATTTAATTTAACAACATAACTGAGTTAATATAACAACTTTTTTATTTTTGGTTTTTTTTAAATTTTCTTATAATTTTTTGTTTGATTTTTTTTCTTTTTTACTTAATTTATGTCTAAAAATTCCTCCACGGAGTAGAAGGAGTTGTCATTCAGAAATTCTTTTAATTTCTTCTTAAATACTTATTGGTTATCTGTCAGACTTTTGATACTATTTGGTAAGTGACCAAAGGCTTTCGTGGCAGTATAATTCACCCCTTTCTGTGCCAAAGTTAGATTTAATCTTGAATAGTGAAGATCATCCTTTCTCCTAGTATTGTAGTTATGCACACTGCTATTACTTTTGAATTGGGTTTGGTTGTCAATAACAAATTTCATTAGAAAGTATATATACTGAGAAGCTACTGTGAATATCCCTAGATCCTTAAATAAATGTCTGCAGGATGATCTTGGGTGGACTCCAGCTATTATTCTGATTACACGCTTTTGTTCAATAAATACTTTATTCCTCAGTGATGAATTACCCCAAAATATGATGCCATATGCAAGCAATCAGTGAAAATAGGCGTAGTAAGCTAATTTACTAAGATGTTTATCACCAAAATTTGCAATGACCCTTATTGCACAAGTAGCTGAACTCAAACGTTTCAGTAGATCATCAATGTGTTTCTTCCAATTTAATCTCTCATCATCAGTTCTCGACGGCACGCTGCAGGGACAATGAGGACGTTTCTGCAGCGTTTTCGATGAGAAGTGTTTAATCACCCACCATACAGCCCAGACTTGGTTCCCTCTAGTTTTCATCTCTACTCACATGAACCGCTGGCTGTGAAGACAATATTTTTGCGCAAACAATGTGCTGCAGTCCGGCGCAGAAAATTTTCGGAAAAGAGTCTGCCTTCCATTGCGAGGGTATTGGAAAGTTGATACAACATTACGACAAATGTCTTAAGTCGGAGCGACGACTATGTAGAGAAGTAGCTGGAAGGTGTAGCTAACCGTTGCAAATAAAACAGCCTTGATTTTCACTGTGGTTTACATTTCGCGAGCGATCATTCTTTACTTCACAAATTGCCCTCGTAGATTCAATATTTGGTAGGGAAGACGCATGTTATGTTGAGTGGAGAGTTATCGGCAGATATGGAACTTCAGGTATGAGGGTTGCGCCTTTCGCTGCTCATTTTGTGTATTAATGGCCGGGAAGACAATACTTGTGGTCAACTTAAGATTTTCGCAGATAGTGCAGTTAACTATAATTAAGTTGTGTGCGAAAGAGCCGGCGAATCCTGCCTCGGGCATGGATGTGTGTGGTGTCCTTAGGTTAGTTAGGTTTAAGTAGTTCTACGTCTAGGGGACTGATGATCACAGATGTTAAGTCCAATAGTGCTTAGAGCCATTTGAACCATTTTTTGCGCGAAAGAAAGCTGCACACGTATTCAATCTGATCTTGTTGAGATTTCAAAGTCGCGCAACGAATGGAACCTTGCTTTAAATATTCTGAAATGTAAAATCGTACAGTTTAGAAATTGGAAAAATTAACCAGGTACGAGTGGGATTCGCGCTCTGAGGGTTCTGTGCAAACTTAACTATGTTTGCAGACAGTTCATTCATCCCGGGAATCGAGAATGGTTCAAATGGCTCCAAGCACTGTGGGACTTAACATCTGAGGTCGTCAGTCCCCTAGAACTTAGAACTACTTAAACCTAACTAACCTAAGGACATCACTCACATCCATGTCCGAGGCAGGACCCGAACCTGCGACTGTAGCAGCAACGCGGTTCCGGACTGAAGCGCCTAAAACCGCTCGGCCACAGGGCCGGCTGAATCGAGAATCTCGACTATTTTCACCTGATATCGACATTGATACTGGCAACATATCGGCCCCAGGAATTACAAGACTTTCGAGAGTTCAGAGAGCAAACGACAAAAGAAACATTTGTTTCGTACGATACGATCATAAATTAACGATTTTCGGATTTTTTTCCTTTACATGTACTGTGAATTCTTGGATCTTTCAAATTTTATGGTTCTAGATCAGCGGCAAGTAACCAATAGGTTTTGACGAGTGAGTTAGCGGGTGTCAACATACGTAACTTAAATGGCCGTATCTTTTCACTGCGCTGAGTCAGAAGCTTTAATTTCTTACAGCGCCAAGGGAACGCATCTTTGTATCTGACATAAATTTAAAGCTGATACTTGTTGTATCCGTTCCTGAGAAAAGGGTTATTAAAAGTAGGTCAGAGAGACAGACAGACAGACGGATGGACAGCGAAATGATCCTATAAAGTTTCCGTTTTTACCAACTGTGGTAGGAAACCTAAAAACGACTACAATGTCAAGGAGTCACAGTTTGTATCTAGGAATACATAAAAAATACTTGGCTTTAAGAGTTTGTGGGGATATGAAATGGAATGATCAAATAGGTTCAGTCGCACACAACGCGAGGTGGTGGACATCAGTTTATTCGTACAGTATGTGGGAAATGCAATTAGTCTACAAAGGAGATTGCTTAAAAAACTCTTATGCGACCCATCCTAAAATATTGCTGCCAGAATGGACTAACAGGGGATATTCAACACACGAATGCTCACTGGTTTTTTGTTCCATGTGAGAACATCACGCAAATGCTGAAAACCCTTAACTGGGACACTCTTAAAGGTAGACGCCAACTATCACTCGAAAGTTTATTCGCAAATTTTCAAGAACAAATATTAACCGAGAAATTTAGAAATACACTGCAGCCCGCTACGCATCTTTCGCTTATGGACCGCAAAGACAACACTAGACTGATTCCAGCATGTACAGATGCGTATACATAGACCTTCTTTCCGAGCTCCGTAACCGATTGGAATGGGAATAAGCCTGGCACGTGGTATATTGTGGAGCACACTCAGCCGTGCACTTCAGTGTTTTGCAGAGTATGGATGAAGGTGCAGATATAAAACAAGCCGTACATTATCACACAAGATGTTAAAATCTTTGAGGTCAAAATTTTACCAAGTAGGAGTAATTCAAAACAAGAAACAAATGCTCTGAAATGAGTATTTCAGGTGATGCGAGGTCTCGAAAGCGAGTTGCTTCTGAGGTACGTGTTTTTGAACTGCTTATGTTTCTTCATGGAAACTGTCGTCACCGTAGCAGTGGATTGTACATCGTCTCACGTCTCGTTTGAAATGCAAAAGACTGTAAAGAATTCTGACACTGTGTGTTATGTTACTGTATCATCACTAACATTCCAGATTCCTGAAATAATAGCTTATGGACTGCATGTATCTGAACACGTAGCTTAGCTTGTGTTGTATTTGTTACTCCCGTGAGGTCACCGAAGTTAAGGGCTGTCGGGCTTGGCTAACACTTGGATGGGTGACCATCCGGATTTGCCAAGCGCTGTCGGCAGGCGGCGTGCACTCAGCCCTTGTGAGGTAGAATGAGAAGCTACTTGATCGAAAAGTAGTGATTCCGGTCTCGTACACTGACAACGACTGGCAGTGCTGCGTGCTGATCACTTGTCTCTTCATATGTGCATCCAGTGACGCCTGCAGCTGAGGATGACACGGCGGTCGGTCGGTGCCTTTGGGCCCTTGGAGGGCTGTTCGAACGGAGTTTAGTTTTAGTTGTTCCCCTAGCTCTTATGACTGCAACACATGATTACCACCTCCTCCTACATCACTCACAAACTTTCTTCTACTCAGGTCAAAATGTAATTTTCCCTAAATTAACTGTTTATATCGGTGGCAACTAGCTCTTATGACTGCAACACATGATTACCACCTCCTCCTACATCACTCACAAACTTTCTTCTACTCAGGTCAAAATGTAATTTTCCCTTAAATTAACTGTTTATATCGGTGGCAACTAGCATCAAGCGTTTCTGAAGGTTCTTTTATTGAACCAAGGCATAATGAGACTTTTTTTGCACTCGCTTTGGTGCCAGCGAGTAAATTTTGTAAGTCGTGCCCAAGTTCACTCCCGTCCTTCCTTTTGATTTCATTGTTACCAAGGCCGAAAATCTCCTTTCACACTCGCAAACTGTGGTGAATGACATGGTAATTTTAAATGTATTTCAAATGTTTTGATCTGTGGCCAAGGGAGATAAGCGCAAGCGCCACCTGTTCTCCACTTGTCACTCTCAGATACTGTGCTGTGTTTCAGAAGAGATAAACAAACATGAACCTTTGATATAGAGAAAAATGTAAGTTGTGTCACCCATGTTCGCTTTCTAGATAGTAGGCTGCAATTGTATGTGTGTGTACGTCACACGTCTCCTCCTAAATCACTCAACCGATTTCAACCAAATTTGGTATACATATCACATATCTCTTGCAGTCAGGCAACAATCACTGTGGGGCTACGAATCACTTACCTAACATAGGTCAGGAGATACGACGTTATAAAAACTGAGATGCTTGAAAAACTGCCGCATTATGCATGACGTTTAAATGTATAATTTTTGTGCTACTAATTGTATTCGCAATAAATTTCACAAGCAGTATTCATACATGCCGGTAAATACAACTACAAAAGTATAGCACGGTACCACACATAGTATAGGAGATATGACGTCATACACAATGAGGAGAGTGAAATGACGTCATACACAATGAGGAGAAATGGCTTCGATTCAAATGGCTCTGAGCACTATGGGACTTAAATTCTGAGGTCATCAGTCCCCTAGAACTTAGAACTACTTAAACCTAACTAACCTAAGGACATCACACACACCCATGCCCGAGGCAGGATTCGAACCTGCGACCGTAGCGGTCGCGCGGTTCCAGACTGTAGCGCCTAGAACCGCTCGGCCACCACGGCCGGCACAATGAGGAGAGTGAAAACTGGCGCACTGTGCGTGACATTTAACTTTATTATTTCTTTTCTACTAACTCTTTTCGTAACATACTTTCCAGACAGTATCCAAATATGCTACTAAATGTAGCTACACAAATAAATCACTGACGGCACATAGTCCAAGAGCAATGGCGTCGTAAATATTGATATACGTGAAAAAATGCCGGAAAATGCATGAAGTTTTGCTACGTTTATTCTTTATTACTACGACACTCCTACAATCGAGTCAGCGTAAGGAAATCCCTGGCATTTAGCAGTGCTTTTGACAGCTTTCAACAACGGAGGGCAAACGGCTGTACACGAAAACGGTAGCCGCCAATAGATCCATAGTCTAACACATCTATGAAGAGGCGTTGCCATAGAGACGTGTACAAAATCGAGTTGTAGACACGCGAGGCAGCCGTCCGGGATCATGTATCTTAATTCAGATACTGTACTTATACATTCGTACACTATGCATATTTCCTTGTACGCCTGTTGCATAATTTCAAAGGTGTCATCACGAATACATGGAAATGAAATTTTTTCGTTTCTAATAGTAAATTGGCAAAATAAATACCCGGCCAATGCCGGGGTTATCAGTTAGTTAATAAATAAAAAGAAACTCATATGGATTCTGAAGTCGAAAACGTTTCTGGGGCTAAGATATTCAAGCATAATGGAGAGGAACAATTACAAACAAACTGGATAAGATAATGTGCATTGAGAGCGCGAATGTGACTAACTGGGACTGACAATGAATAATGTATTGCTTAATGAACTGCAAATCTAAAGATATGAAGCACCACGTCTAATCTGTGGTCGGAAAAACGATAGCCACTTTTTAAATTTCTGACTGTGGGCCATAAATATTAAAGAAATTGAAACAATTGACTAGAAATGATCCTACGTCGACATATGTGCTCCATAAGCCATCTCATGGCGTGTGACGGAAAGAGTTCTGTGTACAACAGTCACTTCCTCTTTTTCTATCCCACTCGTGCGAGATGCACAGGAAGAGAGGTTTCTGATAAGTCTCGGTAAGAGCTCTCTTCTCTCTAATTTAGCCTTATGGTCTTTCCGCAAGATATACTTGGAAGGAAGCAATACACTGATTGACTCTTCTACGGAGGCATGATTTCTATATTTTAACAGTAAAAAATGGTTCAAATGGCTCTGAGCACTATGGGACTCAACATCTGAGGTCATCAGTCCCCTAGAACTTAGAACTACTTAAACCTAACTAACCTAAGGACATCACACGCATCCATGCCCCGAGGCAGGATTCGAACCTGCGACCGTAGCGGTCGCGCGGTTCCATACTGTAGCGCCTAGAACCGCTCGGCCACCCCGGCCAACTTTAACAGCAAACCAAATGGTGATGCAATACGCCTCGTTCTTAGCGTATATCAGTGGATTGATGTATCCTTACCACTTTCTAGCATATTCTACGGATCTGTGACGAACCACACGCCCCCTCTTTGGATGTTTTCTATTTCTGACCTCTGGTAAGGGTCCAAAACCGACGAGCAGTAGTCATTTATGAATATAACGCGTCACTTGCCCATGTGATCGATAGCATGAGGTCAGCGTGAAGACTGAACGTAATTGCCAGCGAGAAATGTGTACCCTAAAACACTGGGGACAAGTAATTACTAAAGTCTACGGAAGGTTTATTGTTTTAAAGATGGAAGAGATAGAATTCCTGACATACGAATTCATGAAACGGAACACGGATAAGGGCATACGCAGTCGATGCTTCTCAACAGATGGGAGACAACAGCTTTTATGAGCAATCGCTGAACACAATAAGGTATTTGAAGAACTAGGTCTGAAGCCACAGTCACTGGGGAATCGTATATAATTCAGTTCGCAGCTAAATGAAAGGCAGTTGGTTTTTCTTTAGCCATACATGTTTCGCTTCTTTTTTTTTATGAAGCCTCTTCAGTGGCCTGTAATACATGTTTATTTTTATACATAAAATACACTCCTGGAAATGGAAAAAAGAACACATTGACACCGGTGTGTCAGACCCACCATACTTGCTCCGGACACTGCGAGAGGGCTGTACAAGCAATGATCACACGCACGGCACAGCGGAAACACCAGGAACCGCGGTGTTGGCCGTCGAATGGCGCTAGCTGCGCAGCATTTGTGCACCGCCGCCGTCAGTGTCAGCCAGTTTGCCGTGGCATACGGAGCTCCATCGCAGTCTTTAACACTGGTAGCATGCCGCGACAGCGTGGACGTGAACCGTATGTGCAGTTGACGGACTTTGAGCGAGGGCGTATAGTGGGCATGCGGGAGGCCGGGTGGACGTACCGCCGAATTGCTCAACACGTGGGGCGTGAGGTCTCCACAGTACATCGATGTTGTCGCCAGTGGTCGGCGGAAGGTGCACGTGCCCGTCGACCTGGGACCGGACCACAGCGACGCACGGATGCACGCCAAGACCGTAGGATCCTACGCAGTGCCGTAGGGGACCGCACCGCCACTTCCCAGCAAATTAGGGACACTGTTGCTCCTGGGGTTTCGGCGAGGACCATTCGCAACCGTCTCCATGAAGCTGGGCTACGGTCCCGCACACCGTTAGGCCGTCTTCCGCTCACGCCCCAACATCGTGCAGCCCGCCTCCAGTGGTGTCGCGACAGGCGTGAATGGAAGGACGAATGGAGACGTGTCGTCTTCAGCGATGAGAGTCGCTTCTGCCTTGGTGCCAATGATGGTCGTATGCGTGTTTGGCGCCGTGCAGGTGAGCGCCACAATCAGGACTGCATACGACCGAGGCACACAGGGCCAACACCCGGCATCATGGTGTGGGGAGCGATCTCCTACACTGGCCGTACACCACTGGTGATCGTCGAAGGGACACTGAATAGTGCACGGTACATCCAAACCGTCATCGAACCCATCGTTCTACCATTCCTAGACCGGCAAGGGAACTTGCTGTTCCAACAGGACAATGCACGTCCGCATGTATCCCGTGCCACCCAACGTGCTCTAGAAGGTGTAAGTCAACTACCCTGGCCAGCAAGATCTCCGGATCTGTCCCCCATTGAGCATGTTTGGGACTGGATGAAGCGTCGTCTCACGCGGTCTGCACGTCCAGCACGAACGCTGGTCCAACTGAGGCGCCAGGTGGAAATGGCATGGCAAGCCGTTCCACAGGACTACATCCAGCATCTCTACGATCGTCTCCATGGGAGAATAGCAGCCTGCATTGCTGCGAAAGGTGGATATACACTGTACTAGTGCCGACATTGTGCATGCTCTGTTGCCTGTGTCTATGTGCCTGTGGTTCTGTCAGTGTGATCATGTGATGTATCTGACCCCAGGAATGTGTCAATAAAGTTTCCCCTTCCTGGGACAATGAATTCACGGTGTTCTTATTTCAATTTCCAGGAGTGTAAATGCATAATAAAGTAGTATTTGCAAGTATCTTAATGTGTTACGTTTTTTATTGTTATTCTCTTGTTTAGAACAACTTTTGCAGCACTGGTTTCGTGAGGTTATTTCTGTACACCTTGTCTTTAATATAACCCCACAAAAAGGAGTCTGCACAATATGACGGCCAATCGAGGCTCATGCCAGTTTTCTCTAGGTATCCCAGAACCAGAATGCGGTCCCCAGAGTGCTCCTTCAGGACACCAAACACTCTGCTGCTTCGATTGAGTCGAGTTCTGTCTTGCATGAACCACATCTTGTCGAAATCAGAGTCACTTTGAATAATGAGTACCGTTCGGTACTCACTGTATCATTAAGGAATATACGCTCATGCTCATAAATTACGGATAATTGCAGAATGTGGTGCCACACAACGTAGCACTACACAAAACTGGCGCTAATAGCACAGGCACATAAGGAACACACACGACGCAGATCTGTAAGTCCACAGTATTGGTGATAAGTTGAGAAAACCGTCCCGAGACACATGTGCTACAAAATGCCACTGCTTCCTGTGCATGGACCCCGGCATCAATACGGGATACGATCACCATGCACACGTACACAGGCCGCACACGGGCTGGCATACTCTGGATCAGGTGGTCGAGCAGCTGCTGGGGTGTACCCTCCCATTCTGGCACCAGTGCCTGTCGGAGCTCCTGAAGTGTCGTAGGGGTTTGAAGACTTGCAGCGATACATCGATCGAGAGCATCTCAAAGAGGTTTAGGTCTAGAGAACAGGCAGGCCACTCCATTCGCCTGATATCTTCTGTTTCAAGGTACTCCTCCACGACTGTAGCTCTTGCGTTATCATCTATCAGGAAGAAGGTGGGACCCACTGCACCCCAGAAAAGGCGGACATACTGGTGAAAAATGACGTCCCGTTACACATGGCCTGTTACAGTTCCTCCGTCAAAGACCCGCAGGAGCCGGCCGGAGTGGCCGTGGGGTTCTAAGCGCTACAGTTTGGAGCCACGAGACTGCTACGGTCGCAGGTTCGAATCCTGCCTCGGGCATGGATGTGTGTGATGTCCTTAGGTTAGTTAGGTTTAATTAGTTGTAAGTTCTAGGCGACTGATGACCTCAGAAGTTAAGTCGCTTAGTGCTGAGAGGCAAAGACACGCAGGGGTGTACGTACACCAATCATAATCCCACCCCACACCATCAAACCGCGACCTCGATACAGGTGCCTTTCAAGGACATTAAGGGGTTGGTGCCGGCCGGTGTGACCGCTACGGTCGCACGTTCGAATCCTGCCTCGGGCATGGAGGTGTGTGAGCTCCTTAGGTTAGTTAGGTTTAAGTAGTTCTGAGTTCTAGGGGACTGATGACCACAAATTTTAAGTCCCATAGTGCTCAGAGCCATTAAGGGGTTGGTGTCTGGTTCCTGTTTCACGCCAGATGAAAACCCGGCGAGAACCACAGTTCAGACTATACCTGGACTCGTCGGTGAACATAACATGGGACCACTGTTCCAATGACCATGTACTGTGTTCTTGACACCAGGCTTTACGGGCTCTCCTGTGACCAGGGGTCAGTGGAATGCACTTTGCAGGTCTCTGGGCGAATAAACCACGTCTGCTCAGTCGTCTGTAGACTGTGTAGTACTCCGTGGCCGTTTGCGGGCACTGATGGTGAAATATCGGTCTTCTTGTGGTGTTGTACGCCGTGAACGTCCCGTAATGTAGCGCCTGGACACGTTTCCTGTCTGCCAGCATCGTTGCCATAATCTTGAGATCACACTTGCGGCACACGGAGGGCCCATGCTACGACCTGCTGTGTTTGACCAGCCTCCAGTCGCCCTGGTATTCTACCACTCATAACGTCATCAATACGTGGTGTTTGAGCCATTTTCAACACACGGTCACCATTAGCACGTCTGAAAACGTCTGCACACTTACTCGCCGCAGCGTACTCTGACATGCACCAACACACCTCTGCACATGTAGACTGCTGCCAGCGCCACCGTGCGACGACCGCAGGTCAAATGCACCGCATGTATCCCGAGGTGATTTAAACCCGCAATTCGCCCACTAGAGTGTTGTTTCACCATGTATCAGCATTATCCTTAATTTATGAGCATGAGTGTAGTGCCGATTATTCCGTGACTGGACATCGCATACCACAGAGTCACCCGTTGAGGGTGAAGAGACTTCTCGATCGCGAAATGAGGATTCTCAGTCCTCAAAACGCGGCAGTTTTGCTTGTTGATGAATCCATCCAAATAAAAGTGGGCTTCGTCGCTAAATCAAACCATAATGCGCATACTAATTCCCATCATGCCCTGCGACCCACCGTACAAATTGAACGTCCTACCGCAAACCATTCAGAAGTTATGACGATTTTATTTCATATAGTTCAATAATTGCCATTCTGTATGTAGATGTAAAAAGGGGCAACAACTTGCGGCTTGAACTCACGAGAGACGGTGGCCGACTCCTCTAGTTCGCTAGCTCCAAACCGCTCCACAAAATTAATTAGCATGTCGCTCTTTCAGCCAGTCGGCCCCAGGAACAAAATTCGGCATTTACGTGAGCTATTTCCGGTGCTGCTTCCCGCCATGACCTTGAGGAGTTTATTTCCAGCAGGTTCTGGAAAACACTGCCTGTCGTGGAAAAATCACTAGCCTTTACACCAATGTTTTAGGTGACGACCACAACCCATTTAGGATGATTTAGGGAGACAAGCCCATTATCGCCAGACCGAACAAATGCCCTCATGCCTGGATACCGGAAACTATCTTCAGCCGAAGATAAAATACACACATAAATAAAAAAACTATGAACTTACTGTGCTTTATCACGCCACTCTGCTATTCATTTTACGTAAGTAAGACAACAAGCCGTCAAAGACAGTGGCAACTCCTCAAGCTGATTATGAAGAGAGCCTTTCATGGTTTTTGAGAGAGATTCTGAATCAGAAGGATAGGTGTTTCATCGACCTAAAATTCCCTGTTCTTGCACTGATAATATAAAAGAGTTGTGTACTTACTTACTGCGTATTGTCTTATCATGTTTAGGATACAAAAGGCAAAGGAGATAAATGAAATGCTTTATTAAGAAATCCGTGAAAGCTGACTGTTACAAATCATTTGGATTTCAGTATTTGCTATAAATATTTGATTGGTAAAATGGAAATCCTTTAAACGTACTAGATTAAATGCAACCAAAGAAGAATTCATTAAATTTTATGCTTCACTTTCTCAAAACAACTTAAAATTCTCTTAACTCTCTCGGCTTATAGGTACCTGAAAGTGTACGATTTTCGGTACACTAAAAGAGTAGGGTTTAACAATCGCTCGAATGAAATATAGTATTTTACCCTGTACACTGGGTACAATGTTGTAAGAAGTAGCGATGTCTGAATCAAAAAGAGTAATGCTTGCATAAAAGAAATCAAGCACATAGACCTGCGCGTTACAATGACTGTGTTCATAATGTTGCCCAAAGCCCTTTAGATAAAATAAAAATAATAAAAAGGTCTTTCCTTCTCGGATTTACTATTCCGGAAGCAATGAGCCACTGCCCGGAAGTGACAGGGACTGTTATGTATTGAATCTCGTCTTCTTCTTACTTCTTTCTGAAAGTTTAGGTGTCTCCGTTACTTCCATCACGTCCAGCACAGAGTGAGTTAATCAGCTTAGACAAAATTACACGTCAAATAGTATAACAGAGCACACTGTTGCAAGGGATATCTGGTTATATTATAGTTGAACGATGCTTCCACCTTCTCAGCAAGTAAGTAATACAATATGAGCAGCGCTCCAATACAAGTCTATCAGGTTTTTTGTGTGAAAAGAATGCTGCATTTCTACTTATTTTATGAAAAGGTGGTAGGGCAGCTGAACTTTCTGACTGTGACTCTAAAGCTAGTGCTTGTGTATTTTTTGTTTTCACTTCTTAGTAACAACATTGACACATATTTGTCGTGTATGCAACGCGTGTGATTTCTGTCCTTGCTGTGGTGTGTACTTCGCTTTTCCCTGAAATTTTCTGCGCAATCCGTTCTAGAATGAGTAACAAAACTGTCCAACTTTGGCAATCGTGAAGGATCCACAGTGAGCTACAGGTAAGACTATAAGCAAACTGACCCACACCGAGAGAAATCGAAACGGATGAATTATTGTATATAACTGGGATATATCCATGAAACGAGTAAATACCGTCTGTCAATATGGATTAACGAGATACGTAATAGCAGCGCTTATTCCCGGCGTATCTCTGCACTCATATTTGCGGTGCCTTGATAGTTATTTGACGGATTTTCTGCCCAATTTTGAGAAACGAATCACCGCTTCTGTCATACCGGCAGTCAGGCTTGGCTGCTTTTTCAGAATTCAGGTAGGAACAAGTAATGAAAATTATCATCTCTGCATCAGTTCACCGCTGTCACGGACATTATTATGTTCTCAGGATAACATGTTTTCTGGGTATATTACAAGATTTTTGTTGATGTCAATGTTCATAAGCTACAGAAAATGACCGTCAGTATAATATAAAAATCGAAAATCTATGTTCTGAAGCGCAACATTTTTTTATCGTAGTAGTCATTACTCGAAGGATGTTTCGTCTGCAATTCACAGAAAAGAAACGATCAACAGTTAACATCTCATTGACAGTGAGGCCTTAGAAAAGAGGCACAAACTCGGTTTGAAAAATACCGACTCACAAGAAACCAATACAGCGTTAGCACACGGGGCCACTGTTTAAATGCTATACCTAATAACTATAATGAAATGAATTCAGCCTTTGAAGACAAATAGAGAGCTACTGGAAGGAAATCTGCGCTTCTGTTTGCAAAGCATACATTGCCGGCGGGTAGATCGATGTGGTAACCACATATGCCTCTAAGATTAAGTACAATGATGTCATGAACAGAAGGTGATACGGCAGTTTCCTGAGATTGATCACGGGTTTTGGGGATTAGGAGAAAGAACATCGCCCGTCATCAATGTCACAGGTCTATGACACTGAATACGCACAGCCTGCTGCTATGCGATTAGGTGACTGTGTGGTAGTATGGATCAGAAAGCGTTAGTATCTAGTTGGTTCTGCTGTAATCGTCCAAGTAAAATACAATCCAGCTCAATTTCAACGTTTTTAGGGACGAAGTACCCTTACTGTTAAAAAGCTATTGCCTGTTGTTTGTGCTACGGTCTTACGGTGGTTGCCCTCAGTAATGATTCATATTAGTAACTGTTTCCTTGATCGACAAATAAATGCCTTTGCTCTAATACCGTTACCTGTGAATCAAGGAATATTTTCTGATAGTGAAATTCGAGACAAAGTACAGTTTCTAAAACTGCACAGAAACAACACACTGATTGGCAAAATCTGTGCAACGTTTGGTGCCGAGTGTTACCTATTATTATCGAAAAATCCTTGTTGTCGTGGTGCTCGGTCCGAGGACTGGTTTCATGCAGCTCCTCGATGTTCGTCTAACCTATGCATGTCTCTTTATGTCCGTGTAGCTACTGCACCTACTTCCATTTGAGCCTATTTAGCCCAGTCAAGCCTTAGTTTCCCTCTTATAATTTCCACCTCCCTCCCCGCCCCACGAACACACACACACACACACACAAACACACACACACACACACATCGCGCACGCTTTATTTCCCACTATTACCAAATCAGCAACTTCTTTATGCCACAAGATTTGCCCTGCTGTAACGGAAACACCGATCACCTTAAACGGCAATCGATGCTAACATTAAACCTCTGCGAGGAAATTTTGAGAAAGTCGTGACCGTGAGATAACCTAATGGGAACAAAACAATCAGACTGGGATTCGTTTCCGAAACACTCCAGCAGTGTTTCCAACAGTAAACAGGTGGGTCAGGAACACACGTTCTCCCAGCACAAAAGCAAATTGTAATATTACGTATTAATATTGGTCGCCAACCTCATTAGGCATACCTGTGTTTCAAATGGTTCACATGGCTCTGAGCACTATGGGACTTAATATCTGTCGTCATCAGTCCCCTAGAACTTAGAGCTACTTAAACCTAACTAACCTAAGGACATCACACACATCCATGCCCGAGGCAGGATTCGAACCTGCGACCGTAGCGGTCACGCGGTTCCAGACTGAAGCGCCTAGAACCGCACGGTCCATACTTGTGTCAAGCAATATATAAAGCAGAAAGCAGTGTTAAGGCTAACCTAAATTTCCTTGACATATATACTAAACTCTTTTTTATGTCTGTTCACAATACAACACACTAACCTAACCTTGCAGATAAATGTACTACTAACTTGGAAGTCAGACAACCAAGTGGCCAATGAGTTAGCAAACAGTAACGTATGCCTCTCAGCAACACATACATTAAATGATGCAGCAGTTTAAGGAACTATCACAACACACATGAAACTAACAGCAATACTAAACAGGCAAGAGCATGAAATGATTCTGATTTAAATCAGGGGGTCTATTAATGACCATACTCTACAACATCATTGCTTAGTACAGGGTCTCTATGCCTGTAATTAACCAACTTGCGACAGAATAGCTAACACAGTAAATATTTCTTTCTTAAGCTCAGTTTGAAGCAATTAAACAGAATGCAAATCTACCTACACTGGCTCTGAAGGAGCCTTTCCTTTGCTTCATTAACTAACTATCCTAGCACATGAGGGCCCTTAAGCTTTCATGGTTTGAAGAACCTTCTTCATTAACAAAAGTGCACAAGCATGTATGAGAAATGGTAAGTATTCTCATCAATCCGGGTTGGGGATTTTCTCTGCCTGGAGACTGGGTGTCTGTATTGTCCTTATCATTCCATCATCATCATCTTTACCCTTTGTGACAGCGTCTAGATTGGATTGTGAAAAAAGTGGACTGTTTAAGAACTGGGACTTTGTACGGGCGCTGATGACCGCACGGTTGAGCGCCCTACAAACCAAACATCATCATCATCATCATTCTCATCAATAAGTACGAATTAAGTAAAACACAACAACTACAACTCTTTAAATAACAAATGTATTTTGGAAAACAGTCTTTTAACCTACTCAAATGCCAACACAACCTTAAATTCAAGTTCAAACACTTTCTCATGAAATCAACAATGATAAAACTTCGTAATTCTGATCAATATGCCCAAATGCAACAATTACTAACTTTTTTCACTTCAGATCAATATTATTGTTCTTTTAACTAACAACTTTAATATTTTCAGGCAGCTTTTCAAGTAAGTCGAATTACTTAACAAAATGACTGCAGATTGATTTAAAAATGCGCGGGAAGTGGAGTCTTTCTCAAACTATAAAATTGAACTTTAAACACTATAAATCCACATATTAGAAAGCAATCACAACTATTTTTACAGCTGTCGAATAAGTCTTTCCATAATAAATTAGGACACACGGAATTAAATTCACTAGGGTAGGATTCATGTCTAGGTTTGTGATTTGTGATAATTACGGGTGTAAGATAGAGTTTTTAACAACACCACGATTATTACTAAAATCAACCAATTTCACAAATACCTGGTCCATTTACAGAGGGCCAAATACGAACTATTTAGTTACAGGCTAGTGGCACTGGTAGCGTAATTTTCAGTGGTTGTTAACATGGCGGCGGTGCAGTCATGGCAGTACTATTGGCCTCGCCGTTATATATGTTCTTGGTGTCGGTATTACATTTTTATAGGGGCAAAAACCATGCCATGATAATAGTATCACCGAATGCAAATTCCGAGGCCCATAAATACTGCTCTTAAGCTCCTCTGGCCTCAAAACTCCAAGAATATGAGCCACAATGATCCGCTAATGCTAGCGAGATGTTAACCACTCCTTACCTGTCACAAAGGACGAGTTACCACTTGCGCGCCGACCACACCTTTTGCTCTTCGCCAGGCTCCTTCCGTAGCTGCAGGGCTTCCCCACGTCTTTTACATTCAAACCTACGTTTTCTAAGTATGGACCAAGTCATTTACAGCATATTATGTAACAATCGTTCCAGTAGTTTTTAAATCCAAAAGCACAGTTTGAACAACATCTTTCAAAAAGTATACATAGTCAAAGAATTTCCATGAGAGATACAACACTCTACATAAGCAACACTACAAATTGACATAGAAATGTCGGTACAGATACAAAAAAAGGTCGGAAATAGGTGTTACACTATCAATAGAACGCTTCTTTTATTGAAGTTTCTTCATACCTTCCAATTATTTGTTAGTTACATGATTTGTCCGGACATTCTTCAGCATTCCCCTGTTGCACCAACTTCAAAACAAAACCTTCTTTTCTCTTCCTGTCTGAACTGTTTGTCGTCCACATTTCAGATGCATACATGACTAACCTCTAGACAAATAACTTTAGAATAGACTTACTGACTCTGAAATGTATGTTCGATGTTAACAAATTTCGCTTCTTCAGCAACGCTTTTGTTGCGATTGCGAGTCTACGTTTTATATCCTCTCTACTTCAGCCATCGTCAGTTATTTTGCAGCCCTAATAGTAAACCTCATCTGCTAAAACCAGAATCCAATTTTCTAATCTAATTCTCTCAGCGTTTGCTGATTTAATTCGACTGCATTCCATTATCCTTATTTTACGTTTGTTGATCTTAATCTTAAAATTTATTTTCCCTTCTACTGACCCTCCATGTCCTATGCCGTCTCTGACAGAATTACAAAGTTATCTGCAGACCTCGAACTTTTTCTTTCTTCTTCCTAAATGTCGATTCCCTTTCCAGATTACTGTTTCGTTTCCTTTACTGCTTGCTCAATGTACAACTTGAATAACGTGGGTTATGGGCTACAACCCTGGCTTATACCATTCTCAACTACTGCTTCCCTTTCATGCCCTCTGATACGGCAGCTTCTACCAGTCTTACTTTTCTTCTGTAAATAATTCGTGTCAGTATTTTGTAGACATCACTTATGAAACTGATGGTTCTGCAGTATTAACACATGTCAGCACCTCCCTGCTTCAACTATGGTATTTTTGAAATCTGGGGGTATTTCATCTGCACATTTAAGGGCCAGTCAAATGAACACGAGACAGACTATGTACGGAGCATCGAGCGGGCGGAAAAGGAACAGCGAGGTGTAGTACGGTTTTTGGCCGCGGAGGAAGTGCCAGAAAGTGGAATTCATGTCCGAATTTCAGCTATGTATGATAGATATCGCGTGTCTCACGCTCTTGTATTTGTGTGGAATAAACGATTTCGAAAGGCCGGGTGACAACAAAAGACTTCAGCCGGCCAGGACAGCCTCATCGTTTCATTACCCTTTGTGTCACTGCTGCGGTGAATGCTGCCATCAGCAACGACCGACGGTGGACGGTGGAAGATTTTCGTCTCACGTTGGGCATCAGTCACTATACCGCTCACGCCATCATGAAAGTGTATCCGAAGTTCCGGAAATCTGTGCGCAGTGGGTTCCCAAGAAGTTTAACCGAATGTCGACAGTACTGCAGCACCTGGAACGGTATCGAGCAAACGTCAGAGCCAGCAATTGGAAGGACACGGTTTCACACCCACCGCAAAAATACAAAGCTGTGCACAAAAGTTCTCGGAAAGTCATGACGACCTTTTCTTTCTGGCTAGAAGGGCTCACTGTTCTTTGAGTTTCTGGGACACGGAGCCACAATTAACGCACGGCAGTTTGTGGACACTTTGCAAAAACTGAAGTGCACAATCAAGTTCAAACGTTCAGGAATGCCGATGGACGGCATCTTCCTGTTGCAGGATAATGCCCGCCCACATGCTGACAAGTATGTTTCGAGTACGGTGCAGAAGTTTCGCTGGGAAGCCCTGACACATGCTCTATACAGTCGCGATCCCTCCTCTTGCGATTTCCCAATTTCTGAACAGAGACGTTCGTGGCTGTCGATTTACATCGGACGAACAGGTGCACGCTGCGTGCAATCATGGTTCAGTATGCAACCACATACATTTTTCCAAGTAGGCGCTGACCGTCTTATCTCACACTGGGATAAGTGTATTAACAGCCATGGCCCGACGAGGTCGCTGCATCACCTCGGAATGGAAGTCGATGACTGACGCGGTGGTTTTGCCGGCCGCTGGAGGCAGACACGCCTCGTCCATAGCTCGCGCTGGAATAGCGGTGACTATTGAAAGGGTCCTGTAGCCACCTTTCATTAGTCCGGTAGCCCATTTTCACTAGCATTTCTCTTTCTTTTCCTTGTTTATCTTTTCTCATAACTCTCATAGCGGTGTGATTGAATGAATGTGGTTGCGTGTCACGTTGCTAGACGGTGGCGTAGTCTGCTGCAGAAAGTCTGCGATAGTCATACATATTCAGCAGCAGTTGTACAGAATAGCCAACTCTCGTAGTGGTCAGGAAGGCGAAGAGGTTTGCGCTACTTGTGAGAAATCCACCTGCGTTAGATTGGTGGCGGAAATGGCATCTTTGGGTTTTCCGGGCCATGCAGAGCGTGGAAGAGGCTGGAGAAGAAAAAGGGAGCAGTCTGCCGCCGGTACGGGAAGCGTCCACAGCCGTGCTCCAGTCGAAGAAGGGTGAGTTGGGCTGACCGCGTGGCGCGTTGTTACTTGGCGAGAGGAGAGCTGTTAGCTTTTGGTCTCGCTTTTCAACTCTTAAAGATTGCTTTGCCTTGTTGCAGCAAGGAATGCAAAACTTTGGCAGATTTTTCTTTAAGTAAATTTCTATAGCAGACTTGGACCCGCCGGAAGAGCGCCACACAAAGGTGGCGATAAGAAGTGAGCACTCGCTTCTGTATGAATGTCTGTTTGCCTGTGCCTGTATAAGCTTTTATTTTTCTAAATATTAATAGCTTTGCCTTCTCGTAAATTTTCCTTACTTTATGTATCTTTCGCCCGTGGGGTGCCAACCACGTGGTTGAACACTAGAGTTTGTTGGGCTACCGTCATCACTAACTGTCCGATCTCATGTTTGTTTTTTATAATGTTTACTGTTCATGATTCCGCGATGTGATATTGTTGCAATTTGGCCACAATACCTAGAAATTACGTCTCCACAAACCACGTGGGCGCCAGGGTGTACATCGAAACGTGTACCGTTTCGCGAGTTATTCCGATCAGTTATCAGGCAACAATGATTCACACCAAGGATTTTAGGTGTCGATTATAACGGTGAATGTATCGATCCTTTTCTTTAATGTTTTAGGAACTAATGTTATCAGGAATTGTGTACATATCTCACATCCATGTCTTAGGAATAAATGATTTTATCCACAATTTTCTCTTGTATTCCGAGGTTACGTTTTTGCACCTAAGACACTCACCTCGTAGCTTTCCCATTAGCACATCCAACGCGTTTCCTTACGCACAGGTCTAGTGATTAGTTTCCCCTTTTATTTTAAAACAAATGCTTTAGATTAAGTCTTTTTTCAGGTGTGTTGCTGGGAGCTGATCTTCTGCACAGTGTTCATGCATATTCTATTTTATTTTAAATGTTTGATTCTCGTGAACTGTGCACGGGCAATACTATTAATTACATCGCATCCCCTATGAGCGACATCACAACGTATGCATTTTTATGAGTTTTTGGTCTGTGATCAAATTAATTTATTTTCCGATTCTGCCAAACCTTTGACTAGTTGTATGGTTAGAATAGGTGGCGACCCTAATCTTCTCACGTTAATTTCACAATCAATAAGCATTCCCATTCCCAATAATAACGTAATAACCCGTAGAATCAGGTTAGTTACACTATGATGTGTGTATTTTGATTCACACGCCATTTCGGGGAGATCTCAACCCCTCCCAGGCCCCTGCCCGCGTTGTCCACTCAGGTGGACCGCGATATCGGATTCCGTGTAGTGGTGCTGAATGCTAAACCTGGTCCGCCGGTACAGTAGGCCTTCAGACCGTGTGTCGCTGGAGTTTAGGGCAGCTTCTGCCCTGGACTGGAGTCATGTTGGTAGACCCTCGAGCTACCTGTCAGCGCTGGCTGCTGTGATGAGTCAGTACTGGAGGCTGGGCTCCATCAGTCATTGGTTCCGATATCTGATCATCTTGTAAGGCAGCGAGTACAAGACCACCACTAGGACAATCTCACGCACAAGATGTTAGCTTACCATAACCAGAGACTCGAGTGTGAACGACATGAACGCCATAGATACTACTGATCGAGTACCAAAAGCTAGTGGAAGTGGAGCATTTATGTCGCTGAGGAGAAGCGCTGGTCTACGACGTCATTCGTAATGAGCGAATTGATTCAGCTCTTCCCAAGTCGTCAGTGGTCTTCAGTTCCGCTGCAGTTGCCTAACGAATTTGTTAGACGGGTTCGAGTGCTTGCTCAAACTCATGCTAGAGGTTTTGTGTTATACCTAGAGTCTCTTGTGTAATGTTACCGGAGTAACGAGGGCGGTTCAGCCTGCACAGTTCTAACCATTTCCTGCTGAGATTCTCACACTCTCTCTTAAGAGTGTCGAGATGGCTGTCTTGCTGACCCCAGTGACGGTGCTGGCAACACTTCCGCGTGACTGAGTAACGCCGGCTGTTCGAACTTAGAAAAAATTTTACTCCCACGTTTTCGTACTAATTCTGTCGCGTAACATCTCTATGCCGCAGTTCCTCAATCACAGTGGCGGACGAGTGATGGTGAAAGGTGGCTACACTGAGCCACAGCGCCAGAGATTGCGCCAAAGAGTGTTATTCAGCTGCCTCCACTGGCAGTGCTTGCTGAGATGTCGTAGTGAAGAGTTCTTGTCGAGAAGTCGTGGTGGAGTGTGCTTATCGAGATGTGGTAGTAGTAGAGTCGGTGTTGAGATGTTGTAGTAGGGAGTGCTTGTTCCATGTTTTATGCAGTTGTTTGATGGGCTAGACAGCAGATGTTGTTCGAACGGAGATATTGTAATGATCAGAGTGCTTTTCGTCAATATATATGAAGGTAAAAAAAATCCCTTTTTTTCATTATTTTAATGTCGTAAATAATGCGTCATTACAGGTTCAGTCAACAAAGCATCTGGCTTGTGTTCTTGTATTAGAGTGTAATTCTGGCTTCCTTACGCAATTATAGTATTTCTATTTTTTTTAATTACTTCAGTATAAATGGTATTTAAAATTTCTTGTCTTATTGAAGAAGAACCGTGCCAGATATGTACGTTGAATCACACTTCCACACACAGAACAGTTACACTTGTGCCTTGTTGTTTCGTAGGTTTTGTAGTTGCTGGGGACTTAATTAATTAATTGTGTTAACGGAAATTTTCTTTCATTCTTTGTTGTTATTCTATGCAGTAAGATTGCCTACTAAAACTAGTCAGGGCCAACCGTTTATGAGACTGGGTAACCGGACAGTTAGCTACTAAAAAATTAAAAATATTTGCATTAAATATATAATTAAGCCCCCATGCAATGGCACGCCAGTCTCTAACAACCTATGACTGGATGTTTTCTGGAGGTAAGAGACGTGGAGGTAATGCTAGCCAAGACAACACCTGGACATCGTCTGCATCGAGTTTGATCGGAACAGCACAGGCAACTTGCTGTATTGTGCCATATGAAAGATAACACAACGGAGACCTCGCACCTGGGGCTCAGCCATCAATCTTAACATGTCAGAAGCGTAGCAGTTACTTTCCAGATTACCGACTATACTAACCGGAGGTATTGTGCACACAATGGCATGCTGTACCATCAGCCAAGGTGCTGGGCCTGTAAGATGATGGCAAATGCGATCGGGCATAGTTCATCATTCACAGAGTCTCCACACACGGCTACATCCATCTTAATGCTGTCCGCCGTGCCTGGGCTCACCGAAATAGACACGTGGTGCCTCTGGTGTGTCCTGCATCACCGCTGAATGCAGCACAGCTGGCGCGCCTCTCTCTGCTGCCTCGTCGAGGAAAGCCGCAAAGATGGTGCTTATGTTCTTGGTGTTCCAGACTTAATCGCAATGTCCACTGTAGCCGCCGTCCTGCAATTTTGGCTCCTTTCCTGACTGAAGGTACATGACTTGGCCGTACCTTCTTGCGAGGCCTGTTGGGTGCTAGCCGTGTGTGGCTGTTCAGATTCGGCATATTGTTGAGCATGGCGTTGAACGAACCAATCGATTCCACACTCGTATGGCGGTGGTGGAATCCTGCCCAACACGAGCAGCACTACTCCGAGTCGATCAGTTATACTCTCCATATGCCACGCTCCTGCCACTGTTCTGACGCTTATTGGTAGCTATTTCCACGTTAAATATCTGTGTTTTACTACACTGAAGAGCCAAGAAACTGGTACAGCTGCCTAATATCGTGTAGCGCCCTCGCGAGCTCGCAGAAGTGTCGTAGCACGACGAGGCACGGACTCGACTGACGTCTGAAGTAGTGCTGGAGGGAACTGACACCATGAATCTTGCAGGGCATTCCATAAATCCGTAAGAGTACCCGGGGGTGGAGATCTCTTCTGAACAGCATGTTTCTGGGGAGATTGGTGGTCAGCGGACGTGTTTAAACTCAGAAGAGTGTTTCTGGAGCCACTCTGTAGCAATTCTGGACGTGTGGGGTGTCGTATTGTGCGGCTGGAATTGCCCATATCCGTCAAAAGGCACAGTGGACATGAATGGATGCAGGTGATCGGACAGGATGCTTACGTACGTGTCACTTGTCAGAGTCGTATCTAGACGTATCAGGGGTGCCATATCACACCAACTGCACACGCCCCACACCATTACAGTGTCTCCACCAGCTTGAACAGTCCCCTGCTGGCATGCAGAGTGCATGGATTCATGATGTTGTCTCCATACCCGCCGTACACGTCCATCCGCTCGATACAGTCTGAAACTCGACTCATCCGACAAGGCAACAGCTCTTCAGTCAACAACAGTCCAATCTTGGTGTTGACAGGCTCAGGCGAGGCGTAAACTAGGTGTCGTAAAGTCATCAATGGATGATGTTTCGTTGAATGGTTCGCATGCTGACACTTGTTGATGGCCCAACATTGAAATCTGCAGCAATTTGTGGGAGGGTTGCACTTCTGTTACGTCGAACGATTCTTTTCAGTCGTCGTTGGTCCCGTTCTTGCAGGATCTTTTTCCGGCCGCATCCAAGTCGGAGATATGTTGTTTTATCAAATTCGTGGTATTCTCGGTACACTCGTGAAATGGTGGTACGAGAAACTCCCCACTTCATCACTACCTCGGAGATCCTGTGTCCCCACGTTCAAACTCACTTAAATCTTGATAACCTGCCATTGTAGCAGCAGTAACGGATTTAACAACTGCGCTAGACGCTTGTTATCTTATATAGGCGTTGCCGAACTCAGTGCCGTATTCCGCCCGTTTACATATATCTGTACTTGAACAAGGATACGTATACTAGTTTCTTTGGCACTTCAGTGTACAATATGAGTGAATATGACGCCCACTTCATCATCAATGACTCGTTTGCTTTTAGCCTAAGCAATGAACAGGTTAATGTCTAGCTTGAGGGTGCATAAAAATCTGCACGGTGTAACAAATATAATTGCAGATATTTCTGTTAGTGACTGGGGGCGGTGTATTCAACAACATTACAACAGTGTTTACTTTATTTGCAGACTACTACTTTAGCTATTACAAATCGTATGTTTTAGGTTGGTAGCACACCCTAGTGGGTGTGGCAAGAGCAACTGATTAGTGTGTTGTGAATTGGCAGGAGCCAATTCACGGGGTTTGGAGGAAGCCGAAAGGCACGCGTTTAAGCTCACGCAGGCTGGCGTGAGGTCTGGAGCAGGTAAAGTAATTATACTATCAAGAAAAGTACGTAGCTGCTGGAATACTTAACTTTAATCCATAATTGGTGAACATCGGTCTGCCTGTACATGCATCCCAAGATAAATAACAAATGATAATGGCGCCTTGCCAGGTCGTAGCAAATGACGTAGCTGAAGGCTATGCTAACTATCGTCTCGGCAAATGAGAGCGTAATTTGTCAGTGAACCATCGCTAGCAAAGTCGGCTGTACAACTGGGGCGAGTGCTAGGAAGACTCTCTAGACCTGCCGTGTGGCGGCGCTCGGTCTGCAATCACTGACAGTGGCGACACGCGGGTCCGACGTATACTAGCGGACGGCGGCCGATTTAAAAGCTACCACCTAGCAAGTGTGGTGTCTGGCGGTGACACCACATAGTGCTTATTTGCTCCTAGTCTACAATTATGCAGAAAAAGTCGGGTCGTAAAGTTTGTGATGTGTCTGTGAGAAGACTGTTCTCCGCAGAGTAAAGAAACGTCCAACACACTTATGTGTGTATGTATTAAGGTATCGCAAATGAATATATTTGCACTTATATCAGTCACACATTATATTTCGTTTTTGAAAAGAGCCTCCGAGCACATGATGCTTCACTGCCTGGATTCATTAAGATTCATGCAGGCATCGATTCAAAAACGTGCTGAAACTATGTGCCAGGACGACATGCATCTCCCACGAGCCACAAATTCTAGTGATGCTTTCGTAATGGAGAAAGGGATCATTCCGTATGAATATCTGAATGGCAGAGAGATTATACGATACTACGCTATCCACTATTTCTGTATTCTCCCGTAACCTTACAGACAGTACACAGGATGCAGAATATGAATGCACGTTGTATATTCGGCAGGAATTTAATATCTCTACTTCAGGGTAATGTGCAAGACCTTACATGGACACAGACATACACCCCATTGCAGACGTTTCGAGCAATTCGTGCATGCAAGCACTGGAACATACAGGCTGGATCCTGCCTTCTACTACATCGTGCCAGGTTGTCGTGGGTCACAGAGTTCAGAAGCAAATGTATCGATATCGAGTTTTTAATTCCTATGACACGTTATTGTTCTCTGAGTGGGGGGTTTTTGGGGAAACTTGCAAGCGTAATCAAAGATATATAAAGGTTTTACGAATGGGTGAATTATCCAACAAAAAATACACGAGCATATCAATTTACATCCCTTACTTGGATGTCAACAGTGAATACGGGGTCGTCACGCAAAAATTTCTACTTGTTCGAGGATTACAGTGGCTGACTCGTACTGAAGTCGATGGAATAGATTTTTCAGCTGTGATGGATGATTGTGGTGCAGCATGTCTTGGAGGTAGACATCCACGAAGTTTTTGGTTCCAGAGATGGCGAAGGTTGCAGTACAATTCACGGAATCTGTTTTCATTGGGATGTGTGCATTGGACCTACAAAAGCTCTAGATGTACCGTTTTTATTTCTAATTTGCGAGCTCTCGTTTTGAAGACGTGAAGTTGCTTAATACGGATACAGACAGCTTTTTTCATTGGGTGAATAGCTGCAATCCATATGAGGTGATAAGGTATCATTCCGGCGCATTTGACATGTGTGAATGATGCAGCCTATAACCCTTACGGCATAAAACCAGCTAATGATGAGGTTATTGGTTTAATGAAAGACGGGGCGAATAGGTTACAGAGTGAATTTTCTCATATTGAGAACTGAGAAGGAGCGATATGTTTTACTTGATAAAAAATGTTTCCAAAGCGAAGATCACATAAACATTTCTTTATTTTTCAAGAAATGTTTCGGCAGATTTTGCTGTCATCTTCAGGTCTTCAGAATTTTTGTTACAAAGCGCGTTCGTTGGGAGTTGGAATCTCAAGCCGACTTGTCGAATTAATGGCTAAAATCCAGCAGACCTTTGTATAATGTCTTACATTTATCCACAGACATGAGAGCTTTGCTTGAGGTTCCAACTCACAATGAACTCTGTTTGTGATAAATATTTTGAAGACCTGAAGACGACAGCAAAGTCTGTCGAAACCGCTTGTTGAAAGTAAAGAAATATTTATCTGATCTTGGCTTTTGAAAGTTGTTTACCAGGGTCACATATTGTGGAGTCTGTAAATCTCTGCTCTAAAATGCACACATAATATACAGAGTCAGGTGACACTCTTCAGCAGGATAAGAATGTTTGAGGTGCTGACACCTAGACGCTTATCGCTGAAGACTACCTACCATGCCTATAAGGCTGTGCAGATGATCCTCCACACAACATGTGTCGTGTTAATTTTCAGTGTAGAGCATATATGATTCATACAGTAGCACTGAAATTCGGTATGTCATGCTATGATGATAAGCGGGTCACTTGTGATAGTGGAACTGAAACCCTGTTGTACTCTCACTATGCACTGGACTCAATAAAAGAGAACGAATATATGAAATATATATCTTTTATAAGTATGTGTGTGTATTTATTTGGAATAAACTGGCCTGTTTACATATACGCAATGCAAATGCATACTTTTTTAAAACTGAACAATACCTATTGACATTAAAAAACTAAAAGTAGGGTAAATTAGAGTGTCAGCAGTCTTTGTTGCAGCAGTCTAGAGAGTCATTTACGAGATATAGTATTTTGAAAAGTTCCCACACTGACATTTGTTTGTGACATTCACACTAAGTCGTCACTAGGTATGATGTTATTGTATTTGCTTACAGTGTGCTTCTGTGTTGCTTGAGTGCAACTTGCTGGTCAGTTAATGTATGGCAATCCAGACAGTAGGTCGTGAGTGGACGATGGGATTTACCAGCGCAGGAAAACTCTACATGGACATGATGCATGGAGAGTGTAGGAAGAATGCAGTTCGCTCTTGTTTGGTGTATGCCGCAACTTGTCCTAATAGATGTAAAGCATCCCAGCAATTATTTATCAACCTCTTCAAACAGTTATGTGAAAGTGGTAGTGTTACACCTAGATAACGTAACAAAGAAAACGAGGGATGACGGAAGAGGGGGAAATTAATGTTTTTGCTGCTGTTGCAATTGATCCGCACATTGCCTCATGTGCAAACACACAAGGAAGCAGCATAGTCAGGCAAGTGTCCTTCGCATTCTCCATAAACATATGTTTTCCGTCATCACATCTCTCCATCCAAAGCTGCATGGAAACGCTTTTGAGAATCGTGTTAACTCCTGTACGTCAGCATTAAGGCAGGACACTGCAGTTGTGTTATATATCTTGTTTAGTGATCAAGCCACATTTACCTATCACGGCCAGGTAAACTGCCGAAACATGCACTATTGGTCTGCTGACAATCCCCATTGGCTTTGTCAGATGGGACATCAGCATCCATTGAGTGTAAATGTGTGGTGTGGGGTAGTGAACCGTCATCTCATAGGCTAGTTTTTCATGCAATCGCACACTGAACACACAAAAGTATCACCAGCTTCCTAACAGATCATCTTCCAAACATGCTAGCAGATGTTCCTCTGTAGAATAGGAGGAACCTGTGGTACCAACTTGGTGGCTGTCCAGCCCATAGCACAGAAATACTACAGTAGGTCTTCACGAATTGTTTCCAAATGATTGGACTGGACACCACAGAGGACCTATACCTTGGCCAGCAAATCACCTGTATTTGACACCTGTAGACTTTTATCTGTGGAAAAAGCTGAAAGACCCTGTCTACAAGGACATATAAACTACACCCGATGGTATGAAAAGACATATTGCTGCAGCCTGATTGGACATTTCTGCTGAAATGCTAGCACGTGTGCCGCTGCCATTAGACATTTTGAACACAACCTATGATGGGCAGTTGTCTCGTTACTGGTCAGAATCCACATAACTAGTGTATGCGCTTGTGCTGTTCTTTGGTGCAGTACCACAGGTATTGTACAAATGTTCATATGGGAACTTTTCAGATACGATATATTGTAAATAACTCGCACTATAATTCTACTTTTAGGCTGTTCCATTTGAAAAATTACGTGTTTGCACGAAAAATACACTTTTCTAAGTATTATTGGCATTTGTGTATTGGATAACAATATGAACTGCTGACTACAAATCCATTCTGTGAAAATCAAACATCAATAACGCTTTCCATTTCCGCAGCGTTTGTGGCGCATATTTTAGGTTAATTATCCTGTCTGTCTGTATGTCTGTGTCTGTGTGTGTGTGTTTGTGTGTAATGAACTCAGCACCAGAGATGTATTAACACACAAACACACAAGTGTGAAAAATATGTTACATTCTCAATAAACATTTAAACGCACAGGTTGTTAAACATTTTTAGAGAAAGATTCTTGTATTAGAGGGCATACAACTACTAGGTTTTGCACTGCGTGTATTATTTTTTTCGTACTGTTTGCCATCACAAGCCTACTTTGACTTTTTTATTCAAAATATATGAATGTAATTGTTCCTCGTGAGTATATTTGCATAATTTTAATGTACCTAGTTCTGCAATAAGCTTCAGCACCAGTGTGAGCTGCAGTAATACTCACTCTGTCAACAGAAATGTGCAGAAATATATTATACTCTGCACTAACGTTTAAACATACCTTTTATTAGAATACTTCTGTAATCATAAGAATATTTCATAATTTTTTGAAAAGCAGTTGCAATGCAATGGTCTATTTAACAACATTGTGATGCCATGTAAACTAAATCTAAGCCAAAAAAGGAATTATTTGAATGGAGCAGAAATCGGTAGATTTCATGTACAAGTACAGGGAAACAAATGATTACAATTTCAGAAAAAATTTGGGTAATTTATTCAAGAAATTTATAAACTGAGCAAGTAAAAAATCCGTTGATCCGCCTCTGGACATTATGCATTGATTGAAGAGTTGATAGGTGTCCTTCTGAGAGATATTGTGCCAAATTATATCCCATTAGCACGTTAGATGGTTTAAAATCCTCACTTAAGTTTTCCTAGTCGGCGCTCGGGTTCTTTGCCAACATTGACCAACGAGACGAAAAACAGAAAAATTCCAGAGCGACTAGAAGGTCAACAGTTTTGTCTACACATTTGTATAGTAATGGCTTCACTTTAGATTTCGGAGAGTTAAGCCGTTATTTTAGGACAGGAGAGATGAGTGATGAGGTGAGCCTTGCTGCCACTGTTTGTACTTCAGCACCAAATACAGAGAGAGGGCTGAAATCACATTCTCCAGGCGCTGCTGCTGCCGCCAGCTACCTTATTCACTTTCCACGTGTTTAGTAAGATGGGCCATTGTCTCACCCGCCAACATCATTCAGACATGAAGTTAATTTTCTCCCTTCAGCACCCAAGTTCGTGATTTTAAAGTCACGAATGCAGCTCGTTGCTCTCAATGTTGATTTTGGCAATCATATGGTGTTCGCTCCTATCTTTCGATTTGCTTTCTGTATTTAACTAACACATTATGCAGCCACGGCCATGTCGACGAATTATTAACGTAACTACCTCATCCTTTCCACCCAACTGTACCAAGGTTATGCTTTAGCGTTGTAGTCCCTTGTCCACTGCCAATGCTACTTTTTAGTGTATCAGTGGGTAATCCTCACGTTTAAAGACAATAAATCTAATTGTTATAATAACTGTTTGTTTCCATTCGGAGCTAGAAGTTCCCTCATCCCATTAATATATGTGAGTGGTGAGGTACCCATTTATTTCATGCTTAATTTTGCCACCCCTATTAATATTCGTTTGTGCCAACGGCCTTGCCACAGTGGTAACACCAGTTCCCGTCGGATCATCGAAGTTAAGTGCTGTCGGGCTTAGCTAGCACTTGAATCGGTAGATGTCCCAGTTTGCTGAGTGCTGTTGGCAAGCGAGGTGCACTCAACCCTTCTGACAAGGGAACCTCCCCATCGCACCCCACTCAGATTTAGTTATAACTTGGCACAGTGGATAGGCCTTGAAAAACCGAACACAGATTAATTGAGGAAACAGGAAGAAGTTGTGTGGAACTGTGAAAAAATAAGCAAAATATACAAACTCAGTAGTCCATGGGTCAGATATGCAACATCACGGAGTTCGTGGATTTAGGAGCGCCGTGGTCTCGTGGTAGCGTGAGCAGCTACAGTTGAAGAGGTCAGAGGTCCTTGCTTCAAGTCTTCCCACAAGTGAAAATTTTACTTTCTTTATTTTTGCATAGTTATTATCTGTCCGTTCGTTCATTGACGTCTCTGTTCACTGTAATAAGTTTAGTGTCTGTGTTTTGCGACCGCATCGCAAAACCGTGCGATTAGTAGACGAAAGGACGTGCCTCTCCAATGGGAACGGAAAACATTTGATCGCAAGGTCATAGGTCAACCGATTCCTCCACAGGAAAACACATCTGATATATTCTATACGACACTGGTGACGGCATGTGCGTCACATGACAGGAATATGTTGTCGACCGACCTAACTTGTACACTTGGCGAATGGGTAAAAAGACTCTTCTACCTTGCCCGATTTAGGTTTTCTTGTGGATGTGATAATTACTCCCAAAAAAGTGATGAAAACATAAGAGTTTGTCACATAAACTGGAAATAAAAAATTAAAGTTTTCACTCGATTGAAGATTTGAACCAAGGACCTTTCGTTCCGCAGCTGCTCACGTTACCACGAGACCACAGAGCTCCTGCTATCTCAGTGTCCTAGATGTTACTTATCTTGCCATGAACTACTCAGTTTGTATATTTTGCTTATTTTTTCTCAGTTCCACACAACTTCTTCCTGTTTTCTCAATTGATCTGTGTTCAGTTTTTCAAGGCCTATCCACTGTGCCAACTTATAACTAAATCAGAGGGGGGTGCGATGGGGAGGTTCCCTTGTGAGGATCTACTTGAATGAGAACTAGCGGCTCCATCCACGAAAACTGACGATGGCAGGGACAGCTGTGTGCTGACCACATGCCCCTCCATATCCCCATCCAGTGACACCTATCAGCTGTGGATAACACGGCGGTCGGTCAGTACCACTGACCTTTTCAGAGAAAGTTATTAATATTCGTTTAAATAAGATGTTTCCATTGCATGACACTACCCTTGTTCAAATCAATTTATATGATCATCTGGGGTGGTTCCTCGTTCTGTTGGCCACCAGAGTGTGGTCCTGTACACCGTAGGGGTATGCACTCAAGCACAACAGACTCTCTACATCAGTATATCTCCTAATTTATGACATCTGTACAATTGTTTAGGTGAAAGATGAGAGGAATCTTCGTGGATATGTGATATTTAGAAGTGCGTTGACTTGGAACTGTATAATACCCTTCTCTCCAGCTTTTTATGTGTGTCACAGGTAGTGTAAAACTGCTACAGTGTTGGGTCACAATCAAATGAGTTTTTAATTTAAAATCATGTGTTGTATTATGTTTTGCATCTCTAAATCCATCTTAAGGACGATACCAAGCATGGAGCTGCTCTCCTCAGCAATGGTATGCAACACTGCTCATGCCATCCCCGAACTGAGATGCGTGGCACATGCAGGCTCATGGTGAAGGTGACAGTGCTGTGCATCTGCTAATGGAGATGTGACTACTACTAGTGCAGCCGAGTCTCCCTCTGTCTTCGGCTGATATTTCTGTATAAGGACCAGCTTTGTGGACTGTCCTGTATGACTATGCTTCATCACAATGAAACGAGGCATTGACGCAGTGACTGGCAGCTTTGATGAGGAGGATGAGGTGCCTGGCTGCAGCAACAGCATGCAGCCTCAGCTCATCAACTGACCTGTTGTGATTGTAGAAACACTTAGCCAATGTAAGTTAAGAAACATTTTTTGTGCTTGTTCGTGTCCATGTATTTATGATCTATCGGTATTTTTGTATACTGCAGAAGATAGAGAAGAGTTTTTGTGGGATGAGCTGCCAGAAGGTGCCACTGAGGCAGCAGAGGCTGTAGATATTCGTGAGGTAGCGGCTCGCCTTCCACATGATTAGCTTTTATATTGACGGTTGAAGTTTTATGTATTTGCACATGTATTTAGGATCATTCCTCCCCCCAAGAACCATGGACCTTGCCGTTGGTGGGGAGGCTTGCGTGCCTCAGTGATACAGATAGCCGTACCGTAGGTGCAACCACAACGGAGGGGTATCTGTTGAGAGGCCAGACAAACGTGTGGTTCCTGAAGAGGGGCAGCAGCCTTTTCAGTAGTTGCAAGGGCAACAGCCTGGATGATTGACTGATCTGGCCTTGTAACAATAACCAAAACGGCCTTGCTGTGCTGGTACTGCGAAACGGCTGAAAGCAAGGGGAAACTACGGCCGTAATTTTTCCCGAGGGCATGCAGCTTTACTTTATGGATAAATGATGATGGCGTCCTCTTGGGGTAAAATATTCCGGAGGTAAAATAGTCCCCCATTCGGATCTCCGGGCGGGGACTACTGAAGAGGATGTCGTTATCAGGAGAAAGAAAACTGACGTTCTACGGATCGGAGCGTGGAAATGTCAGATCACTTAATCGGGTAGGTAGGTTAGGAAATTTAAAAAAGGGAAATGGATAGGTTAAAGTTAGATATAGTGGGAATTAGTGAAATTCGGTGGCAGGGGAACAAGACTTCTGGTCAGGTGACTACAGGGTTGTAACACAAAATCAAATAGGGGTAATGCAGGAGTAGGTTTAATAATGAATAGGAAAATAGGAATGCGGGTAAGCTACTACAAACAGCATAGTGAACGCATTATTGTGGCCAAGATATATACGAAGCCCACACCTACTACAGTAGTACAAGCTTATATGCCACTAGCTCTGCAGATGACGAAGAAATTGAAGAAATGTATGATGAAACAAAAGAAATTATTCAGATAGTGAAGGGTGACGAAAATTTAATAGTCATGGGTTACTGGAAATTCGGTAGTAGGAAAAGGGAGAGAAGGAAACGTAGTAGGTGAATATTGATTGGGGCTAAGAAATGAAAGAGGAAGCCGCTTGGTAGAATTTTGCACAGAGCACAACTTAATCATACCTAACACTTGGTTTAAGAATCACGAAAGAAAGTTGTATACATGGAAGAAACACTGGAGATACTAAAAGGTATCAGATAGATTATATAATGGTAAGACAGAGATTGAGAAACCCGATTTTAAATTGTAAGACATTTCCAGGGGCAGATTTGGACTCTGCCCACAATCTATTGGTTCTGAACTGTAGATTAAAAGTGAAGAAACTACAAAAAGGTGGGAATTTAAGGAGATGGGACCTGGATAAACTGACTAAACCAGAGGTTGTACAGAGTTTCAGGGAGAGCATAAGGGAACGATTGACAGGAATGGGGGAAAGAAATACAGTAGAAGAAGAATGGGTAGCTTTGAGGGATGAAGTAGTGAAGGCAGCAGAGGATCAAGTAGGTAAAAAGACGAGGGCTAGTAGAAATTCTCGGGTAACAGAAGAAATATTGAATTTAATTGATGAAAGGAGAAAACATAAAAATGCAGTAAATGAAGCAGGCAAAAAGGAATACAAACGTCTCAAAAATGAGATCGACAGGAAGTGCAAAATGGCTAAGCAGGGATGGCTAGAGGACAAATGTAAAGATGTAGAGGCTTGTCTCACTAGGGGTAAGATAGATACTGCCTACAGGAAAATTAAAGAGACCTTTGGAGACAAGAGAACCACTTGTATGAACATCAAGAGCTCAGATGGAAACCCAGTTCTAAGCAAAGAAGGGAAAGCAGAAAGGTGGAAGGAGTATATAGAGGGTCTATACAACGGCGATGTACTTGAGGACAATATTATGGAAATTGAAGAGGATGTAGATGAAGATGAAATGGGAGATACAATACTGCGTGAAGAGTTTGACAGACCACTGAAAGACCTGAGTCGAAACAAGGCCCCTGGAGTAGACAACATTCCATTGGAACTACTGACGGCCTTGGGAGAGCCAGTCCTGACAAAACTCTAACATCTGGTGAGCAAGATGTATCAGAAAGGCGAAATACCCTCAGACGTCAAGAAGAATATAATAATCCCAATCCCAAAGAAAGCAGGTGTTGACAGATGTTAAAATTACCGAACTATCAGTTTAATAAGCCACAGCTGCAAAATACTACCACGAATTCTTTACAGACGAATGGAAAAATTGGTAGAAGCCGACCTCGGGGAAGATCAGTTTTGATTCCGTAGAAATACTGGAACAGGTGAGGCAATACTGACCCTACGACTTATCTTAGAAGAAACATTAAGGAAAGGCAAACCTACGTTTCTAGCATTGTAGACTTAGAGAAAGCTTTTGACAATGTTGATTGGAATACTCTCTTTCAAATTCTAAAGGTGGCAGGGGTAAAATACAGGGAGCGAAAGGCTATTTACAATTTGTACAGAAACCAGATGGCAGTTATAAGAGTCGAAGGACATGAAAGGGAAGCAGTGGTTGGGAAGGGAGTAAGACAGGGTTGTAGCCTCTCCCCGATGTTATTCAATCTGTATATTGAGCAAGCAGTAAAGGAAACAAAAGAAAAATTAGGAGTAGGTATTAAAATCCATGGAGAAGAAATAAAGAGTTTGAGGTTCGCTGATGACATTGTAATTCTGTCAGAGACAAAATGGTTCAAATGGCCCTGAGCACTATGGGACTTAACATCTTAGGTCATCAGTCCCCTAGAACTTAGAACTACTTAAACCTAACTAACCTAAGGACATCACACACTTCCATGCCCAAGGCAGGATTCGAACCTGCGACCGTAGCAGTCCCGCGGTTCCGGAATGAGCTCCTAGAACCGCACGGCCACAGCGGCCGGCTGTCAGAGACAGCAAAGCACTTGGAAGAGCAGTTGAATGGAATGGATAGCGTCTTGAAACGAGGATATAAGATGAACATCAACAAAAGCAAAACGAGGGTCATGGAATGTAGTCGAATTAAGTCAGGTGATGCTGAGGGAATTAGATTAGGAAATGAGACACTTAAAGTAGTAAAGGAGATTTGCTATTTGGGGAGCAAAATAACTGATGATGGTCGAAATAGAGAGGATATAAAATGTAGACTGGCAATGGCAAGGAAAGCGTTTCTGAAGAAGAGAAATTTGTTAACATCGAGTATAGATTTAAGTGTCAGGAAGTCATTTCTGAAAGTATTTGTATGGAGTGTAGACATGTATGGAAGTGAAACGTGGACAATAAATTGTTTGGACAAGAAGAGAATAGAAGCTTTAGAAATGTGGTGCGACAGAAGAATGCTGAAGATTAGATGGGTAGATCACATAACTAATGAGGAAGTATTGAATAGGATTGGGGAGAAGAGAAGTTTGTGGCACAGCTTGACCGGAAGAAGGGATCAGTTGGTAGGACATGTTCTGAGACATCAAGGGATCACCAATTTAGTATTGGAGGGCAGCGTGGAGGGTAAAAATCGTAGAGGGAGACCAAGAGATGAATACACTAAGCAGATTCAGAAGGATGTAGGTTGCAGTAGGTACTGGGAGATGAAGCAGCTTGCACAGGATAGAGTAGCATGGAGAGATGCATCAAACCAGTCTCAGGACTGAAGACCACAACAATAACATTAGGATCATTATTATTACAGATGAGGTGATGACAGCGTCATCATCATGAAGAAGAAATCAACGATGATGATATAATTGTCATCCTAGATGATGACTTAGATTTTGTCTGTGCTGTTGACTTCTGCCTGCTGTCAAATGACAGTGACTGAGCTTGTAGGTGTGTGTGTGTGTGTGTGTGTGTGTGTGTGTGTGTGTGAGTGTGTGTGTGTGTGCCTGCATGTTCATGAACTAACTTCTCCTTACAAAGGTTACGGTTGAATTCTCGCACAATAATCAGCTTTGAGACTGTACGTGACCCTACTCAGATGATGATGAAAGTAAATAGTTTTATACATTTTAAAACTTGTAATATTGTTAGATTATTGGGGTGGTCATGCGAAAAAATAGTTTAGAGTGTCATACCTGAGGGCGAGAAACTCGTTCATCTGGTGATGCCAATAGGTTTGACGGGGAAGTGTAGCTATAGGAGACACATTCCATTTGATGCTGGAAGATCTTTGTGAGACGTTTTTCATATCTAGTTCTGATAAATAATTATGATATCAATCTACAGTTTAGAAACAATGTAATCAAGCTGTAACTGATTATTTGCTAATAATCAGTTTTCTTCAATAAGGTTTTCCTATGTACTGAAATATTTCTAATATAAATCAGTTTATTCAGAGGATCACCAACCAGAATATGCAAATCCTAGTGCATATTTGAAAATTGTATTGTCTGTTGTGTTTATAATACGAAGCAATTTCGTTTATTTTATGTGCATGTTGTAATAAACAATGTTATATTTTATGCCTTCGTTTACAGAGTATCGTTAATGTACTGATTTTGTATCATAATACTGAGTTACTTATTATTTTCAGTTGACATAATGCATATTTATGAAAAGATAAACTAAAAGAATGAAAACACATGAATTTAAAATGTAAATTGATAGTTTAAAACATAAATCAAAATTAAATCAAACAAATAAGCAAAGAAATAAAGAACTTTATACACTTTGATTAGGTATGTTGAGAATACTTTGACAGCAGCACAATGTGCACAGCTTATTTTCCAAAAATGGAATCGCAGAAACTAACTTTATTACACATGGGTGGATGTAGCATGAGAGCTTCTTTAATGTATGTTGTAATGTAAGTTTTCATTTTTCGGAATTAATTAATGCTTGCTGGGTATTTTGCAAAATTTCAGATATTACAGAAATCGATTGTGCAGTAGTCAAGAACCGGTAACTACCATACAACTTTTATATGAAATTCATTTTTTCTATATCATGGTTTTGAAGAGATTCCCTCTAAGCATAATATGGTAAATTACCTTTTGGTGTGTGTTTTACCCCTTACAAGTCAAATTGGTCAAAACCAAAAGAAAAGACTGCATTGTACTGACCCCTCTACATACCCTTCAAGTTCAATCAAAATCGTTTATTTACATGTGGGAACGCTCTATTGCGAGTGGTCAGCGTGGATCACTGCCACACAGAGGACCCGAGTTCCATCCCTAGTAATGCCAGGATGTTGTCTTCGGTGGGACGACTAGAACAGGCTACACTCAGCCTTGTGATACCAATGGAGGAGCAGCTTGACCGAATACTATCGCCTGCAGCTCGTAAAAACTGACAACAGCCAGGATAGCAGCTTGCTGACACCAAGGTCCTCCATTCTGTATCCAGTAATGGCGTTGGCAGAGGATGACATTGACGTTTGTCACTAATGATGAGTCTGCTAGGGCCTCTGTACTGACTTCAGTTTAGTTAAAAAAAACGATTTTAATGATTTTAGATTTGTGAATTGTTAAAATGTGACCTAAACTTAGTTCACTACAATTAATCAGATTGTATAATACAGAATTATTTAGTTGATGTTAAAATGTGCCTCTATTTCATAACCACTTTCACTCTTTTTTGTCAGACGTGACCGGCTAGATGGAGCCTTCGACAAATTCCTCCCCTCTGCCAACCTCTTCATTTCACAGTACTGCTTGCAACCTATGTCTTCAGCTATGTGCTGGATGTATTCCAATCTCTGTTTTCCCATACAGTATTTACTGTGTCAGGTTCGCTCTGATACCATAGAGGTTATTCCATGATGCTTCAACACATGCCCTATCATTTACATATGTTCCTTCCTTTGCCAATTCTCTGGAGACACTCCTCATTCCTTATCTTATTAGTTGATTTAATTTTCAACGTTCTATACCACCGTATCCACAATGTCTTGACTGTCTTCAGTTCTGATTTTCCCACAGTCATTGGTTCACTACTAAACAACACTGTGCTCCAAACGTACATTCTCAGATATTTCCTCCTCATATTAAGGCCTGTATTTGATACCAGCAGTCTTCTCTTGGCAAGGAATGCCCTTTTTCCCAGTACTAGTTGGCTTTTTATGTCCTTCTTGCTTTGTGTGTCAAGGGTTATTTTGCTATCAAAAGCAGAATTTCTTAATTTGTATATTTCGTGGTCACCAGTTTTGTTGTTAGGTTCTTCGATACTCCCTTTTCTGCAACTTTTCATTACTTTTGTCATTCTTTGGTTTACTCGCAATCCATACTTTGTTCTCAACAGACTGTACATTCCATTCAGTACATCCTATAATTTCTCTTTGATTTCGCTAAGGATAGCAATATCATCAGCAGGTCATATAATTTATATTCTGTCACCCTGAATTTTGAACCCACTCTGAAGCCTTTCTTTCATTTCCATCATTACTCTTTCTGTGTATAGACTGAACAGTGGGGTCATTTGACTGGATCCCTGTCTTAAACCTATTTAATCGGGGAACTTCGTTCTGGTTTTCCGCTCTTATTGTTCCCTCTTCATCCCTATACAAATTGTGTGATTATATTACCTACCTGTCCCTATTTTTATCAGAGTTTTGAACATCTTTCACCACTTTAAAATGTTGAATGCTTGGTTTAGGTCGATGAATCCTTTAATTTTCATCAGATTTGCTTCCATTATCAAGAGCAATGTGAGAAATGCGTCTCTGGTGCCTTTACATTTCCTAAAGCCAACCTGATTGTCATATAACTGATCCTCAATTTTCTTTTCCTTTTTTCTGTATATTATTATTGTCAGCTGCTTAAGGAAATGTAACTCATCCATGAAGAAAGTGGCTCACAAGGCCCTTGTTCGCCCAATTCTTGTGTACTGTTCACCTGTCTAGGATCCCTATCAGATAGGACTGACAGAGAAGATCCAATGAAGAGAGGCCCGATTCATCATGGGATCGTTTAGCTATCGAGAAAGTGTTATTGAGATCCTTAACAAACTCCACTGGCAGACGTTACAAGAGAGACATAGTGCATCATGGAGAGATTTATTATTGACTTTTGGGACAGCACATTTCAGGAGGAATCAGACAACATGTTACTTTCCCCCCCCCCCCTCCCCCCAACATACATCTCGCGCATTGACCACGAGGAGAAAATTCGAGAAATTGGAGCCTATGCAGACGCTTCCCGATAATCATTCTTCCCACACACTGTTCGCGAGTGGAACAGGGTTGGAGCGATCAGATAGTGGTACCGAAAGTACCCTCCGCCACACACCATTAAGTGGCTTGCAGTGTATGATGTAGATGTAGATGAGATGTTCATGTGACTGTTTTTGCACTTACCTGTCCTTGTGCCCACAATATTTTTTTGAAAGTCTGATGGTTTGTCACGAGTCACAAAGATCCTACACAGCAACCTGAGCAGTCATTTGGTTGACACTTCCCCTAATATTTAGAAATTTCGTTGGAAAGTTATCTACATCTTCTGCCTTATTTGATCTCAAGTCTTTTAGAGCTCTCTAAATACTGACTTTAATACCGGATCTCCTACGTCATCCACATCGACTCCTGTTTCTTCTTATATCACTTCATCGAACAAGTGCTCCTCTTCATAGAGACCTTCAGTGTACTCTTTCCTCTGAGTTTAGCCTTGCAGTAGTCACACCATGTTTTGTACTGTTAGTAGCCACTGTGGACTGTCAGACCAAATGGAGATAAATATAGATTTATAAGCAGAAATCTATAAAGTAACTGAGAATTTGTAATTTACTATGTTTAAATTTCACTGTGCTAAGTACATACCTTATATAAAACCATAAATGTGGCCATTTCCACTGAAATTGTGAGTTTATGAATATGTTACGGTATTTATTTGTGAATATTGGAAAAATGTATACTAATATTGTAAACTACTTCAGTTTATACAATTCAGTCACAATCTTCCGTTTTTAAACATTCTGAACAAATAACACTTGCATGGTCCAGACAGAGATATTTACCACGTGTGCAGCAGTTTTACCTTGTAGGTCTGTTTTTTCTCCTGTCACAGTATACAAAACGTCTTCTTTGTTAAGATTCGCTTCAATTTGTAAAATTTCACAAATCCTTGAAGAAATGTTACACAGTACGATGTTAATGGCAGCTGAGAGTTGCACATGTTCTGAGACAAGTTGATAAGACAACTTATACAGAAAATCTTCCATTGAGTGCCGCTGTCTTGGTTGTTAGCAGAATGTATCACCAAAGAACTAATACCTCTACCATTAATTAGGAAATATAAAATGACCATATCCCGTTGGCAAGTGTGTCTTGCGTAACTGTAGACAGCACGAAACTTTGCACACATGTCTACACTTCCTTTTGCCTTGTTTTATATCACTATCAGTTTTGCTTTGCCCATATCTTTGCCAACAGAATCACCATGGTGAAGACAGGAGACAAGTACAACATTTTTACATTTCTTAGGAATATATGACACAATAGTACAAGATTTTCTGAAGGCACATATTTCAACCCACTTTACTCTTACTTGGCTTCAAGGTTTTAAATGGCAATTCCTTCTTGTTTTTTCATATGGTACCTAATAATGTTAGCCAAAAATCATTTTTCAGTGTTTAAACCAACTAAAGACTGGTAGACCAGTTACCCAATGTGGTATTCCTGCTTCTTCCTTTGATGGAGGTACACAACCTCTGAACTACAGTAGCTGGGTCTTGCTTCTGGCGTGGTGAGTTCGAATATTTCTACCCCTGTGCTTTCAGTCTTCCACAGATTGCCTGTATTTAAATGGCTCACCTTCATCATTCCAGTCAAATACAGTAAACCAATTAGTGCTTCAATTTAGCTGGCAATCTTAGGCTTGCAGCCCTTGTCTCTGAAAAAATTGTCTGTCTGGAACTCAATAAGAAGTTTCGTGTTTTTCACTGTTGTGATGATGATGTCATCAATAAAAATATACTTCCAAATTTCAGTGGGAGTTTCCAGATGTTTTATAGTATGGTTTGCCCCAGGGTGATGGATTATTAAAAATTTGGACCTGGTTCTATCATTTGTTGCAGGTACATGCTTATTCCATTACGTCACCTGATCTTTTCCAACATACAGCAGACTGTTTGTGAATTGTCAACAGTGTCTTCACCATCAGATACCTCTTATTCTGTATTAGTATTTTCAGACTGCTCATCTGTCTTATCTACCTTTTCTTGACTTCTATCATCTTAGTGACCTTCATGACCACTCTTCCCCAAAATTTCAGCAAGCAACTTTCTAGTTATTTCAGACTCTCTTTCATATGCTTCCATTCTGCACGAAGTATGTAAATACTTTTAAGTAATTAACTAAGAGGAATCTAACAAACCAATGTAACTAATAGAAGGTAACACGGCAATAATAAGAAACCCCTTGAAAATTAACTATAATATTACTATAACTGCTTACCTTTTATTATTTCTCCTAAAAGCAGCACTGCAAATCATATTCAACATCACTGCTCTCGTGAGACCATTAGTCCGCATTTGTTGACCATTTCACCACTGCTGCTCCAGTCAAAATGAAACAAAACAGTGACATGGTGTTGCTGATTGTAGGAAGGTACTCGGGTCGTGTAATTCCTATGTCCAAAGGGATTAAAAGGAAGGAAAAAAATACGTGCAAGGTGACTCTCAGTCCGTGCACGACTACTACAGGAAATCCCATTCTACTGTTAATGTTACCCCCTTGCTTTTAATTTCAACGAAGCTTTTATGACAGTTTACTGAGTCAGTCCTTCTGATTACCATTTCTTTTTCGATTTCGTCACATCTTTGCTGGAACCATTTCGCCTTGGCTGTCCTCATTTGATACTCATTTCATGTCTAAGGTATTTATCTTGATGTATTCGCGTCTTTCCCTCAACATTTTTGTACTTTCTTCTTTCATCAGTCAGTTGAAGTCCTTCATCTGTTACCCAAGGTTTCTTCGCAGTTACCTTTCTTGTGCCTGTGTTTGTCTGTCCGACATCTATGATTACCCTTTTCAGAGATGTCCGTACCTTTTCAGCTGGACTGCCTATTCTGTCATTCCTTAGCACAGTATCCAAATCCTTAACGAGCTTCTAATGTGTCTCATCATTCCTCAATATTTCAGTATCCCACTTCCTTCTCCAATGATTTTTCGAACGATTCGCTTAAACTTCAGTCTACTCTTCATTATTAAATTTTAATCTGAGTCTATATCTGGACCTCACAACTCGTTACAATCCAATACCTGAGTTCAGAATCTCTGTCTGATAATGATGTAATCCAGCTGAAACTTTCCCACGTTTCCAGGTCTTTCCCAAGAGTACTTTCTTCTGTTGTGATTCTTGAATAGGGTATTCGCTATTACCATCTGAAATTTATTGCAGAACTCAATAAGTCTTTCACCTTTCAGATTCTTACAGTCAGTTCCATGTGCTCCCATTACTCTTTCTTCTGTTCTCTCTTCTACAATCGCTTCCAATCACCCACGATTATTAGATTTTCATCTCCCTTCATACTCTGCTTGCACCACTAGCATACATACACAAACTATCGTTCTTGGCGCTCCGTTGATTGTCGAACTTGATGAGAACACCCGTATCACCGAACTGTTTGCAGAAGTTCAGCCTCTATCTTACTTTCCTATTCATATCGACTCTCACTACCGTTGCACCATTTTCTGCTGCTGTTGATATTACCCTATATTGCCTGACCACAAATCCTTATCTTCTTTCCATTTAACTTCACTAACTACAACTACATCTAGACTGCATCTCTGTATTTTCCTTTTCAGATTTTCTATCTTTCCTGCTATGTTCAAAGTTCTGACGTTCCATGCTCCAAAATACAGAACATTGCCCCATCGTTGGTTATTCCTTCCTTTTCTAAAGGTCATCCCCCCCTCCCCCACCTCGCAGTCCTCTTGTGCCCTTACACAGATTCGAATGGGGGTAGTAAACCAGAAACGTTTCTAAAAGAGAAGTAATCAGGACACTTTTTCAGTTACAGGCCACATGTCCTGTGGATAAACGCTTGTGTCTCGAATGGAGTGGTTTTCATTGTCTTCTACATCCTCATGCCGTTGATAATTACTGATTCTTTTGTCTTTACAAGACAGTTTCCCACCCAAAGTGCAAGAGAATGCCCTGAATCTCTGTCCACTCCAGTGCCCAGATTTGACAAGGTCATTGGCAGAATGAGAATAATGTCTTACGCAGGAAGTGTCTGGCCGTTGACGATTTTAATTCAAAATTTAAGCAATTACGTGTTTGGAACCTGGGAATCAGGACATTTTATTATTAGTCAAAGATGCCTCCCCTTTTTTTTCCTGAATGTATCTTTATTGATAAAAGCTTGTGACATTACAATCTATTGAGATATACAGTCTCACATACATCACATGTGAAATATACAGGAAATCAATAAATATTACGACACCACTACATTACATTTTAGTTTACACAGTTTCCAAGTATCCATCTGGTATCGGGTGGCACAGGGGTTGAATGTCCACCAGAGGAATGGACTTAGATAGCTTTTAGAGGGTACCAAATCCACACTGCGCTGTACTCCCACGGCGAGAGTGCCACAGTCGCAGTTTTGGGTGAATTTTATAAGCTTTAATTTGATAGCAAAAGAAGTTTAATGTTCAGCCAGGCAAGTACATATTGAACATAAAACTATTCCAGCCACCAGTGTTATCCTTAACAACAAGATCGTGGCCACCAACGTGTGCACCGATACCTGGATTATCACAGATATGGCAATCTAGATCACAGTGTTGTTTTTGTTGCTGACTAAACGACTGTGGTCGCATTCCAATTCCATTTGAGTTTCTCTCCATGAATAGCACTACTGACGTTCTTGGAATGTTTGGTTTTGTTCATCTTCCATGCCGCATTCACATTTTAGTGGATTCTGTTTCTACGCCATCCGCTAGTCATGAATATCTCGGCGGATGGAGACGCCAGAGGGTGTTGACAGATGTAGGAATTTATCTATTCTTGATACACTTCTTGTGCCTGTATCACAGACGTATTTGACTCTGCAAGCTAAGGTGGTCTGGATGCATAGCACGTCAGCTGAATGGCGTCCCAAGCGGAACTATAGACCACGGATGACACTTTCAAGTACAATGCCGCTCCTTTAATGAATTTGACACTTCAACACAGCCATGCACAAAACCACTTGTCACTGTATAATATAGGCAGAAGTCGTCCAGATCGTTAATAAAGTGTCATTTTAACCTCCAGGATAGTATTGTTGTTACTACACTTTGAAGTAATACTAACTCATGTTATTGTAAATCGTTTCTTTTAATGGCACAACAGCCTGGAGAAAATCTTTCATCTGAACATTACTTCGGAGACTTGCGTGCCTTCAAAACCAACGGCATTTTATTTTCCCTGTAAAGTCATCCATCTAAGCACTAGCTGAGCCCAACGTTGCTTAATGTCAGTAATCGGGCTGGAACCAGTGTTATCCAAGCGGCAAGGCAACTGACCACATCAATAGGTGGTTAACATCAACACTTCATGATAGCTCATCCACAGGTCTAAGTAGAAAATTAAGACATTCTTGTGAAAGCAGTGAGATATTAAGGCATGATTTCCATCTCCAAGTGTTATATAACAGTTTATCACCTCAGCAGATGGCTGCGATGTTTTATTTACCAACACACATATGTGTAAATTAGGACATGAAAAAATTCTGTTGACACTGAGAAGTGTTGTGTGTGAGTGTTTTAGTCCATCGACCTTTTTTATACAAGTTATATAGACATAGATTTATTTACATTACAGACATTATTAATTACAGTACAAATGTTGTGCTCCAGGTAAGACTGTGAGCTGAGGACTAGCAGCAGTGCTGATCGATTTGGCCTTTGTCGTAGGCAACCACCACCATCACTCTATGGAATGTTTGATAGCAGCAACAGCCACAGGCTGTTTCCTTCTCGACCATAGACACAGACCTCTGCAGCAATATCAGTTACATCGTTGTTTTACGCATTCCATGCACTGTTAAACAAAAAAAGTCATTAGATACGCAGTTTTGAGGAATTTTACAACTTTTAATTCTGATAGCCAAAGAAGTTTGATGTGCAACCAGAAATATATATATTAATGGTGAAGCTACGCCAGCCGCCAGTGTACTGAACTGTAACTACGTGAAGATTCTTAACATGTACTACAACAAAGGTGATATAAGTATTACGAGGTCATGCTGAACAGTAATGTCTCCGAATTTTTTATGTGAATATTCTTAAAGCTTTTTAAATAAAACAGACGTTATCGACATTCGAAATCTTCATTTGTCTTGTCTATATATTTGCAGCTCTCTGCCACTGAAGGGCTCTGAACTGTATCGTTCAAATGGCGGCGTCTAATGAAGATATGTCAGTAGGTGAGAAACAGCGTACTGTAATAGAGTTTCGAATTCGCAGAGGTCGTCCACCCAAGGAACACCCTCCCCTTCAGCATCACAATGCGAGACCACACACGAGCGCTGCTACATCTGCAATAATCCGACGCCTTGGATTCGCCATCTTCGATCATCCGCCATACAGCCCCAACTTTGCCCCATCACATTTTTATCTGTTTACCTATCCTATAGAACACCTTCGAGGGCTTCACTTTCATAGTCATGAAGTGGTGAAGACTGAGGTGAGGTTGTGGCTCCGTCAAAAGAATAAATACACTACTGACCATTAAAATTGCTACACCAATAAGAAATGCAGATGATAAACGGGTATTCATTGGACAAATATATTATACTAGAACTGACATGTGATTACATTTTCGCGCAATTTGGGTGCACATATCCTGAGAAATCAGTACCCAGAACAACCACCTCTGGCCGTAATAACGGCCTTGATACGCCTGGGCATTGAGTCAGAGCTTGGGCGGCGTGTACAGGTACAGCTGCCCATTCAGCTTCAACACGATACCACAGTTCATTAAGAGTAGTGACTGGCGTATTGTGACGAGCCAGTTTCTCATCCATCATTGACCAGACGTTTTCAGTTAGCGAGAGATCTGGAGAATGTGCTGGCCAGGGCAGCAGTCGAACGTTTTCTTTATCCAGAAAGGCCCGTACAGGACCTGCAACATGCGGTCGTGCATTATCCTACTGAAATGTAAGGTTTCGCAGGGATCGAATGAAGGGTAGAGCTACGGGTCGTAACACATCTGAATTGTAACGTCCACTGTTCAAAGTGCCGTCAATGCGAACAAGAGGTGACCGAGACGTGTAACCAATGGCACCCCACACCATCACGCTGGGTGATACGCCAGTATGGCGATGACGAATACACGCTTCCAACGTGCGTTCACCACGATGTCGCCAAACACGGATGAGACCATCATGATGCTGTAAACAGAACCTGGATTCATCCGAAAAAATGATGTTTTGCCATTCGTGCACCCAGGTTCGTCGTTGAGTACACCATCGCAGGCGCTCCTGTCTGTGATGCAGCGTCAAGGGTAACCGTAGCCATGGTCTCCGAGCTGATAGTCCATGTTGCTGCAAACGTCGTCCACTGTTCGTGCAGATGGTTGATGTCTTGCAAACGTCCCCATCTGTTGACTCAGGGATCGAGACGTAGCTGCACGACCCGTTACAGCCATGCGGATAAGAGGCCTGTCATCTCGACTGCTAGTGATACGAGGCCGTTGGGATCCAGCACGGCGTTCCGTATTACCCACCGATTCCATATTCTGCTAACAGTCATTGGATCTCGACCAACGCGAGCAGCAATGTCGCGATACGATAACCCGCAATCGCGATAGGCAACAATCCGACCTTTATCAAAGTCGGAAACGCGATGGTACGCATTTCTCCTCCTTACACGAGGCATCACAATAACGTTTCACCAGGCAACGCCGATCAACTGCTGATTGTGTATGAGAAATCGGTTGGAAACTTTCTTCATGTCAGCACGTTGTAGGTGTCGCCACCGGCGCCAACGTTGTGTGAATGCTCTGAAGAGCTAATCATCTGCATATCACAACACCGTCTTCCTGTTTGTTAAATTTTGCGCCTGTAGCAAGTCATCTTCGTGGTGTAGCAATTTTAATGGCCAGTAATGTATTTAAAATGTTAAAAACGTTTGTTTTGTTTAAAAAGTTTTAAGAATGTCCACACGAAAAATTCAAAGGCATTACTTTACAGTTCGCCCTCATATAAAGCATGAGAAGCACATTTCTCTCAAGCTGAAACATTATTACCTAAGTATAGTCTTATGTTCACAGGTTAGTGTACGACTGGCGACATATAGTTTAATCATCCACGCATTGCATATCTACTATTACTAACATACAGGGTGATACCTTTATGATGTTACATACTTTCAGGAACGATGGTGAAGGGTAAATGTGTCAGTTTGAGGTAAGGGGTTCTCATCCGGAAATGGCCGAGTCGAAAGTTATAAGCGAATATCGTTCTGATACCTCTGACAGTGGATTCGAATACTTGCACCGGTACTGCTGTCGCTAAGATTGTGCTATTGTTGTGATCTTCAGTCCAGAGACTGGTTTGAAGCAGCTCTCCATGCTGCTCTATCCTGTGCAAGCCTCTTCATCTCCCAGTACCCACTGCAACCTACATCCTTCTGAATCTGCTTAGTATATTCATCTCTTTTTACCCTCCACGCTGCCCTCCAGTACTAAATTGGTGATCCCTTGATGCCTCAGAACATGTCCTAGCAACCGATGCCTTCTTCTAGTCAAGTTGTGCCACAAAGTCCTCTTCTCCCCAATTCTGTTCAATACCTCCTCATTAGTTATGTGATCTACCCATTTAATCTTCAGCATTCTTCTGTAGCACCACATTTTGAAAGCTTCTATTGTCTTCTGTCCAAACTATTTATCGTCCATGTTTCACTTCCATAAATGGCTACACTCCATGGAAATACTTTAAGAAACGACTTCCTGACACTTAAATCTATACTCAATGTTAAACAATTTTCTCTTCTTCAGAAATGCTTCCCTTGCTATTGCCAGTCTACATTTTATATCCTATCTCTAAGATTGTAGGGTAGGCAATTTTCAGACGTGTTATTATGGATCAAAACAAGAAAAGTTTGCCCAGTAAACATAGCCTCTAAAATGTAAATCTTAAAAATTATGGACACTTGTTCATTAGAAGGGATGTCTTTCACAGTAGCGAAAATGAACACGTGCTCGTCGTCCTTAAAGTATGCATTTTAGATATCATATTTACTGGACTTTGTTCTCCAGTTTTGGTCCATACTACCTCCTCCAAAAATGTGGAAACCAAAGAGCTTGCAATAGAAGAGACGATTGTCTGACAGTACTGAAGATGAACAGTGCTCATAGCTCTTAAGGTACACATTTTAGAGCCTGTGTTAACTAGAACTACTTCCTTGTATCGATCCATACTACCACCACCGAAACTTGTCTATCCTACAGTGCCAGTGCTGAGTTTCCATTTGGCGGTTTCCGGAGCAGGGTCTCTTACCTCGAACTGATACATTTACCCCTCTCCATTGTTCGTGAAAGTTTGCAACATCATCACGGAATCACCCTGTACATTGATGATGCTTACATCAGCCAATCAATCCAATGGTGCCACAATTATCGCTTAATGAGGCGTTGTTGCCATGTCCATCTACTGCTGAAAAAAAAGCAAAGAAAGGCCATCATGTTATTTGTAACATTGTGGGGGATGCGGTGTCTATAACTGTATTATTTATCATAAACCTACTGCATCTACCATTATATTAACACATACGTCAATAAGGACGATATAAGTGTACTGTACTTAAAAATGTGCAAAATGTTTCTATGCTGGAGGTTAAACTGGTATTTTATTAACGATCTGCAAGATTGCCTACGTATAAGCAGTGATTATGTGTGGGTGTCTAAGTCGTCAAAGCAGTGACTATGGTATCAAGCACAGTGTGCGTGAAATTGGTTAGGGAAGAGAGATATATTTTATCATACACTAAACCATTCTGAATAATATAGTCACCTTAATTATTGTTAATTAAGTTTAGATCGCTACTAAACAAATTACAAATCTACAGTCACTAAAAACGTTATTCGAAAACGCTTATTTCATTGTCTATTTGATGATGTTAACTACTTCATAAGCACAATAATGAGTGTGTATCATTGTGTAGGTGTAGCTAGCAAGCTCGACAGGTAAAAATATTCTTCCAGGGTCAGAAAAATTGACAACCAAAGAAAAAAAGAGGCATGGAAGTGTTGCAGTTGTCTATGTGGTGGTAGGATTAATAAAGGGCTATGTATTACTGCTTCTGCAGAGCTCTCTCAATTAAATAATATTATTTTGAGTTAGCAAATTACTTTATCTTTAAACTAGCCTACCAACTAAATATCACTGTAGATGTTCTATGTATTGTGTCCATTTCACACAAATAGTAGGAAAAATGTGTGGTAGCCTCTAGAGAAACTTATCCTAGGAAGGAGCGGAAAGAGGCGACTTACAAGAAACTTATGTGGCGTATTTTTTTTTTTAGTGTTGCTTGTCAACCTGGGACCCTTTCTACCTGAATGGAGCATTGACACAGGTTAAATGTCAGATGTACTCTTCACCATACACCGTAATGTGGCGTGTGTGTGTTATGCATCTGATTTTAGATATGGATACTAGCATCGTTTGGCAAAAGCTGTTGATGTTTGAAGAGCTCTCAGGTCGACCTATGTGTGGCAGGCAAACAGCCACATGTCATTGACAACCTCTGGACTACAACTTGGTTCTGTCTTCAGAAAGGTCTGTAAGTGACTTATAGTTGAGGACGCAGCAGCATGGCCTACTTTTATCATTGCTCTGGAGATCTATTAATCAACCTTTCCCTGTATTCTAGTCATTAACAAATATTCCACTAAAACTACAGTCTTCAGGAATTTAGTTTGTCGCACCAGATCTTTAAATAACTGTATTGGGAGGCCCTTATGCTCGTCAGAAAGTATGTTGTAGACTGTACATCTTGTTATTCTATAGCGATCTGAAGCTGCCAGATTCTCCCATTCGCAGAGGCTCTCAAAGAATTCTTGGCATCCTTTCGCTCTTTTTTCGTATTTAACACTGTAATTTCTTTTGCGTCTTCACGCTGATATTTTTTCTTATGGTTTAATCGAAAGTTTTTTTGACTTTTCTATTTGATGAATCTGTATTTTCGACGACCAATTTCTTTTCAATTTCTTCACTCCTACACGCACTTCACTTATTCCTATTGATTTTATATCTAAGTGACTTGTTCCTCTCATTTCTTGAAATTCTTGCAACTACTTTGAACCGTACGCTGTTTCGATATGATATCGAAAGCGCAATATAACATCTTTGCCCCCAGCTAAGGAAGCACATGCTCTACCTCTCGCCAGGGGGCATACATGTGCTCCGCCACACCGATTTTATGGCGACCCCTATTAGTTCGCTCTCTGTCGTAGACCAAAGATAATTGGAGGACCGCCATCCAAGGACAAGTGCTCGCAGTGGTATGTGACATGGACGCTAAGAGCAATTGTGGAAATTGAGTGTCATTTGGAGTGAGTACACGTTGCTGTTCTGTCAACGTATATGCCTTAGAAGCCCACGGGTCAAATTTGGTGGAAGGTGGACTGTTATTTGTATCCACAGAAATCACGGGTGAACCGTAACTACTGAACTGTAACGCCTTGTTGGGTGAGCTCCTTTATGTGTAGATTGTATGTGCTGCTGTTCGGAGCTATCTGCTGTGCCTTAGGTTTTGTTACACTATGTGCTTAGGGTATGAGTTAACACCAGTTTTATTTAAGAAGTCTACTGGTTGGGCTAACTTAAATTGTTAAAACTTAGGTCAATGCTATTTCTGTCGGTGAGGTTTGAGACTGGTTTGTAAATTATTATTTGTTCTGCTTTAATGAAATTGATTTTAGTACACGAAATAAATTTTACTGATTGCTGTTTTAAGTGAACCCTTGAGGGTATTCTTTAAATTTTATTCATATATTCTTTTATAAACCTAGTCTGGGTAACGTCAATTTGAAATCAACCTATGTAATTGGCTACTGCCATTTTGTTGAGATTTGCACTTTGCTTGATTGCTTAAGTCCTAGCAGATAAAAATTATCAAGTCCATATATCACATTGTTTAACATTTCCTTTCCTGTTCTGCCTTACTGATTTCCAGCTCTCAACTAAACCGTTAACAAAGTGTTTTTTCAGGCGTAATGTGTATTTTGGAAACATGTTAATTAAAATTTTTGTATGTTTCAGTAATTACTGAAGTCGTACTGTGCTTTATTCAATTTCCATAGTGGGAGAACGACCTGAGTGAGATCAAGGTTTACACTATCTTAGCACTTATAGTTTCAACTTGAAATTCAAATATTAAATATTCATTGATCATTCCTTGCCTTCATCTGAGCTTGTTAATTTCATATTGTGAAAGAAATGTCTAACACACTCTTTGTGAAATTTTAATTTTTTGGGTAAAATGTTATGTTTTTTGTGCCCTGCAACAGCTCCTGTCTAACTAATACATTTCATACTTTCTGCCAACCTCATGGAGTAGAAATATCTGTGGAATGAGCACTCTGTACATGTTGTCAACATTAAACTGGGATTGTCACCTCATCCCGGGATATCGCCGTTTGCATACGCTTTTCACAGTGTCCAAAACTTTAATGTAGACGTACTTCATACATCGTTACCAGTTATTTATTCGTAACAGCATTGTTGTTGCTGCTGGAAGAGAAGAGGAATACACAAATGGAGAAAATGCTGGATGTTGAAAATTTTGATGTATTGTGGTTTTTTTTACTGCATTTTGAATAAATGTATTAAATTTGTTATCTGTGCAAACTGTGTAGTATGTTTGTACAAAATAATTTATGATTGTGAATTCCATATTGGCGTTCACACACATGAAAGACAATGATAATCCACAGTGCTCAAACTCAAAACGAGACTGTGTAGAAGTCAGACATTTCTCTCGTGGTACATGTCTCATTGCACGCACCTGCATTATTTACAATTTTTTTTTTAAACTGGTATATATTTACCATATGGCATTCTGTAACGTGAGGAAACAGTTTAATGTTTTATTGAAAAGCCAGATGTTTGTAGGTTATTTCACTTTTGTTTGAGAAGATATTTTACACAACAGAGGAGAAATACTGCATATCTACGCGGTGTAGGGAGTGAGTGCGCAAATCACAGATCTTTACGTTATAGAAAACTGAAAGTACACATGAGTTAAGATGTATGCCAATAGCAATCTGAAATGAAGATTTGTAAAGTCAATAAAATCTGGCAAAAACAAACGTAATGTTGCCACGGGTGAAATTTCAGCCTGTATCTTTAATACACCACTGGTCATTAAAACTGCTACATTATGAAGAAACGCGGATGATAAACGGGTATTCATTGGACAAATATATTATACTAGAACTGACATGTGATTACATTTTCAAGCAATTTGGGTGCATAGATCCTGAGAAATCAGTACCCAGAACAACCACTTCTGGCCGTAATAACGGCCTTGATAGTCCTGGGCATTGAGTCAAACAGAGCGTGGATGGCGTGTACAGGTACAGCTGCCCATGCAGCTTCAATACGATACTACAGTTCATCAAGAGTAGTGACTGGCGTATTGTGACAAGCCAGTTGCTCGGCCGCCATTGACCAGACGTTTTCATTTGGTGAGAGGTCTGGAGAATGTGCTGGCCAGGGCAGCAGTCGAACATTTCCTGTACACAGAAAGGCTCGTACAGCACCTGCAACATGCTGTCGTGCATTATCCTGCTGAAATGTAGGGTTTCGCAGGGATCGAATGAAGGGTAGAGCCACGGGTCGTAACACGTCTGAAATGTAACGTCCACTGTTCAAAGTTCCGTCAATGCGAACAAGAGGTGACCGAGACGTGTAACCAGTGGCACCCCATACCATCACGCCGGGTGATCCGATAGTATGGCGATGACGAATACACGTTTCCAATGAGCGTTCACCGCGATGTCGCCAAACACGGATGCGACCATCATTATGCTGTAAACAGAACCTGGATTCATCCGAAAAAATGACATATTGCCATTCGTGCACTCAGGTTCGTCGTTGAGTACATCCCAGGCGCTCCTGTCTATTATGCAGCGTCAAGGGTAACCGCAGCCATGGTCTCCGAGCTGATAGTCCATGCTGCTAAAAACGTCGTCGAACTGTTCGTGCAGATGGTTGTTGTCTTGCAAACGTCCTCATCTGTTGACTCAGGGATCGAGACGTGGCTGCACCATCCGTTACAGCCATGCGGATAAGATGCCTGTCATCTCGACTGCTAGTGATACGAGGCCGTTGGGATCCAGCACGGCGTTCCGTATTGCCCTCCTGAACCGGCCTATTCCATGTTCTGTTAACAGTCATTGGATCTCGACCAACTCGAGCTGCAATGTCGCGATACGATAAACCGCAATGATGACAGGCTACAATCCGACCTTTATCAAAGTCGGAAACGTGATGGTACGCATTTATACCTCCTTACACGAGGTATCCCAACAGCGTTTCACCAGGCAACGCCGGTCAACTGCTGTTTGTGTATGAGAAATCGGTTGGAAACTTTCCTCATGTCAGCACGTTGTAGGTGTCGCCACCGGCGCCAACCTTATGTGAATGCTCTGAAAAGCTAATGATTTGCATATCACAGCATCTCCTTCCTGTCGGTTGAATTTCGCGTCTGTAGCACGTCATCTTTGTGGTGTAGCAATTTTAATGGCCTATAGTGTACATTTTCGGCACAATAGTGGTACAGAACACCTCATCTATTTTTATGTCAACACTTGCATCCTCAGACCTATTCTGTATATTCCTCTTTGCAATCAGGACAATGGCAAATGAAAAGACTAAATCTACATAACAATAACTGAGAAGAGAAATCAGGAAAAGAGAACAACAAAAAAGCATTTTATAAATCAGCTGCTTTGATGGAGCTTGCCTTGAGGATATTGTTTTCCCCATTTGATTAACAGGCAGAAAATATTAGTACCTAAGATCGCAACGAACTCCTTGATGTGTGTCAGATTGTCCACTTCCCTTGATGCTGTTGGTCTGTGAAGCAACGGATGACACTGAGTGACTAAACGAAATTTTGGAGGGGACAATTGGGATATAGTTAGTGGTCGCCTGAAATCGCGTTTGTACTAATCTGTAGCGTTACCTTAGATCTACAATGGACTATTCTCCGACGATTATTTTGGTTTCATATAACACTGAGGTGACATGCGAGTACGTCATGATAAACTACTTAATATAGTGTCGGACATCCTTTTGTCCAGATAGTGCAGGAGTTCAACTTGGCGTGGACTCAACAAGTTGTTGAAAGTCCCTTGCTGACATGTTGACCCATGCTGCCTTTATAGCCGTCCATAATTGCAGAAGTGTTGCCAGCGCAGGATTTCGTGCACGAATTGACCACTCAGTTATGCCACATAAACGTTTCGATTGGATTCATGTCGGCCGATCTGGGTGGCCAGGCCATTAACTCGAATTGTCCAGAATGTGCTTCAAATGCGGCGCATTGTCATTCATAAGAATTGCATCTTTATTTGGGAACACGATGTCCATGAATGACTGCAAATGATCTCCAAGCAGCCGAACATAACCATTTACAGTTAGCGACCCAGTCTATTCCATGTGAACATAGCCCACACCATTATAGAGCCACTACCAGCTTGCACAGTGACTTGTTGACACCTTGCGTCCATGGGTTCGTGAGATCTGCGCCACACTCGAAACGTACCATTAGTTCTTATCAGCTGGAATCGGGACGTATCTGACCAGACCATGGCTTTCAGTCGTATAGTGTCCAACCGCTATGGTCACGAGACCAGGAGAGACGCTGCAGGCGATGTCGTGTTGCTATGAGAGGCACTCGCGTCAGTTGTCCGCTGCCACAGCCCATTAACGCCAAATTTCGCCCCACTGTCCTAACGGATACTTTCGCCGCACATCTCACATTGATTTCTGTGGTTATTTCACGCAGTGTTGCTTGTCTGTTAGCACTGACAACTCTAGGCAAACGCGACTGCTCTCGGTCGTTAAGTGAAGGTTGACGGCCTCTGCGTTGTCTGTAGTCGGAGGTGATGTCTGAAATTTGGTATTCTCGACACACTCTTGATACTGTCGACCTAGGAAGATTCAATTCCCTAACGATTTCCGAAATGGAATGTCACATGCGTCTAGCTCCAACTACCATTCCAAATTCCAGGTTTGTTAACTCCCGTCGTGCAGTCATAATCATGCCGGACACCTTTTCACTTGAATCACCTGAGTGTAAATGACAGCTGCGCCAACGCACTGGTGTTTTATGTCTTGTATACCCGATGCTACTGCCATCTGTTTCTGTGCATATCGCTAACCCCTGACTTTTGTCGTCTCAATGTAGGTTAGAATACCGAACCTAATGTACGAGAAATGCAAAGTGGATCCACTACTTAGTGTTAACTGTAAGTTCCTGCTCTCTCTCTCTCTCTCTCTCTCTCTCTCTCTCTCTCTCTCTCTCTCCCCCCCCCCCTCTCTCTCTCTCTCTCTCTCTCTCTCTCTCTCTCTCTCTCTCTCTCCCCCCCCCCTCTCTCTCTCTCTCTCTGTGTGTGTGTGTGTGTGTGTGCGCGCGCGCGCGCGCGCGCGTGTGCGTGTGCGTCTGTGCGTGTGCGTGTGAATGTGTACGTGCGTGTGAATGTGTACGTGCGTGTGAATGTGTACGTGCGCGTTTGTGTGTATGTATGTGTGTGCATACGTATGTGTGGACGGCCGTACGTTTATGTACCTAATTTTCTTCATCTGTGATGTTGTGTGAGTTTGCACATAATAGAGACACCTGGTCTAGGGAGTTCGCCGGCATGGTAGCTCAGCATGTTCGGTCAGAAGGTTAGCTGCCCTCTGCAATAGAAAGACTGAGTGAACGGATCAACGATGAACTAGAACAGGTGTCATGGGACGTCCGCCCCGGACAAATGCAACGAACAAAATGATATCAGAGAAAAAGGGTGGTAGCGTCTTCGCTTGGTGATCAAAACGTTCTCGGTCCCTGGTTCGAAACCCGCCATAGTTAAATTTTTAATTAATAATCAGCATGGGCGGCCGCATACCCTCATTTTGCCAACGGCCTTGTCAAAGAGGGCGAAGGAGCGGACAGAGGTTCAGGGGTCTCTCATGTCCTGTGGGTGGGAAACAGCCCGTAAAGGCGGAAGAATCAGCACTGATCAACCGAATGAAGACGAAGAAGGCAATGGAAACCACTGCATTAAACACACGTAACGTGTATGCACAGGACATGTGGCCTGTAATTGATCTATCCAGTGACAAAAGATTCCGAAATAGTCTCCCATTCGGATCTCCGGAAGGGAACTGCCAAGGGAAGGTGACTATGAGAAAAAAAAATTGAATAATCAACGAAAGGATAATTTTCTACGAGTCGGGGCATGCAATGTCAGAAGCTTGAACGTGGTAGGGAAGCTAGAAAATCTGAAAAGGGAAATGCAAAGGCTCTATCTAGATACAGTAGGGGGTCAGTGAAGTGAAATGAAAAGAAGACTGCCGGCCACTTTGGCCGAGCAGTTCTAGGCGCTTCAGTCTGGAACCGCGCGTCCACTACGGTCGCATGTTCGAATACTGCCTCGGGCATGGATGTGTGTGATGTCCTTAGGTGAGTTAGGTTTAAGTAGTTCAAGGTTCGAGGCGACTGATAACCTCAGATGTTAAGTCAAATAGTGCTCAGAGCCATTTTTTTGGAAAGAAGACAAGGATTTCTGGTCAGATCAGTATAGGATAAAATCAACAGCAGCGGAAAATTGTATAACGGGAGTAGGATTCGTTATGAATACGAAGGTAGAGCAGAGATTATGTTACTGTGAACAGTTCAGTGATAAGGTTGTTCTTATCAGAATAAACAGCAAACCAACAGGGACAACGATAGTTCCGGTATACATGCCGATATCGCAAGCCGAAGATGAGGAAACACAGAAAGTATATGGGGATACTGAAACAGTAACAGTACGTAAAGGGAGATGAAAATTAATAGTCACGGGGTACTGCCACGAAATTGTAGGGGTAGGAGTAGAAGAAAAGGTTGCAGGAGAATATGGTCTTGGACGAAGGAATCGTAGAGGAATAAGACTAATTGAGTTCTGTAATAAATGTAGGCTATTAACAGCGAATACTCTGTTGAAGAACCACAAGAGGAGGATGTATACTTGGAAAAGACCGGGGGATGGGGGAGGACTTCAGTTAGATTACATCATGGTCAGACAGAGATTCCGAAATCAGATACTTGCTTGTAAGGCGTACCCTGGAGCAGATATAGATTCAGATCACAATGTAGTAGTGATGAAGAGTAGGCTGAAGTTCAAGACATTAGTCAGGAAGAATCAATACGCAAAGAAGTGGGATACGGAAGTACTAAAGAATGACGAGATACGTTTGAAGTTCTCTAACGCTATAGATACAGCAATAGGGCATAGCTCAGTAGGCGCTACAGTTGAAGAGGAATGGACAACTCTAAAAAGGGCAACCAGAGAAGTTGGAAAGAAAAGATAGATACAAAGAAGGTAACTGAAGAAACCATGGGTAACAGAAGAAATACTTCAGTTGATCGATGAAAGAAGGAAGTACAAAAATGTTCAGGGAAATTCTGGAATACAGAAATAGAAGTCGCTGAGGAATAAAATAAATAGGAAGAGCAGGGACGCTAAGATGAAATGGTGGATGAAAAATGTGAAGAAATTTAAAAAGAAGTGATTGTCGGAACGACTGACTCAGCATACAGAAAAGTCAAAAAACCGTTGGTGACATTAAAAGCAAGGGCGGTAACATTAAAAGTACAACGGGAATTCCGCTGTTAAATGCAGAGGAGAGAGCAGAAAAGTGGAAGGAGTACACTGAAAGCCTCTATGAGGAGGAAGATTTGTCTGACGTGATAGAAGAAGAAAAGGAGTTGATTTATAAGAGATAGGGGATCCAGTATTAGAATCAGAATTTAAATGAACTTTGGGGGACTTAAGATCAAATAAGGCAGAGGGGATAGACAACATTCCATTATAATGTCTAAAATCATTAGGGGTAGTGGCAACAGAACCACTATTCACGTTGGTGCGTAGAAGGTATGAGTTGGTGTCAGCCCATCTGATTTTAGGAAAAGTATCATGCACACAGACCCGAAGACTGCAAGAAATGACAAGTGCGAGAATTATCGCACAATCAGCTTAATAGCTCATTCGTCCAAGTTACTGACAGGAATAATATACAGAAGAATGGGAGTATGTGTTAGGTGACGATCACTTTGGTTTTACAAAAGGCAAAGGTACCAAAGAGGCTATTCAGACGTTGCGATTAATAATGGAAGCAAGACTAAAGAAAAATCAAGACACGTTCAAGGGATATGTCGACCTAGAAAAAGCGTTCAACAATGGTACAAGATGTTCTAAATTCTGATAAAAATAGGGATAAGCAATAGGGAGAGAAGGGTAATATACAATATGTGCAAGAGCCAAGAGGGAGTAGTAAGAGCGGACGACCAAGAACGAAGTGCTTGGATTACATAGAGTGTAAGACAGGATCAAAAAATGGTTCAAATGGCTCTGAGCACTATGGGACGTAACATCGGAGGTCATCAGTCCCCTAGAACTTAGAACCACTTAAACCTAACTAACCTAAGGACATCACTCACATCCATGCCCGAGGCAGGATTCAAACCTGCGACCGTAGCAGTCGCGCGGTTCCGGACTGAAGCGCCAAGAACACAGCGGCCGGCTGTAAGACAAGGGTGTAGTCTTTCGCCGCTACCTTTCAGTCTGTACATCGAAGAAGCAATGATGCAAGTAAAACAAAGGTTGAGGAGTGTATTTAAAATTCAAGGTGAAAGAATGTCAATGATACTATTCGCTGATGACATTGCTATCCTGAGTGAAAGTGAAGAAGAATTACACGGTCGGTTGAATGGAATGAACAATTAAGGAGTAAAAAATATGAATAGAGAGTAGATCGAAGAAAGACGACAGTAATGAGAAGTAGCAGAAATGAGACCAGTGAGAAACTTAACATCAGGATTGGTGGTCACGAAGCAGATGAAGTTAGGGAATTGTGCTAACTTGGACGGACGGAGCAAAGACATATCAAAAGCAGACTAGCACTGGCAAAAAGGGCATTCCTGGCTGAGAGAAGTCTAGTAGTATCAAACATGGCCTTTAATTTGAGGGAGAAAGTTCTGTGAATGTACGTCTGGAGTGCGGCACTGTATGATAGTGAAACATGGGCTGTGGGAAAACTGGAACAGAAGAGAATCGAATTATTTGAGATGTTGTGCTACAGGCGAATGTTGAAAATTAGGTGGACTGATGAGGCAAGGAATGAGGAGGTTCTTGACAGAATCGGAGAGGGAAGGAACATGTGGGAAACACTGGCAAGGAGAAGGCACAGGATGATAGGACGTCTGTTAAGTGATCAGAGAGTGTACTAGAGGGAGCTGTAGAGGGCAAAAACTGAAGAGGAAGACAGAGATTGTAATACATCCAGCAAATAATTGAGGATGTAAGTTGGAACTGCTATTCTGAGATGAAGAGGTTGGCACAGGAGCGGAATTCATGGCGGGCGGTATCAAACCAGTCAGAAGACTGATGACCCAAAATGGGAAAAAATCATGAAGAAGAAGGTGATATATAGTCGCTAATGTTTGGTAAATTCTTCGGTAATGTTCTGGCCAGTTTCAAATCGTTTCGCAATACCGTCAAATCAAAAATTTAGTAGAACAAACTTGGCAACACAATGAAATCGCGCAAAAAAGAGAAAATGTCTTTGGATGTCACTGTTATAAAGAAAAAAAAAGGCATTTGAGAGCTGTGGCACCTATCGCAAAGATACTAAATGTCTTTTCATTTTGCTCTTCAAAACTAAGAGCCTAATTTATTCCAGGCACCAAATGCGAGGCCGGCCGAAGTGGCCGAGCGGTTAAAGGCGCTGCAGTCTGGAACCGCAAGACCGCTACGGTCGCAGGTTCGAATCCTGCCTCGGGCATGGATGTTTGTGATGCCCTTAGGTTAGTTAGGTTTAACTAGTTCTAAGTTCTAGGGGACTAATGACCTCAGCAGTTGAGTCCCATAGTGCTCAGAGCCATTTGAACCAAATGCGATTTGTTATGATGTCTACAAAACGTCTACATCATATTCACGGCACCTACGAATGGAAGCTGTCTGTATTTCCGTTGTAACGACAATTTGAACCTGCAGGATGCCTACACCGTCCAAATATCACGTTACCAGGGTGGCAATATATGATGACAGTAAAAAGTCTATTCTGTCCTACTCCAGATATATTTCTACTCTATGGCCAGTTCATCAAGTTTTTAATCTCTTACCCAAGGCCTTTTCACAGTCGCTTATACCTACATGTTAGTGGCAAATTCTCTATTGTAAGTGTGTTATATACCAACAAACAGCATTTAAAATGTGCTCTGCTCTACTCTGTGCCAATCACTTGTATGTATTGTAAACTATCAGATAAGTTACAGGACAGATGCTGTATTTTGTTTAATAGTGTATTACAGTTTTCCTACATGCGGAAATCGGCTGGTGTACGAGTAAACCCTCTACGCAATCAAGATTGAAAAAATGATGAACAATGTTCTGTCTGCCTACAGTTTTCATTGCCTTCTTGTAAAATGTGTGGAAATTGTTAACCCAGAATTCAACAAGGAGGATATAAGTGTTATATCAAAGGTGGACGAACATATTTTTCTCATCCTGGGGCATTGTCTCCATAATACGACAAAAATGTAAATATAACCAAGTTAGGATTGTTAATGGAAATAATATTGTTCCATAGGTTTTATGAAAAATAAGCAAATTGTCAAATAGACTTTAATAATTCCCTATTAAAGAAATTACTCCTTTAGTGTAGTTAATGTGTTGAGCGTACACAAAAGAATACTGGGAATCGACCACATCAAAGAAAAAAAAAAAAAAAAAAAGAAGCGAACTTTAGAGTTTGGCAAAAGCAACTGCCACAAAGAAATAAAGTAAACAGTTCTTGAAGAAAGAACAAGCACTTGCATATTTTCAAGTAGAACTTACAACTTACTCTTAACACAGTGTATAGTTGAAAATGTATATATAATGGTGGAAACAAGACTTCAGCAGTTACTGTAAATAGCAATGGAAAGCGTCACATGTTTGAGCACTCCCCTCACAGAAAACAATGGATTCAAAGCTGTTTGCTAAAAAAGGAAAAAAAAAGAACGAAAAATCTGTTTATGAACCTCCATTCCCATCGGAGTCTCCTTAAAAAGGATTTTTGTACTGTATCAACGTGTGGTGGTCTCAACATATTGCATCTAGCAACAGAAAACCCATTTTCCAAGTTTAAAACTGATGCGATAATTACATTTTACAGGCTTTCATTTGCTAAAATGGTAGACTTCAGTTTCCGTGCACAAATTCCACTGGAATATGGGGACGAGTTGCCACCTTACACCCGAAAGGTTGTGGAATGCCTTAGCAATGCAGCACACAAAAGCCAAAATAAAATTCCTGGGGACAGAACTAATTGTTGAGGCCACGTGACAGATATTTTATAGCAAAAGTTACTTATTTATTAGAATTAGACAACACACAAGAAAAAATAAACATAAGACTCAAAACCGCATTTTCTGTCAAGGAATAAAACTGTAGAAAAATTACCAAAAAAAGATTAAAGAAATTGCAAAAATACACTTATTTAAAAAGGCAGCTAAAAAGTACCTGTTATGCAATACATTTTATACATTGATTCATTTTATACATTGATTCAGACATTCAGAAATTGTTAAAAATTAAACTGGATGTTACTGAAACTACACCAAACAAACATAAAGGAAGCATTGCTTTCTATGTGTAAATCTATATTTACATATCAGTAAGCAATTTTGGCAACGAAGTTTGTTTTCTTATTCGCTGGTGCCCTCATAAATCGTAAAAAAATGTTTTATATTCGATTTTTTTTTTAATGGCGAAGTTGAAAGGTACCTGAAACTGGGAAACTGAAAGCATAGCATCCCCTCTTCTTAGCTACATGAGAACCTTGTTTGTCAACTTTGTTATGCACTCACAATGCTGCCAGCCCCAGCATAATTGTTTTGCAATTGTGCTCATCTCAGAAGTATGGTTGCAAACATTTCATCTGCTTAAACCTAACTTACCTAAGGACTCCACACACATCCATGCCCGAGGTAGGTTTCGAACCTGCGACTGTAGCGATCGCGCGCTTCCAGACTGAAGTGCCTAGAACCGCTGGGCCACACCGGCCGGCTATGACAGATCAACCACTGTTTTCACCTCAGACTAATAAACATCAACGATTGTGACTCTTTTATCATTAAAACAATTTCATAGTCTACAGCTTCCAAATACTACACGCAAGGTGTTTTTTCTTTTTTTTATGACAGAAGATATTACCTTTCCACGCTTGCTGCAACCTGACTGATATTTAGGGCTACTGCTTGACAAACTTCGCTCTTCTCTTAGAGCCCAGGGCTGATTCAAAATGATTCACCACTCACATTCTTTGATACAGCATCTGAGTTATGTGTTACCAATTACTTAGCAAAAAGCTTCAATTTTTGGAATTCGGTTACCTGAATTTCCAACTTCTATCGATGGTACACCTACGTCTTGTTTTCCCGTACATTTTCCCCCTTTGTTTTATAGTTCACTAATTGCGTGTTGTGAAAATAAACCAATAGGTTACATTTTAGACGACTCGTTAGTCAGAGTTTCTGTCAGTGTCATAACGCGTGAGGGATGGTTTTTGCAGTGACGAATCAAGAATACTGTTTTTTTTTTCTGACACACGGACACTTTTCATACACTACCACTCTCGAGGAAAGTCTCCGAATAGTGATGTAACAGCAGAATATGGAACGCTTTAAAAACGCTTCACTGCCGAATGTATTGTCGTGCAACCGGGGTTTCCGTCCAACGCTTCATTGTGGAAGCAAGATAACAAGAAATCGGCGGACGTCAGTGGTACTGGCGGTCCACAAAAGAAGCTTTGCAAAGCCACGAAAATCGCCAGGCGGGGTCTTAACGAACGCGACTTCTTCCTTACACGGCTTCTGGCCTCTTTTTCGGACGGCTCCTCACGTGGCAGGGCTGCAGCTTGTCATATGGGGAAGTCCTCTGCTCAGGTGGCCAAAGGTGCTGCAGGCACGTGGCAGTTTCAAGGTGACACAGGAGCCCTACGATGTCTGAAGAGTTCGCGGGATCAAAGCGCTTCGTACCCAACGAACATGGCTTGTTACGTGTCAACGTGTCATAGAAAATGTAGCGATTCTTCTTTTTTTTTTTTTTTTTTTTTTTTTTGCGAACACAACAATTTATTTCTCAACATAGTATCCAGTGATCTCAAAAGGTTTAGTCTAGTGAGGCGCATTTCTTTTTAATTCTGTTGGGGAAGTTGTTGTGGGTTGGCACCGTGATTATTAGAGGAAGCCGAAAGGCACACGTTTTAGCTCACGCAGGCTGGCGTGAGGTCTGGAACAGGACAAGGAAATTAGAATTTAGAAAAAAACGGACGTAGCTGGTGGAATAATTAACTTTAATCCATTAATGATGAGCGTCGCTCTTGACTGTACATAATTCAGTATCAATAGTAACTGGTAATGGCGCCTTGCTAGGTCGTAGCAAATGACGTAGCTGAAGGCTATGCTAACTATCGTCTTGGCAACTGAGGGCGTATTTTGTCAGTGAACCATCGCTAGCAAAGTCGGTTGTACAACTGGGGCGAGTGCTAGGAAGTCTAGACCTGCCGTGTGGCGGCGCTTGGTCCGCAACCGCTGATAGTGGCGACACGCGGGTCCGACGTATACTAACGGACCGCGGCCGATTTAAAGGCTACCACCTAGCAAGTGTGGTGTCTGGCGGTGACACCACAGAAGTAATGTCGTTGCAAGTAATAAACCTAGCAGTGCCCAATACTCTCTATACATACGAGGGTGAGTCAAATGAAAACCTTAAATTTGTAATAACAAATCGAAATTTCGCGCCGTTATCCTGTAAGTTGGTAAGCGTGCTACAAACAGCGTGCAGAATGGCCTGTAGGTGCCACCATAGTGCAGATGCACACATACCGTCGCAGTATCAGTATAAAGATGGCCGCCCCACTTGCGACTTGCACCAGGGAAGAACGGCGTTCTGTTATTCGGTTTTCGCGTAGTGAAGGTGTGAAACCTATTGAAATTCATCGACGAATGAAGGTTCAGTACGGTGATGCATGTTTGTCACAGCAGCAAGTCTACGAATGGAGTAGGAAGTTCGCAAGTGGTGTGACTTCAGTGGAAGATGCTCCTCGTCCAGGTCAGGCACAACGAGTTGTGACTCCACAGAACATTGCAGCAGTTGAAGCCATAGTGAAGGAAAACCGCCGAGTGACGCTGAATGACATTGCAACATGTATATAGATTAGTAATGGGTCAGCACACCTCATTGTGCATGATGTGCTCCAGTTTCACAGAGTGTCTGCAAGATGGTTGCCACGGCAGCTGACTCTTGAAATGAGAGAACGACGTGTTGATGCTTGTGAAGAACTTCTTCGGAGCTTTGAACGAAAAGGTGATGGCTTCCTTGCAAGAATCGTTACTGGGAACGAAACCTGGGTTCACTTTCACCAACCGGAATCGAAGAGAGCGAGCAAGGAATGGCGCCATTCCTCATCACCAAGTGATTTCCATGTGTTAGGATCACTCAAAGACGCAATGGGAGGAAAGAAGTTACGTTCTGACGAAGAGGTACGCCACGCGGTGCATGAATGGTTGCGCGGACTACCAAAAGAATTTTTTTCTAAAGGAATTTATGCACTTTCTAAGCGCTGGAGGACTTGCATTGAGCGTGGGGGAAATTATGTTGAAAAGTGATACAGCTTTGTACAACTTCCGCACAATAAATAATATTTAAAAAATATTTGAAGTTTTCATTTGACTCACCCTCATACAAACAAGTGCCCTTTAACATACAGTAGACTTCAAAAACGTTTTGTGTGAAACATGTTGTTCTAGAACTGAATTAAAAATGGTCCCCATTAAGCGGTTCTGACAAAGATTTTCTGGTTGAGCATTCGTCTGATACGAGGCCGCTCTGTATGCGCTGATCTTGGGTTCTTTTGCTTCAGCTATATATGGTCTAAGAAAGAGTAATCAGCATCGGCTGAATTCACATTGTTGCTGCTAAGCAAGAACAGGCACCAGTTTCAGCCAATAGTTTTTGCCTTGTGTACCTCAAGTCAGCCCAAACAATTACTGCTCGCCACGTGTTTCATGCGATTCCCAACGCCAACAGAAAGCGTAGGCGTGTTTCCCATCACCGAGCGAGGTGGCGCACTGGGGAGCACACTGGACTCGGATTCAGGAGGACGATGGTTCAAACCCGCGTCCGGCCATCCTGGTTTAAGTTTTTCGTGATTTCCCTCAGTCGCTTCAGGTTAATGCCACGATGGTTCCTGCGAAGGGGCACGGCCGACTTCCTTCCCCATCCTTCTCTAATCCGATGTCACCTATGACCTCACTGTTTGGTCCGCTCCCCCCCCCCCCCCCCCCCCCCCGAATCAACCAACGAACCTTTGTTTCCCATCACATACAGAATTATTTTTAAATGGTATTTTATGTGCCCATTCGATAGAGCGCAACCAAATTAGTCTACTTCGATATTCGTTTTATCGACCTGTATTTACAAGGACAGTTAAACTCGAAGAATTAACAGTAATCCAGCAGTGATTCAGTAGCGCTGCATGTTTCGCAGTAACAGTCAGAGCAAGCCAGGGCAGTGCTGTCATTGCTGGATTACTGGTTATTCCTCGTATTTCAATATCTCTATTAATACATATTGGTAAAACGAATTTCAGACTTCACGAAACTGGGACGACTCTATCAAAGGGGCATGTAAAATTTTACTGTAAAAATAATATTGTTTGTAACGGGAAACAAACCGACGCTTTCCGTCGATACTGGGTATCGCATGAAAGATGTGATCAACAGCAATCGTTTTGACTGATTCTACAAAAACTAAATTGGGAATATCTGCTAAAACAGCAGAGAAATGCGCTTGACGACTCTTAGCAAGTCTTCCGGTCCAGATTGTATACCAGTTAGGTTCCTTTCAGAGTATGCTGATCAATAGCTCCATACTTAACCATCATATACAACCGCTCGCTCGATGAAAGATCCGTACCCAAAGACTGGGAAGTTCCACAGGCCAAACTAATACTAAAAAATGTAGTAGGAGTAATCCACTAAATTACATGACTATATCGTTAACGCAGATATGCAGCAGGATTTTGGAAAATATATTATGTTCGAAAATTATAAATTACTTCGAAGAAAACGGTCTATTGACACGTTCAAAATGGTTCAAATGGCTCTGAGCACTATGGGACTTAACATCTGAGGCCATCAGTCCCCTAGAACTTAGAACTACTTAAACCTAACTAACCTAAGGACATCACACACATCCATACCCGAGGCAGAATACGAACCTGCGACCGCAGCAGTCGCGCGGTTCCGGACTGAAGCGCCCAGAACTGCTCGGTCACCGCGGCCGGCTATTGACACGTAGTCAACACGGATTAGAAAACATCGTTCTTGTGAAACACAACTATCTCTTTATTCACATGAAACGTTGAGTGCTATTGACATGGGATTTAAGATTGATTCCGTATTTCTGGATTTCTGGAAGACTTTTGACACTGTACAACATACGCGCCTTGTAATGAAATTGCATGCTTATGGAATATCGTCTGAATTATGTAACTGGATTCGAGATTTCCTGTCAGAGAGGTCACAGTTCGTAGTAACTGAAGGGAAGTCATCGAGTAAAACATAAGTGATTTCCGGCGTTCCCCAAGGTAGTGTTACAGGCCCTTTCCTGTTCCTTGTCTATATAAACGATTTTGGAGACAATCTGAGCAGCCGTCTTAGGTTGTTTGCAGATTTATTTATTTAATCGTGTGGCTATGGCCCCCCGTGGGGCAGGCCGTTCACCGGGTGCCGTTCTTTCAATTTGACGCCACTTCGGGGACCTGCAGTCGATGAGGATGATAGGATGATGATGAGGACAGTGTAACACCCAGTTCCTGGGTGGAGAAAATTCCCCGACCCAGCCGGGAATCGAACCCGCACCCAGAGGACTGGCAATCCGCCACGCTGACCATTCAGCTATCGGGGCGGACTGTTTGCAGCTGACGCTGTCGTTTATCGACTAGTAGAGTCATCAGAAGAACAAAACAAATTGCAAAACGGTTTAGAAAAGAGATCTGTATGGTGCGAAAATTTGTAACGGTCCCTAAATAACAAAAAGTGTGAGGTCATCCACGTGAGTGCTAAAAGGAATCTGTTAAACTTCGGTTATACGCTAAATCAGGCAAATCTATGGGCCGTAAATCCAACTAAATACCTAGGTATTACAATTACGAACAACTTAAATTGGAAGGAACACATAGAAAATGTTGAGGGGAAGGCTAGCCAAGGACTGCGTTTTATTGGCAGGACACTCAGAAAATGTAACAGACCTACTAAAGAGACTGCCTACACTACGCTTGTCCTTCCTCTTTTAGAATAATGCTGCGCGGTGTGGGATCTTTACCAGATAGGATTGACGCAGTACATCGAGAAAGTTGAAAGAAGGGCAGCACGTTTTGCGTTATCTCGAAATAGGGGAGAGATTGCCAGTGAATGATAAAGGATTTGGGGTGGACATCATTAAAAGAAAGATGTTTTTCCTTGCGGCGGAATCTTGTCATGAGATTTCAATCACCAACTTTCTCCTCCGAATGCGAAAATGTTTTTGTGACGCCGGCCTACACAGGGAAATCACAGCTCGCACGGAAAGATATAAGTGTTCGTTTGTTCCTCGCCCTCTACGAGATTGGAGTAATAGAAATTATTGTGAAGGTGATTCGATGAATCTTCTTCCAGGCACTTAATTGTGATTTGCAGAGTATCCACGTAGATGTAGGTGTGTCGAAGACACCCTGCATACCGGTTGTCCCAAAAAACACCGACCAGCCTTAGGGACAGTTTCCTTACAACAAAACAAGGAAAACGTGTCATGCTAACATGGGCTTTACCGTGCATATCTTAAGAGCGAACACCTGTCAAGTAGAAGAGATGAGTTTCACACTAGTCCAGATGAACAAGTGCTCAAAGCCCTTAACGTATGCATTTTACAGTCCATGTTTACTAGAGGCTTTTCTCTGGTTTTGGTGTGAGGAACCTGTCCCTATAGCTTGTCGGTGATTCTTTTATTCTTTTCTTCGGGGGGTGGGGGGGGGGCGCCCTATACACTGGATAAGGCAGTTAAGACAGGCCACCACAAATATATCCAGAACGAATAAATACATCGAGGTGAAGTTTTCGCCAAGTTGGAGCGGATAATATGGCGAATTTCCTCACTAATTTTTATCTTCTATAGTTGTCGAATTTTTCTAGAGGAACTTTACAATCTTTTTTGTGGCATTTGAAAGAAGCTTCTAGGGGAGTTTCAACGGCATAGCATCTAGGGGACTTGATGAAATAGTATCGAGGTAACAGTGCCTGGCCGGCCGAAGTTGCCGTGCGGTTAAAGTCGCTGCAGTCTGGAACCGCAAGACCGCTACGGTCGCAGGTTCGAATCCTGCCTCGGGCATGGATGTTTGTGATGTCCTTAGGTTAGTTAGGTTTAACTAGTTCTAAGTTCTAGGGGACTAATGACCTCAGCAGTTGAGTCCCATAGTGCTCAGAGCCATTTGAACCATTTTTGTAACAGTGCCGTGAAGTACTGTTCCGCCGTCAGGAGAAATGGTTCCACAAACGTCTGGCTTGTTAAACTGAACGTAAGCAAACAAGTGACTCAGGCAGGATTCTTGTTTACCTGTGCGTTTGAAGCCCATAAGTCTGCGATCTGCTGTTGTAGCAATAGATAAACTGCTCGTAAAGCTACTGAGACATTCACAATGTATAAGGAAGTCGAAAAAGTGAGTATCGTTTATAGTGAATGTCGCCAAACTATTTAAGGAGCGGTGCGGTTGTAGGCCGAAGAGCATCCAGATCGCGCCGAGCGCTCACAATCAACTTTGCAAGCATTATATACAAGCTCTAGGAACTGGAAGTGCGGAGAGTAAAATACGCCAAGAAAAAAGAATGGCACCGATGAAAGAAATGAAACTAACATTTTAGCAGCAGTAACACACGATACAGATGTCACTAAGAGACATCTCGGAAGTACGAGAGATGTGTGACGCGAACACTACATCCCATGGCATTTGATCCTCTTCACTTTCCGATGCATCTACAGCTTCATGGCGGTGTTTTCCTAAATTGGTTAGTTCTCTGAATGTTATCTACGAAAAGTGCAAAGTGATGTTTCAAATGGCTCTGAGCACTATGGGACTTCTGAGGTCATCAGTCCCCTACAACTTAGAACTATTTAAACCTAACTAACCTAAGGACATCACACACATCCATACCCGGAGCAGGATTCGAACCTGCGACCATAGTGGTCGCGCAGTTCCAGACTGTAGCGCCTAGAACCGCTCGGCCACTCCGGTCGGCCCTACAAAGTGATCCGGCGTATTTACACAAAGTTCTACTCAAGGAAGGATCATAGTTCACAAACCACAGGCAACTCAATCTTCGCGTCAATCCCAAATCAACACTGACTCAAGGAAGTGGGTAAAAACAACGCTCTTCGTCTATCAATGTTTGGTGCGTCTTTTTGAAGAGAATTTGAATACACCCAACAACCTTGAGCCTCTAAGATATCTTCCTGCCACAGTTATTGCAGGACATCGCACTGGACACAAGGCAAACAGTGTGGTACCAGTGGTGAACACTGACGGTCGTTCAGGAAACGCAAAATGGTCTCCATATTCACCAAACTTAACACTTCTATACTTTTATCTGTGGCGAATATTAAAACAAGGTATCTACTAGGTAGCTATGCTCACGGTCAGTATTTTGAGAACTTGACGTAACTGCCGTGATAATAAAGAAACGAACTATATCTGAGTTACGTGCTTACCTACGTTTGGTTTAATAGGGCTGACGTTTGTGGAATCTCTTCTCCTGAGAGAGGGGACTTGGTTTGCAGCGCTGTTACATCGATATTATTTGATCGACTACCATATATGGTATGTTACTGAAGTTCCCTTACAAGTTTCTTTCAAAAGCCACCGAAAGAAATATATAGTTCCAAGCGATAAAAAGTACTTCATAACGTCAGGAAATTCGCCGTAGTGTCTGCTATAATTCAGCAAAAACAGCAGTTCAATATATTTATTCATTATGGACATATTTGGGGTGGATTGTCGTAGCTGCCTCAGACTGTGAATATCTGTATTTGAAACTTCCTGGCAGATTAAAACTGTGTGCCGGACCGAGACTGGCAGAAGTAAAGCTGTGAGGACGGGGCGTGAGTCGTGCTTGGGCAGCTCAGTTGGTAGAGCACTCGCCCGCGAAAGGGAAAGGTCCCGATTTCGAGTCTCGGTCCGGTACACAGTTTTAATCTGCCAGGAAGTTCCATATCAGCGCACACTCCGCTGCAGAGTGAAAATCTCATTTGTATTCGAGTTTTTCATGTTAGGCTTCAGCAAATAAAAACGCATCACCGCTTTACCATTTCAAAGTGGTCAATAATGTTGACACCTTGCGAGAACCAAATATTGCTCGCCATAAATTGGAATTCTTCTACGCGTTTCAGTCATCGAAAAGCCACTGTTTTGACTGCAGGTTACTCTCCAGTTTCATATTGTGAACTTCACGTCCCGCTGAAAGTCACACATTAGATCATAAGTCCTTCCAATTGTGTCTCCTCTTTTCTGAACACACGCTTGAACGTCGTTCCTGAAGAATTTTAGGACCTGCGTCAACAAACACATCGCTCATCATGCACAGCTAGCAGGGCATTTATCCTTGGGAAATGTCCACCATCTCGAAATTTTGTGAGTGCCTCTTACTACAGTAGCAAGAATTTTATTGATCATTTATAATGAAAATACGTCGGTCATCTGTCTGGAATCTCGCGAATCTGCAGTGTCCATATAGTTAAGTCTAAAATCATTACTCCATCACAGACCGCCGCAAGCGTTGCTGCAGAATCACCATAGACTTAGCCCTCTATTCAGTCTGCATATAAGCCCGTTGCATAGTTTTAAATAAAAATGTTCGATTATCGTATCGTGTTCCGTTTCTTTTCGTCTCTGCATAAAGTGCGGCCACTGCCACGTAAGGTACCTACTGACAAATAACTGGTAGTCGCATCTGTTTGAAAGTTTGAACAAGAGCGTAAAAATGAACTCGCCTAACACTTACTGCTCAGACTCACAAACCCACAGCCATACATAAGAAACCGCTTCGGGAAAGTAGTTCATGCACCCAGGAGGAGTGGCGGTTTCATTTTTGGCAGAAATCTTTTGCAAAGCAGAAGCTAATACATAAAAATTATAAAAATGCTTGTACGTACGTATGTATCTTTGTGTGTGTCTATGTTCCACATCTGTTCCGAAACCACTGGACCGATTTCAACCAAACTTGTTACTCGTTCACTGTCTGGAAAGAATCACTGCGTTGATCAGAATTATCCACCTATTAAAAGGGTGAGGTGAAAAAGCAGTGTGGCCCACGATGCGAGAATACCCATACTTTAGTTATCCAGTATTTGAGAAAGAGAGCACTTAGAAACTTGTAACAAACATCATAATTAATTTCAACCCTTTACGAAACTTTCTCTCGCTGACGACTCTCACGACATTATGAGAAAGGCAAAAAGTTTATCGTTTATTACATTTACATTGTACATGCACTATAACTGCCACATGAATCATGAAGTTTTAATTTATTACTTCCTTACTACTACTTCTATTCGTGACACAATTTGCAGACACTATTCACGTGTACCACTGAAAGTTCCATAAAAATTACATCATTGTACGACACTTAGTTCAGCAGATACTACGTCACAAACACTGAATGCGTCATGCAAGACATTAAAATTTACTACTTCGTTGCTACTAACTATTCGCAACACATTTCGCAGACGGCATCCATACAAACAGCTAGATGTACCTAGAAAAATACATCGTTATGCCACTCATAGGTCAGGAGATGTGATGTCATAAACATTGAGATGCGTGAGGAACTGCATATCATGCATGACGTTTTAATTTGTTACTTCTTTATTACTAGCTCCATTCACAACACATTTCGCAGGCAATACGCATCATTGGACCTACCTGCAAAATTATATCTCTGTGAAAAACATAGCTGAGGAGATAAGACGTCATAAACGTTAAGGTGCGTGAAAATGAAACTGCAGGGTGAAAGTCGCTAGATATACAGGTGAAATACACGTACAAATACGCGTGAAATATGTTAAATACGAGGGCTGTCCAGAAAGTAAGTTACGATTGATCGCGAAATGAAAATCACAGTGAAAATCAGAAATGTTTCATTTGTAACAGTTAGCTACACCTTTCAGCTACTTCTCTACGTAGTCGCCGCTCTGACTCAGACTTTCGTCGTAGCGTTGTACCAACTTTCCAATACCCTCATCATAGAAGGCAGCCGCCAGTGCTTTCCGCCAATTCTCTACGCTGGCCTAAAGCTCGTTGTCTGTGCCAAAATGTTGTCTTCATAGCCAGCGGTTCGTTTGACCAGAGATGAAACTCAGTGGGAGACAATTACGGGCTGTATTGTGGGTAACCAAACATTTCCAATTGAAACGATGCAGGAACATCTTCATTGCCCCTGCAGAATGAGGCTGAGAATTATCTTGAAGAAGAAACCGCACGACAGTTATGTAATGTTGGTTGCAGAGCTTCAGGGGAAAATTCTCACCAGGCCCTCGTACTTGGCGGGAGACACTATTTTCTAGACATCTTTACGCACTCACTAAGAGCTCAGGAATGAAAAGAGTGACATAATTCTACCTAGAGTCATACTAGAGACACTGCCCAACACATCTTTGGAAAGCTTTATCGGATTTTCATAGTCGTTTCCATTTCGCGACCGATCGTAAATTACTTTCTGGACAACCCTCGTATATGCGAAATATATATGACATCTATGTATGCGAGCAAAGCCACGGGTAAAAGGCTCATCCTGAACCTGTGAAACGATTTCAGTCAAATTTGGAACACAGATACTATTTGGAAAGAAATACTGAAGGGGTTACAACCACCAGCCTCCTGAAGGGATGACACTGATAATATGTGGAGCGAGAAGGGAGAACGAGGAGATGGACAGAAAGCGATGGGGAAAGAGAGGCACAGACAGGAGGAGGAGGAGGAGGAGGAGGAGATGGACAGAGATGTGGAAGGAGGAAATGTATAGAGATAGGGGGAGAAGGAGATGATAGAGAAAGGGGGAGAAAGAGACAGGCAGAGGGCTGGGGAAGAAGAGCTGAACAAATAGAGGGAAAGGTGGAAATGGACAGAGAAATGGAAGAGGAGGAGGAAGAGAGTGACAAAGGAAGGGGGAGAACGAGATGGAATTAGAAAGGGGAGGACCATATGGACAGAGAGAGGGGCACAGGAGATGGACAAGGAGAGGGGACAAGAGGAGATGAACAGAGAGAGTGGGAAGGAATAGCTGGACGGAGAGAGGAGAGAGAAGGACATGGACTAATAGATTGAGCAGTCAAAGAAACTGGTACACCTGCCTAATATCGTGTAGGGCACTGTGAGCAGACAGAAGTGCCGCAACAATACGTGGCATGGACTCGACTAAAATACGAAGTAGTGTTGGAGGGAGTTGATGCCATGAATCGTCCAGGGCTGTCCATAAATCCATAAGAGTACGAGGGGATGGCCATCTCTTCTGAACAGCACATTGCAAGGCATCGTAGATAGGTTTAACAACGTTCATGTCTGGGAAGTTTGGTGGCCACTGGAAGTTTTCAATCTCAGAAGAGTGTTCCTGGTGCTGCCCTGTAGTAATTATAGACGTGTGGGATGTCGCATTGCCCTGCTGTAATTGCCCAAGTCCGTCGGAATGCACAATGGACATGAATGGATGCAGGTGATCAGAGAGGATGCTTAGTCACCTCTCAGAGCCGTATCTAGACGTATCAGGGGCTCCATATCACTCCAACCGCACACGCCCCACACCATTACAGAGCCTCCACCAGCTTGAACAGTCCCCTGCTGACCTGCAGGGCCCATGACTTCATGAGGTTATCTCCATTTCCGTACACGTCCATCCGCTCGATACAATTTGAAACGAGACTCGTCCGACCGGGCAAAATGTTTCCAGTTATCAACAGTCCAAGCGAGGCACAAAGATTTGCATCGTGCAGTCGTCAAAGGTACACGAGCGGGCATTCGGCTCCGAAAGCCCATAACGATGATGTTTCGTTGAATGGTTCGCACTCCGACAATTACTGATAGCTCAGCAATGAAATCTGCAGCAGTTTGCCGAAGGGTTGCACTTCTGTCATATTGAATAATTGTCTTCAGTCGTCGTTGGTCCCGTTCTTGCAACATCTTGTTCATGCCGCAGTTCTTTGACGCTGCTCTGTGTTTACTTTGACAAAACTAGGAAAAAGTTCAACCTGGTAAAGAACATTCAAGAATCGGTAGGATGAGAGTTCTTTTTATTTTTTTTTTATAAGTGACCATCGTTGTAGATGCATCTCACTTCCCTTCTTCGAACGAAATTCAGCCATCCACCTTCTCCACAACTATGTGGTCTTTCCACCTTAAAAATCATTCCCAAGTATCTGTTGTTTGACTGGGCTCTTTGACTGCCAATGGGACGTTTCTAACCCCTATAAATTAGCAGGGGACAATACCATCGTCGACTCGTTTAAACTCGGAAGCCAAATAATATCATTTTTAAATGACAAAATCTCACTGGCGGCAACTCGTTAAGTTTATTGCATAATAACAAGTATCCCATTATGTTCGCGAAACCACATTGTTACGTAATTCTACGTTCCACCCAATGAGTGGAAAAAGGAAGCACAATGTTTTGCTAAGATTTTCAAGCTACTGATAGACTAACACTATTTCCTGCTGCAAGAGAAACTGTAAAGTAGTTTCCACAGTACAACTGGTCTCTCTGCTCTTTTTCCTGTGCAGCACTGATTCATTATTTTACACTGACGTAACGAAAATCATGGCATAGGCATGGCAACAGTATGGTGTACACAAGATATAAAAGGGCAGAGCATTGCCGGAGCTGCCATTTGCACTCAGATGAATCAAGTTTCAAGGTTTGCGACATGATTATGGTCGCAAGATGGGAATTAACAGACTTTGAACGCGGAATGGTAGTTGGAGCTAGATGCGTGGGACATTTGATTTCGGGAATCGTTTGGGAGTTAGGTATTCTGAATACCACAGTGTGAAGAGCGTACCGAGAATCCCAAATCTCAGGCATTTATCTCAGGCATTTATCTCTCACCACAGAAAACGCAGCGGCCGATGGCCTTCACTTAAGGAACGAGAGCAGTGGCGTTTGCTTAGAGTTGTAGGGCTGACAAACAACCAAATAACCGCAGGAATCAATGTGAGGCGTACAACTGACGTGTCCGTTAGGACAGAGCGGCGAAATTTGGCGTCAATAGGCGATAAAAAAATGAAATGATCGAATGGCACTGTTGGCCAAGAGGCCCATTTGGGGGAGTGTCGCCGCCGTATTTTTTTTCTTCTTTTTCCCCTCTTCTTTTTTTTTCTTTTTGAAATCAGTTTTTACCGGTGAGAGTATTTTATTTATTTAATTTTTATTTTTATTTTAATGCACTTGGTTTTCCCATTTATTGTATTTTTTTGTTTTCAATTTTTTTTATTATTTTTATTCTATATTTATATTTATTTTTACTTTTATGTTTTATTTTTATTTATTTTTTGTATTTTATTTGATTTTTCCCTGCTATATATATATATATATATATATATACTTACACACACATATACGTATAGATTGATATATATCTATTATTATACACATACATTGAGACTGATTCTATGTCAGCTCCTGACGCTAACTATATATCAAGAATTATCTTTGCTAGGACAACATGTAGGACGCAAGAATGAGTTCAGGGTGAAGTCTTGAAGTCTCGATTGCGAAACTAAATGGGCAACTGAAAGAAATAAGAGGAGCTCGCACACGTCTTCACAAGCGAAATTAAGTGTAGAGTAGTTTCGCATATGCATGATGCAATGCAGCTGATAGGAAATTAGCAAAATGTTCATAGTATTTTTCACTGTTTTTCATCTTAGGATGCTGTTCCCAAATGTAAGTCAAATATTGAAAGTCCCCTTTAGTTAACACGACATCGGCGAGTTGCGAGTCGATGATGAAAATGATGATGAAGGACACACAACACCCAGTCCCTTGCCGGGAATCGAACCCGGGCCCCTTGCGTGGTAGGCGGTAACGCTACCACTACGCTGCAGAAGAATAAGATTATCCAGATGGATAGATCCATACTCGTTTTGATTCATTATGCCCTCCAGAACGAGGAGATCACACAGGGAACGGCAAGAAACCACTCCCTCTCCTTATTGGGCACTTTGCAGGACCGCACACCCCAATGGCCATGTGTACGATGGAGAATGAAATGTGATTTACCTGAAAAGCCACCTGGGGCTTTATTTTTTTAAAAGAGGTGGAGCCGCTCCACGCCCACACCGGCATGATCGCCAACTCAAAAGGTCTACTGCCATCTCTGCATAAGGATTAGTTTTCACTATAGTGAGGTGTCGCAGCATATGGGTACTGCGATGTTTGCGTACGCCTGGTTAAGGTTAAACATTAATACGCGCTCATCTGGAGATAGATTGGGTCGAAGTAGAACGAAGGGTAGCGGTTTGAAGGGCAGAGGAAAAAAAGTGCCAAGGCAAGAGCCAAGGGAAGAAACCTATGCGATAGTTAGGTCGGGTGGTAAGAGCAGTAGCGGATGTCTTGCTGCCTGCGACAGGTCGTGCAAGGGTAGGCTTTGTTAGTAGTGGGTATCATGCATGTCGGTACCTTTGGCGTTGTGCGGTGCTGTTACTCGGCGGCTGCCGCTGGGTGCCGGTGTTGATCTCTCGGTCAGCGTCAGCAACCTGCAACAGTCAGGTTAATCATCGTTTTGTGTCTAATATCAGATTCACAGGGTAGGGTGATGTTGGCGATTTGTTTGTGCATCAGTGAGCGAGATCCTCGGCTTCCCTACTGTGGCCTGTTGGTCGGATCCAATTGCTGCTGGTAGTTGCTAGTCAGCGTTGCTGATATGCGGGGGATTGCCGACGTTTGTCACTTGTTGGTGTATATTAGCTTGCCGTAGGTGGTTATGCCCTAGCTGGTAGTGCTTTTCGCTGCTTATGCTTCCATGTGATCGTATGCCTGTACCAGTGTACCAGTTTCTTTGACTCCTCAATCTATTAGTCCATGTCCTTCTCACAGGGCCCTACACGATATTAGGCAGGTGTACCAGTTTCTTTGACTCCTCAATCTATTAGTCCATGTCCTTCTCAGAGGGCCCTACACGATATTAGGCAGGTGTACCAGTTTCTTTGACTCCTCAATCTATTAGTCCATGTCCTTCTCACAGAGCCCTACACGATATTAGGCAGGTGTACCAGTTTCTTTGACTCCTCAATCTATTAGTCCATGTCCTTCTCACAGGGCCCTACACGATATTAGGCAGGTGTACCAGTTTCTTTGACTCCTCAATCTATTAGTTCATGTCCTTCTCACAGAGCCCTACACGATATTAGGCAGGTGTACCAGTTTCTTTGACTCCTCAATCTATTAGTCCATGTCCTTCTCACAGGGCCCTACACGATATTAGGCAAGTGTACCAGTTTCTTTGACTCCTCAATCTATTAGTCCATGTCCTCCTCACAGAGCCCTACACGATATTAGGCAGGTGTACCAGTTTCTTTGACTCCTCAATCTATTAGTCCATGTCCTTCTCACAGGGCCCTACACGATATTAGGCAGGTGTACCAGTTTCTTTGACTCCTCAATCTATTTGTTCATGTCCTTCTCACAGAGCCCTACACGATATTAGGCAGGTGTACCAGTTTCTTTGACTCCTCAATCTATTAGTCCACGTCCTTCTTACAGAGCCCTACACGATATTAGGCAGGTGTACCAGTTTCTTTGACTCCTCAATCTATTAGTCCACGTCCTTCTTACAGAGCCCTACACGATATTAGGCAGGTGTACCAGTATGGCTGTGATCGTAAATGCGATGGCGGCAGATGACGAATGCGCGTGCCTTTGCTAACAGCACGACATAGCCCCTCCTGGGCTCGTGACCATATTGATAGCACCCTAGACGACTGGAAAACAGTGGCCTGGTCCGATTAATCCTAATTTCAGTTGGCAACAGCCGATGGCCAGAAAAAGAACATACATCTGCTATGGATCATATAATAATAAATGGATTTCCTGGGGTTTATAGAGGTGTGGATACTGGTCCAGATCACGTCTTAAGCTGTCAATAATTGACATCTACGCAAAATGGAGAAAACCGAAAAAACCAATTAAGGATTTGCTCGTGTACCATGTCGTTTCTGGAAACCCAGAATCTACTCTGTAGGAATCAACATGGATTCCGGAAACAGCGATAGTGTGAGACCCAACTCCCTTTATTTGTTCATGAAACCCAGAAAATATTAGATACAGGCTCCCTGGTAGATGCTATTTTCCTTGACTTCCGGAAGGCGTTCGATACAGTTCCGCACTGTCGCCTGATAAACAAAGTAAGAGCCTACGGAATATCAGACCAGCTGAGTGGCTGGATTGAAGAGTTTTTAGCAAACAGATCACAGCATATTGTTCTCAATGGAGAGACGTCTACAGACGTTAAAGTAACCTCTGGCGTGCCACAGGGGAGTGTTATGGGACCATTGCTTTTCACAATATATATAAATGACCTAGTAGATACTGTCGGAAGTTCCATGCGGCTTTTCGCGGATGATGCTCTAGTATACAGAGAAGTTGCAGCATTAGAAAATTGCAGCGAAATGCAGGAAGATCTGCAGCGAATAGGCACTTGGTGCAGGGAGTGGCAACTGACCCTTAACATAAACAAATGTAATGTATTGCGAATACATAGAAAGAAGGATCCTTTATTGTATGATTATATGATAGCGGAGCAAACACTGATAGCAGTTACTTCTGTAAAAATATCTCGGAGTGTGCGTGCGGAACGATTTGAAGTGGAACGATCATATAAAATTGATTGTTGGTAAGGCAGGTACCAGGTTGAGATTCATTGGGAGAGTCCTTAGAAAATGTAGTCCATCAACAAAGGAGGTGGCTTACAAAACACTCGTTCGACCTATACTTGAGTATTGCTCAACAGTGTGGGATCCGTACCAGATCGGGTTGACGGAGGAGATAGAGAAGATCCAAAGAAGAGCGGCGCGTTTCGTCACAGGGTTGTTTGGTAACCGTGATAGCGTTACGGAGATGTTTAGCAAACTCAAGTGGCAGACTCTGCAGGAGAGGCGCTCTGCATCGCGGTGTAGCTTGCTGTCCCGGTTTCGAGAGGGTGCGTTTCTGGATGAGGTATCCAATATATTGCTTCCCCCTACTTATACCTCCCGAGGGTATCACGTATGTACAATTAGAGAGATTCGAGCGCGCACGGAGGCTTTCCGGCAGTCGTTCTTCCCGCGAACCATACGCGACTGGAACAGGAAAGGGAGGTAATGACAGTGGCACGTTAATTGCCCCCCGCCACACACCTTTGGGTGGCTTGCGGAGTATAAATGTAGATGTAGATGTAGATGTAGAAGGAACTTAAAATTTACTTTTAGAAGATGGCAGATATCTACCAAAAACGGGTGACGAGAAAATTAGCAAACTTAGAAACTTGGAAGAAGAATGGAAAATCTTAAAAACAGTCATATGTATTGTAGCTAATGAGTTCTACAGAATGGGTGGATGGGAAGGCGGTGGGCGTTATGCAATAAATAGGATACTATTTAGATAAAGGCCATTTATTGGTGAAAGCCTAGGGAGGCGAGGGTGAGCCAGAGTGTAGAGTATGGCGAAACGTAGTTCGCGAAGCTAACGAAAGTTGCTGTCTGCCAAAACTAATTCCACAGTGTCGCAGCACTGGGAGAAGCGGTAAGGTCTACACTGCTACAGGACACGCGTCCAACTCGCAGGTGAGCAAGAATACAAGAGTGTGGGCCCAGCGACGGGCGGTCGGGTATATTCGACGCACCACGCGGCTTCCTCCGCCCCGATTGGTCGGGACTGAGAAACCCACGGGGGTGGCAATGGGACTTTCCAGAGCGTTGGCTGCTAAGCGACGCCTGGGGCGGCGTTACCTCGTCAGCACATGAGAGGCGCGTGATGAAGGTGCCCTTCCTCGGTGCTGACTTCCAGTTACTAGACTGTGGGACAAAAGAATTTACAGGCAGCTAACACTGCCGACTGTGGTTTGGCCGTAATGGAAAAATGAAGTTACCGTTTGGAAGCTCATATAATAAAGTAAAATCCCCTACTGTCTGGCTCATCTTTTACAGAGTTTTGGGGAACGTGTAAGGGTTGGGCACCAGAGATGGAGAAAGCAATTAACGAAAAACAAGAAGAATTCAATACGAAAGTAAATAATTCCACCAATGAAAAGTATAATAAATATAAAGAGAAGAGAAATAATGCGAAATGCATAACTCGGAACGCACACGCAGAATCATGCGAACGGTTTATTAGCAATATAGAGCATGATTTACATGGCAGACAAACTATCGCTTACAAAGTAATGAAATCACTCAAGAGACGTGAAAATGATCCAATATGTGTTAATAATATAGGAGAGGATGAATGGCTAGCTCATTATAAAAAATTATGAAATGATGACACTTTAATTCAGATGTTACCTGAACTAAATGACACAAAAGCCCTGGACGATATTGATATGAGAGAACTGAAGGAAATTTTAAGAGCTCCAAAAATTGGAAAGCCACTAGTTTAGATGGTATTAATATGGAACTGTTGAAAAATTGAGGGTTATTCCTTTATCTAAGACTCTTTCAAATATTTAATTAACGCTGGAGAAATGAGAATATACGAAAAGACTGGATGAGAGCCCAAGTAATTTCTATCTTTAAAAAGCGCGATAAAAATAAATGTAGTAACTATCAAGGCATAAGCCTCCTGGATTCAGCTTATAAATTATATTCTAAAATCCTGAATTAAACACTTAAAAACATCATGGGAAAGCTAATATATGAAGAACAGTCAGGTTTTACGAAAGGACTAAATGCTATTGACAATGTGTTTAAACTGTATCGTTGTTGTTGTGGTCTTCAGTCCTGAGACTGGTCTGATGCAGCTCTCCATGCTACTCTATCCTGTGCAAGCTTTTTCATCTCCCAGTACCTACTGCAACCTACATCCTTTTGAATCTGCTTAGTGTATTCAGCTCTTGGTCTACCTCTACGAATTTTATCCTCCATGCTCCCCTCAAATACTAAATTGGTGATCCCTTGATGCCTAAGAACATGTCCTACCAACCGATCCCTTCGTCTAGTCAAGTTGTGTCACAAACTCCTCCCAAATTCTGTTCAATACCTCCTCATTAGTAATGTGATCTACCCATCTAATCTTCAGCATTCTTCTGTAGCACCACATTTCGAAAGCTTCTATTCTCTTCTTGTCCAAACTATTTATCGTCCTTGTTTCACTTCTATACATGGCTACACTCCATACAAACACTTTCAGAAATGACTTCCTGACACTTAAATCTATACTCGATGTTAACAAATTTCTTTTCTTCAGAAACGCTTTCCTTGCCATTCGCAGTCTACATTTTATATCCTCTCCACTTCGACGATCATCAGTTACTTTTGCTCCCCAAATAGCAAAACTCCTTTACTACTTTAAGTGTCTCCTTTCCTAATCTAATTCCCTCAGCATCACAAGTTATAGAAAAGAGACGAGAATTCCGTACGAAAACCTATCTTACTTTTGTGGATTTTGAGAAAAAATTCGGTACCGTGAATAGAGAAAAATTGTAGAATATCAGGGCTGAACGAGGTTATCCATCTAATCTCATAAATGCTATTAAGAGACTATCCACATACACAAAAATCGATATAGACATGGGAAGTACAACAACAAAGTCAATGAACACTGTGAACATGAACAAAGGAGTACGACAAGAGTTCTGTATTTCTCCAGCAGTACACAGATGAAATTATTAGCAAATGGAAAATGTTGAATATAAATGGAGTTCTTTTAGATCGTGACATCAGACAAATGTAATTTTATATGTAGACGACCTTACTCTGATTACAGAGAATGAAAATGAACTTCAGACTATAGTCTATAATTTTCAGCAAATAGCCTCAGATTACTGTCTGACATTGTAGCTAGATAAAATAAAAGTCATGATATTCTCGAATAATAAAATTTTGGAGCTAAAAAAAGTTTTAAATACTAGGATGCAGCATCACTTACAAATATAGGCCTAACCATGAAGTGAGTAGTAGGAAGATGGCAACGATAGCACACATTTGATATTAAACTGATGTACAAGTTAGTTAAATTGATCAATTACCACCACGCTCCACCCACCCCTCCCCTCTACCTCCAGATGACGTGTGTTTTTCTCAGCCATCACATGGGTCCCCACCCCTTCCTCCTCCTCATCACCCCTCCCCCTCCTCCATCTACCCTATTGGTGGGAATTTCGAACTTTGAGGGAAATTAAAAAATGTTGGGAATTTCTTTGTCCCAGGGCTGTGCTGATGTTCCACTCCCACCCCCTGCCCCAGAAACTGGCGGGAATTTCAAATTTGTGTCGGATTTTTTTCTCTCCACTCACATGTCCAGAACTGGTGGGAGACGTTCAATCTGTGCTGAGCTGTTGTTGTGGAAAGCATTGTGATGTGTTCGATCAACGAGATGAATGCGAAGGAATGGAGCAGCTTTCAATAGCTGTATTACACATACACATTCGAAGGAGGACTATAGCTACAGTTCACTACACAGGGGATGGAAGACTATCATAATGGAAGAGTGTAGGATAAAGAAGCAGAAGAATTCGATTCAGCAGATTGTGACAATGCGGAGGGATTGTGCCAAGAAGCATGTTTCAACCAATACATGTTCATACTAAGATATTCCACATGAAGGATTCACTCTTCGGAAATTGAAGAGGCGGGCAGTTGATGTTAATTCGCTTCAGTGGAAGCATATTCAAATTCGTGATACATACCATTGAGGAGCTTCAACTACTCATCACCATCCACTTCCCCCTCCACCTTCCCATCCTCTCATCCCATCATCACTTACTCGCCATCCTCACTGCTGTACAGAATGTTTTCTATTGAAGAACTGTTCGTGGCTGACTGTGAGAAGCTTAATAGCTATGTTGCCTGTAAGCGCACAGCCGAGGACTGTGCCCATAGCCCCCTACATGCAATAGGAAAGGAGCTATATTGGATGAGTGCCTGCAGGATGCCTATGCAGCAGAATGGTATCAAGATGCATTCTTCAAGCCAGGTAGACTGATGTTATAAGTGCCTGCCATTTTTGAAATTCACAGTCAGTTTTCTACCTCATAAGAGGACCAAGCAACTGGTCAAGTTCACAATTACGCCGCCAGATGAGCTTGCAATTGGCAGTAACCAATAGGAAGGGCAGCATCCGATCACATTGGGATATAAGGTGGGCCCAGCAGCTCTGCAGGCTCAGTATGAAGCGCCAGCCGAGATCGCCCAGCGCTGCCCAACTGCAGCAGCAACAGAACAGGAAGAAGCCACAGAAGTGTAGGTACTGAGCCGTGTGTGGCTCGTATTCATGCCGTCTCTCTCTTTTTTACATTCTGGTTTTACTGTACTGCCACCTCGTTTTGTTAATTCAATTACTGGTGTTACTGAGTTGCTCCCTTGCCCGCCCGTGAGGGGCATCAGCAGCGTTTATCGATATATGCCCCGCCGTATTATCTCTGCTGGACTGCTATGACTTCGCGGTTGTCGTGTGTTGAGAAGGGAATTCGTATCTGGCTGTGAGTTGCAACGCGCCAGCAGTGGAATTCGCACCTAGCAGTCGGACAGTTGGGATGCGGCAGGAGTCGTCGGATTGGAGCGGCAGTGAGGTTACTCCGCAAATACCTCCTCTTCTTCGTATTCTGCACATTTTATGGCAATGCTAGACGATTATCCATCACTTCCCGATATCGAAGTGTATCAGTAAGTATACAAAGTTAACTGACACTGGCAACTAAGATCCCACGAACAGAAACGACGCATATCACTGCACGCCGATCTGCACCGCTAGAGAGGTAACGGGCAACAGATTTTGGGTGCCCCTGTAGGCCAGTGGCAGCGTTCTTCCGGGAAAGGCCACTTCCCCCACCAAAAGTGCTGCTCGCTCTTGAGTTTACAGACAGACTATAGCCACAGTCTAACAAAACAGTCGCGACACTCACTGCTGTAAAAGTTGTTGCCGTCTGACAGATGGAGCGACACTAGCGCTCCGAGCGGCGGGTAAGGTGAACGTCAGACGCGTCGTAAGCCTAATGTTTGTTTGCATCCGTTTCCTACGTAATTTCCGAATTATTCGAGTTATTTTCTTGCCTCCAAGAGTTTGTGTAGTATCAGAAGGCTTATATGTTTCTAAAAATGATTCTAAAATAAGCGCAAGTATGGACAAAAACAATGAATAGAGTGGCAAGCTACAACACATTCGTGAAGAAACACTTGTGACATTGGACAGAATTGCAGCTTACCACATTGATATCAAAAGAATATAAACACACAGATTCACATGTAAGAAGCTCAGACATGTACCTCTACATGCAAAAGCGATGGACAGCTCGTTTATCGCTCTGTAGGCCTACTGTGTTTGTCATTGTCGCCTGTTGCCACAACTACGACCTTCATCTTTATACTATTCTAAATGGGACAGGCAACTGACAAATAGTGGGAGAAATATGCTGAAAACATTATAATGAGCTGATTACATTACATTTCACGAAAAACCAAAAATTTGAATAATTTTCAGACAATCTGTCTGTAGGCACTTTCCTTGTCCCATAATAGTTTCGCTCGAAGTCTAGCGATCTGCACATTCTGACACTTCACACGCTTTTGTAAGACGCGAAAAGCTGCACTTACTCTAACCACTTCATCGTCAAAGCAGGTCTGTGTTGACGATTCTCACGAATCTGGCACTAATACATGGAGAGTTGAACTGGTTGCTTCTGTGTCATAGGACTGTTTTACAGCTTTAGATTGACTGTCGAATCTTTGTGGCAGTTTCCTCTTCATCGTCAGTTGAGGTGGCTTATTTGGAATGTCAGTGTGGGTACTCTATTCCACAAGAGTTTGTTATTGTCTGCGTTCATGAACTGGTTTTGTTCGAAACGTAGCGAACAAAACCTAATATTATTATACAGGTAAACCGGGTCTTTCTTCATAAGGTCTTCTCATCTGCTATTAACTAGCCATTTTTTTGCTCCTAAAACGAAACATTCATCATTTATACACATACATTTGCAAGTGAATCCTGCGATACAGTTTAGTGACATGATGGTATATACCTCTCAGGAACGTTAGGAAACCTAAAAAAGACGGCTGTGGTGTCTTCTGCCTGTTGCTGCTGCAATTCATTGCGTTACAAACGCTCCCGATGATAAAAACCATTGTATAAATCAAAATAAACAATTACTATTCGCTTTCACGATCGCGCCGAACTCGCAGTTAACCTACCGACCGCTTGGAGCGCTGCTGGCGCTGAAGGCAACAAAATCGAGGCGAAGTGTCGCCGACTGTTATGTTAGACTGTGCTATAGCCATGACTCGCCCGACCGTTGCCGACACACATGGTTTCAATAGCGACGGTCCTGGTTGGTCGTCGGTTGGTCATCTTACCGGACGATGTGATTGCTCGCCGATCGTTTATGGGTTGGAGATATGTGTGTCTCAACTTGTGGTTCGTTCTCGTCACTGCATAGCCACTGTTTTTACCATTGGTCGCGTTCTTCGTCCAACTGTCTGTGATATTGTGTGTAGCCTGTGATGTCGACTGTTCAGTCATTTTAGTGCTGTTTGAGTGCTGATGTGTAGCAGTTGGTCGGTTGGCGCAGTCGCGACGTAGCACCAGTGGGGAATGCAGCGTCAGGAAGGTGCGGACAGCCATCACTTGCCTGACGATTGCCGACACACGTGTTTTGAGTGGGCACGACTTTGGTTGACCGGCGGTCGGTCGTCTTGTTACACGACGTGTATTTGGCCGGCGACTGATTATGTGCCGGCTGTGTGTGCCGACTCGTGGTTCGTCCTCGTCATTGCACAGTCACTGCCGTGAACACCGTCTAGTCCTCGTGCAGATGTTCGTGGGGCTGTGTGTGGTTATGTTATTTTCACTGACAAGTTTATTTAAGTGCTGTCGGCGTACTGCCTCTGAGTTAGTCGATCCTTTGATTAAACGACGTGGGTTTTCGGGTCGTCCACCCCTTACGGGTTGTTTGACATCCGTTTTGTTTGGTTCCACAGTATCTGCTGGCAGCATCGGTGGAATTTCGGTGCAAGTGCGGAGGGGAACCTTGGTTCAAATTCATGCATACATAGTACACCACTAATTCAGAAAAAAATAAACAATTTATTTACACACAGGCATACATATTTGCACAGGCATCCCCATTCGAGCACACTCACAAGTATACACACAGATAAATAAGCACTTACACATGCAGGCACACTATACACCACACATATACACTCCTGGAAATTGAAATAAGAACACCGTGAATTCATTGTCCCAGGAAGGGGAAACTTTATTGACACATTCCTGGGGTCAGATACATCACATGATCACACTGACAGAACCACAGGCACATAGACACAGGCAACAGAGCATGCACAATGTCGGCACTAGTACAGTGTATATCCACCTTTCGCAGCAATGCAGGCTGCTATTCTCCCATGGAGACGATCGTAGAGATGCTGGATGTAGTCCTGTGGAACGGCTTGCTATGCCATTTCCACCTGGCGCCTCAGTTGGACCAGCGTTCGTGCTGGACGTGCAGACCGCGTGAGACGACGCTTCATCCAGTCCCAAACATGCTCAATGGGGGACAGATCCGGAGATCTTGCTGGCCAGGGTAGTTGACTTACACCTTCTGGAGCACGTTGGGTGGCACGGGATACATGCGGACGTGCATTGTCCTGTTGGAACAGCAAGTCCCTTGCCGGTCTAGGAATGGTAGAACGATGGGTTCAATGACGGTTTGGATGTACCGTGCACTATTCAGTGTCCCCTCGACGATCACCAGTGGTGTACGGCCAGTGTAGGAGATCGCTCCCCACACCATAATGCCGGGTGTTGGCCCTGTGTGCCTCGGTCGTATGCAGTCCTGATTGTGGCGCTCACCTGCACGGCGCCAAACACGCATACGACCATCATTGGCACCAAGGCAGAAGCGACTCTCATCGCTGAAGACGACACGTCTCCATTCGTCCCTCCATTCACGCCTGTCGCGACACCACTGGAGGCGGGCTGCACGATGTTGGGGCGTGAGCGGAAGACGGCCTAACGGTGTGCGGGACTGTAGCCGAGCTTCATGCAGACGGTTGCGAATGGTCCTCGCCGATACCCCAGGAGCAGCAGTGTCCCTTATTTGCTGGGAAGTGGCGGTGCGGTCCCCTACGGCACTGCGTAGGATCCTACGGTCTTGGCGTGCATCCGTGCGTCGCTGCGGTCCGGTCCCAGGTCGACGGGCACGTGCACCTTCCGCCGACCACTGGCGACAACATCGATGTACTGTGGAGACCTCACGCCCCACGTGTTGAGCAATTCGGCGGTACGTCCACCCGGCCTCCCACATGCCCACTATACGCCCTCGCTCAAAGTCCGTCAACTGCACATACGGTTCACGTCCACGCTGTCGCGGCATGCTACCAGTGTTAAAGACTGCGATGGAGCTCCGTATGCCACGGCAAACTGGCTGACACTGACGGCGGCGGTGCACAAATGCTGCGCAGCTAGCGCCATTCGACGGCCAACACCGCGGTTCCTGGTGTGTCCGCTGTGCCGTGCGTGTGATCATTGCTTGTACAGCCCTCTCGCAGTGTCCGGAGCAAGTATGGTGGGTCTGACACACCGGTGTCAATGTGTTCTTTTTTCCATTTCCAGGAGTGTACAATATTTACACTATGAGAAAAGAGCCATACTATCTGGCACAAGCTCTCAGTCAGCCAGTCACTCACTCTCTCTCTCATACTCACTGTTGGAGTACCCCACCCCCTCTTGCGCTTCAAGTAAATAGCGTGAGTATGGGAGGGTTTCGATTCTGTCTCATAAATGACTCATGAGGTGACTGACACCATACCTTAGTTTGCAGCACAGTGTAGCCCTCGTGATCTCACACTCGAATACTAGTTTGCTGCACCAGATGCGGAAGTTGTGGCCGATCATCGTGAACATCATTCTACAGGCACTGCAAGTGGTTTTCGACCATGAGGACATGTAATGCCGCAAATTGCACACGCTTAGTCTGCCTCTGTGTGGCTCCATCTATTGTTCAATATGCACACATTTTGGATCTTAGAACCACAAACTCAACAATCAGCAATCCATCCACCTTATCTTTGATTAAGCCGATAACCTTCTTGCTCTGTGGAACAATTCCATAAGGGTTATTCGCTATGTATCCCAATGTGTCGAATTCAGTGCCATGACACCCAATTGCTTCATATACATCGCAGTCCTTCACCCAGTAGATGAAGTTATCTGTATCCACATGAAGTAACTTTGGTTCCATGAAGTGAGTTTTAGCAAACTCATAGTGGAAGGAGTACATGTAGAGTTTGGAGATGTTCAGTGTACATATACCTAACTAGATAGGATTTGTAAACTCTACTGAAGTCTTGAACATATCCACAGCAACAAAATTCTCAGTGATAATAGTGACCACACTTAAAATTAGGTCCGGCAATGCACTTTATTATGCCCCGTGGCCCCTCCCATTTTGTCCTAATCAAAATATCGCGTTCGTCTCTTACATTCTGCATTGTTTTACAGAAAATGGAATTACTAATTAATTTATAAAAACCTTTTTCAAAATCACTAGTCGCGTGTGCCCTCTTTTCGGTGTTTAATTCAATATATTTCTTCTACGAGGGGGACTGACTGAATGAGATAGCCTGGGTGATTCTATCTAGCTCCATTCCTAAGTTACACACAGCTGGAGACTATGGTAATGAATTATGTACCTCGGCTTGTGTCCAAAAGTGGTCATCAGTTTAGGGATTGTGCTTCCTCTTGAAGCTTGCTGCTCTGGACATAATGGCAAGTCGCTTGTCATTTCATGCATAGTAACAGAGTATATGAGGTCTGCCTCCACCAGATACCCAACACCAGATACCCTACGCCGGACCCATTATTTTTCCACGTAACCCCTCTAATTCTTTTTTGAGCACCCACTGAAAGCCACTTATCGGCACTGGCTGTGTCATGGTGTGCCCATATAAGTTATTCACATCCAAACATAGATTGTAACTTGAACGGAGGGATGCATTGAATCCCACATCCATATGCGGAGTATTTACCTTTGTGTGTGTATGGACATACTGAAAGTCCTCCACAGATCCTGTGCTCAAAGAAAACAAGTATATCAGCATCAGACGAAAGTTCGATACTGCGCCTCATTCTGTTGAGCTTTATGTCCCAGAACAAGACAGATGCTATGTAATAAAAGGCGGGGTCCGGAGAGTATATGTGGCCATGGTCGTGCCTACACCCTGGAACTTTTTCAAGAACATCCTCAAGCAAGCGCAGGTTGGTGTTCATGTATAGTCTTGTGTATTCACCGAAATTGGGAATGTTGAATTCCTGCCACATTCATGGCGAGCTCATAATCGGCATTAGTTATGGCATGGCCTGTGAGAATACTGGTACATCCAAATTTGTCAGCTAGCCTGGTTAAGTCGAGTTTTGCCTTACTATCCAGATATGCATAAGGCAAAATTCCTTTCCTGGTCACAAACAAACTTTTCCTCACTGTGGTATGGAGATCGGGTGGCAGGCACACTCTCCAGAGGTAGAGTTTCAACACGTTTCTGTATTGGCACCTGTGTAAAACATAGCGCCTCAAGGAAGCGGAGAGGAATTTTTGGCGCCATTCGTTTGGAGAGTGAAATATATTTCTCAACACTTTCAAGCAGGCCACTGACCTGTTTTTCTCCCAGCCGAAATTAACCAGTTGCTCAACTAGATAGTGAGCATCATGCCCACTTAAATTATGGAAGAAAACGGGTAGGTGTCATTGTAAGTTATACTTCAAATTGCATGCATTGTGAACTGCATCACGGAACTTTAACATAAGACAGTGGTCTCTATGGGGAGTTTTAGCTTTTCTGTCTAACAGCAGCCGACAAAAATGACATTTAACCGCATCATTATCAAAAATTTTATCCTCCTCCTATTCGGTCGTAGGGATGCTGTTGCTGTAAGGCCTGTGAACAACCCTTGAGAGTTTTTAAAGGTCAGTGAGCAACCCCAATATAAGATTCATAGCGCTTAAGACTTGAGTCATAGGAGCATGCAATTTGATATGCTGCTGGAAATGGTGTTTTTGCAGGAAGGTGGTATGTGAGGATGAGGGGTTCCCTTTACAATGGGTGATAGGGGCAAGAAGACATTCAAAAGTCTGTCTATACAACAAACAGATATTGTTCCTGGTGGTGCATATTCTTGAATTTAATATCGAGTTTTCTTCTGTAGGCACAACAACACATACCAGTTCCTTGGATTCACAGTCCTCCGGACTGAGAAGGTATTTAGACACCTGAAGCAATTGTGTTTTTATGTTCGTATTTCGACAATTGGCTGTAAAGGAAGTGGGGCATGTCTTTAATCCAGTGTAATGCTGATTATCACCTTCAGAGGAGGGCAGCACTTTTACATGAAGATCATGCTCACCTGCACATTTCGAAAAATAGAGTGGACCAATTACATTAAGCTTGTCCTGCTTTTCTGCTTCTTCAGATTATAAATGTGAACTGATATTCTGGGATTTTGTGCGACAAATTTTGGTGCATTCTGGATCTTTATAGGAAACTTGATACCATCAAAGTTATACCTCCTCGGGACCATATTTTTGCACATGTGGTATTGACCTGTATGCCCTGGATATACATTGTAAATTCTCTTGCAAGCCAGGATTGACCATGCCAAAAAAGCGTTATCCTTTTCATTTTGGACATTAATACATGCTTTCTTATCAGCTGTATCCCTAGGGAGTTTGATACAATTGTACCCTTCATTTAACGGATCGAAGACATGGATATGGATGTTGAGGTGTGGTATCTGGCTGAGTGCTTTAGCTGACCCTCTTACTTACATCTCAGAAAACCAGGCCAGTGTGGCACCCAAGGTGGATTCACAATACCACTAGGCTATTGATGTACTCTGAGATATAACGCCGTTATCACCCCAGATGTAGTGCAGCGTTTTCTCCTCAGCAGCACCCTGCTGTATGGTTGGGAGAGTCAACTCTCATCCGAGTACTGCATTACATTTCATGGCAATATATCTTGGATCTTTTAGGGCTTTGAGGAACTCTGCCTGCAGCATCAGGAGGTATGCTTCTAGAAACCTGTGTCACGATACCCCAGCTGGATTCTCAATTCTAGTGAACGAGATACGCCCCTCAAAGCAATCGCCAAGTATTATAGAGGGGTCATGATGCCATTAATCTGATGTGCTTCACTATCAGAATGGGATAGAGCACTACAGCTAGCCACAGGTACATCATCATTAACACTACAACTAGGAGACGACTGTGTACACCCGGTGGGTGACAGCGTTGGGTGTTCAAATGGTTCAAATGGCTCTGAGCACTATGGGACTTAACAGCTATGGTCATGAGTCCCCTATAACTTAGAACTACTTAAACCTAACTAACCTAAGGACATCACACACATCCATGCCCGAGGCAGGACTCGAACCTGCGACCGTAGCAGTCACGCGGTTCCGGACTGAGTGCCTAGAACCGCTAGAAGTTGGGGGTTGGTGCCTTCTGGTTTGAGGGGTATGAGCCAAGGCACACATACCTTTTGCTGCTGGCGTGGATGAACAGCGGGAGGAGGAAGAGGTGGTGGTTGTGAGCTGCTGAGGAAGCATCTAGGCTGTGGAGAGGGCACACGCTGATGCCGCTGCATCTTGGAGCCTTCACCATCGCCAGCCTCGGGGGTGGGAGATCGTTGCACGACGGTGCAGACCGCTCGTGTGTGTGTGTGTGTGTGTGTGTGTGTGTGTGTGTGTGTGTGTGTGTGACACCCGCCCCCACAATCACCGCTCTAGGTGCACGTGTCACAGCCGTCTCCTGTCGTGGCGGTGTTGATGTCACCTGTGTAACATACGAATAATGGGAAAAATTAAGCACAGTGCACAAGATTTTTTAAAAATATATGCTGTAAACAAACAATAACAATTAAGTAAATCGCCATTCGTGAATAATAATTACATATTTTAGCGATGGCGGTCACATTATAATCACCTTTTATATTCTAGGTCCCAGGATTGAGCAGTTCAGTCGATCTTTCTGGTAGTTCTCCCATCCAATCAAATATCTCCACCTCCTGCTCCAGAAGGGAGGCATCACACTGCCTTTCAGCAGCCATCATCTAACGTTACCACTCAAGCATCTCATACTCACTGGAACTGATGTTGCTGTTGTTGAGCCATCTATCCATCTCACGGATGTCGCCTGCAACAAGATATTGATTATCAGAAACGACAGGAAAAATTATGTACTGAATGTGACTACAGTGAGATACTGATTAAAACTACGAAAAAATTAAATAAAAAAGTAGAAAGTTCATACCACGTGGAAGTGATGACTCTAGGTCATCATTCTCGACAATTACCTCTATAGGAATCTCATTTTCCTCTTGAGCAGTATATATATATTATACAGGGTGTTTCAAAAATGACCGGTATATTTGAAACGGCAATAAAAACTAAACGAGCAGCAATAGAAATACACCGTTTGTTGCAATATGCTTGGGACAACAGTACATTTTCAGGCGGACAAACTTTCGAAATTACAGTAGTTACAATTTTCAACAACAGATGGCGCTGCAAGTGATGTGAAAGATATAGAAGACAACGCAGTCTGTGGGTGCGCCATTCTGTACGTCGTCTTTCTGCTGTAAGCGTGTGCTGTTCACAACGTGCAAGTGTGCTGTAGACAACATGGTTTATTCCTTAGAACAGAGCATTTTTCTGGTGTTGGAATTCCACCGCCTAGAACACAGTGTTGTTGCAACAAGACGAAGTTTTCAACGGAGGTTTAATGTAACCAAAGGACTGAAAAGCGATACAATAAAGGATCTGTTTGAAAAATTTCAACGGACTGGGAACGTGATGGATGAATGTGCTGGAAAGGTAGGGCGACCGCGTACGGCAACCACAGAGGGCAACGCGCAGCTAGTGCAGCAGGTGATCCAACAGCGGCCTCGGGTTTCCGTTCGCCGTGTTGCAGCTGCAGTCCAAATGACGCCAACGTCCACGTATCGTCTCATGCGCCAGAGTTTGCACCTCTATCCATACAAAATTCGAATGCGGCAACCCCTTGGCGCCGCTACTATTGCTGCACGAGAGACATTCGCTAACGATATAGTGCACAGGATTGATGACGGCGATATGCATGCGGGGAGCATTTGGTTTACTGACGAAGCTTATTTTTACCTGGATGGCTTCGTCAATAAACAGAACTGGCGCATATGGGGAACCGAAAAGCCCCATGTTGCAGTCCCATCGTCCCTGCATCCTCAAAAAGTACTGGTCTGGGCCGCCATTTCTTCCAAAGGAATCATTGGCCCATTTTTCAGATCCGAAACGATTACTGCATCACGCTATCTGGACATTCTTCGTGAATTTGTGGCGGTACAAACTGCCTTAGACGACACTGCGAACACCTCGTGGCTTATGCAAGATGGTGCCCGGCCACATCGCACGGCCGACGTCTTTAAATTCCTGAATGAACATTTCGATGATCGTGTGATTGCTTTGGGCTATCCGAAACATACAGGAGGCGGCGTGGATTGGCCTCCCTATTCGCCAGACATGAACCCCTGTGACTTCTTTCTGTGGGGACACTTGAAAGACCAGGTGTACCGCCAGAATCCAGAAACAATTGAACAGCTGAAGCAGTACATCTTATCTGCATGTGAAGCCATTCCGCCAGACACGTTGTCAAAGGTTTCGGGTAATTTCATTCAGAGACTACGCCATATTATTGCTACACATGGTGGATATGTGGAAAATATCGTACTATAGTGTTTCCCAGACCGCAGCGCCATCTGTTGTTGAAAATTGTAACTACTGCAATTTCGAAAGTTTGTCTGCCTGAAAATGTACTGTTGTCCCAAGCATATTGCAACAAACGGTGTATTTCTATCGCTGATCGTTTAGTTTTTATTGCCGTTTCAAATATACCGGTCATTTTTGAAACACCCTGTATATATATATATATATATATATATATATATATATATATATATGTGTGTGTGTGTGTGTGTGTGTGTGTGTGTGTGTTTATTTTATGTATTTAAAAATATATATATTTGTGTGTGTGTGTGTGTGTATGTATTTACTTATATATACCACACATAACTCTATATGATAAAAAAGTCTAATGGCAACATATTACAACTGTACTTACTCTCTTGCTGCACTTCAGACTCCAGCAGCAGCAGCTCAAGGGCTCTCAGGTGCTGCTCTGATGCTGCAACAGCGAGATCAAAAGTTTTATAAACACTTGGTAGGATCTGAATACATCAAGAGCTGTTTTCTGAACACGTAAACTACCACACAGAATTTGGAGATGTACTTACATGCTGCTAGCACAAGCTATTTCACTTGGTGGAGACTTTCAGTTACCAGCTGCTGCTGCTGCTCTAATGCTAGAACAACAGTAGAAATGTTATAAGCACTTGTTACGACTGGAATACCTTAAGAGATGTTTTCTGAACATGTAAACTGTCACACACAGAATTTTGAGATGTACTTATATCATGGTAGCTCAAACTCTTCCGCTTCCAGGTGGCGTTCTAGTTCCATCAACATTTCGGGAATGAATGCTGTAATATTAAGAAAAAAGAACTGTAGTAACCAGCTGTTACAAAGACCTATCACAATTTAGAAAAATTTGCATACTTTGCTACGAAATTTTATAACTGTCGCAATTTGAACTCCTAATATTTTATAAACATTTACGTGGCAGTTCACCCAATTTTAGCCGTTTCCCACCACCCCTACCGCTGGCATCACTGCTGGCTGACCGTTTCATGTTGCAGGAATCACACTGACACAACTATGCACTGTCAAAGATGGTGATCATCAGACTCCACCCTGTATTTTGCAGAGGACCAATAATAAATCAGAATGTCATATCAGCAAGTTAGAACTTGCCTTCTCTTTCCTCAAGCAGGCTGAAGAAGGCTTGGTGCAGGTGTTTGAAGAACAGAACACTGCTGTGTGAGAGAGAAAAAAATTCTGAGACAAACAGATAGGGGGACCTTTCGAAAACATTCTTTGTTAGCTGGCAAGTGGCTGGCATGTTGCATGTGGCTGGAAACGTGGATGCAGCTGCTAGCTCTAGAAAAACACTGTCATTCTGGAACAAACAGATGTCCTGACATTTCTGATATCATCTACATCCCTCAAAATACGTGTTGTTCGTTAGAATACAGCTGTCGGTGGAGGACTCTAACCTTACCTTCTTTTTCATCAAGCAGGCTGAAACATGCTTGGTGTAGATGGCTGCTGTGGGGGAGAAAAAAATTCTGAGAGAATCAGGTAGAGGAACCTTGTTAAGACATCCTTTGTGTACTGGCAAATGACTGTATGTGGCCGAGAAACAGATATCTTAGGAATCCCAATGCCAGCTGTATCCCTCGAAATATGTGGTCTTGTTCATTAGGGCATAGCTGTGGGAGGAAAATGCCAACGAGAATTCTTCCGGGTTGTATGGCCGTGGTCCGTGGAACTCTTCTATCCCTGACGTTTCGTCCAAAACTATGCTGGACATCTTCGGAGCTTCTCCTGGTTGAGCTGAGTCTTGGCAAAACTCAGCAGAACTAGGAGCACCTCCGAAGATGTCCAATGTAGCTTCGGACGAAACGTCAAGGATAGAAGAGTTCCATGGACCACGGCCATACAACCCAGAAGCATTCTCGGCAGCTGAAACATCCGGTGGTGAAAGCGTTCATTGAATGAAAATGCTAACCTTCGAAACCAAATCTTTTGTTCGCAGTAGATGCCCATCATTGCACATGTGCAGCTAACATTACAATCATCCATCAGTTTCTCTTCCACTGCGGGCTGCCACTCCAGTTAGCCCCTGTGGCATGGAAGCGGTGAAGGTGAGGGTTCTAGTGTCTGCAGGGAAGGTAGCCCAGTGCGTTTGGTCTCCCTAGGCAGCTACAAACTGCCAGGCACCACACCAAGCTGGCCCCATCACTGCTCGTTCATCGTCAAGACTCCAGTGCGACCGACACACTTCCCTGGAGAGACACGTCTATCAGTCAGCAGAGCGACCGAAGTATGCGATGCAATCAGTAGATAAATAGGAATATCCCTGTCCTACGAAATGCACCTATCCCCATTGTATAAAAAATTTCCATCAACAATATGCGTTAATATTAACCCCTATTCACGGATTCATGGATTTTATGTTCACAAACAACAATGGAATATTTATGGATGACATTGTGCCATGTCACCAGACCATAGTTGTTTGCGATTGGTTTGAAGAACATTCTGGACAATTCGCATCAACGATTTGGTCACTGACATCACCCGATATGAATCCCATCGAACATTTGTAGGAATAATTGTGAGGTCAGTTCACACACAAAATCCTGGACTGGCAACACTTACTCAGTTTTGAAAGGCTGTAGGGGCAGCATGGTTCAGCATTTCTGCAGGGACTTCCAACGAATTATTCAGTCTACGCCACGTCGAGCTGATGCACTATACCGGGCAAAACGGAGGTCTGTTACGATATGAGGAGATACCCGTGACTTATCACCTCACTATACAGGGTGAGTCACTAAGTATTGCCACCTATAATAACTCCGAAAGTATGATAGTAGCTGAAAAGTTTGTGGGACAAATGTTGCGTTGGACAATGGGGGCCATAATATGACATTGGTGTTTTGTTGCTAGGTAGCGTCAGAGATACGATGGTCAACTTTTTTTTTTTAATGGGATGCTTCTTTGGTACTTATTTTCTGATAGCGGCTATCGAGACGAATCCAATGATGTGTAACAGTAAGGTCTTTGAAGGTCAACAAAGGTCACAAAGGTGGGTGGCATGAACGTCCATTTACAGAAGGTGTTCGAAGTGAAGACCATTGGTATCAATGCAGTGGTGCAATCTTCTTATCATGGACTGAGTAGTATTCCTTATCACTTCGGCACTTATCGAAGCACATGCTCTGACAATTCTCTCCCGTATCCATCTAACGTGTCATTGATACGTAAACACAATTCGACGGTTTCGCAATACAACACCAATAGGAACTTAAGACTACTATCGTCGAATCAAGCGAATGTGAATGATGCATTCCTTCGAAAAACAAGTCTATATGCTTCTCGTTTACGAAGAATGCCAACGAAATTCAGTGAGAACTAGAGACTTATACGCTGAAGGATATCCTCACCCCACACGTCGTACATTTAAATATGTGTATGATAAATTGAGAACAACTGGATCTTTAACGCTTCGGAAACATCCGGCAAAGGAAAGTTACTAACGAGGAAACGGACATTGGTATTCTTGCCGCAGTGATTCGAGATCCTTGTGTCAGTTCGCTTCAGATGACAAGGGAATCTGGCATGAGCCAGAGTAGTGGTGTTCGTGTTCTGCATCACCATAAATATCATCCTTACCATATCAGTCTCCACCAAAAATTAACTGGTAAGGATTGTATGTGTTACATTGAATTCTACCTATGGGCTCAACTTCGGTTTCAGAGGGATGACATTTATTAATTTGATTTTATTTACGGACAAGGCTACATTCACGAAGCATGGAAATGCTAATTTGCATAACATACATTATTGTGTAACTGAAAGTCCATGTTGGCTGCTGCAAGTTGCACACCAAAAGCTATGGTCAGTGAATGCATGGTCTGGGATTCTGGAGGACAGAAATATAGGCCGCTGTTTCATCGAAGGAAATCTTAAAGGAAGGAAGTACACCACATTCCTGCAGGAAACATTAGGGGGTTAGGTTGTTGGGGATGGAGACCAGACAGCGAGGTCATCGGTCTCATCGGATTAGGGAAGGACGGGGAAGGAAGTCGCCCGTGGCCTTTGAAAGGAACCATCCCGGCATTTGCCTGGAGCGATTTAGGGAAATCACGGAAAACCCAAGTCAGGATGGCCGGACGCGGGATTGAACCGTCGTCCTCCCGAATGCGAGTCCAGTGTCTAACCACTGCGCCACCTCGCTCGGTATGAAACATTAGGTCTGTTATTGGAAGAAATACCTTTAGGAACAAGGTACAGAATATAATATCAAGACAATAAGTGTCCGGTACATTTTTCGCTGGTTGGCTAGAAATGAGTCGCAGAGACTATTCCCAAGCCGTTGGATTGGACGCGGAGGAGATATGTCGTGGTCGGCTCGTTCGCCAGACTTGACGCCTCTGGATTTTTTCTTGTGGGGATTCGTAAAAGATATTGTTTATAAAGACGTTCCAACTACACCTGCAGATATGCAAGAGAGAATTGTCAGAGCATGTGCTTCGATAAGTGCCTAAGTGACAAGGAATACCACTCAATCCATGATAAGAAGATTGCAGGACGGCACTGATAACAATAGTCATCACTTCGAACACCTTCTGTAAATGGACGTTCATGCCACCTTTTTGATCTTAGTTGACCTTCAAAGACCTTGCTGTTACACATCGTTGGATTCGTCTCGATAGCCGCTATCAGAAACTAAGTACCAAACTAAAGCATCCCATTTAAAAAGACAAAATTGACCTTCATATCTCTGAAGCGACCCCATCTAGCAACAAAAAACCTACATCATATTATGATCTCCATTGTCCCGTGCAACTTTAGTTCCACAAGCTTTTGAGCTCCTATCATACTTTCGGAGTTATTCTTGGTGGCAATAGTTAGTGACTCACCCTGTATATCTATAGCGAAGGTGGAGTTAGTCATTTTTGGTGACACTACTGTTGTTGAGCTCCATAAAGAATCTATAGTCGAGACAATTCTAAACGCAGCATGCATCGACTGAAAGGAACAAGGTAATTTTTCAAATACAGACATGCGGACAGGCTACTGGCAAATCGAGTGCCTTCATCACTTCTGATCGCCTCTTTGACTTTAAAGTTATACTGCTTGACCTGTGTAGCACTGCAGCTGTCTTTGGACGTATGGTGAGCAACCTGCTTCAGCACCTCAAATGGATGACGTGTCTTTCCTTTTGAGGACACTTAACGAACACCTAAGCCATCTGACAACCGTGCTGAAAAGTGTTCAGACTGCCGGCCTCTGCCTGAATCCAAAAAAGTACCTCTTTGTTGCCCAAGGAACAAAAGTATGGCTCATTTGGTGAACAGCAATGGCATCCATTCCAATCCAGAGAAAACAAGGGCAGTCATAAATTTTAGACCTCTCAGAACGTTTGTGATGCGAGAAGTTATCTCGATATGTGTTTATACTACTGGCAATTCACAAAGGACTTTGGCACCAAGACATCCCTTTACAAGAACTTCTGGACGGCTGTGCCAAATTTTCCTCGAACAAAGATCAATAAAGATTTTTTGTACTTAAAAATGAGCTACTATATTCTACATTATATTAAGAGAAGCCAAAACAGTACTTGACGCCGGTGCTACCAGTTATGGGATACGTGCAGTTCTAGTAGCAATTCGCAGAATGTGCTGGAAAGGTGATAGCTTATGCTTCCAGAGTACTCTGAAAGACTGGGATGAACTGCAGTAAACCGAGAGAGAGTGTCTTGCAGTTCTTTGGGCCATTAACAAGTTTTGGCCATACTTATTTGTTGAACCATTCACTTTTGGGATGTACAACCATTCTCTGTTCTTGTTGACTATCTTGAAGGTCGTCAGGCAAGAAGGGCACTGAGGGTTCAGGAGCATGACATCATAGTGGTACACATAAATGGATCCGAGGACAAGTACACTGACTGCCTTTAGAGGGATTCTTTGGCAGAACATAGCAGTGTGGAGGAAGTCTGAGCGATCGCTGCGTTAAATGACATTTTTGCTGAGCAGAGGGAATGTTAAGCACTGCTGAAAATGACAGAAGTTCTGAAGGAAGAGGAACTAGTGAAAGAAGAATTCTGTTATATTATCTTCTGTCTGGAAACAGTCACGTAACGAATGCAGATTCATATTGCAAGATCCATTTGACCAGAATACTTAATTGACATGGAGAAATACGATGAACACCAGTGCTAGTGATTGTTGGTGAGTGACAAGCAACTCTTCTATTACTCTAGGTTTGAATTTGCCTCCTTTGCAGAAGTGAGAGAAAGCTGAAAGCATTCTGTGCAGTGTAAAGAACACATGGGTCGCCAGGGACAACAGAATCAGTTACCAGTCCCAGAGCCAATTCGAACAAAAAGCCTGTTGAGGGAGAGGCTAGGATCAATATCCCTCCAGCCATCATCCGTAGTAATAGAGATAGAATTTAGCATGGCACAGTCTCCTGTTGGAACCATTTTAAAAACTGGGTGTAGAGTGAGAATACTTACTTTGTAACAGAAGGCACTATCACGTCCAAATATAGGAAGCTGACTGTTTCTCCACAAAGCACCAGACACCAAAGACGAACATCTCGAAGACGCCTTGCGGTTTTGGACCTTTGAAAATATGAGACACAGTTGAATGTGTTGACTCTGCAAAAAACAAACGTTTACACAATGTAAGAACCACCAGCATTGGCTGAAGTAAATGAACTACAGGTTAGAAAGGGAAACAGGATTGTGAAGACGAAGAGTTCCCCATTGGTTAGAGAGAGATATAGGCAGAGACTGAGGCGACTTTTCTCTGTGGAAGATCGTAGGACGAACATTATTATTAACCAGCTACAGGAATGGAATTAGTGTTTTCCAAGGAGCTTTTTTATTGGTTGGTGCTTAGAAGATCCAGTGCCCAGCCAATTAGAATGTAGTAAGAGAGACAAAATGCAGCAATATGAAGTTTCCTTATAGTAAACATTTCATCACAAATCAACTTCATCTCCAAATCCAACACTTCTCTAGGTGCAGGATCCTACACGGACAGACTGCCACGCTGAGAGCCACCATCGACTCCGACAGCCTGCTGTGCCACCTGAGCTGATATATTTGGAAAATTTCGAGTTGGTTTGGCCTTAACTGCTGGCGAGGGTCGTTGGTTCCGCCAATGATCGATTCTGCAGTCACCTCAGTCCCCATCAACAATACTATGGTGAGACCGAGCCACAGCCAAAAGATGAAATGCAGAGACATTAAGCCAATCGGTCACTCTGAAGACCTGTGTTTTAGATTAATGACCAGTCCACAGGTGTGACTTATTCCATTTTGTTGTACTACCTGTTTTCAATTATCATGACAATTACTGGGGACTTTGCGATGATTACAATTAATTCACTTGCACGATTATTAGCATCTGCCCCCCCCCCCCTTTTCCATACACAGAAACACATATGCCAAGATCTTACATTAATGTTACCACTGTTTGTCATTTGTTTTGTCAATAAGTTTATTGGGATAAATGAAAGTAATTGTGATTTGTGTCTCACTTAGTAGTCATTGTTTTGGAAAGTATCTTACGCTTACTGTGAATCCTGCTAACCTGTTCTTGCAGTTTAAAAAACAAGTCACCCTGTAATTCCATTTGTGTAAGAGGAATTGTAATCTCCTGGGGCGGAAACGGTTGCACGTCATTGTCCTCCCACTGCACTTCCTCGCCCGGTGGGTTTTTCTGGATTTTGAGAGCACCGCTCTCTGCAACTTCAAGCGACTTTATCGGAGAGTCTTCCACTTGACATCACTGAGAGTCAATGAAAGTACAATGAAATACAAATCTTCAGCTGCTTAGAGGCGTTGATAAATATCAACGGGGAGAGTTGAAAATATATACCCCGACCTGGACTTAAATTCGGGATCTGCTGCTTACATGGCAAACGCTCTATCTGTCTGAACCAACGAGGACACAGTGGATGGTGCGACTCCAGGGACTTATCACTGGCACGCTTCCCGTGAGACCCACATTTCCAACTTACTGTCCACACACTACATTTCTGGTACCCCTGCGGCAGTCAATCTTCCGATTCCCGTAAGAGTTCGGGCAGTGTGAGTGCATCCACACTGAAGAGGATCATTGGCCGGTAAGCCTTATCGATATGAAGATGGTATATGTTCTTTCGGACATGCCCAAATGAACATACCATATCATATATCATTGACAGTTTCTTTGAGGTTCTCGATCGGGCTTAATAAACCCGTGAAGAGCGCGTAGCGTTATTTTTAAGCCGTCTTCTGTATCCCTGCCCTCAATCCATCGTGGTAAAGGTTCCAAAGCGACGATCAACGGGCAAGGATTTGTCGAACAAAGGTCTGGATGCAACATCATTTGTGGGTAAAGTGCATTTCCTTAAGCTTTTCCTGATAAATCTTAGTCTGGCAGCTATCTTTCCCACTGTTAAAACCGCTATGGTCGCAGGTTCGAATCCTGCCTCGGGTATGGATGTGTGAGATGTCCTTAGGTTAGTTAGGTTTAATTAGTTCTAACTTCTAGGCGACTGATGACCTCAGATGTTAAGTCCCATAGTGCCCAGAGCCATCTGAACCATTTGATTAGCTTTTCAGAGCATTCACAAAACTTTGGCGCCGGTGGCGACACCTACAACGTGCTGACATGAGGAAAGTCTCCAACCGATTTCTCATACACAAACAGCAGTTGACCGGTGTTGCCTGGTGAAAAGTTGTTGTGATCCCTCATGTAAGGAGGAGAAATGCGTACCATCTTGTTTCCGACTTTGATAAAGGTCGGATTGTAGCCTATCGCGATTGCGGTTTATCGTATCGCGACATTGCTGTTCGCGTTGGTCGAAATCCAATGACTTAGCAGAATATGGAATCGGTGGGTTCAGGAGGGTAATACGGAACGCCGTGCAGGGTCCCAACGGTCTCGTATCACTAGCAGTCGAGATGACAGGCATCTTATCCGCATGGCTGTAGCGGATCGTGCAGCCACGTCTCGATCCCTGAGTCAACAGATGGGGACGTTTGCAAGACAACAACCATCTGCACGAACAGTTCGACGACGTTTGCAGCAACATGGACTATCAGCTCGGAGACCACGGCTGCGGTTACCCTTGACGCTGCATCACAGACAGGAGCGCCTGCGATGGTGTAATCAACGACGAACCTGGGTGCACGAATGACAAAACGTCATTTCTTCGGGTGAATCTAGGTTCTGTTTACAGCATCATGATGGTCGCATCCGTGTTTGGCGACAACGCGGTGAACGCACAATGGAAGCGTGTATTCGTCATCGCCATACTGGCGTATCACCCGGCCAGATGGTATGGGGTGCCATTGGTTACACGTCTCGGTCACCTCTTGTTCACATTGACGGCACTTTGAACAGTGGACGTTACATTTCAGATGTGTTACGACCCGTGGCTCTACCCTTGATTCGATCCCTGCGAAACCCTATATTTTTGCAGGATACTGTTCTGGCCTTTCTGGATACAGAAAATGTTCAACTGCTGCCCTGGCCAGCACATTCTCCAGATCTCTCACCAATTGAAAACGTCTGGTCAATGGAGGCCGAGCAACTGGCTCGTCACAATACGCCAGTCACTACTCTTGACGGACTATGGTATCGTGTTGAAGCTGCGTGGCCTTCTGTTCCTGTACACGCCATCCAAGCCCTGTTTGACTCAATGCCCAGGCGTATCAAGGCCGTTATTACGGCCAGAGGTGATTGTTTTGGGTACTGATTTCTCAGGATCTATGCACCCAAATTGAGTGAAAATATAATCACATGTCAGTTCTAGTATATTTGTCCAATGAATACCCGTTTATCATCTGCATTTCTTCTTGGTGCAGCAATTTTAATGGCCAGTAGTGTAAACGACGTGACTAGGTCAAGCAGTTCACTACTAATGTTGTATCAGAACATTACAGGTTTGTTTTTCCTACTCATCACCATTAACGAGAAGGCTTTGTCAAAGTCATCCTATATCTTCCCACAGTCACCCAGATTCGTCACCTTAACTTATACCACAGTTTCGTCAGCAAACAATCGTTGATTGCAGCCCGCCCCGTCTGCCCGAGCTCCGTTTGAGACATGGTGCTGCAAAAGATTACGGAAAATTAGGTGGACTGATAAGGTAAGGAACGAGGAGACAGAAAGCAGAAACGGGGAAGAAAGGAAAATATGCAAAACGCTGACAATATTTAGGAACGGGTAGATAGGACATGTGTCAAGACATGAGGGAATAACCCGCATGGTACTAGAGGAGGCTTAGAGGGTAAAAACAGTGAAGGAAGACAGAGGTTGGAATGCATTTGACAAATAGCTGAGGACAGAGGTTGCTCAAGTGCTACTCTGAGATAAAGACGTTGGCAGAGAACAGGAATTCGTGGCGGGTGTCAACAAACCAGTCATAAGGCTGATGACAAAAAAGAAAAAAAATGTTCATGTGGAGAAGATTTAAGTTTGTTTACCTGACTAAGCCACCTAGATTTGGTTCTCCCTCAGTTTTCGCACGTTATCTCAGGTGAATGCCAGAACGGATTCTATTAATAGACCATGGCCGACATCATCTGTTCCACGTTCACTATCAAGCGCAAAAAAAAAAATCTGTGTCATCATGTTATGGTTACTATCATTATAAGTATTATTTCCTTTCAGCATTTTGTAGTTCATGTTATTAACATTTTTGGATTTCTGATTAAAAAACGTCCTGAACACGTCATGAAATCTACAATCGAATGTTGGGGACAGGGAGTTACAACAGAACTAAATAAATTTTTTAGGCGCACACAGTAGGACGTTATCAGCTGCTGGTTATTGCTCTGTACAAACACGTTTCCTGGTACCTGTTCCCTTATTATTCTATCAGGTTTGAGGTAACATGGCTTTCACCGTCAGGTACATGCCACAGAAGCATGGTGCAAACAAATTCCCCAAAATATATTTACTAGATTCTCTGGAACCTTACATAAGCATTCCCACTTTCCAATTCTATGTCAGCAAGTCCACAGAACCATAGAAAAGGAGGCTCACTTAAACGCGATCAACTCGAGCTCTTCTCTCAGCAGACAAACTACGCGAAGTTCAATTTGCTGACAGGTATGTGCATGTAATGTGTCAAAGAAATTAATATCTACAGTTTACTTTACTAGCTTTTTAGTAGCTTTTTGTTTTTGTTGTTTATCATCAGTGTCTTACTATTGTACACAGGCGTATCCCCATGCTTAAATTGCTGTATTTCATTTGTCACCGGCCACTTATCTTTCATACGTTCTTACTCACCTTTTTTGCTCTCTCCCACTACTCTTTTTTCGCAGTAGAGGTATACAGTTATTATCATGAAATGTCGCTGCATCTGTCGTCCGTATTTATTATGGCATGTCCTGCGCATTACTATTTCAATGTTACGGCTAGCGTCAATAAGACCTTTACCCACTTTGTGGTTCTCGTTTGTAGTTTCTTCTTTACAACTTAACTTTAACATGCTTTTTGCGAAGTACCTAAATGTCACTCAGAATTAGTTTCCCTGACAAGTTCAGCAACTTTTTTAATCAAATTAGCCCAGAACTGTAACTCCAGAAGTCTATATGCATCCAGTCAATAAAAATGCAGAATTAAGTAAGGGGTTATCAATAATCTACATGACATGGATAAATTACTAGAAAATCTTAGGAATAAAACTTGAAAAAAACTTGACGTTATAACAGAAATTGAATTTTCCATCGGTGCTAGGCAGAAAATGATGATGACGTTGTATTCTTCATTGGTTATACAGTACTTTCCATTCTCCGTAATACAAAATAGAAGATGAATTTTACATCAAAAGAGGCAAAATTCTTTTCGTCAACTTTACAGCAAGAATTCTGGAAACTCGACTGAGTAGATCTAAGAATCTCCACCACAAGGAAGAAACGTAATCCATACGAACGGGAGATGTCAGGGGAACTCAGCGAAATGAAGCATTCTAACCTACACGTAAGTGTCACATCAAGCTTACATCAGCTGATCTGTAAGAAACCAGCAATAAATTTATGCAATATCCCCCTTGAATAGACTCAGTTTATCGTATACCTCGACCAATTTTTTTTTTCCTGCAAACTGGACCGTCACAATAAGGAACACCTGTAAGAGATAAGGTAACTTTGTATTTTACGTGGAGGTGAATTAATTCTCTACCCTGAGAGGACAAGCGTGAACTCGATATTATTTTTAAAGTTTCATCAAGTTAGGTTGCGCTTGCACTCGAGGGTTGCATAATTCTTCTATCCTAATTTAAGTTTTCCACATTTTTCTCAAACCACTTATAGCGAATGTTCAGAGGTTACTCTAACTAGGAACCCAATTCCACCAAGGGAATATCAGGCCTCTGAAGACTGACCCCCATGAGAGGCAGCTGGAGGAGATAAATATTTCTTGTTTCGTGAGACCAACGAACTTTTTGGAAGTTTAGAAACTTGTGGTAAGGTCTTATGGGACCAAATTGCTGAGGTCTTCGGTCCCTAAGCTTACACACTACTTAATCTACCTTAAACTACGAGGGGCGTTCAGAAAGTAAGCTCCGATCGGTCGCGAAATGGAAACAACTATGAAAATCCGATAAAGCTTTGCACAGATGTGTTGGGTAGTGTCTCTAGTATAACCCCGGTTAGCATCACGTCGCTCTTCTCATTTCTGAGCTCGCAGTGAGTGCGTAAAGATGTCTAGAAAATAGTGTCTGCCGCCAAGTATGAGGGCCTGGTGAGAAATTTCGCCTGAAGCTATGCAGCTAACATTACATAACTGTCGTGCTGTTTCGTCTTCACGACAATTCTCAGCCGCATTCTGCAGGGGCAATGAAGATGCTCCTGCATCGTTTTCAAATGGAAATGTTAGATTACCCACAATACAGTCCGCAATTGTCTCCCCCTGAGTTTCATCTCTGGTCACATGAACCGCTGTCTTTGAAGACAACATTTTGACACAGACAACGAGGAGTAGGCCAGCGTGGAGAATTGGCGGAAAGCACTGGCGGCTGCCTTCTATGATGAGGCTATTGAAAAGTTGGTACAACGCTATGACAAAAGTCTAAGTCAGAACGGCGACTACGTAGAGAAGTAGCTGAAAGGTGTAGCTAATTGTTACAAGTAAAACATTTCTGATGTTCACTGTGGTTTTAATTTGGCAATCAATCGGAGCTTACTTTCTGAACAGGCCTCGTAACTTACGGTAAGGACAACACAGACACCCATGCCCGAGGGAGGACTCGAACCTCCTACGGAGCGAGCCGCGCGAACCGTGACAAGACGCTCCTGACCCCGCGACTATCCAGCGCGGCAACAACAACAAACTTTTAAAAACCATTTTTGAGTTTTGTGTTTAATGATGGAAGTATCATGACCCATACTCTGTTTCATATTTCTGGAAACAAAACCGTACTTACTGAACAGACGCCCGTATTGAAACAATAAGCAAAGTATGGAATCAATTGTTTATCTGAGCAGCTTTAATGGGGACCAGTATTTTTATGATGCAGCTCGATTTTTTGTTTTAATACAAAACGGTTTGGTGTGTCACACGCGATGCTTCTTCTGAGTTTTCGGTAGATGAAGAACTGATGCAGGTCAGAAACATAATTTGAGAACCACTCGATTAACGGTTTGTTCCATTGGTGGTGAGCGAGATAAAAAACGAAATTAAATTAGAAAACTTTTAAGTAAAGACTGACGTAAAACGAGTAACTTACGTGACACTTTTGTTGATAGTGATCTCACTTGCAAGATTATTGCAGAACAAGTCAGTGACCCCTTAGCACACGTAACCAATGTTGCTATAGTTACTACCCTCAAGCATTGAAATCTGGTTGACCATGCTGCAAACAGTATGCATTACACATCGTTTTAGGTTATTATAAGTTTGCTAAGATTGTGTTTTGTGCTGTTCAAATATTGGCCCTTACTTAGACCCGCACTGCACTGTAAAATAACATTGTCAAAGGTTTTGTAAAACAGACGTTTTATAAGCCTGATATGTAATCCTGCAGTAGATTCGGGATGAGACGATCCTGGACAGTCTCTAAGCTGGATGAAGCTGCTTGTCGTGTCTACAACGTTATTTTGTAAACTTCTCGATGTTATTGCCTCATCACACCTCTGTAGACCGCTTTTGTTTTCGCCCACAGCCGTGCGTACTTTGCAGTTGAAAACTGTCAAGCGCTGCAGGTGTGAAGGATCTTAGTAGTGTCTTAGTAGTAGGATAGAATAGACCTCTTAAAATTTCATACATTATGGGGCATTTTTTTCACGTATCTCAGTCTTTATGACATCATACTTTTTGCTCTACGCCTCTTTTAAGGATATAATTTTGCAGGTACTTTTAACGGCATATGTGGATACTGTCAGCAAAATGTGTTCCGCATAGAGTCAGTAACAGTGAAGCAATAAATTTAAACGTCATGCACAATGCGGAAACTTTTCACGCATCTAATTGTTTATAACACCATACGTCAAGAACTATGATAGGTAGGTGATTCTTACCCCCACAGCAATTGTTGCCTGACCATAAGGGACATGTGTACCAAGTTTCGTTGAAATTGGTCCAGTGGTTTAGGAGGAGATATGGAACACATATACATACATACATACATACACGTATATACATACTCGTACATTCATTTTTAGATATGTACGGATTTATCATACACCTTTGACAGTGTAATATACACCCGTGGATATCTTCTCTTCGATTTTCTCCTTAACGTATCTCGTAATTTCGGAACACGTCCTTCACGGGCTATTTTCTCTTCTGGAACGAAGAGAATGATTTTCAGTTTCTTGAAAATGGACGTTTCCTTATGGAGATACTGTAGCTGTAAATTTTAAAAATCTTATTTTTACATTTCATGGCGCAGATGCCTGATAATTAGTTTTTATTAAATATAATATTCATCATAGGTCGCGAGTGTTCACAATTGGTGATCGGTCAAAATCTTTCAGACAAAAGTAATCCGCCAGGATTTGCACAATAAAGAAATTATGTAATATCCATATCAATCTCTACTAATAGTTTCTACTCGTAGGGTAAAACTACCCAAATGCGTGACATACTTTGTTTCGTGATAGCAGACATATCCTTTGTCCTAAAGTAAGGTAGGCGTTCCAACCGTCCTCAACAAATGTCAGGGGTTTCTTCACACGAGAAAGACATCCCGAGCGGGAATATTGGCTGGTTGCACGACAGGTACTTCATTGTGTGTTGTGTGGCGGGATACACGCTGTTTGCCGGGCTCATCTTACAAGTTTATGAAGTTCAGTTATTCAAGTAATTATAAAGACACTTCCGTGGAATCGTATTAACAAAGAAACATACTTACAATCTTAATCATCAGAGTAGGATTTAAATGCATTATTACTGACATAAACGCATAGGAAAACGACCACCACGACTCTAGCGTGTTGTGACCATTTCAGGCACAATGGCCCTAACTCGAAGCGTGTGAAGTAGGAAAGCAGCAGAAAGAAAGGGTGATACCCTTCCCAACGTCACAATGGCCATGTCATAGAATGGATGGATTATCAGTGAACTTTCTCAAAACTGGTTCAATCAAATTGTGGGAGGCCATGATGCGGAAAGAATATGGATTCTGGTTTTGGTGTTCGGTATGAGCTACGTGACACCAGGCAGTGGAAACTGCATCCAAGAATGACATCATCATTGCCACAATATCACCGCATAAGAGCCACATTATACTACCACTGGATGTTTCAGTCCCTGAAAAACGCTTAGCAAGAAAAACGGAAGTACTTTCAGGACCTAATCCTTTCCTCAGACATGGTTCTTATGATATTCATCGTCTACTCCGCACAGATTGTCTGAAGGCAGTTTCATGCGGGAACATCATACTTACATTCAATAAAACGAAACTTTTTCCTGAATACTGACGAAGTTTCCGATTCGAATCCCACGGAACAGCTCCAAAAAGTCACAGCTCTTATGTGGAAGAAGCATGTAGGCCTATGGATTATCGGAATGAGCCTTCCATTTCAGCAATGAGCCTCACACCATCTGTTGAGAGTCTTTGATGGGTGCTAGCCTTAAATTTGCCTGAGAAGAGACCCCCTCATTTGGCAGTGAACAGAAAAGAAAAATCCTAACGATTAACGGCAGTTACCATTGTGGAAAGAATAAACGTTCCTGGATTCTGTGTTGTTTCTGTCTGTGATGATTCCACGAAAGTTGTCAGGTTTACTACTGAATGCTACTGAATTTAAGTTCAATATTAAATGAAACAACAAGTTTACTGTCACCAGTCACTGTTTATTTATCTCCACGATGCGTTTCAAAGGTTTAAACATCCATCATCAGGTGGATTTACATTTGTTAGTATGATATTGGTATGTGTGTTGTGTTACGATTTTTTTTGGAGGAATTGTGGCACTGTCTCCAGTGGTCACAGGTTACTTTCACTGTCGTAATACATCACATGTATACTGTCATGTTTTGTGAACAAATATATTGTTTACAACATATGACAATATACATGTGATGTGCTTCGACAGTGAAAGGAAGCTGTGACCACTGGAGAGAGTGCCTTAAGTTCTTCCAAAAAAAATCCAACATGACACACACACACAAATGTCATACTAACAAACGTAAGTCCACCTCATGGAGTTTTAAACCTTTGGAACACGTCGAGGAGATAAATAAACAGTGACTGTGGTAATAGTAAACTTGTTGTTTCATTTAATGTCAATAACACTCACGGTAAAGCATAACCTAAAATGTTCGCATTTGAAATTAAGTGCCATATTTGTGCATCTGTCAGTTACAAAGACATTGATGGTGAAAGTGAATGGAAAGTGTGTTAAATGAACTGTAACAATGAAAGGCAAATTATCACGAAGTTAAGGACATTATCACCAAGTTAAGTGATTAGTGTCAAGGAATTAGGTATGCTATAACGACGTGGAGTAGCACGCATACTTAGTTCCCTGCAGTTAGTAAATTCAACACTTTTACATTTCTTGAATGTTCTGCATGTGGTTTAGTACAACAATGTATTGGTTTATTACTTATAAAATATACATTTTTTTAATTTCTCATTTACAATCCTTAATATCAGGAAATTGAGTAGGTTTACCCCACACGTTATTCAAATATGTTGTTTACCAACAGGAATGGTTCTCAAGGGATTGAAGTTGGTACAGTAGAATTTCTTCATTGTGTAACTCCTAGCAGAAAACTGTAAAGTTTTGACCAATTGCCAATGATAAACGGTCAAATGTGAAGAGCATTATATATTATCAGATCAGAAATATATGGAGACCTGTTAGTGGAGATTCATATGCGTTGTATCCACCCTTCGCCTTTATGAGGCCTTGAACTCTGCTGGGTACACCTTCAGTGAAGTATGTGAATGTCTGTAGAGGAATGGTAGCCCATTCTTCCTCAATAACCGATACCAGAGGAGGTACTGACGTTGGATGCTGCGGTCTGGAGCGAAGTCGAAGTTCTACTTTATCGCAAAAATGTTCCAATGCGTTCTGGTCGAGCATCTGGGAGGGTCAGTTCATTTCGGGAATTGTCACTGAACAATTGCCTAAAGGCTCCTGCTTTATGACAAGGTGTATTGTCATGCTTATGCAGTCAACATCTCTCAGGTGTACCTCTAGCATATGAGGTACATACTGTTATAAATGAATTTACATCCTTCCGCATTTAGACGTTTGTAAATGGCAGTAAGGAGAACACACCCTAAACACGAGAAACACCTCCACACTGTAACACCAACTCCTATGCACTTCACTGTTGGCACTACACAGGTCGGCCTCTACCAGTTTTTCAAATTTCGCGATTCGTGGCAGTATTTTGCAACCATGACTAATGAAACTGATGGTTTGTATAAAGAAGATAAGAGAAAGCACTCTCATACGTCGGAAGCCGACACTCATGTTTTCCCAAGTGCACTCGCAAATGGAACAAAAGAATGTGTACGTGATAGTGGTACGGTATAACACCCACCATTATAAAATGACCTGCAGATTTAGACGAGTGGGTGCTGTGCTACGTCACTCGACAGATGTCTTTTGCTGATATTGCCACCTAGTTCAGCGAGGGACAAGCAATAACAAGTTTTTTTTGCTCATTGTACCTCTGTTTGTGAAGTTGTGGTGGCGCATTTACACGTCGTAGTTCCTGGTGATGGTGTCTGGGACTTCTGCAGCTTCGTCTTAGTCTGCAGTAGTGGTGGAAAGCGTTTACGTAGGGTGTCTGAGGAAACTTTTCAGTCTTCCTTGAAATAGTGCTTTGAATATTGTGTATTCGAGGTCAAATGATGAAGCAGCCATACGATTGCAGGAAACTGCCTGAAAATAGTTTCCAGACTGTAGTTACATCTAAGAGAAATGCATCAATAGACGAAAGTTTTGTGTCGTCGAGAAAGGCAAAGGTTTTGGTTCAGGTCTGGCATAGGCTGTAGTTTTAATATGTCAGGAAGCCTCACATCTACGACTAAAATTGACATTCCCCACGAAGATTCAAACCGCGTGTGCTTCAGAAGCAAGTGATATGTTAGTTAGTTCCAGCTTCCGTACATCATATTCACGATCATATTACGACCTTAGACTTGTCAAAGGAACAGAATATTGCAGACAGTTGAAAATATGCTACATGCTGGTCGTTTATAGATTGTTGTTTAGATTCAAGAGTCATTCTACGATACATATGGAGCTGTTAAAGAGAAATTCCTTTATTTTGTTTGCGTAGGAAGATTACCGAAGTGTTTTACAGTTGTTTATTTCTTGTGTATTTCACTCCATTCTCTGCCGAAGGTCAAGGGACGCGCAGATAACTTTTCCTTGCCTTACTGAATATCCCTCGTGCTCTAAAATGGCGACTAATTGTCAGCACCATATTTCATCGGTGAATAAATGTACTAAGATGTTAAAATATCCCATTATTTCAAGAGTTGCGTGCAGTTCGTACGTGCCTTAACCCCCAGTTACTTTCCATCGTGTAATTAATTCTTTTTGTTAATGTGAGGATTTATCCAAAATATTACCACAAAGGACGTCTGTGAATGAAAATATGCAAAATGTTTTAACTTACTGATTTGTTTGTTTCTAAACGTGGTGATGATTCTTATGGCAAACAGTTCAGTACGTCTATCATATGGTTTCTACAGTTAAATGTTGTCATCAATATGCACACTCAAGACCGTAGAATCTTTTATTTGTATATTACCTTAATGTGAGGTGCTGTATTTTTGACTGTCCAAATCTCAATGAACTGTATTTTTGTCGTTGTTTAAAACTATTTCATTTTTACAGAACTAATTACAATTTTAAAAAATGTTGATTGTTTTTTCCTGCTGATGTTTTTCTGTTCAGTTTGACAGTAATGCTTGCGTTTTCTGCGAGAAGGATTAATTTTGGACTCTTGATTCAAATAAAATGGTAGAACATTAACACAAGGCAGGAACAGTAACGAGCCATGTTTGAAATCTCCGACTGTGATTTCTTCTCATGTTCTTCACGTGGCGTCCATGTTTGTATTACACGAGCAGCCCAGTTTACAAATTTCTGCCCCATGTTTGTGACTAGTAGCTAAACGAATCCTTATCCCAGAAAAATTTGATAGTAAAATATTATGATTAACACATAGTTCTGTACTTTTTACAATGTTTCTTAAAATCCAGCAGTACCGTTTATAACACGAAAATATTTCATCATCCTGACTTGCTCTGGTTACAACATGATAAGTGTAGCGATACAGGGTATATTTGAATATTTAATAGTATCGCATTAGTTATGTTTTGGGAAAACTGCTTTCAAAAATCACACAAATTTGTTAAGAAATATGTAGACTTTAAAACTAGCATTAGACACACCGTAAAATTCACCACAGTTGAAATTTCGTGAACTGTCTCTTAAGTTTACTTTGCCTTGTTTGAATGTTCTTTGTCTGTGCACGTAGTTAAGTTATATAGTTGACAAACTGACTCGTGAACTAAGACTCCATTTACCACAAGTTTGCTTATCTTCCGCTTGTTTTATGTATTTGCTATCCACCAGCTTACTACTGTCTGAAGTTACTCTTTTAGGAAAATTTATAAGTGATGCTACAACGTAAGTGTCTAATAGCGTGTATGTCATTGCATTATGCTAAATGGGTAATTAGTAACGCTCACGAAATAAATTTATACAATTGTGATAAGGAAGACGACAGTTTGATTGTGATAGGGGACTAGAAATCGACAGCAGGAAAAGGGAGAGAAGGAAAACTAGTAGGTGCATATGGACTGGGGGAAGGAAATGATAGACAAAGACGCCCAGTGGAATTTTGTACAGAGCATAATTTAATCATCTCTAACTTTTGGTTTCAGAATCATTAAAGAAGGTTGTATACGTGGAAGAGGTCTGGGGACACCGGAAGGTTTCAGACTTACTATATAATGATGAGAGTCAGATTTCGGAAAAAGACTTTAAACCATAAAACATTTCCAAGGACAGATGTGGAGTCTGACCACAAATTATTGGTTAAGAACTGTTTATTAAAGCCTAAGAAATTGCAAAAATGTGAGAAAGTAAGGAGGTGGGATCTAGATAAGAACAAGAGGTTGTTGAGAATTTCAAAGGGAGCATTAGGCAATGATTGACTACAAGAGGGGAAAGAAATACAGTAAAGATGAATGTGTAACTTTGAGAGATGAAATAGTGAAGGCAGTTGAGGGTGAACTAGATAAAAAGACAAGGCCTAGTAGAAATCACAAGAGATACTGAATTTAACTGATGAAAGAAGAAAATGTAAAAAGGAAGGAAATTTAACATACAAAAGTGAATACAAACGTCCAAAAAATGAAACAGAGGAAGTGCAGAATCGCTAAGCAGGAATGAATAAACAGTAAACAGGTATAGAATGAAAGGTTATAGATACCGCCTGTAGAGGCCTATGTAAAAAAGACGAACAATGGTATGAATGTCAAGAACTCAGATGGACAACCAATTCTAAGCATAAGAGGGAAAGCTGAAAGTTGGTGGAAGTATATGGAGGGTCTATACGGGAGAGTCGAACTTGAAGGCAATATTATAAAAACGGAAAACGATGTAGATAAAGATGAGATGCGAAATATGATACTGAAGAAGAAGACGTAAGTCGAACATGGTCCTTTGAGTGGACGACGTTCCATCATTACTACTGATATTCTTGGGAGGCCAGCTACGACAGAACTATTCCACTTGGTGTGCAATATGTATGAGACAGGAGAAATACCCTTAAACTTCAAGAAGAATGTAATAATTTGAATTCCAAAGAAAGCAAGTGCTGACAAGTGTGAATATTACATCATTATCAGTTTAATGAACCGTCGTTCTAAAACACTAACACAAATTGTTTACAGAAAAATGGAAAAACTTGTGAAGCCGAGCTCGAGGACTTCTGTTAGAAGAAAGGTTAAAGAAAGGCAAACCTACATCTGTAGCATCTGTAGACTTAGGGAAACTGTTGACAGGAATACACTCTTTGAAATTCAGAAGGTAGGACGGGCAAAATACGTGGCGCGAAACGCTGTCTACAACTTCTACAGAAGCCAGGCGGCAGCTGTAAGAGTCGAGGGACAATGGCTGAGAAGGGAGTGAGAAAAGGTTGTAGCCTATACCGATGTTATTCTATCTGTACACTCAGCAAGCAGTAAAATTTGGAAGAATTATAGTTCAGGGGAAGTAAATACAAACTTTGAGATTTGCTGATGACATTGTAAGAGCAGAGCAATGGAATGAACACTTACTGAAAGGAGGGTAAAATATGAATCTTAACAAAAAAAAAAAAAAAAAAAGGGTAATGGGGTAATGGAATGTAGTCGAATTAAATCAAGTGGTGCTGAGGTAATGGGATTAAGAAACGAGACACGAAGTAGTAGAAGATTTTTGCTATTTGGGCAGTAAGATAATTGAAGATGGCCGAAGCGGAGAGGATATAAAGACTGGCAGTGACAAGAGAAGTGTTTCTGAAGAAGAGAAATTTGTTAACATTGAATATAGATTTAAGTGCAACCTTGTATAGAAGTGAAACGTTGACAGTAAACAATTCAAGAAATATATAGACGATTTTGAAACATGGTTTTACGGAAGAATGTTGAAGATTAGATGGGTAGATAGCGTCGTGCAGGGTACATTTGGAGGGAAAATAATTTTGTGGTAAAACTTGACTAAAAGAAAGGATTGTATGATAGACACGTGCTGAGGTATCAAGGTATCACCTACTTAGTATAGAAGTATGTATATGGGAGGTGGGGGGGACTGTAGACAGAGAGCAAGAGGTGAATACAGTAAGCAGGTTCAAAATGATGTAGGTTGCAGTAGTTATTCGGAGATGAGGCTTGCACAGAATAGAGGAGAGTGGACAGCTGCATCAAACCAGTTTTAGGAATGAGGAACACAACAACAACAATAACTGTGATATACTTATGGAAGACGTGCAATGGCTTGAAATTCCAGAAATGTCAAAATGAAGTAAATCAATGACTTTAAGCACTTGTATGCTATGTTTCCTATGCAGAACTGGCAAACGACATACATCCCGGTAAGTACATATTGTTCCCACGAATGACACATATAACAGAAAACTGCACTAAGCCTATAATTATGAATTCATTTATACTGAATCGATCGATTTTATTTTGAACGTTCAAATAGTAGTAGAACTGCGATTCCTCATTTCACTGAGTAGTGGACCTATGGTAAGCAAGTTGTTTCATACTGTGAGAAGCAGAAGTACTTCATAAGTATAGCTCGATTTAACAAGTTAGAGAGGTTTTGTGCTCATACTATTTCAACTGTGACAAGTTAGTCACATGTTCCATAGAGTATAGTCGCAATAAACAGTGGCACAATAATTACACACATTTAGTGAATATATAATATATAGGGTGTTAAAAAAGTATTCCATGTTTTGAGAGGTGGTAGTGTGGACCAAAACAATACAAAAATATCCAGTAAGCATGAGCCCTAAAATGCATACATAAAGAGCTGTGAGCAATAATACCGGAATGTGTGTCCGAGTTGGTGCAAAACACTTTTGTTATTGATCTATTTATTTCCCCAATCTAGTTCCAGCGACAAATATCGCCATCATCAGCGGGTTCTATGATTCTAAAACAGACAGAAAAAGCATACTTACAACATTTTGTAAAATATCGTTATATGTGTACTGTTTTGTTCCAGATATTGTTTCTGTGAATAATCTCATAATATCTTATTCACTATAATGTCACAGCATGATTTTACAATTGTTACCGCTGTTTCCGTCATATTTTCTGCAATTTTGTTTGCCATTTTTCTTGGCATACCTCATGTCATCTGCAATTGTATTAGTGGCTATTAATAAATACAAAAAACATGAACTTATGTATGTCAGCTTTACACAATTGAGATTACATTGTGCTGTGGATACAGTTTTGGCGTTTGCTAGGTTGTTACGTAGTTTGTCATGTACTCACGTTTATTGGACGACTTGTAGCAACTTTTAGACGCACAGAAACATAACTTTCGCACCTTCTTCGTCATTCAAAACATCACGCCATCTTGCTGTTCGCGTGTGTGGCGAGAAATGTATCGCATATTACGAGAGGCTATGAAAATTGTAGCGGGAGCTCTGATGTCTTCTGTTCCTTGTTTGTGCCTCCGTGTGCTGGGTCAGTAAATGGGTGTTCGTGTGTTTTCCTGTTGCGTCGCGAGTCCTGTGTCAGTTCTTTTACAGCGGTAAAGAGTGTGTTGTTGCCGAGTACGTATTATGTTTTCGTTTATTACGTTTTGTCCTTCCACTGTAGCCTTTTGTCTGTAATAATTTCCTTTTATTGTTAGTTTTCGGTATAAATTGCTGCCGTGTTTCGGGATGTGTAGATCACTTTCGATATTAGTGGGGTTGTTATTTTTGGTCATTAGATGTTCTGCGAAAGTGGAATGTGTGGTGTCACTCTTTAGTGTGCCTTGTTCGGAAAATTACGCGTCTTTGTCCTATGTATTGGGACTGACAGGGGTTACATGTGAGATGACATATTCCTGCACTGCTGAATTTGTCGCAGGTTCTTTTGTCTGGTCTTAGACTTTGTTGAACTGTGTTGTTTGTTCTTAATGTTACTGGGATCCCTTACCTTTTCAATATGTTCCCAATTCTATGTGCTATTTTATTGTTGTTTGTTAGTGTGTACCATGTGTTTCTTTTTCCTGTTGTGATGTGGACTGCTGTGTCATCTGCGTGTTCTGCCTATGAGCTATCTTTGCTATTGTGAAATACCTCTTGTACTGCACACTCTTTGTTATTACGAATATTGTATACTCTACAGAACGCTAAAAATAAATGAGTAAACAAACAGATAAAAAATGAGAAGAAATTATTCTGCTAATAATTAATCCTCTTGCTGTTACATACGACCTGCACTTGTTAGCCAGTGCTAAAGTAAATGCTCAATGTGCTGACCATTCATAGCAGGGCATGCTTCTGTCTGACGACTTAGGGAATCACACACTCTCTGAAAAACTCCAGTTGATCTCGCTGGCGCCTGTAGTCATTGCCGACGCATTCCTGCATTGGTTGTACATCACTAATGGGATCTGCATAGATCAAAGATTGGATGTGCCCGCACAACCAAAGATCTTGGGGTTAAAATCTGGGAAGTAACTGTATGCATGGACAATAATAAAGGAATGTGTCCTCATTTCTTTACAGCATTCTATAGGACGTTCATAGAAGAGATGTGTTTCACAACAGCAAAGGTGAACGAGTGTTCATAGCTCTTACGGTATGCATTTTAGGGCCCATGCTAACTGGAAATATGTGTCTTGTTTAGGTCCCTACTACTAGCTCTCAAAATATGGGATACTTTGTTTCTACACGCTGTTGCGGCTATGCTTCTCACTCAGAGGTATTTTCTATCGAAGAATATGTGGTGTCACCGCCAGACACCACACTTGCTAGGTGGTAGCCTTTAAATCGGCCGCGGTCCGTTAGTATACGTCGGACCCGCGTGTCGCCACTATCAGTGATTGCAGACCTAGCGCCGCCACACGGCAGGTCTAGAGAGACTTCCTAGCACTCGCCCCAGTTGTACAACCGACTTTGCTAGCGATGGTTCACTGACAAAATACGCTCACATTTGCCGAGACGATAGGTTAGCATAGCCTTCAGCTACGTCATTTGCTACGACCTAGCAAGGCGCCATTACCAGTTACTGTTGATACTGTGAATAATGTATCGTCAAGAGCGACGTTTACCATTTATGGATTCAAGTTAAGTATTCCACCAGCTACGTCCGTTTTTTCTAAATTCTAATTTCCTTGTCCTGTTCCAGACCTCACGCCAGCCTGCGTGAGCTAAAACGCGTGCCTTTCGGCTCCCTCTTGTATCCCGGTGTCGGCTCTCCTGCCAACCCACAACAGAATACACCTGTCTTATAAAAGTGGCTGTAAATGAGAAACAAAACAACTGTAATATGCATTTTATTCTCGTAGGTATCTTGTCCATAGTTTTATAGCTGAATTTTACGCTCCTTTCTATGCCAATGTTACATAATGTTTTTTTGTATTTGTTGAATATTGTTATAATATTACTCTCTGACTAAAATTAATTGTTGGCAACGACGAACCTAAATATCGTCCTACACTACCTGCCAGTCTATCAGTCTAAACAAGAATTGGCAGTTAGGGAAAATGGGTGCAGGGGTGGACGGTGCAGCAGAGGTCACTATCCCACTACAGGCATTGTTGACAACAATATTCATATGTGGAATGGTGTATTGTGAGGCTATTGCTGAAATTTCCAATCGTTTAAGATGAAATGAAGATGTTTGTTTGTAAAGCGCACTCTTTCTGATATGAACATTTTGTACATCACCGAGAAGTTACTTGGAAAGACTGGCCCCAATGATATTCAATCTTTACACTGAGCAAGCAGTAAAGGAAGGTAAAGAAAAATGTGATGGAGGAATTAAAGATCAGGGAGAAGAAACAAAAGATTTGAGATTTGCTGGTCACTTTGCAGCTCTGTCAGAGACAGCAAAGAACTTGGAAGAGCAATTGAATGGAATGGGCTACTAGCAGTCCAAGCTCATTTATTTTTAGTTGTGTTTCCAAAATTTGATATCTTTTACGCTACAATGGACTAAATCTCAATGGTTTTCACGCTTGGTATATTAATTATTATAGTTCAACTCATCTCAATAATTTAGGACTTTACTACATACATGTTTTTACTAGTATAAATCTGAATGAGGTGATTTCTTAATTTTTTTTTTTTTTCAAATCATGTAACACGCCTGCTTGGTCATTTAATATCTTTCAGGAATCATTATATTACCTTACATTAATACTTGTTTCATAGAGCATGAATACGATATTTCGTAATGATGTGGAAGGTGTCAGTTTAACGAAAGTTTTCTTTACACGATACAAAGTTTTTTTATTATTTCTATTAATTTACGAAAAACCTGATAAAAATGCCTGTATCATCTGCAAAATGAATTAATATGCCTCTCTATTAAAACGAAATTGTGGCTTATTCGCACAGAGTAAGGAATTATGTGAAATGGACATTGAAGTTTCTCCAAATTATACTAACATATGAACTTTCGAGGGCTGTTTGAACAGTGTTGTGTAAACGTCTGCACTCTACAATGTAAACAAATTATTGAGTGCGATTTAGTATAGAAACACGATTTTGTTGCCTAATGAGTTAACTGAAATGGATTCCGGATCTAAATTACAACTATGGACCTCCTATGCTTGAGGCCAATAGATCATTTATAACAGGGCTATGATCAAATTTACTCGTTGTCATTTTCAAAGTCATTTGCCTGAGTTCAAACCCCTCTGTAAAGAAGGACGACTGGTGGAACAATAACGAAAACGCACAACACGAGAAACATTCGACTGAAACCTTCTGAAACAAATCATAGCTGCAGGCGTACGAGGGTGGTTTGAAAAGTTCTCGGAATCACCACGAGAGGTCAGCGCTAGAGCAAAGAGTTGTTCATGTGATATTCATTGGACTGTTGCCTGTAAACACGAGGCACGTCAGTGCTCTTGGGAAAGAGCTGTGGCGGTGACGTGGTATTATTGTTGTTCCCACGTAATGATTTGCGGAAGATGGAAAAAATCGAGATTCGAGCAGTGATTAAGTACTTCATAGAGAAAGGCATGAAAGCAAAGGTCATTCATGCCGATTTTCATAATATACTTGGGGACTCTGCTCCTTCATATTCAAATGTTGGCAAGTGGACAAATGAATTTAAATTTGGTCAGGAGAGTTTAGATGATGATCCGAGAAGTGGTCGGCCAAGATGTGTCACTGCCCCAGAAATCATTGCAAAAATTCACAAAATGGTCTTGAAGGATCGCTGATTGAAAGTATGTGAAATCGCTCACGCTTGCCAGATGTCATCTGAAAGGGTGTATCACATTTTAACTGAAGAGCTAGGAATGAAATAATTATCTGCAAGATAGGTGCCGCGACTCTTGACGCTGGATCAAAAACATGTGCAGTCGCCGTAGCAAAATTACACGAACTAAGGTATCAGTTGTTGTCACACCCGTTTTATGCACCTGATATGGTTCCGTCAGACTTCTCTTCCCAAAATTGAAAATTTTTCTTGGTGGACGAAGATTCACTTCTCACGAAGAATTGATGGCTGGAGTTGACTACTATTTTGCAGGCCTGGAGGAAACTCATTTTCGTGATGGTATCAAGGCACTGGAACATCGTTGGACCAAGTGCATTAATCTACAAGGAGACTACATTGAAAAATGAAAAAAAGTTTCAGTGATGTAAGTACTCGTTTTCTACTCAGTTTCGAGAACTTTTCAAACCATCCTCATATTGAAATCTCCGCAGTAAAAATTGCTCCTCTTTCTCCTGTTCAGTATTCGCTAAGACGCCATATAAATCAGCACTGATCGAACAGTAAGGTGAAAACCTTTTTTTTTAATTCCCATAACTTTGACCCATTTCTAAAAATCTTTATCAATGAGCTTAGAGATTAAAAAAATTGTTCAATGTTTATTACTTAGTGAAGATTTTCCAATCTGGCTTTAATCTCATATTGACAGCTCTTCTCGCAGTCCCTTGATCCATATTGCTCTCGTCGAGAGGTAGTTTACATCACGTAGGGACAAACAGACAGCTAGGACATATCGTGACGTAGTTGAGTGACTGTAGGGAAACTCGGATACAGCATTAATAGTGTAATGCGTGACACAGTCACATCATTTAAATATCTGGGCGTAACTTTGCAAGGCTACATGAAATGGAACGAGCACATGAGGTTTGTGGCAGGGAAAGACTTCGGTTTCTTAGAAGAATTTTAGGGAAGTGCGATACATCTGTAAAGTAGACTGCATATAGGACGCCAAGGCGACCTCTTCTTGAGTACTGCTCGAGTGTTTGGGATCCGCACCAGCTCGGATTAAACGATGACGTCGAAACAATTCAGAGGCGGGCTGCTAGATTTGTTTCCAGCAGGTTCGAATGTCGTAACTATTGCGGAGATGTTTCGGGAACTCAAATGTGAATCCCTGGAGGTATGGCGACATTCTTTAATGGTGCACTAATGAGAAAATTTAGAGAACTGGCGTTTGGGACAGACTGCAGAACGATTCTGCTGCCGCTAACAAACAGAAGCACGAAGTTGAGAAACGAGAAACTTGGGCTCATACGGAGGCATGTAGACAACAGTCGTTTTTCTCTCGCTGTATTTGCGAGTGAAACGGGAGTACCGATCACTACGAATCATGGTGGCTTGCAGATTATGTATGTAGATGAAGATATACTGGATTGTAAATGTAGAATAAGGAAAGCAGCTTTATTGCTTTAACTGCAACGTGTAAAGCATATTACGTAGGTATGTTTTCCAATACTTGACTGGATTGCACTATTTCATTTCAGTAGCAAAAGTCTAGTGTGTTAATCATTAGTGCTATAATAAACCCCCATCACTCCGATTTTGTCGAAAGATAATTTGTTCCGTTAAAAGCAACAATTGCAGCCAACAATACTCATTTAGCATTTACATAGATATCATTGCAAAACAATGTTATATAGGGTAGAGCAAAATATACTTCAGACAAATGTTATAGCGTTATTTATTGATGAAAGACTACGCATGTCTACGAATCTGCGGTGAAAAGATTACTGTGTGACATACAATACTACGCTCCTATTAATTAATATATTATGCAAATAAATTTGTTGTTGTTGTTATGGTCTTAAGTCCGAAGACTGGTTTGATGCAGCTCTCCATGTTACTCTATCTTGTGCGAGCCTCTTCGTCTTGGAATAACTATTGCGACCAACATCCTTCTGCTTAATGAATTCAGTTCATGGTCTCTCTCCACGATTTTTACCCCCCGCATTTCCCTCCAGTACTTAATTTTTTGACCCCTTCATGTCTCAGTACGTGCCTGTCAACCAATACTTTCTTTTGGTCAAGTTGTATCACGAAATTCTTTTCTTCCCAAATCTATCCATTACCTCCTCAGTTGTTACATGATTTACCGATCTAATCTTAAGCTTCTTCTGCAGCACCATGTTTCAACAGCTTCTATTCTCTCCTTATCTAAAAGGTTTATCGTCCATGTTTCAGTTTCATATAAGGCTGCATTACAGACGAATACCTTCGGAAACGTCTTCCTAACACTTAAATGTATATTCGATGTTTACAAGCTCACCCAAGTTCTTTGAAGTCCTGAGAGAATTACAGTGTCAGTAGCAAAACCTCACACTTCTTGTTTCTTTTGCCTGAGCTTTAATTCTGTCTCCAAATTTTCTTTGACTTACCTTACTGCTTGCTCAATTTACAGATTGAATAACATCTGTTATAGGCTACAACCGTGTCTCACTTCCTTCTCAGTCACTGATTTTCTATCATGCCACTTGACTCTTAACTGTCGTCTGATTTCTGTGCGAGTTGTAAATAAATCCTCGCACGAACGACAAAATGGCTGACTTCGAAATAAGTGTCCAAGGAATAGAAAAGCAACTGAAATCACTCAACAGAGGAAAGTCAACTGGACCTGACGGGATACCGATTCGATTTTACACAGAGTACGCGAAAGAACTTGCCCCCTTCTAACAGCCGTGTACCGCAAGTCTCTAGAGGAACGGAAGGTTCCAAATGATTGGAAAAGACCACATGTAGTCCCAGTTTTCAAGAAGGGTCGTCGAGCAGATGCGCAAAACTATAGGCCTATATCTCTGACATCGATCTGTTGTAGAATTTTAGAACATGTTTTTTGCTCGAGTATCATGTCATTTCTGGAAACCCAGAATCTACTCTGTAGGAATCAACATGAATTCCGGAAACAGCGCTCGTGTGAGACCCAACTCGCTTTATTTGTTCACGAGACCCAGAAAATAATAGATACAGGCTCCCAGGTAGATGCCATTTTCCTTGACTTCCGGAAGGCGTTCGGTGCAGTTCCGCACTGTCGCCTGATAAACAAAGTAAGAGCCTACGGAATATCAGACCAGCTGTGTGGCTGGATTGAAGAGTTTTTAGCAAACAGAACACAGCATGTTGTTATCAATGGAGAGACGTCTACAGACGTTAAAGTAACCTCTGGCGTGCCACAGGGGAGTGTTATGGGACCATTGCTTTTCACAATATATATAAATGACCTAGTAGATAGTGTCGGAAGTCCCATGCGGCTTTTCGCGGATGATGCTGTAGTATACAGAGAAGTTGCAGCATTAGAAAATTGTAGCGAAATGCAGGAAGATCTGCGGCGGATAGGCACTTGGTGCAGGGTGTGGCAACTGACCCTTAACATAGACAAATGTAATATATTGCGAATACATAGAAAGAAGGATCCTTTATTGTATGATTATATGATAGTGGAAGAAACACTGGTAGCAGTTACTTCTGTAAAATATCTGGGAGTATGCGTGCGGAACGATTTGAAGTGGAATGATCATATAAAATTAATTGTTGGTAAGGCGGGTGCCAGGTTAGGATTCATTGGGAGAGTCCTTAGAAAATGTAGTCCATCAACAAAGGAGGTGGCTTACAAAACACTCGTTCGACCTATACTTGAGTATTGCTCATCAGTGTGGGATCCGTACCAGGTCGGGTTGACAGGAGAGACGGAGAAGATCCAAATAAGAGCGGCGCGTTTCGTCACAGGGTTATTTGGTAAGCGTGATAGCGTTACGGAGATGTTTAGCAAACTCAAGTGGCAGACTCTGCAAGAGAGGCGCTCTGCATCGCGGTGTAGCTTGCTGTCCAGATTTCGAGAGCGTGTGAACCATACGCGACTGGAACAGGAAAGGGAGGTAATGACAGTGAGACGTAAAGTGCCCTCCGCCACACACCGTTGGGTGGCTTGCGGAGTATAAATGTAGATGTAGATGTATTTTACCCCAGCTGCCTTCAGAATTTAAAAGAGAATATTGAAGTCTTCGTTGTCCAAAGCTTTCTCTAAGTCTGTAAATGGTATAAATGTAGGTTTTGTCTTTCCTTACCCTATTTTCTACGAGAAGGCGTAGGGTCAGTATTGGCTCGAGTATTTCATCATTTCTCTAGAATCCAAACTGACCTTTCCGAGGCCGGCTTCTGTCAGTTTCTCCATTCTTCTGTAAGGAATTGGCGTTAGTATTTTTCAATCGTTTCTTATTAGCTGATAGTTCGGTAATATTCACAGCTGTCAGCATGTGCTTTCTTTGAAATTGGGATTATGGGATTTTATGTTGTGAAAGAGTGACCATCTAACATGTCGTGCTCCATGTCTTAACTAGGATAAGCGTGTGAGGTAAAAGTTTTCCGTTGAAATCACGATGATAGCAATGATTATTTCTGCCACGCAATAATCGCCTAACTTGATTCCTGGCAGTGGAGTGCGCACGCCACTCCGACACGGCGGACTATGTTTTCCAGCAGAACGGCCGCTAGTTGATAATCGATTAGCATCAGCTGCGTGTATCGCGCTCTCGCGTTCATTGTACTTTGCAACTCGGTTAATTACTCACGGTTAATGAGAGCCGGCCAGCCGTGTGTCTCTGACTTGCTTAGCGCGTCACACAATTGCTTTCACAGCAGACTGTCGGCGAATGATCTGCTTCATTTGCAACTCGCGTCTGACATTCTTCCTGTAGTAGGCTGCAGTACTGGCATTTCCCGGTGGACGAATCCGTCATGAAAGCTTCAGTACGCACTGTTATTCACACAATGAAACGAGGTTCAAGGTATGTCCGTGGAGTCGGTGCAACACCTGTATTATTCGTCTTTCGTTTTACTGTAAGTTGATCGATCTGCTTTGATGCGATACTTTAGGAATTTATTAGATACTTACACATTACTTTTGGAAAATGTAGGGTGACCAGATGCAGTTGTTTAAAAAGGAGGACAAACAGCTTCAAAAAGGAGGACAAAGGAAGAAAAAAGAAGACACATCAATGTGATGCTCAAGATCTTGGGCACCTGTGCAAGAAATTTAACATTTCAGTAACAAAGCAACACGCATCTCGTTTTATAGCGTTCAGGCAGCCAATAAGATTGCGTGTTTCTGCCGGGAATTAAAACTAGTTGTCAATTATTACTGATGGTCAGATGGTGGTTAACTGAGCAATATAAAAAAATTAAATTGATTGTAATGACAGTGTGACGTCAATTGTTTTGTTATGTCAACAACACGGGATTGTTTACAAAGCGAAAAACGTAAGACCATTCAACTCCCTTCAATCGACGCACCGCTACCAACATCTACAACTCAAACAGCAGCTGACGACATGTAAACTGCACTTTACCCTTCCGAATACAAATAAACTGAATGACTATGACACAATGAAATAAAACCATGACAGTTAATCTGTCGAGTTATTTCTTACCTTTATTGGCCACTCAGACGTACGTTCCAGCTCCACATATCTTTCATTCCGCTTCAAATTCATTTCTCCCTTTCTTGAAAGCCGGATATTTGCAGGAAAGGACATCAGAAAATGTACACTTTCGTTTAGGCATAGCCAAATATTTTACATAAGTCACTAGGTTAAAAATTACACTCACAAATCACACGTGCACTACAGGTAGCCAAGTCAATACAAAGTGAAGATGCGAAACGATAATTTTAAATAATCGATATTTGCATTCACTTATAGGTCGATCAACGATAACATCGACGATCCTGGTGCCACCTACTAACACCGCCTTCGTGCGTGTTTATCATGAACGCTTTGCCAATAGTTAAAGTATTTAAGAAAAGAGCAACAGAACGGGACGAATTGTAAATTTAACTGTATTACGCTCAACTTTGCGAAAAAGCCGGACACTGTAAAAATCCTCCCAGACTTCGGACAAAGAGCTAAAAAGGAGGACATGTCCGGATTAATGCGGACGTCTGGTCACCCTAGGAAAATATATGTTGTGAAGCCTTCTTGACAGGTATGCTGAACTACACTTGGAGCACTTAGTTCAAACACAATATGAGTCTCAATTGTGTCACAATGAGAAAAACCTATGAGTCTTGGTACAAATTAGTAAATAACGTAGAAACTGATGTACACGGTAAGCAGGAAATAGCATACTAACTCTTGAAACAGTAGCAGAAAGAAATGAACAATGCTTGACTGCACGTCATTGATCTAGCTACTTGCAATGACCACTACCAGAGGTTACAGAGGGAAGAAAATGAGTCGGCAGATAAGAGAAACACCATCCAAGAATACAGCAGAATTTACCCAGAAGACGAAAACCATGACGGGCTACATGCATCCCCAAGACAAACGAAAAATAGGAAAGCTACAGGGTAGGACGGCATTACACAGAATTACCAAAATGTGGAGGACCACTGCTGGAAGTACACTTATCGGAACCAGTAAATACTTGTTGGAAAACAAATATAATACCAGACGTTCGTACAACAGCCGAGATAATGACGCTTTATAACGAAGGAAATCGTAATACTGAGAAACCACCGTGGAATAAGTCTTCTTAATAACTCTTACGAGCTATATGCTTTCGACCAAACCAGCGGATATATTTTATGAGGTATTTTAGAAAGGGGAGTGTATTGCCGAACAGTTAATACATTCAATTCAAAGTCCATATCAAAAATCCAAACTCCTAATAAACATATAAGAATTAATAGATTTGGCAGCTAGGTGAACTTTATACCCCACACTTTTCTATACTGAGGACATTGTTAGAAAAGGGGGAATCAAGGTCATCTGATGCATCAAAACATGAGCAGATAATTGCATAAACACCATGATATTTGCTGACGGGCAAATAATTTTACACGAGAGGAATGAAGTTCTATGGAGGGCAATATGTCGTCTACATCAGATGTGGAATTACTACTACAATCTTCATACTTCTCAAGAGAGAAAAAAAAGACTAAGATTTGGGTCCATTTTTATTGATCGGTATATTTTTATTTAAAAAAATGTAAAAATGATTAAACTTGCGGATGCCTTTTAATGGCACGTCTTTTTCAACTTTTAAAAACATTTGCTTGCAGTTTATGCTCATGTTTGGTGTCTTTGCCACAACTTTGCTACTAAAAGGTAACGCTACATAGCAATGCTACGTTGTAGTTTCAAGCCTTACGAAATGTACATCTTACCCTCTCTGTATCTGTAAGTAAGACCTTAGTATTACATTGTATTTTGTTCGTGCAGTTATGCACACTTACAAAACGTTTGTATGTGGTACGTATGTTGTATAATCGTTTTGGACACTGCTTGTTTTTAAGATTGTGAATCGCTATTGAAACAACCTATACCGAAGCAAAAGAATCACTGTCTCCTAGGTTTCCTAGTAGCTTCCAACTTGACCAGTATTATTTGTTAACGAGTATTAGTTGGAATCATTCACATGCAATGAGTACCAGTTTATTTACTGCTATTTTGTACATTTTACTTGCAAATATTCGTAAGTGCTGGTTGCGATATGTTACTATGTTACTCATTTATGCTTTGCACTCGTTTTCAATGTAAGCTTGTGTTTCGATATATTACAATTTTAACTTTTGTGCATAGATTGGTTTGAGAATTAGCATAGCCCGAAACCAGTCACCGACTAAATAAACATCCCTTTTAAAACTTTGAACATAGCCGCTAAGGTTCAGTGACCGTGTCAGAATTATATTGTAACAAATAAGTCCTCGGTCACAAATATTAAGTCAAAAATTGACCTGGTTTCGACGCTACTATGAGCGTCATCCTCAGAATTAGACTAACTGTACTAAAACATTAGGTACATAGTACATTAATAAAACTGAAGTTTGTACTGACTCGAAAAGATGCAGTACTTACAAGTCACATATTAAAAAAGATCTCAGCCGGGAAGGCGACGTCATGAACACTTGTGAGATGGCGAGCCGCTAAGGGTTGCTCGTACTGTGGACAAGGGTTGCAACAAGACTGAGGTGCCCACTTTAGAAAGTGTGGGCAAGTAAACATGGTGTTGCTACGAGCGCCATCTCGTAGCCGCAGAAACAACTAGGCTACTGTACATTCAAAATTAGACACATGAAATTGTGATGCAGCTGATTCAGGCATAACGTAAGTATTAATAATAACAGGATGAAGTTACATATTTATCTGCTTTAAATAGAGATACATTTTGTAACATAAAAACGTTAGTTATGACATACAAGAAAACAGCAAAGATGTGACAGGAAAACAACATTTCGGTAAACTGCATGAGGAAATCTGAATCAAAGATCAAGCAATGGCTTTATACAGTCAAAAAAGTTTTTATTTCGCAGCTGCAGCTGTTCGTTGAGAATGAGGCCATAATGACGAGTGAGATGTTTGAAAATCTCCAATTCCTCTAAGACATCTAACCTACGCCCCTTCTTTTCGGTATGCAGAATATTGTTAGCGCCTATGGCTTTAGGCACGTGTCCAGTAATTAAGAGATGATCGGCAAAGGATGAATTTAGGGGACGGGTGCCGTTCTGTCTCAAAAGATGTTCTTTATATCTGACGGTGAAAGCACGTCCGGTTTGCCCTATATAATAGGAGGAGCAGGTATAGCAGATGATCTTATAAACGCCAGAACTTTCTGTAGGGGAGCGAATGGATTTCAAATTATGAATGAAATTTCTCTTTAGATTATTATTAGTAGAGAGGCAACATTGCAGTTGTATTTGTTGCGAAGCATGCGCTGAATCTGATAGGAAATGGGTCCTATGAAAGGAATAGAAAAAGGTTTTTTTTTGGGTTAATTTCAGTGCATGAGGTGTTGAGCAAGGTAGTTATTGCAGTTTTCTTTTTTAGGATATCGTCCACTATGTTAGGTGTGTATTCATTATTGACTGCTATGGTTTTCAGTAAATTAATCTCCTCATTAAACTTTTCTGTTGAAAGTGGTATGGAGGTGGCTCGGTGGACGGCACAGTGAAAAAAGCCCATTTTTTGAGACTGTGGATGAAAAGAGGAAGCAGGCACGATTTGGTCAGTATACGTTTCTTTTCGAAAAATATTGGAAGTGATGTTATTGTCTTCTATTGTGAGCGTCAAGTCTAAATAATTTAATTGGCGGTTCAATAGTGAAAGAAATTTTTTCATGGAGGTCGTTAAAAAGTTTAAATATGATGTGTCGACAGAAGTGCCGACACAGTGTGGTTTGAGGGGACCGCAATGCACGCTATAAACACACGAACGATGGCGTGAGGTCTGAAACAGGATACGTAATGAATGCTATAAAGAAAAGTACGTAGCTTCTGGAATACTTAACTTTAATCCATCCTTGGTACATCGCTATTGACGATACAAGTGAGACTCTATAGTTTCATACAATATACTGCTAATGGCGCCTTGCTAGGTCGTAGCCATTGACTTAGCTGAAAGCTATTCTAACTATCTGCTCTGCAAATGAGCGAGGCTTCGTCAGTGTGCATCGCTAGCTACGTCGTCCGTACAACTGGGGCGAGTGCTAGTACGTCTCTCTAGACCTGCTGTGTGGTGGCGCTCGGTCTGCTATCACTGAAAGTGGCGACACGCGGGTCCGACATGTACTAATGGACCGCGGCCGATTTAAAGCTACCACCTAGCAAGTGTGGTGTCTGGCGGTGACACCACAAAATATATGATCAATTCTATCGGCGGGTCCGTTATAGATGACTAGAATATCATCAACGTATCTTGTGTAAGAAAGGATACCTAGTGAAGCGGCTGAGACACGGTTAAACAGCTTTTTTTCCAAGGAATTGATAAAGATGTCGGCGAGGATGCCGGCTAAAGGGTTGCCCATAGCGAGCCCATCAGACTGCTGGTACAGTTGTCCGTTGAATTCAAAGTAGTTGTACTTGAAAACGACATTAATGAGATTCATAAAATCAGTAATCTGTTCATCTGATAGATCTTTTTTAAATTAACGAAGCGCCTAGAACCGCACGGCCTCACCGGCCGGCACAAACAGTTCATAAAGAGCAAGATGAATTACGGCTGCATTCTGTATGACTTCACTCCTATGTCACGATTGAAGATTCTAGCTTGTGTACAGTCAGAATCTCTGCTTATTTGTGGAGGCTATACTAAGATAACACACACATTTGTCATGCAGGCGGAACTGGGAGTTCGTCACTTGCTACGAGACGAAACCTCTTGTGTGACGAAAAGTGTTGAAGGTCGGATCCTCTATCACCCATTCATTACGCGGATGGTTACATCGATTATTAAATCTGATCCAGGCTAAGTCATACTGACAGAAGAAACCCGAATTCCTACTACCAATGTCACACAGTACTGGTGAAATCTTGGAACATCCGACAGCGCAATGTTGACATAATTTCCGCAGCGGACATGTGGTGTCAGTCGAACGATATCTCTTCAGAAATTCACTGTGTGTATGAGATGGTGATAGAACTAAAGGATCCGTACATCTCAGTGAAATGAGTGCGTATACACTGTCAAAATTGGACGGTAAATGGCAGGAATGGTACAAATTGTACACGGACGATTTCAAAATTTATGTATCCACCGAAGCGAAATTTTTTCACGACCCAAGAGGGTGGGCAAAGTCCTTGTTATCAACAGGAGCATCGATATTAACCGCGTAAATGTATGCAATTCATCAAGCTAGTCTTTACACAGTCGAATTACGATTTGACGAAGTTCTGTTATGTACTGACTCGAGTAGTGCCCTACAGTTCCTTACGACGGCAGGCGAAGGGAGAAGTGTAAATCTCTTCGCACACCATGTACTGAGAAGTCACAAAACAGCAAAGAAGCTGTATCAACTGTTTCGTCTACGTTGGATAGCGGGACATGTTGGAATTAAGAGTCAACGAACGTGCAGACCGTCTGGTGAACATCGTTCATCGGCAGATACCCCTATCATACAATGCTTTCCGTCGTGCACTCGTCAACCAAGCAATAATGGAATTGTCATTATTATTGGACGTGAACCATAACATCAAGGCACAGAGTGCTGAGCGGCTAAGTAACAGATTGTGCTTGATTTCTCAAGCCTGTGCTCAACAATAAAAGAAATGGCTACTATTGACCGACTGCGAGCGGGCCATACGAATACTAATGAAACGGGACATTTGCTAAAGTTAGTCCACTCTCCGAACTGTGATACCTGCCTCCTTGACGAGGACACTGTACATACGCTAATAGAAAGTGATAAATACAATCATCGAAGAACACTTACGGATTCTTTTTCTGTTGTAGTAACTCTCACTGTCATATATAGGTCCTCTGCAACATATACACTCGAACCTGCGACCGTAGCGGTCGCGCGGTTGCAGACTGCAGCGCCTAGAACCGCTCGGCCACTCCGGCCGGCAAACACTAATGGTTCAAATGGCTCTGAGCACTATGGGACTTAACATCTGAGGTCATCAATCCCCTACATTTAGAACTACTTAAACCTAACTAACCTACAGACATCACACACATCCATGTCCGAGGCAGGATTCGAACCTGCGACTGTAGCAGCAGCGCGGCTCCGGACTGAAGCGCCTAGAACCGCTTGGCTACAACGGCCGGAAAACAAACACAGTGACATCCATTCAGAAACGAAGGCTTCACAGTAATGTTTGCATACGAAGCGAAGAAGTGTGTGAAACCAATTAAATGTAATAGTTTCATGCGTAAATAGTTAAAAAATTGTCGTCCGTGGGGTTTGAAGGCGAAATCCTTGGTACGAGGATCTCACAAGCTCTACCACCTCACCCACACGAGACGGTGAACAATACTCACAGACACGCTTTTCTGGTGCTTCGTAGTTTCGATGTTATTTTTAATTACCGTTTACGCTTGTTCTACTGGACGGCAGCACTTAGTGTGAACTGAGTCGGTGGTTTGGTTGATACTGTGTCGACATACAACGTTTGGCACCGATCTGAACGGCTGACATCTGGGGGTTGGCGTGCCTTGGCCAGCAAGGTCGCCGGGCCTCTCCCCAATTGAAAACGTTTGGAGCATTACGGGCACGGTTCTCCAACCATCTCGGAATTTTGACAGTCTAACGCCCCAACTGGACAGAATTTGGCACGTTATCTCTCACAAGAACAAGCCAAGTAACGGCTTGCATAAGGGCCAGAGGTGGATCAATCCGTTATTGACTTGCTCAATTTGTGAAGCTCCTTCTCTTCAACAACTCATCCAGTTTTCCTTAAACTGTAATCATTTGTTTGTCCGTACATGTACATCATATCTACGGATTTCCGTCTCATTCGGATAATTCCTCCGTGGTGCGTCGTGTTTTTTTGCCTTAGGGCGTATTTGCCTAATCATACGTCTTTTTAAAAGGGAAGTTTACAATTTGAGGATATTTCCCTAATATGTATTTGTATTTTACGTTTTATAATAAAGTCCAACAAATGTCCTGTTGCCAGCCGCTGTGGCCGAGCGGTTCTAGGCGCTTCAGTCCGGAACCGCGCGACTGCTACGGTCGCAGGTTCGAATCCTGCCTCGGGCATGGTTGTGTTTGATGTCCTTAGGTTAGTTAGGTTTAAGTAGTTCTAAGTCTAGGGGACTGATGAGCTCAGATGTTAAGTCCCGTAGTGCTCAGAGCCATTTGACCCATTTGATGTCCTGTTTTTACTATTATGTAACATAATTATAGCTACTGAAACACGCTTCGCCAGAAGCCAATAAGAATACAAAAAATGAAATTATAAGAGGCACGAAAGATTGCTTTGTGAAGGATCCGTTAAAGAGTGAAGACATCAGTGCTACGAATTAGGTAGTTAAATGAGTAAAGCAGATCGATAGGATGCCAGAAAGAAGAATAGCATGAAAGTATTCCATTAGAAACCGGAAGAGAAACCACATCTTGGAAGAGAGAGGTGTACTGAGATAGGACCAGATGAGGGTATTGCTTCATGAAGAGAAAAGTAATAAGAAGATATCTCATAATCACGGTTAACAAATGTGACAAGTGTATAAAGCTAGTAAAAAATAGAAATCGTACTGTCATCTTTGGGACTGAAGTGTGAGATTAGTGCAACAGGACTGGCTTTAAGTATTACAAATCGAGGTGATGCAGTGGTAAGTCCCAGCACTCGCATTTCGCAGGGCGGCGGTTCAAATTGCCGTCGAGCAAACCAGATTTAGGTTTCCCGCCGTTTCCCTAAATCGGTTGAGGCAAATGCCTGGACGGTTACTTTGAAGAGGACACAGCCGATTTCCTTCCCCTTACTTTCTCAGTTCGAGCTTGTGCTCCGTCTATGGTGACACATCGTTAGCGATAATTTAAAGACTAATCTTTCATCTTTCCTTTACATACTGCGCCATTATGGCTCTTATTTGAAGTGGTTGAATTTTGAAAGGTGCTATCTTAAGCCACAGATACAAATACATTACACTCTTTAACCGGGAAGAAACCTGTAATTTAGAAAATAGGTTCAAATGTTGCTTAAGAGTAGCCTAGTCGTCTAGAAAGTGAGTGCTGCAGAACTAATGTCTGAAGCTATAAATTTCTTAAGGTTGAATAAATAACATGTCTTTATGAACTATGGCGGTATAATCAATGATTCACTATGGCTCTGTGTTTTTCATCATTTGTATCCGCCAGTAGGAGATGAGTATTACTTCTCAGCCTCAACTGCAATGAGGTCGTTGGCATGTATTCACAAATTCTGGTTGGGCCTTGAAACAGCACAAGGGTTTCAGGATGGCTATTGATACAACCTGGTACTGGTGACCTGGTACTGCGACTGTACTGTGTGTACTTCAGTGCATTAAAATGCCAACAGTAGCTACCTGTAAATAGCCCTAACCTGACACTTTTTTGACGAGGAAGTGGGGAAAACGTAGGATACAATGTGAACCGTGTCATTCACTGCAGCGTTAAATGCTAATCTTTGTTGCCTAGAATTGGAATATTGTTGTAACTGATGTAATAAACGAATTGTCACAATTCTGTCAGCGGACACCAGACATAGAACTCTATTACGGTAAATTGCAAGGCATGGGTGCAAGAACTATTTCGTTAACACTGGACGTTTTGAAAGGTCAGTGGTTGAAAGTATTATCAATATTTTGATTCTCTTTACAGTTGTTGTTGCTGTGTTGTCCTGAAGTAAAACTGGGTAAGATTTCTCTGGGTGGGTTCCTGGTGTTAATATTCTGTCGTAATTCCTCCAACGAACTCAGCAATAATGCAGCTCTGTGGTGATCTAAAAATAACGTGTAAGATGAAATTCCTTCAAATGAAACTCCTGTCATATTAACTGTAGTGTGTATTCTTTCCCTCGGACAACATGTTTCACAAAGATGCACTGGAGACAAGTCACACTCTTGTCTCTCCACGTCCGATCGCCGACACAGTTACAAAATGACTTATCTCCTATACAGCTTTCCACCAAGCCTTTACATAAACCAATGATACAAAAGCTTTGCATCGACAGATCACAAGCTTGATTCATGTCGATATTTGTTCACAAGTGACAGTTAAGTAAAATAGTTTACGTCAAACGGTAACAGCATTTAGTTAAGTTTGAATATGAGTCAGGAGAAATACCCTCAGTCTTCAAGAAGAATTCCACTTCGAAAGGAAGCAGTTGCTGACAAGTATGAAAATTACCGAACAATCAGTTCAGTAAATCACGGTTTCAAAATGCTATCATGAATTCTGTACAGAAGAATGAAAAAATTGGTAGAAGCAGACCTCGGGGAAGAGCAGTGTGGATTCCGGAGAAATGAAGGAACACGAGACGCAGTACTGACTCTACTACTTCTCAGAAGATAGGTTAAGGAAAGGCAAACCTACATTTACAGCATTTGTGGACTTTGAGAAAACTTTCGACAATGTTGGCTGGAATAGTCTCTCTGAAATTCAGAAGGTGGCAGGGGCAAAACACAGGGAGCGAAACGCTGCGTACTGCTTGTACAGGAATCAGACGGCAGTAATAAAAGTCGAAGGGCATGAAAGGGAAGCAGTGGTTGAGAAGGGAGTGAGACACGGTTGTACCCTATCCCCAATGTTATTCAATATGTACATTGAACAAGCAGTAAAGGAAACCAAAGAAAAATTTGGAGCACGAATAAAAAGTTCAGTGAGAAGAAATTAAAACTTCTGAGTTTTGCTAACGACATTGTAATTCTGGTAGAGGCAGCAAAGGACTTGGAAGAGCAGTTGAACGAAACGGATAGCGTCTTCAAAGGAGGTAATAAAATGAACATCAACAAAAAAAAAGCGAGGGTAATGGAATGTAGTCGAAGTAAATCAGGTGATGCTGCGGAATTAGACCACGAAACGAGACCCTTAAAGTAGTACATGATTTTTGCTATTTGGGCAGCAAAATTAACTGATGATGGCTGAGGAGGTAATAAGAAATGTAGACTGGCAATGGCAAGAAAAGCATTACTGACAATAAGAAATTTGTTGAATCGAATATGGATTGAAGTGTTAGCAAATCTTTTCTGAAGATATTTGTATGGAGTATAGCCATGTACAGAAGTGAAACATGGACGATGAACAGTTTGGACAAGAAGAGAACATAGGCTGTCGAACTGTGGTGCTACAGAACAATTTTGAACTTTAGATGGGTCGATCACGTAAGGAGATACTGAATAGGATTGGGGAGACAAGGAATTCGTGGCAAAACTTGACTAAAAGGAGGGATTGGTTGACAGAACTCATTCTGAGACATCAAGAGATCACCAATTTGGTACTGGAGGGAAGTGTGGGTGGTAAAAATCGTTGAGGGAGACCAAGAGATGAATACAGTAAGCAGATTCAGAGAGATGTAGGTTGCAGCAATTATTCGGAGATGAATCGTCTCGCACAAGATAGTGTACCATGGAGAGCTGCCTCAAACCAGTCTTCGGACTGAAGACCACAACAACAAGTTTGAGTAACCAGTTAGTTTTACGAAAAACAAATTATAATGGGTGTCTAACAGTTTTATATGTGGTTAAGACCAATATTCTCTGCTGATCACTGATAAGCGGAAATACAATTAGCTGCGCGTAAAAATGTTCTGAGAAGAAACTCTAAAATACGAAGATATAGGTTTTCAGATTAAATGAAGGTTAATAAACATGTAAGAAATGTAGACCACCATACATCAAAATAAAACAAACTCACATTGGGGTGCTGTGCTTTACCAATCTTACAAAATATTGTGAGATCAAAAGGTGAATCGTGTTATACAATTAGTTACACCTGTACGGCCACCTAATACACTCCATAATTGCACAGGTGTAGGCGCATTATAAGGGCACGTGATATTTTTTCCTGTTCAGCTGGTCAGATGCATAGATAATTCCTTCAAATACAACAGACTGATCTCAGTAAAGCATATTTTCACGTATCTATTTTTGCACAGGTACAATTACAACAATAACTACTAAATTTCCTAGTGTATTTGAATATTAGTTTACTTCTTTAATTTCCTTAGAGTATTTCATTATGCTACTTTCTCGTTTCTTTTGAAGGAGTATTAGAAAGTAACGGTCCAAAGACGAAGCTGTCATTGCAGACATGCAATAGATTCACAGTTTGGGCGAAAATGAAAAAACAGTCTTTCGCGTCATGGCGAACCTATAGGTACTATGATTTTCCTCGTCTTCTACGGTGTTCTGATCCACAAACAAGGTTGAAATATGTGTTTACCTCCAATACAAGATTCACTGTCTATTCCATAGTTAATCAGCAAGTTACAGAGAGGACTATTTTATACCTTGACGTTTTTCAGTATAAATAACACTTTGTTTTTTGGAAGCATAAGCAGTACCGCGGCATGCATGGGTATTTCTGTCAAAATTTATGCTTACCATTAGCGGCATAATAACAAAACCACAGAATAGTGAGGAAAATAGCAGTAACTATTTACCAGTAAGCAAAATAAAGTCTTGCATAAGATGTGTTGTTTGAACTACTTTTGTACCCATGGAACACTAAACATCAACTGATGGCATTTCACTTATTTAGGACGTCACGAACTATTTATTTTTCAACGCCAGTTGTGTTAAAACATAGCTGGGGACTTCATATCAGAAAGCAGTTACAACTGATAAACCGTACCTAAGACTATGATTTTATACAAGTCGTTTAATCAATGGGTAACTGCCAGCCACAGCTTCAAAGACTCGAGACTAAATCGCTAGTGTACTATAGGCACTGCTTTTCTTCCCTCTCCCTTGATACAAAGGTACGGAGTAACGAACTTGGATATGCAATGAAAGGACGTAATTTTTTATGGAAACGTACACTCAATATCGACGTAGTCACCTTTTACGACCAAGGTTTTTCCTGTGAATCGAAGAGTTATATCCAGATCTGTATAGAATACCCTTCCACCGATGTCAGAATTTCTGCTTTCGATTCACAACGCTTTCCACCCACAAATATCTTTACGTGTAGGATCAGATGGAGACGCGAAGTCCCGGATACAGTTAACAGGGTGCATTGTACAACAACGTCTTCAAGTGCCTTGGTTTTGACATTGCCGCAATAGATTGCGTAGTAACTAACAACAAAAATCAGTTTTGTGTCCTAAAAATTCACTGACCCTTACTTTCCTGGGAGCTGAAATCGTCTTCTGCTCTTTGATGCAGGCTAACTTCCTTTCATACATAGCTTTACTTGGTGCTTCATTTGTGGCATGCAATCGTGGAACAATGTAAAATCTACAGCTGACAACTAGTGCCAAAAACCTATGTCTTTCTTTTTTTGAATTCTGCAGAACGCACTAACAATTCCTTAGACACTTTTACTTTTGGTCAACGTACAACAACCGTGACACCAGTCTTGCTCAGAGTTGATGGATAGTTGATTCTTAGTGCAACATCTGGGAATACAGTAGGCTTTCTCCTCATATGCCCAAGGCTTAGAGTTATTGCATATGCTGTTTTTAATAGACGATCGTTCAGTTCTATTTTCTTCACTTCCTTAATATATTCAGTGGTAGCAGTCGTGGGTCACCCTTCAGATGGATGATATTCCTAAGATGCACGACCTTATTTGAATTCAGCCAACCAGGCTTAATTGCTGAAAATGAAAGAACAGACTAATTTAGGACTAATATCCTTTGGCCATAAACCGCCCGAAAATAAAGAATTCTCTAACGCTACGGTACCCCACTTTATCTATTTGTACAACACACAAGTAGCATGATTACTTTCAAAATAAAAAAGAGAACTGCTTAAAGGATCAAGCAGACTTGACTACAGTTAGTCAGTTACTGAGAATTTGTTACACCCGCCTCATCTATGTGCCACATGGAAAAACGCAATATTTTCTTTCGTACTTCAACGTGCCTTTTACGTAGGCCGAGCTTTGCTTAGTAAGACACAATGGTTTTCATGCCAGCCTTCGAGTTGACTATCATATTTAACGCTGTATCCGCGTCGCAGAAAGATAAAATTATTTGTGACTTGTCAGGCGCTGTTCGTCTTCATTCAGTGGCAGCATAAGCTATTAGAGTAAAAATAAACATGTACGCTCTTCGTGGTAATCTAAGCGAGAGCATTGTTATCAAGTTAGAAGAGTTTTAGCCTTATGCCGCAATCACTGTTGGCACAAGCACTAAATTTTCATTAGTAACGTCCCACCTATAGCTCAGAGTTACAGTCTATGTTCTAAATCTGCGCAGATGTTTTGTTACAAATATGCCTTACCGAACGCGTTAGTAACAGAGAGCTGGCCAAATTGTACCATTTTTGCGATTTTATTTATTATAGCCTAAACAGTAAGTTATAACATTATTTAAACAATGCTATCCTCAACTGCTGGATGATGTTCTTGGTGCCTGATTAGAGTGGAAATGCTGAGAAAAATTAACACACTACTCCTAATTTTCTAAACATCTCTGCAAGTGGCACGAATTTCGTTTCCCAATTTATGCCAGTGAGTGCCTAAATTGTAGCACCACTAGAAACTATGTTACTGAATTTCAAGATGCGTACTTGTCTAACTTTAAGAAAATGTTCCATATTTTAGTTCCAACATCACTGTTTGCAGGTATTACAATATAACTTTTTCATTGCTTTCCCCATCACTGACACTTTCCATGAATCCACATTTTTCATTTCATGCATCTGATCATTTCATTCATTCGATCTTCCTCGCACAGCTCGTAATATTCCTGTTTCCTCACCGAGTTTCCAAAACATTTCCTTTCCACAGGTGAAGTTGTAGTTCTTGATTTCCTCTCCTTTGCTTCGGTAACTTTTTTTTCGTATGGGTTACTCGTGAGCTCACAGGAATGCCTAAGACATTGAAGTTTTTTTGGAGCTTCCATCCTTTCTAAACGGATTCAGTTATATTTCTTGGACGGACAGCCCAAGCATTACAAGGATTATTCTTCACAGGTCTACTACGACAGTATTTCACTTTACTTCAAGCATATGAATATTGAGAAGCCCCCCTCCCCCACCATCACTGATGCAGTTTATGGATCAACATTTTTCATTGCCACAGGCCTTCATGGACTCCATGTAATTATTGGAACAAGCAACATGCTTACTTCGACGTTCGATAAATCAACTCTTGCCAAGAAATCGCATTGAGTTTGAAGCTCCAGCATAATATGGACACTTTGTAGATGCAGTCTACAATGTTTTCTTCGGCAGTGAAATTATGGCGCAATCCGTTTCGTTGTGCAATGTCGAAAGCAAGTTTCCTTAAGCTCTTTATACATAAATCGAACATCATATCTTCAAAAGTAAGAGTATTCTCTTTCAGTTCGTTTCAACTTCGTTGTAAAACTCTTTACTGCGGCCAAAAATATTAAAGCTCCGTTTGCATTGTTGTTTTCAGCATGCTCCTTCATTGTTGACTTAGGCACATTCATTATGCCACGATCCCCATTCAGATATACCGTTACAGCTAAATGCTACACGTCTGTGCTCTACTGTCCATAACACCGATGTGTGGCCATTTTCTAAAACAAAATAATTATTTAATGAATGACTTAGCATTAGAAAATTCTTCACATCCTTTCTAAAAGTCGTTATGTTGTATTAATAATGGAAAACGGATTTTTGAAGCTCACTGCATGAGAAAATTTCTGAGGGTATACAGGTGCCACATCGTAAACAAAGTGGTACGTTATAGGCAACGTCACAATTTTCTCTGAGTTAATTTCCTACAAAGGCATCATAACAAAAGTATAGATTCGTGACAGTCTGAAAAGTAAGAGTATTGTGTTAGCTTGTACCTTATGAAAGTAATTCTCTTCGCCACGTACACAAAATATTACATGAAAACTAAAAACTACGTGAACATTGTCTTCAAACAATCAGTTCCGCAACACACAGAAGTCACAGCTGACAATATGGCTTCAAGAACCACACAGTTCACACTAACCTTACTAAATGTCTGATAGTGCAAGACGCACGAATTTTATAACAGTGGTACAAGTTAGTACCTGGTACAATTCTCTAAGCTATGGAGACATTGTAGCTGCGAGAATTAGTGCATAATAGTACTCAGCTGACCACTGAGAAACAATAGGAAATAAACCAAAATACAATATGAAAACACACCAAGGCTAAGGAGAACTCGTCATCCAAATGTATGTAGTCAGATATCTTATCCAGCAGATCGCGCGAAACTGGATCATTACGGCGGCTGTGTCGTTCAGGAAGACAACTAGGTCACCAGGCGGCAGTACTTGTGATCGTTAATACCGTTAATACTTAAAGAGCTGATCATATTTATTATAGTGTCATGAAGAATGACAAAAGACACGACCTGCAGGCGGTGTATGTACATCCAATCAAAAAACTTAAAATAACAACTGCCTTAAACATAAGAACAAATCTCATGTTGTAGGGGAGGGGAGCCAATAGGAGACCGCCAGGTGGGTCAGTCTGTGAGTCGGCACGATGAATAAGTTTTTTATTACAGGATATTTAAGATTAAATATGCTTCATAAACAACACTGGTCACTGGTGTAAAATGACATTGGATGGTTAGAATTACAACACACGGCAGGAACGACATAAAACAGACATTCAGTTGTACATCAGTCAAGACACCCATATGTGGGAAGCTGAAGCCGAGGCTTTGGAGTGGGCAGAGAGATACACAGCGGTAACTGCCGGAAAGAAATTTGTCAAATGACAGATATAAATAAAATAAACATGATGAGCCTTGTGGGTAGAATTCCAGAAACATGAAGTAACCTTCACGTACAGAAAGTGAACTTGTGGGCTAAAAAGGACTGGATTAAATAATTACACGGAGATAGCACTTTGCCCACTCCACAGCCTCCGCTGCATTTTCCCACACACCGATGTCTTGACTGATGTACAATTGTATCTTTCCTTCATGGCATTGCTAGTGTGTGTTGTGATTCTTACCAGCCAATGTCATTTTACACCAGTGACTAGTGTTGCCTATGAAGCACACGTAAAAGTGTATAAAATAATACATGTATATCCTGGGCCTGATACTATGTACAGGCGGTCAGTGTATGTATATCTATTTTAATCTTAAGTGTCTTGTAATAAAAAGCTTATTCATCGTGTCGATCCACAGACTCACCCCTCCCACCTTTACCTGGCCATCTCCTATTGGCTCCCCTTCCCTACAACATGAGATTTGCTTCTGTGTTCAAGACAGTTGTGATTTTATGGTTTTTGATTGGGTGTACATTTGTTTTGTACACATACACGGCCTCCAGGTCGTGCCTTTGTCATTCTTCATGTGACTGTTATAATTATGATTAAGTCTTATGCATTGATGTTCACCAGTATTGCCGCATGGTGGTCTGGTGGTCTTCCAGAACGGCACAGCTGCCGTAATGATTCAGTTTCGCAGGGTCTGATGGATAAGGTATTTGATCCCATGGCTACGCATTAAGGAAAGGCAAACCTACGTTTCTAGCATTTGTACACTTAGAGAAAGCTTTTGACAATGTTGATTGGAATACTCTCTTTGAAATTCTGAAGGTGGAAGGGGTAAAATACAGGGAGCGAAAGCCTATTTACAATTTGTACAGAAACCAGATGGCAGTTATAAGAGTCGAGGGTTATGAAAGGGGAAGCAGTGGTTGGGAAGGGAGTGAGACAGGGTTGTAGCCATCCCCGATATTATTCAATCTGTATATTGAGCAAGCAATAAAGAAAACAAAAGAAAAGTACGGAATAGGTATTAAAATCCAGGGAGAAAAAATAAAAACTTTTAGGTTAGCCGATGACATTGTAATTCTGTCAGAGACATCAAAGGACTTGGAAGAGCAACTGAACGGAATGGACAGTGTCTTCAAATGAGGGTATAAGATGAACATCAACAAAAGCAAAACGAGGATAATGAAATCTAGTCGAATTAAGTCAGGTGATGGTGAGGGAATTAGATTAGGAAATGAGACGCTTAAAGTAGTAAAGGAATTTTGCTATTTGGGGAGCAAAACAACTGATGAGGGTCGAAGTAGAGAGGATATAAAATGTAGACTGGCAATGGCAAGGAAAGCGTTTCTGAAGAAGAAAAATTTGTTAACATCGAGTATAGATTTAAGTGTCACGAAGTCGTTTCTGAAAGTATTTGTATGGAGTGTAGCCACGTATGAAAGCGAAAAGTGGACGATAAATAGTTTAGACAAGAAGAGAATAGAAGCTTTCGAAATGTGGTGCTACAGAAGAATGCTGAAGATTAGATGGGTAGATCACATAACTAATGAGGAGGTATTGAATAGAATTGGGGAGAAGAGGAGCTTGTGGCACAACTTGACTAGAAGAAGGGATCGGTTGGTAGGGCATGTTCTGAGACATCGAGGGATCACTAGTTTAGTATTGGAGGGCACAGCGTGGAGGGTAAAAATCGTAGAGGGAGACCAAGAGATGAATGCACTAAGCTGATTCAGAAGGATGTAGGTTGCAGTAGGTACTGGGAGATGAAGAGGCTTGCACAGGATAGAGTAGCAGGGAGAGCTGCATCAAACCAGTCTCAGGACTGACGACCACAACAACAACAGCTACGTATGATATGTTCTCCTTAGGCTCGGTATGTTTTTCCATGTACTTTATTTCCTGTTAGCTCTTAATGTTCAGTTAACTATTATTATGCATTCTGTAGGGATTTTTTCAGATTAATGTACTGATGTAGAAATCAAAACATGTCATTAAAGAAATTAAATGACTTCATGATCTTCTGTAGCGTCCATTATAGTACTGATGAAACCTTCAAATTACGTAGAAATGGTCGCATACCTCTTAAGTGGCTTAAAGTCACACCTTTTATACTCAGATTTGTGCATACTACTGCGCGACGTGTGTTTGCGAAAATAATACCGTAACAAAGGGTAGTGTCTTCTTACTTTCATCCTATAATTATGTTCCTAATGCTTTTGTCAATGACAGACGGAACGCTAAATCAGAATCCCCCAATGTTTGTTCTTTCATCACACTTCATCACAGTTTTCGTCCCAGCCTAAATATGAACGTGCTTATTGTTAAAATCTGTCCTTGGAGCTGTAATGTCGTTGTTATTAATCGTATACCTGTACTGAATAATCAACACACTGACGGTAAGACTTCACCATAGAAATATTTCAGCAACGTGCAAGGAGTAATGAAAGGGTAAAAAAGAAAGCAGAACTATAAGCTTCGTTTGCGGACTTAGCGTATACTTGCAGCATATGCTCGTTCCCTTGTTGCTGACAGACAGACAGCCACAATTCTCTGTGACGTTATGCTCGTCTGTGCTCACCAAGCTGGTCTGCGCAGAGGTTAAGACGCGGGACATACCTCCTCCGGGACAATCAGTTTATTGTTTATGAAATTCACAACCCAGTTGCCGTCTTTAGCCATTTCAAGCGGGACACAGAGAGAATTTCGTACCTCAGCACATGTTAAAACGTAAAAATATGAGATATGTATGTATGTCATCATCAGCCTCATTTAGGCTTTTCTGCCTTTCCCTGCCATCAGTTTAGGCGGGACGGTATCTATAGTAACGCCATGGTCAATCATATGCTCTTTTTAAAAGACATCATCGTCGTCTTTGTCTGTTAAAATTATTTATTTATAAAGTCCACAATCGTAGTTTCAGATTTTATCCATTTTTAAGTGGAATACAACCAAAATTTCACACCTAAACGATTTAAAAATATGAGACGTTGCTTCTCTATTGACTGACTATGCATACTGAAAGAATTCGTCAACATTAGGCGAGAACAAGAATATGTACATAATAAAAGTGACGTAAACAATACGCATACTTATCTTCTAGGGAACTAATGTATTAATAAAAGCCAAAAACTGTGTACATAGTTTACACTACTTTTTTATGTACATAGCTTCGTTTTCATACAACTCGGACGCATTCCTCCACTTTAAATAATCAGTTAATGAAGGTGCACTATGTAATGACATGTATGATAGTTTTACATTTTAACGTGCACTGACATAACGCAATTTTCCTCGTGTTCCGCCTGAAAATAGGGAAAGGATTAAATTTCTCTGTCGATTTGATAAATAATGAGCTACGCAGACAAAGCCGACGATGATGTCTTTCACAAAAATTTATGTGAATGCAAAAGACATCCAAGAAACAATGATCACATTATTTAGCACCTCCATTTCTAACTGACCTTGTCTTACGTTTTGAATGTCACTGAAATATTTAGGACATTAAAGTCAAAAGTTCGGTCCTTCTTTTTACACTCAAGTAAAGTCCACCATCCAATATTTCACTGATATAGTGTCTGCAATTCAGTCTTGTTCTCTGTCATGGGCTAAGGGCCGTATAAGAATAATTATTTACTGCAATATTTTACAGTACAATTCTACTATTCGTTTAAACGTTACCACATTCTACCTGAATAGCATATTTCTATGTAGTGTTCACAGTTACTTTGTGTAACAATTCTTTAATAGCGTGTATTTCTTCCCCCCCTTGCGTCTCACAGTGCTGTACCTGTGGTAAATATTAGTTATAGGCACAAGAAGGTATTTTTCTATACATCATGTTCGTCAGAGACAAGGATATCGTTAACGGTGCCACCGGGGAGTGTGACAGGACCGTTCTAGTTCTCCATCTGCATGAACCTGTGACGGATAAGGTGAGCAGTAATTTGCGACTGTTTGCTGATGACGCCGTAGTGTACGGAAAATTGTTCTTCAGTGGCTGTAGCAGAATACAGGATGACAGACAGAATTTCTATCCGATGTGATCGCTGGTAGCTTGCTCTAAACGTTGAAAAATGTAAGTTAATGCAGATGAGTAGGAAAAACGATCGTGTAATGTTCAACCGCAGTACCAGTGATGTGGTACTTGACACACAGTCACGTCGATTAAATACCAAGGCTTCGTTGCAAAGCGATGTCAGATGGAATGAGCACGTGAGCTCGGTAGTACGGAAGGCGAACGGCCCACTTCGGTTCATTGGGAGAACCCTTGAGTACTGCTCCAGTGTTTGGGATTGCCACCAGGTCGGATTAAAGGAAGACATCGAGGCAATTCAGAGGCGGGTTGTTAGAATCGTTACTGGTAGATTCGAACAACTCGCGAGTATTACGGTGATGCTTGGGGAACTCGAATGCGAATCCCTCGAGGGAAGACGTTCTTTTCGCGAAACACTGTTGAGAAAATTTAGAGAACTGGTATTTGCGGCTAACTGCAGAACGACTTTACTGCCGCCAACTTAAATTTCCGTCAGGACCACTGAGACAAGGTAAAAGCAGTTAGGACTAGTACAGAGGCGTACAACAATCGTTTTTCCCTCGCTCTACTTGAGAGTGGAGCAGGAAAGGAAATGACTAGTAGTGGTACAAGGTACTCTCCGTCATGCACCGTATGGCGGCTTGCGGAGTACCTATGCAGATGCAAATGTAGATCTCAAGTGTGATTCAGTTACGCACTATCTGTACAGAGTAATGAGACCATCCTCCTTGAGTAGCTTAATTTTGGTTGTTCTGTTTAATGTTGAACATTACGTGTGATTCGCGTCGAACAAAGTACTTATCTATGTTAGTAATGCTTTATGTTTCCAAAATCAACCTAGCGACGGTCACTGATAACCCACTGAAGTAGCAGGTATTTTCCCTCTTTCGCTTCGTGTTCTCGTAGGGTACAGCTGTCTCGACAGTTTCAGGGGAATTTCACCCGATCACAATTAAGCAGTAATGAAGAATAGACTGAAGTTTAAGAGAGTGGTCCGGAGGAATCGGTGTAGAAGGAAGTCAGATACTGAAGTGCTGATGTTCGCTAAGGATACGGAACACCAGAGTACGCAGTTCAGTTGAAGAGGTGTGGACGTCCCTAGAAACGGCAATAATCTGATAGTCTGTAACGTACAATGCAACCGGATTTTCCAGCTTAACTTCGGTTTCTATTGTTTTTACTATGTTTATGTTGCTCAAAGCGTACAATTTTACCGAAAGACATTTCTTAAAATATAAACAATGAACAAACAACAGGTAAAAAGGAAGTCTGGTAAGATTTAGAGGGAATTTCGGTTATCAATGACCAGTGGCCTGTTTTGTCTTTAAAATAATATAACATGAAACATAGAACATCTACAGTCAATTTATTAACTGGACTAATGACTGCAGTAGTACATCATGTCGACAGATTATAACGATTGCTGCAACTATTGGTAGGAGAACGGATGTGAGGATTTACTTTTTTATTTCTTTTATACTACTGTTCCCATCAAATAACCACGTTTGAGTCTTGGTCCGACAAATTTAGTGGAAGCTGTCAGAAAGGTTTAATTCCAGGGCAAGTTAAGACACATTATGTTACGTGTTCTGCCTGCTAAATACGTTCCATGTAGTGGTATAAGAAAAATACAACTACCATTGACGACGTTCTTGAAAGAGATTATGAAATGGATCGTTACAGCTCCAGAGTTACATTTATTATAACTGACGTATGCATATGTCTGCGTGCTGATCGTCTGTATGGCTGTAACTGATAACTTAATTCAGTTCAAGAGCTAGAATATGCAACAAAAGGAGTTCAAGGAAAAACTACTATAATCTGCATATTTCTGTTGTTGTAGTACAGAAGTATTTAATCCTGCTGTCAGTAATTTATCAAGCAATTTTATAGCAGTGTTCCTCACTCCTTTCCTCGCCTTCACACGCTAAAGAATAGAATTTTCGTACGCCTCAATTTTTGCACATACCGCTAACATCCCCAAATAAAATATGATTTAAATTTCGCCATATTGCATGGAATTCCTTAGGATCTGCGACTGTTTTACGTAATTTGTAGAGCTATAATTTCTCAGGTTCATTTACTTTTTATATTTAATACTTACTGACACGACTTCTTTTGGCGCCTGATGGTGACAACATCCTGCTTAAACTCGTCGTGTCAATAAATATTGGAAAAAAAGTGACCGAAGCTAAGAAATGAACTATAGACCAAAACTTCCATCAAACGATTTATTATACAAGTTCATTGTAAGTGGTCCTATTAAATAATACAGTTTACTGCCAGATTTATGTCCATACTTACCGCATTTAACTATAACCACATTTTCGCTATTGATTTTTTCTTTGTTGAATAGCTTTACAACATTTTAGAAGTATTGCTTATTTCTGCTAAGGTTTGAAACTCCCCCTTAGAAAAATTTATGAATGACTGAGCTTAAACTGACACACAGTAATTTTAGCGCAACGCAATCTGACTTTCAATAATCCCTACAAAAGAATGGCCTTGACTAACAATAACCTATACCTTTCATGAATCACTTACCTCACAAACAACTTCGTTATTCAAACTACTGCAATACATAGAGCGCCACTACTGCCAGCTAAATAAAAGATTCAAACTACTGAAGGCACTAACTAGTGATAGGCATAGTATTCAATGAAAGATTTTGATAGAGGACAAACAATGTATTTACCTTAATAGTGTTCAAAAGTCATAATATATATAGCAGTTCATGACCAGTCTTACAAATTTACTGTCTCTGATGGACACACGTCCAGATCATCCGCTCTCAAAACTCCTCCATTTCTCTCCCCACATTCACCACTGCTGACGGCTCACCTCCAACTGTGCAGCGCTACGCGCTGTTCACATCAAACTGCCCAACAGTAGAATATTGCAACAATGCAAACCAGCCACAGACTGCACACAGCGCAGTCAGTGATTTTCATACAGAGCGCTACTTGGCGTTACCAACATAAAAACCTAAACAGCCTCTATTAAAAATACTTGTTGAATATTGATGATGCGCCTATTTTCCTTAGTAAAACGATCGTCTGACGTGTTTGATTTCCTTGTCTCCCTTGTAATAAGACAATATGTTAATTTCATCTTATTGTCTAGGCTTTGAATTTCAGACTTCATTTGCACGTCTCGCGATGGTTTTTGCTACGTTATAACACTGTTTATACAACGACATTTCTTCTATATTACTTACTGCACGGTTGTTAGTCTCTGTTACAGATTTCCTGCTTTTCCCTGTGAGCCCAGCAGTGATTTAGTGCCTCGCTGGCCATATTCTGGAATCGTATTTAACCGCACTTTAGGAAACTATCTGTTTCAGTGAAAGACCTACATTACTGAACAGCTGAAAGGGTCACCTTTTGCAACTGTAGACTGCTTACATAACGACTTCCGGGAGCAACAAAATTGATTTCCAGCAATTCGTATTATCACTGGCAGAATTTAAAAGTTTAAAATGCTTTCTTAATATAATCATTAAGAGGAATAGATTTAATAGAGTACGTCGAGTGTTAAAGTTAGAAACTGGGTGTATGTCCTCAGGCAGTCTAACTCATAGCGTGTAGATTACCCAAACTACATGTGTCCCATATTTGAGAGTGAGGGCATTTAGCGACTTTACTCGTAATTTCAAAACTTTTAGAAACTTCGGCAAAATTACATTAACGTAGAAAGGAATTAACATTTGGTGCATCAGTTTTAGTTTTGACTTTTTTAATTAGTCTATGGGTGAATGATCCGAAACTAACAGAATCATCACAATTAGGGTTTTGAGTCTTCGACCACGTAGGTTTTATACACTTCACGTCAGATGTTTAGTACATTAATTCACATGTAAAGCAATTAGACATTTAGAGATGTTTTATACATTGAAGTTGGATTCCTTAAAGAAACGGACGTGGTGGTGATGGTGATGGTGATTGGGGGGGTGGGGGGTGGGGGGGTTACTGGTAGAAGCTAGGAACTAAAAAATGTGTAGGCTGTAGTTGCGATAATAGGTCAATGTCTTTCAGGTGTTCTCTTACAGTATATAACGAAAGAGAGAAAACTGTGCAAGGCATTTTTAATATTAGTGCATTTAAAGAAAAGTATGAAGAACACCGATGGCTGATAGTGACATTCTCGAAGCAATACCAGATGACGCATATACAGCCATTCGAGACGTGAGGAAAGGAAAGGCAAAACAGTTCAAAAGAAACTTCCACAATTATTTATAGAAAGTCTAGGCATAAGGAACATCCACAAAAATGGAAGAATATGCCATATTCTGATTCACAAGAAAATAGACGGACAAAGTAGAAAAAGAAACTATAGACCTGTTAGCCACTCTCTGTAACGTTCAAGATAATTACTAAAATTATCACTAAAATAATTAAATTACAATCAAGTAGAGACAAAGTAGCATTATAAGTGGATACAGCACCACCATTGTAAGACCAAAATTACAGAGTAATAACTTGTCACATTGTCCGTTCACAGGTTGCAAAGTAAAGTGTGACTGAGTTTCCATAAAATTTTAGAAACAAAGCGTTGATTTAACCCATGTCAGTAATTTGAAGACTATATGAGCGAATGCTACTGATTCTACTACATAAAATCAGGGTAGTGAGAAATACAGAATTAAACGTGTCGTGACTAATGAAAATTGTGCCACGCCGGGACTCGAACTCGCATTTCCCCTTTTTTACGTGCAGCCGCTTTAATCATCAGGCCAATCCTGTAGGCATCACGACATAATCTTTCCATTGGGATTCCTATTACAGAGCGTCATTTCTCTGTTACCGTTCCATGAAACCGCACTTCACCGATTTTCTCCTCACTACCTGTATTTATTGCAGGCAAGTGTAATTGATTCGAATGCAGCTCAAATATGATAGAGAAGCCGGAAAAGGCGATTCCGTATCAGCAGAATTATTCTAGTTATCTACTTTCAGAACCATGCCGTGAAACAATGCGTCTTGAGAGAACATAATATGTAAACGACTTTCGTTATATGTGACGTCGTACTGTTTGCCTATGGTGCACATAAACTGCAATAGTCGTATGAAGGAGAGTACGAGTAATAGGGTCTGTTTGAAAGTAGGCCTGAAAAGCAATTACAATAACATTAAAATAATCTGTAACCCACATATCGGAAAGAAAACAAGGCTAACGTACAATGAAGCCACAGAGCCACTTGAATTTTTTAAATTCTTTTTTGAGGCTGTCGAAGGACAGTACGATTAACAATAGGAAAATACCTGAAGGATATAACTGACCTGGAGTGTTTTTGGCAAACTAAGCAGAATTTCAAAATTCAGCTTCCGATATGCTTGAAAAAGGAAGTATGCACATTTCTGCTGGTAGTTTCGACTAATAACAGTGAGATAACCATGAGAAATCCACTGCAAAAAAAAAAAAAAAAAAAAAAGAATTACTCAGTGAGTAATGGAGAGATGCCCGCCGGGGATTTCTAAGTGATGGGAAAACAAATAGTGAAATGAAATGATCGTATGGCATTTATTGGCCGGGATATTCCCTTCGGGGTTCGGCTCCGAATTGCAAGTCTTTTTAGCTGACGCCACTTCGGCGACTTGCGTGTCAGTGATGATGAAACTGATGATGGAGGACACACAACACCCTCCCGGGAATCGAACCCGGGCCTCCTGCATGGTAGGCGGTAACGCTACCGCGGCGTTACGGAGGCGGACCATTGTGCGAGATAAAGAATGAAGTGGAAGAGGTAATCACGACGCTAATGAAAATGGAGTGAAAGTGGATGGGACGTGTAGCCAGGTGAATGGAAGGCACATGGATCAGTCTTCTTTGTGGGTTACCAAGAGAGAGGAAGAAAGCGAGACAATGGAAGCGGGGTAGATGACGTTAGAAACCGTGCACGAGCAACATGGAAACGTAGACTCGTAGGTGAAGACAGTCACCGTCATCATCCGTTGTCTGACATATTAGCAGATCCTCTGTGTCTCCACTGCATGCGATCCACAGCTTCCATCCGAATGCTACTTTATGTGTTACCGACCGTCACGTCATCCAGGACCTCAACTCTCTCCCTCCCTCGCCTCCACTTTACTTCCACGCATCCATCTAAGACTGTTATTATCAGACCTTCCTTCATCCTTAATATATGTCCAATCCAGTTTAGTTTACTCAATTTTATTGCGTCCAGTAACTGTCTTTGCTCTCCCTCTCTTCTCAGTTCCTCCCACTTATTCTTTCCATCCTTCGCGATGTCCACATTTCAGCAGCCTCAAGCCTTACTCTGTCTTTCATCCTCACTATCCATGTTTCAGCACCGTACAAGAGGACATTCCATATAAAACATTTCACTAGCCTTTTCCTTAAATCTTTGCCCATAACGCTGCAGAAAATAATTCTTTTCTTATAAAAGCCACCGCTGTTGAGTAAAACTGAACGTACTCAGACATTTCTCTCTACTTATTCTGATCATCACTAAACTGACACACAATATTTTTAGCGCAACGCAATCTGGCTTCCAATAATCCCTCCAAAAGAACGGCCTTGACTAACAATAACCTTTACCTTTCATGAATCACTTACCTCACAAAAATCTTCGTTACTCGAACTACTGCAATACAGCGAGCGCCAATACTGCAAGCTAAATAAACGATTCTATCAACTGAAGGCACTAACTACTGATAGGCATAGTTAGTAAATGAAAAATTTTACATTTTTTTGACATCCAATTAAACAAATTTCCTTTTTCTGACGGACACACGTCCAGATCGTCCGCTCAAAACTCTGCCATCTCTCTCCCCAGATCCACCACTGCTGGCGGATCACCTCCAACTCCACATTCACATCCAGCTGCCCAACACTACACAAGCAAATATTCCAACAATGAGTCGAACCAGCCACAGACTGCACAAAGCGCAATCAGCGACTTCCATACTGAGCACTAAGTGGCGTTACCAACATAAAAACCTAAACAGCCTACTTACAAACGAAATTGTTCTACAGCCAGATGATCCTCCATTACCTTTTCCAGTCTTTCATTAATGATTCTTAATATAATTATGGCTGCTTGTGAATTGCAACTAATTTTCCTCTGGTCACTGGGTTTCTTGGTTCCTTGTTTCATTTGTATTGGAATCATTACTGTTGTCAGAAATTCCTCTGGTCATCCACCACTGTCATATACTTTGTTACTTAAACTCAGTACTTCTCTTATACATTCTTGGTTCAAACAGTTCTATATTTTTCTTGGTATTGTATCCGTACCTACTGGTTTCCCGTTTTCCAATGAAACTATTGCACTCTTTACTTCTTCCATTATGATAGTTAGTCCTTTCAGGCAGTAATGCATTGTAAAGTCTAGAGGAGACTTATCGAGCAATGGATGTCAAACAACTGAAGATAATGATCTTGTTGTACTATTGAACATTTTTACGTTTTTTTTAAATCGTCTCGGAAATAGCAATACAGTCTGTCAGCTTTTTTTACTTAGTCCCCAAATCGTCACCAGCCGCTGTAACAGACTGCGTATCTAGCGGCTCCCACGAGAAACAAAAACTTGATTTTCATATTTCATACGTTTATTGACAGAATTGAAAAATTTTAAATGCTGTCATAATTTACTCATTAAGGTCTATAATCTGAGATTAAAGGTTTATTTAACGCAATAAGCCAAGTATTAAAGTTAGAAGCCGTGCTCGGTCGACTATATTTATTCACTACTAGCAACCCTACCCTACTTCGCACGTCTAACATTAAATGTGTACGGTCAGATGACTTGACTGGCGTAGCGTGCTTTGTTTTGGGGCCACGTTAAGTAAATGGGTATCATGACATTCAAATAACTTACGCAGTGTAAGCAGCGTACGCAAGGAAAGTTGTCATGAGGCGTGGATGTAGGGCCTCCATATACCTATGGATAAAGGGGGGGGCAGCCCCCGCCCTCCCCCCCCCCCCCCCAGTTCTAACTCTCAGGGAAGGAAAATATATATATATATACTGTATTCACGTGTTTTTGTTTGAAGAAAACGATTTAAAAGACAGTACTGCACAGGTTTTTAACATGGTCGGATCTGAAAAGTTTTTGCAGCTACTTACAAGTCACCATTCGAGTTCCAAAATATTAAAAATACACCGTACCCCAGGTCTACCACCCCCGTCCCCCTCTACAAATTATGGTACGGGCGTCCATGCATGTATGTTGTGTGGACGATATTGAATTGGTGTTTGGAGTAACATCTCATGTCAATGATGGGATCACATCGTCATGTAATTAATAAGTTTACAACCAATGTAAATATTATATGCGAATCATAGGTGTATGTGTGTGTGTGTGTGTGTGTGTGTGTGTGTGTGTGTGACCCAATATGTATCGAGGCTGGCTGACATGGCACAACTAAAGGAAAAAATAAGAAAGGACGCGCATGTTGTACACGTGAAGGTCAGGTTTCATTTAAGGAAAGCAGAAAGCTGAAAGTTGAGTCATCCGTTGCGCTGCGGAAAGAACGTACTGTATGTAAACGAAGCAAAGTTGCTAAAAATTTTTTTCAGAAAACGCATACCTTGAAGCATAAAAAATAAACCACCTCATATTTGGATTCTCATGTTTTTTCGCTAGGCAATTGTTCTCCACCGACAACAGGGAAACTATTTATTACAATTATTTGATTATTTCAATTTGGCTCACATCACAGCCTGATGACGAGGTGCCTATCTTTTAGTTGTTGGTCATATTTATTACGATACTTCGAAATTAAGTAAGTCACTGCCCGTTGTTCCAAGAATCTGCAGTGAATTAAGAGTACGAAATGCGACTGGTAACCTGAGGGAAGCAGAAAATGTCAGTCTGACATTGTCGTCATATTTCGAAATGTGTCCCTCAGCTGTCTGTTGAAGTATTTCGAAATCTTACGTATTCATCTGCAAGAAATTTCTGAAGTCCATTTATGAAGATAATGCCCATGTCTTTGATTTTTAAAAAGTCTAAGCATCTTTCTCACCAGTGGAAATTCGTTTCCGAGTCTTCCGTATAATCTGGAAAAAAAAAAACAAAAAAAAAAACCTTCGCCCCACTACGGAGAAAATCGCAATGGAATCTATGTACGAATCTAGGAAAGAAGAAAACTTAAAAACACTTTTAATACGAACGCAATAATGCTGCATCCCATGCAGCATTTTACTTTTTGCATAAATAATTGAAAGCCACAGATTGTGAATACGCATATTGCAGTCTCCTAGATGCCTCTTAAGCGATTTTCATGTCTGTAAAGAGTTACCAAACTACCAAACCGGGGGAACGGGGAGCTACAGTGTAAACCGGAATCCGAGCTATGTTTCTTTTCTGGCGATTCTCCACATCACTGAGTGGTGAGTGTTTATTAAAAGGCAGAGCGAAAAAGAAGACCCAGCAGCGAATCGATCCTAAAACCTGCAGCTTTGCAAACATACGCTCTACTATTATCCTATCACATAAGATGAGAATTTGGTTATACTCTCTGCTAACTCAGGAAGCTACTGCTCTCGTGTTATGACGATTATTGAGTGAGTGGCACTGACATCGTTTTCACAACTTGAATTTAATTCGTCCTAATTCAGGCAGTTTGTACGAAATGTTTATAAATTACACACAAAGACCTTCCCCTTGGATCATTGTACGTATTAGTGAAAACGGGATGAAAATCCCGAAATCACTTACCGAGATTAGCCCACACATACAGACTGACGCAAGCAGGCGACTTTAGTTTGTGTACACAGATATTTGAGAATGAAAGCACTTAGCGACTTCCAACAAACTCGACGTATTATACCAAATCTTTTCAAAAATTTTCCTCCTTGAACCTCCGACAAAATAATGAAAGGATAAAAAGTTAATCGCGTACTACATTTTCGCTGTTCATGCAGTACAACTTCAGCCTCAGGCATGATGCTTTTAATTCATTACTTATTTAATACTAATTCTATTCGCAACACATTTTCCTCGCAGTATCCACATTTATTACTGTACGTACTTACAAAATTATATCATTGTATAGCACGCGGTTCATGGCATATGACGCAATAAACATAGAGATGTGTGGAACGGATGTTTTATACAATGGAGTCCGATTCCTTAAAGAAACGTGGGTGGGGTTACTAGTTCTCTATAATGGAATAACTGATAATTAATCTACATAAGCTCTTTGTTTGCTTGTTGCTGTGCGACTGCATTTTACATTTGGTAGCCGAGAGGTGTCCTGTTTGAAGGCAATGAAGTCTGGTCAGCTCAAGTATTTGTAGGCAGTACTTTGAGTAACGAATTTAAAACATGTTTCGTTATATCATGCTTCAAATTATAATCTCTACCTACCACAAACGCCTGGTCATTGAATTCCTAGTTAGACTTAGCATCTAGTAAAATACGATGTGTTCAGATCACTATTCTATCGATATTCAGTTCCTTTTACTCATTCAACGTCGACCGGTGACTGATAGCAAATCTAAAGCGTCTAAAAACATCTCACGATAACTGTTTCTGATTGTTTTCATTGGTTTTCTGATCGGTTTGATGCGGCCCGCCACGAAATGCCCTCCTGCGCTGACATCTTCAGCTCTGGAGCAGCACTTGGAAATCTATGTCCTCAGTTATTTGCTGGACGTATTCCAGTCTCGTCTTCCCCTACAATTTTTACTCTACAGCTCTTTCTAGAACAATCGAGTTTACTCTCCGGTGTCTTAACAAATATCCTATCATTCTGTTCCTTGTTCTTGTCGTTGTTTTCCATATTTTCCTTTCTTCGCTGATTCTGCGGATATCCTCCTCATTCCTTATCTTACCTCCGTCCATCTGATTTTCAACATTCTCCAGTAGCAACAAATCTCAAACTTTTCGATTCTTCCCTGTTCCGATCTTCCCACTTTCCATTATTCACTACCATACAATGTTGTGCTTCAAAGTGCATTTTCAGGAATTTCTTTCTGAATTTGACTCCTATGTCTGACACCAGTGAACTTTTGTTCTCCAGGAACGCCATCTTTGACTGTGCTAGTCTGCTTTTTATGCCCTCCTTGCTACGTCCATCACGGATTATTTTGCTTCGAAGGTAGCATAATACCCTATCTTCGTCTTCTTCGTGATCACCAATTCTGACGTTAAGCATCTCACTATTGTCATTTCCGTTACTTCCCATCACTTTTCTCTTTTTCTGGTTCATTCTCAATCCATATTCCGTACTCACTAAACTGTTCATTCCGTTCAGTAGATCCTGTAGTTATTATTCAATTTTTCTAAGGATACCAATGTCATCAGCGAATCTTATCACTGTTATCATTTCACCTTGAATTTTAATACCATTCTTGCACCTTTCTTTTATTTCCGTCATTGCTTCTTCAATGTGTAGATTGTACAGGAGGGGTGAAAGATTGATTCCCGGTCTTACACCCCCATTTTTAATCCGAGCACTGCGTTGTTGGTCTTGCAGTCTTATTGTTCCCCCTTTTTTCCTGTACATATCGCATATTACCCGTTTTCCGTGTAGCTCACTCCTTTTTTCTCAGAACTTCGAGCATTTGCACCATGTAGCATTGTCGAACGCTATGTTTTAGGTCGACATATCCCATAAACGTATCTTGATTTTCCTTCAGTATTGCTTCCGTTATCAAGAGCAATGTTAAGAACTGCCTCCCTGGAGCCTTTTTACCTTTCCTAAAGCCAAACTGATTGTCATTTAACAAATCCTCGGTTTCCTTATCCATCATTCTGGGTGTTTTTCTTGTTAGAAACTTGGATGCATGAGCTGTTAAGCTGACTGTGTGACAGTTCTCGCACTACTCAGACCTTAGAACCATCAGAATTGTGCGGATGATGTGTTTTTCGTATGTGTAATGACACACATCAACTGAAACAGTCGTTTGGGTGCGACCTCCGTCAATGATCTGAGAAATTTCTATGGAATGTTGCCTATTGCTGCTGCCTGAAATTGATCTCTAGTCTTACAGAGCATTTTTAAAACCCAATGTTTCTCCGTATTTACCTTTCTTGTACCTATGTTTGACTGCCCAACATCTGTGATTTCCCTTTTTAGAGATGTCCACTAGTCTTAAGTTGAACTAACTGTTATGGTATCCCTTATCGCAGTATCGACATCCTTAGCGAACATCAAACGCGTCTCATACGCTGTCATTAAGATACTTTATTTTGGAAGGGTGCTGGCTAAGTTTACTGGAATGACAGGGAGAGAAACCACACAACAGTCCCGGTTTCGGTGCGAGACACAGTGGACTGAGACCACTGTTATTTTTGTCTCTCTGTGTAAATCAAATTGAATCAAATGAAAATATTTTCTCAATTTTTGAGCGCTAAACCACATACAACGAGTAAGAGCCGTTTTCTAACACTCTCTGGTGTGTTACTACACTCAAAAATAATGTCTTGTGCTTTAATTTACAGAAGAAATGGTTCTTTTACGATGTTCGTACATATATTATACACACATTAGTTTGCATCCTTAGTTTGTTTGCGGCTTGATGCCTTTAGGTCCTTTAGCTGCTCGTTGCATGTAGGTGTAGAATCAATATACTTGGACAGTGTTTTACTCTTTATTGTTGTCGCCAAAATTCGTGTTGTGAACGTCCTAACGATGTTCAAGTCTCAGTGGGGTCAGGACTTGAAACCCAGGATCGTTGTTACATCATGGACAACGTTGAACCAACTGTGCCACCCGAGCGCGGTAAACAGACTGTCAAAGTACCACTCCGACAGTTTCTCTTTCTTGTTTACGTTCTCAAACTCTGGATATCTGGTTCCGATTCCCGGTCTTCCAGACAGATTTAATTTGTCGTGAAGCTTCAGAGCAGTTCACGATTCCTTGTACAGTCAGTTTCATTACGGGAGTTTATGTTATTTTTGAGAACTAACTCACCTGGTGATACCGTCAGAGCTTGGAAGGAAAATCCTTTAACTTTGTCAGTACATAGCTACGGTAGATTTGATACGGGGTTTTGTTTTTGTGAAAGGCAGGTGCTTTGCAGAGCGCACCAGAGCGTAACCGCACCGACATATGCTCACGCACCATTCAGACGCGTCCCACAAGACTCTTGGTGTGCGTAAAAAAAACGCAATCTAGGAGATGCGTGCGAGCAACAGGTTCCGGCTTGCAGGTGATCAGCGGGCGGCGCGCGGCTGGCTATCTTGTGATGGCGGTACAGTTCCGCCCACACGTTCTGCGTCTCTCCCGCCTTTCATCGTGCCGCCGCCTCGCTGAATGGCGGTAGTTACGTTACCCATTCCGTTTCCGCGTGACTGCGCTCCATGACAACATACCACCAGATATGACTTCAAACTAACCTACGGCTCATTAACTATTCACGCCTTACGATAATTGTCTCATTTTATCCGCAGAAGGTGGTACATTTCCTATACCTATTACCGGTGCCGTAGGTATGGTAAGAGACGCCCAAGGTAAACTTTGATTCTTTGCTAACCCCCCCCCCTCCTCCCCAGATCCACTGCCGATAACACCCATTTTTTTGTTTAATCAACATCGTTCCTTAGCCTATTAATTCGCTTATTCGACTTTAATGACTTTAACGATTTAAATAACACAACACTTCTTATCATGCACAGCACGACGCGTTTAAGGGAAATTGGAAATTTGTGGTAAGGTCTTATGGGACCAAATTACTGGGGTCATCGGTCTCTAAGCTTACGCACTACTTAATCTAACTTAAAGTAACTTACGCTAAGGACGACACACACACCCATGCCCGAGGGAGGACTCGAACCTCCCACGGGGGAAGCAGCGCGGACCGTGACAAGACGCCTAAGACTGCTCGGCGACCCCGCGCCGCGCGTTTCAAGTATAACATTTTTCATTGGTATTGCACATGAAGTGTGCGTCTCTGTTGTTCTTTTTCTCCTGTCAATCAGAAGTTGATTTCTCACACGCCAATATTAGAAAGAAAGTACTTTTTGTGTTTGTGCTTGAACGTATTGTCCCTCCTTCAATTCAGAGTAACACTACTGACTACTTAAACGGTCAGTTATGAGTTACTTTCTATTTTACAGTACTCTGATGCAAATATTGAGTGTAGTGTGCGAAGCAATGAACATGCATTAATAATAATAATCAAAAAAGAACTAGCCGAATGGGACGGAATTCATTCAGTAGACGTAAAGTATGTGTACAGGCAAACGAATGATCAAATTATTAGAATATCAGAAAGAAAATGGATGATCCAACCCAAAGAAAGAGTTTCACGTGTCTCTGGTCCTTATGCAAGCAGTTATTAGGCGCCGGCCGGAGTGGCCGTGTGGTTCTAGGCGCTACAGTCTGGAGCCGAGCGACCGCTACGGTCGCAGGTTCGAATCCTGCCTCGGGCATGAATGTGTGTGATGTCCTTAGGTTAGTTAGGTTTAATTATTTCTAAGTTCTAGGCGACTGTTGACCTCAGAAGTTAAGTCGCATAGTGCTCAGAGCCATTTGCACCATTTGAGTTATTAGGCTTCGCATTGGTTGATAGAGTTGCTGGATGTCCTCGTGAGGGATATGCCGCCAGATTCTGTTCAACTGGTGCGTTGTTGTTGTTGTTGTTGTTGTGGTCTTCAGTCCTGAGACTGGTTTGATGCAGCTCTCCATGCTACTCTATCCTGTGCAAGTTTCTTCATCTCCCAGTACCTACTGCAGCCTACATCCTTCTGAATCTGTTTAGTGTATTCTTGTCTTGGTCTCCCTCTATGATTTTTACCCTCCACGCTGCCCTCCAGTACTAAATTGGTGATCCCTTGATGCCTCAGAACGTGTCCTACCAACCGATCCCTTCTTCTAGTCAAGTTGTGCCACAAACTCCTCTTCTCCCCAATTCTATTCAATATCTCCTCATTAGTTATGTGATCTACCCATCTAATCTTCAGCATTTTTATGTAGCGCCACATTTTGAAAGCTTCTATTCTCTTCTTGTCTAAACCATTTATCATCAAGGTTTCACTTCCATACATGGCTACACTCCATACAAATACTTTCAGAAACGACTTCCTGACACTTAAATCTATACTCGAACAAATTTCTCTTCTTAAGAAACGCTTTCCTTGCCATTGCCAGTCTACATTTTATTTCCGCTCTACTTCGACCCTCATCAGTTACTTTGCTACCCAAATAGCAAAAGTCCTTTACTACTTTAAGTGTCTCATTTCCTAATCTAATTCCCTCAGCATCACCCGACTTAATTCGACTACATTCCATTATCCTCGTTTTGCTTTTGTTGATGTTCATCTTATATCGACCTTTCAAGACACTGTCCATTCCGTTCAACTGCTCTTCCAAGTCCTTTGCTGTCTCTGACAGAATTGCAATGTAGATAGTCAAAGTCCCGAGCTTGTTGGAGGGCCCTGCCCGTACTACTCCAAACGTTCTCAACTGGGGAGGGATCCGGCGACCTTGCTGGCCAAGGTAGGATTTGGCAAGCGGGAAGACGAGCTGCAGAAACACTCTCCGTGTGCGGGTGGGCTTTATCTTGCCGAAATGTAAGTCCAGGATACCTCGCCATGGAGGGCAACAAAACGGGGAGTGAAATATTGTCCGTCTACGCCTATGATGTAAGGGTGTCGCGGATGACTACCCGGAGTTCTGCTATGAAAAGAAATGCCACCCCAGACGTTGACTCCTGGTTATCGGGCTGTGTGGAGGGCGACACTTAAGTTGGCATCCCACAGCTGTCCAAGACGTCTTCAGTCGGAACAGCTCTGGATTTTGTCGATCTGACGCACCAGTTGGACAGAATTATCACGGTATGCTTCAGGAGGCCGTCCATCAACTCTATCAATCTATGCCAAGCCGAATAACTGCTTGCATAAGGGCCAAAGGTGGACGAACGCGTTACTGACATGGAAGTGTGATAGCACCGTTGTTGTTCACAGTATATATAAATGATCTAGTAGAAAGCGTCGGATGTTCTTTAAGGCTACTCGCATATGATGCAGTTGTTTATACCAAAGTAGCAGCTCCAGAAGATGCAAGAATTTGTAGAACGATCTGCAGAGAATTTATGAATCGTGCAGACTCTGGCAGTTGACCCTGAATGTAAATAAATGTAACATATTGCGCGTACATAGGAAAATAAATCCACTGCTGTACAGCTACGCTATTGATGACAAACGGCTGGACACAGCGTCTGCCGTAAAATATCTAGGCGTAACTATCCACAGCGACCTTAAGTGGAACGACCATATAAAACAGATACTGGGAAAAGCAGACACCAGACTAAGATTAATCCGAAGAATCTTAAGGAAATGTAACTCATCCAAGAGAGAAGTGGCTTATAAGGCGCTTGTTCGCCCGATTCTTGAGTATTGTTCATCTATCTGGGATCCCTATCAGGTTGGACTGGTAGAGGACACAGAGAAGATCCAACGAAGAGCGGCGCGTTTTGTCACGGGATCGTTTAGCTGGCTAGAGAGCGTTACGCAGATGCTAAACAAACTCCACTGGCAGACGTTACAACAGAGACGTTGTGAGAGATTTACTATTGAAATTTCGGGACAGTACTTTTCAGGAGGAATCAGACAACATATTACTTCTCCCCACATACGTCTCGCGTATTGACCACGAGGAGAAAATTCGAGAAATTAGAGCCAATACAGAGGCTCGACGACAATCATTCTTCCCTCGCACTATTCGAAAGTACCCTCCGCCACACACCATTGGTGGCTTGCAGAGAATGATGTAGATATAGATTGACTTGCTCAATTTGTGAAGCTCTTTCTATTGAACATATCATCCAATTTTTCTGAAATTTTAATCATTTGCCTGTCTGTGCGTGTACGTCACATCTACAGATTTCTGTCCTATTCGGACAATTCTTTCGTGGTGCGTCGCTTTTTTACTTTAGAGTGTATTTATGGATTTACTGCTTTTATTATGCACAGAAGAAACATTTGAAGAAACTAACCGATTCACTATCTAGGTTGCAATTGAGCTTTTTTGTGGCCTACAAAAATTTCCAGGTCTTCCATTGTTCATCTGTATGTGATTTCTGTAAGCGATGGAGTACCTTGAGATCTTCTTCTATGTTCGTAAATGTGGGCGATTGTTTTCGTGCGTGTTCCTATGGCTGATACTGGTAAGTGCTTACGTGTGTAGCAGTTGATAATTCAGTGTATCGAATATGAAAAATCCTGTATGTCTGTTCCATGTAGCAGCTTGAACAAGTTTTACATGTGATTTTGCACATTCCTCAATCTGACAATTTATATTTTGTTGTTTAAGGTGTGAAGTGTTGTAATTTGTTATTTAATAAAAGGTAAACATTTCAAGTCTTTTTTATGAAACAGTCTAAAACGTGGTCAACACTTGGTTCAAAGTTTCATGGCTTGCAACAACAACTCGAATCCTCTTTAACTGTTTAGCTGCCGATAAACAAAAAATATACTTCTTAAATTTTAGTTTCGTTGAGTCACCTGGTACTACGAAAGTGGCTCATTTACAAGCCGAAAGCAAGACACAAGCGCCTCTGCACCTCGGAGAGGAAGGCTGGTCTTAGGGAATTGCTACTCACATCAGCACAACACAGTCCGTATCTCCTTATGAATTCCTCTGCATCTGCATCTACTCCGCCGATTCACGATTTAGTGCCTGGCAGAAGGTTCACCGAAACACCTTCAAGCTATTTTTCTACCGCTCTACTTTCTAATAGCGGAAGGGGAAAAACGAACACTTAAATTTCTCCGTGCGAACTCTGGTTTCTCTTATTTTATTATGATGATCGTTCTTCCTAGGTGGACGCTAACAAAATATTTTTACAGTCTGAGGAAATAAATGTCGTGTGACGAGGGCCTCCCGTTGCGTAGACCGATCGCCGGGTGCAAGTCTTTCGATTTGACGCCACTTCGGCGACTTGCGAGTCGAACAGTCTGAGGAGAAAGTTGGTGATTGAAATTTCGTCAGACGATACTGCCGCAACGAAAGACGCCTTTGTTTTAATGACTGCCACCTCAATTTGCGTATCATATCCGTGGCAGTCTCTTCCCTATTTCGCGATAATACAAAACGAGCTGTCCTTCTTTGGACTTTTTAGATCTCCTCCGTCAATCCTAACTCATGCAGATCCCAAACCGCACAGTATTACTCCAGAAGAGGGCGGACAAATGTAGTGTAAGCAGTGCCTTTAGTAGACCTGCTGCATTTTCTACGTTCTGCGGCAATTTTGGTTTGTTTTCCCCACAACATTATCTATGTGATCGCTCCAATTTAAGTTATTCGTAACTGTAAACCTAAGTATTAAGCTGAATTTACTTGTCTTTAGAGTAGTGCGATTTATCGCGTAACCGAAATTTAGCGGATTCATTTTAGTATAAATGTGGATGTGTTTTCATTATTTAGAGTCAAGTGTCACTTTTCACACCAAACAGATATCTTGTCTAAATCATTCTGCGATTGGTTTTGATCAACCGACGACTTTACAAGACGATAAATGACAGCATCATCTGAAACAGTCTAAGTGGGTTACTCAGATTGTCTCCTAAATCGTTTATGTAGATCAGGAACAGCAGAGAGCCTATAACACTTCCGTGGGGAACGCCAGATGTTACTTCCGTTTTACTCGATGACTTTCTGTCAGTTACTACGAACTGTGACATTTCTGACAGGAAATCACTTGCCTTCGTATACCTCTTCTCGTTTCCCATTTTAATACCCTCCAAGGCACTCCCGTCTTCTTCTTCATCTTCTTCTACTGCTAATACTACTACTACCACTTCCATCCCCCAAATACTCCTATCTTCCTCTTCTCCTTTCCTTTAGCCTTTTCTCATTTGTTTCGCCTGTCCCAGAAATGCTCGCACACGTAGATAGTGCACAGAGCACAAGCTGTGTCTGCCATATACTAGTTGCGCCACTACCTATTCTCTTGTGGTAAAGCTCTACGAAACTGCTGTAGGGAAGATTAAAACTTACAAATTTTCAGCCCAGATTTTAACACCTTGCAATTTTTTTTTCTGATGCGACGCTATTAACAGTCCGTGATCACCGTTGAAATATGTTGGAAGGCGACTGGAGAAATGCTCGTGGCGGGTGTAAAATAATGCTGTAGTCTGGACGAAAAAGGAGGTATTTCAATTGACTTGACTGTTAGATCTTGGTCAAACATTGTAAATAGTTACCCAAGAAGGCACATATTTTTTGTCTATGTTTTAAAATATTTTATTTTCCGCGGTCAAGGTAGCGGTCAAAATTAGAAAATGTACTTCTAACTCGAAATTTCGTGAATCACTGGAAAAGGGTGTTCTCTCGTCTAAAAATGTAAATATGTTTTATGACGTGTGTATTCTGCTTAATGTAGGGGAAGGTTTCTATCGTTGGGCCGCCCAAAACAAAATGTATAATAAAAGCCTCGGATATTGTAATAAATATTTTATTTTCAGTGAACTTTAACATTATCTTTAGTATTTCACTACAGTAGACACAGAAGTCATAAATATTCATTGCTAATGAAATTTTTGAAAAGTAATAAAAGAGTGTCATCACCCCAATCAAAGGGACTGGTTCCTTCATTGGGCCAGGCAGTTTCCTTGGAGAGGCTGTAGTGTAATAGCTGTTAAATGCTACACGCACCTAAATAAGCGTCAGTGCATTTCGTAATGTTTATTTTTAGGAGTTTCTTGTTGGCATCTGATACCGAGTAAATTGTAGGAGACTAAAAGTAAAAACGTCATCTTCTAAGGTAATGTAAAAGCACAATTGACTGATTACCTAAACACTTTCGAACTATTAGAAAACATCCAATGAAAACAACTACTTAAATTTTGTTCAGAATGACCTATATAGGCCTAAGACAGACAAAATCGGAAGGGGCTCATGTAAGGTAACTCGACAGTATCTAGTATCCGTCCACAGTACGTAACTTTATATTGTCAATACTATGAGAAATTTTTGTTAATTGCTCCTATTTTTAAATCGTGAAGTCAAAAATTAATTGCTACTATTATACCATTATGACATTTCAGTAATTAATATTAGTCAATTACAAGAACATAAGGCACAGTTGATTTGTGTTTTCATGGAAGAACTGGCCACTAAGACAGTGAATTTTTGGCATCACCGGGTGTACTTAATGATCGCTAGTATGAGCCTATTGTCAGTATCCAAACAAAAATCGAGTTGGCCCATCGATGGAGCCGACTTATCTATAGCAACCTTACCCTACGTCTAGAATAGTAAAATAGACTAAACGATATTCACAATAACACACTGTATAAACTTGAGAGAATGTTACAGTTAAGACTGCTACTTCACTTGCTAAATCGTACGTAATTAGCTAATGCAAAAAAAAAAAAAAAAAATTATAAACTGCTGGATACAGACATTAGTCGCAAAGTATATATTCTCCATCGTTGTCAGTGAAAGAAAATAGCAGTTTTTTGCAACGGCAATGGTTAATATTTCGCGGCACAAAAAAATAAGATACGTGTTGCCTCTGAGCAATATGGGACTTAAGTTCTGAGGTCATCAATCCCCTAGAACTTAGAACTACTTAAACCTAACTAACCTAAGGACTTCACACACATCCATGCCCGATGCAGGATTCGAACCTGCCACCGTAGCGGTAGCGCGGTTCCAGACTGAAGTGCCTAGAACTGCCCGGCCATTCCGGCCGGCTAAGATACGTGTTGTCTCATTAGTGTGGGGGAAAGTATTGTACCTTAGCACACCTTTTGAACTTCCGCGTCTAGCCAGTCCTTTAATGAAAGTTTAATATATTTTCTTACACTCTTTTTAAATGATGGCACTCACTTTTTATGTGCTGCAGTCTTTTCTGAAATTACAAAAATTGCTCCGGAAAATTAAGGTTTTTCCACATGTGAATACATGTCCCAGGGAATGATATGCTGATGTGCCTAGGAACAAATATTTAGAGTGTTGAAATAGAGAAAATCTTTTCAATACTATATTTTTAATAGTCTATGTGTTACGTAATTAGTCTACTACACATCAATATTAAGTAAAATCGAACCAAAGAGAAGTTTATCAAAAACCTGTTACAAGTGAAATACATTTTGAAATATAAGCTATTGGCAACGGATACAAACATCCATTTTCAAGACAGCAAAATTGTTAGGTCATTAAAGAAAGTCGGTTCGGTTGTAAGTACCACATGTTCCGTCGTAAAAGACTTTCTTCTGTTTCAAGCTACAAGGCGGAGCACGACTAGTTTAAGTACGTCTCAACTGCCCACATGTTATGTTAACAGTTCCAAGAGCATTTTACTGCCAAAAATTCTGACCTGAAGTATTAGCAATATATTCCAAAAACTTTTAATACAACATAAAATACACGTATGTATGTGTAGAGCGCGGTATGCTTACAGGTGTTGCGTAAAACACCACCTCGTATCTAACTACAAAACCTTGTAGAAAATGGTGTAAAGTGTTTAGGGTGATTTCTAGTGCGTGTTTTTCTTTGTGTGATTCTAAAACCACTCACTAGACTAAAGCACTGACCAAACAACATCGTGTGTTCCTAGGTACACTGTTCTCCGGTACAATAATTTCTTGTACCTGACGAAGCAGAACTCTAGATATGTGTATCACCAATGGTAACACAGCGAGTTATGTGCAATGGTGTTTTCATTAATTTAATTTTAGTGTATAAGAAGTAAGCAACAGTAGTTCTTGACTATTGTCTTAAAAGGACGGGCTTATTTACAGACTTCTGTGCGAAATACTTCGTCCCCTTAGATATTCGAAAGCCTTCGTTGACTTGATAATGTCTGGAACAGAGTTAAACATAGCTGATGTTCTTGGCAACGCTTGAGCACGTCGAATTTTCACTAATTTATTATTGTGCGAAATATTCATCCTCAAATGTTAGTGTTACAGGCGTTACAAAACAGCCCGATCTGGCGGCAGGTTAAGGACAACTCATAATTTTTATGAAAATTTTTAGTTCGTATAAGCGTAGTCACTTAAACATTATTTTTAATGACTTCTTCGGGCTGGCCCTTTCAGAAAACCATTGACTGTAAAACGCATAGAATTTTGTATAGCAATTACAGCCAAATGAAAGAAAAATGAGGTCAGTTAATTATCTTAACGTTATTTCTGAAGATTTCTATCTTATACCTGTACTCGACATTTACTTGCGCTCTACTACTGTTGATTGGATACCTCAAAATTTTTGGTTACATTTAGTCGGAATCTTGGTTTTGTAATCCTTTAATAATGACCAATTTTTTTCTCAAAATCGAAAATATTTGTATCGTCAAACGAAGAGTAGCAAGTTCTGTTTGCGACACGTTGCTAGGGCTTGATTTGTAATGGGCATACAATGAATTATTGACAACACTTTGCTGGAGCCAGTTCGTTGGAAACTTAGTTCTCATCTGATAAGCATAACATTCTGCTGAATAATTTGTAAAACCGTGACGCGAACTTCGTGTTGTATTTCTGATATGTTCCATTTTGTATGGTGTCATGCTGCATGATAGAAAACATAGTGCGCTCGAATAAATCTTTCTGCTTTCCCTTAAAATAAAAAGTTGTGAAAAAATAAATTCTTATCTAGTTATGTAGAATGGCTTACGACACTATCTCGAAGTGAAATCTCAATTTCATGGTCGGTTACTTCAGCTCCATCTTAATTCCACAGCACCGAGTAATTTGACTTGACTTGTATTCGCGTCTGCCATTACTAGAGTAGGTTTTCAGTAATTCCTACACATTGCTTCAAGCCATGGTTCCTTAATAAAATCGCGGCCGGTTTCTACTCCGTTTCTTATTGAACAGAGCTCGCTGATGACATCGGTGGTGGCTTTTCTCTTATCCTGCGTTGGCTCTTTCAGCGGATAGCTTGACTGTTTCTTCCACGTATAAAGACAGGCCTACTGTTGCTTATTTTGAAACTCTCTCCCTGCTTTCTGGTTATTTTCTTGTGCACTTAATTCACTGTTGAACTTCCGATTTTTCCTCGTTCTATTCACTGCATTTTTATTCAGATTTTTTTCCCTCTTTGCTAACATAATCCATTGCAGGCTTCTTATTTTCTTAGTGAAACATATTTGCATGTTTAGCCATAGGGCCCAAATTTTCTAACATTATTCATTTCAAATTTTTCCTACTCTACGATTGTCTTTAATGCTCTGTTGTAATGTTAAGATAAAGTGCGACTTAAATGTTGTATGCACTTAGCTCCCGACTTCATGTTTCTTTTTACCGATAAGTTTTTGTGTTCTTCAGTTTTTAATAATTGTTGGAATTCTGTTTCTTTAAAGAGGTCATACTGAAAAACGATAACACTCAATTTTCCCCTCGTGTTAGCATACAGAAATACAGCGGATGATTTGTCCGTCTTATGAAAAACATCAGTCATTTCATATACGAAGTCATACGCTAAAGCTATGGTGACATCCATGGTGTTAGTTACAAGGAATGAAGCTGGACAGTTGGATTACGCTGCCATTTAACTGTTATAAATTTTGTTTTAGTAGTGTTACCTGGCCTTTTACTTTTCAACATTTACAGATGCATTGTAATATCTGCAGATAATCGTGTGCTCTTCCCCATAACATAGAAATATCAGGATCGTTACAGAACAAGAAATATTAATATATCTTATTTCACCGTTTGCAAGTTCATTATTAATGTGAACGACATTGAAGGGTAAGTGTTAAATTCTAAACTGTGGGTGGTTCGTTGTGATTTAGCAGAAAAACCATGTAATCGTATGCTACTCTCCGTAATAGTTTTTGCTGTTAGTGAATATAATTCTATGTTTAACCATTTCCATTCACTGATCTGTGAGTATTTGCCAATGTTTGCAAAAATCATACGGACACACCATTCTGTGTAATAATTCTAGCTTGACTTGCATTATTATTTATTTTGCTAGCAGTATTCATGTACTTTTGTGGAGCATACGCCACAAAATCGACAGTCTGTGTTGTTTCATGTTCGGCTTCAGCATTGTTAATGTTTCCGAGTTTATGGGGCTAATTAGGTGAGTTGTTGTGACAATAGTAAACATCTTTCTATCGCGTGAATTCAGTAATTTGAATGAGTTCTCAATATCAAAATCAATTCCTGTTGATTTCTCTCTTAATACGACGGAGGCGAGGACACTGCAACTTCTGTACCGATGTTTGGATGTAGCTATGGCGAGCATATGAAAAACAAACTATTTTACACGTGCGAATTTATTGTAATGTAATATGTATTTTTGTCCATTATGTTACCTTTGCTGCCATTATGTTGGGGTGACAGAGCACCTGTTATAATCTGTTTTCTAGGTACTTCTTACAAGCGTTACAAGTTTTTCAGTCCAGATAGTCAAGTAAAGAATTTAGACTTTCGAAATTACTTATCAGTTGTAAATTGATTTGTTTGTAAGGACATGTACATTTCATCCCCTTCTCCCTCCCATTTTCTAACAGCCGTACACACACACACACACACACACACACAAACAAATAACCAGGAGAGTTTGAACAACCGAACAACAGATAGACAACTCTTGTTGATCTGCATGGATATCACGTTGATTCCTTTATGAAAAATAAAGACTGCAGAATGTTCTGAAAAGTGTTTGTGCCACAGACTCATATAATCTCAGTTACCTGCTTGTGACAAGTAATACATACACCTTTAGGCGGAACGCCAGAAAGCCGTAAATAGGTACGTTTCCAATGGAGATGGGTCAAACAGTTACACATGCCAGAATCTTCTAATAACATCCTAATTTCCTTGAAAATAACTGCGAAAAGGGCGTTTCTTAAGCAATTACTGTATGTCACAAAACAGGGGTAAAAGTAACAGACTGAAAAATTGCTAGTGTGAAAGAGATAACTGCTTTTTATCAGTCAACATGCTCACGATTCAATTGGAGGCAATAGTAAAGAAAAGTCTTCAGGATGTGACATTAAGCTGCAAAATATCATAAGCAATAAAAAATTTGTAGGCAAAATTGCAGGCCGTTTAACGTTTCGTCAACGACGAGGTCAGTGAAGGTGGTACGGAAATAAGGGTTGAAGAATGATAGAAAAAGAAGTCGGTCGGGTCCTTTCCAAAAGAACCGTCATAACATAGGTCTTACCAATTTCTGCAACTAAGTGAAAAATAGACCAGCACAGCCAGAAGGGATTTGAAAACCATTCCTTCGGAAGGTGAGCCAGTCCCTCAACTACCACTCAATTCGAGTATTTCGAGTGATGTGACGCGGTGGTTAAATCAAGGCGCAGTTTTGGGCAGAAATTTATTTAGAATTCCGTAGTTATCATCAGATATTCCTAGCAGGGGACAATCACAATAAGCTGAAGAGTGGGAACTGCCACAGAAAGAACGACATTTTACTGAATATTTACAGAAGTAGGTGATTAATGGTTCAGCTTCAAGTTGTATATTTGAAAGACATTAGTGACAACTTTCAAAAAAGTTGTAATATCAGACAAATATGATATTGCGCAATAACCTTTCTCACCTCAGTGGTGCTTGTGGCTGTTTCAGAACCGTGAAGAACTATTCTTGTTCTTTTTGGTTTTACTGCCTAAGGACCACTTCAGTCAATCATTGTCTGGTCATCTTCTTCAAAAAGATTTTTCTTGTCGAATTACCCACTATCTGTTCATTCGCTCTGTTGTTTTTTGTCGTTCTTCATATGTAAATACCTTCTTATTGTACATCGCTTGTCTATTTTTAGTCCGAATATTATTTTGATGTTTTTCAGTTTCTTTAAATTTTCTGCTTTGTTTTTCAAATCGTCCACGGTTAATTCTGGCTCTTTCATACCATCCTTGATTTACTTTATCCATCCTACACGTTGCTTCATGTTCCAAACTTTCTCTATAATTTTTCTTGGTAATCTGGTTTATGGTGTCATAATACGACCAAAAAATGATCTCCTTTTGTTCCGTGTAATGTCCGTAATGGCTCCAGTTCGCTGTACAACACTTCGTTTGGCACTATCAGCCATTGTCTATATATTATTTATGCATGATTTATTTACTCTTCTCTCTACTTTTGAAATTTTGCCGATTCTATTTTGCTGTGTGACTTTAAAAAAAGTTTCACTTCCGTTTGTGACCTCTGGTTCAACCACCATCTTGCAATGTTTTAATTTAGTTTCGATTGACAGACATTTTTTGTTGTGTGTACATCGTGTTAATTTTTGAGCTCTTATCATTTTATTAGTTCTTTATTCCACGCAAGTTTCTCGTCCAAGTTGTGTATTATATTTTTTCCTAGATATTTAAATTGTGCCATTGTTCTTGGTTTCCTGTTATTTACTGTTATGTGGATTATTACATATGAAACTGCTACCATTATTTCAGTCTTTTCGAATGGCATATTTTGTAAGCTTGTTATTTGATTTCTGTCTTCTTGGTTGTTATTAGCTGGTAACGCTTAGTCATTTGCGAATCACAAGTGATTTAAGTTTATTTGCTCTTTCTTGGTTTCTGTTCTTATGTACATAGGATTTCTCAGGTTTATAGGATTTTCCTTGTATCATTCTCTTGCGACGTGCTGAAGAGCACAGCTGAAAAGCAATGGCGACAAACCATCCCCCTGTCTCAACCCTGTTTTAATCGTACATAGCTCTAATATTTCTCCTCTGAACTTTACTTTAGATTTGGTGTTTGTTAGAGTTAACTTTATCATTTATGTTAATTTGGGATAGAGTCCGAAATTCGTTAGTATCTTCATCATTGAAGATCTGTGGATACAATCAGAAACCGTTTTGGATTCTACAAAGTCCATGACTTGTTGTTTTTTCTTCTTTTGTGGTAATGCACAGCCAGTTTCAAAGTGATTATCTGTTCTAGACAGCTTCTCCAGGGCCTAAGTTCTCCTTGGTATTCTCCTAGTTCCAGTCCAAGTTAATCTTCATATCGATTCTATAGAGTTCTTGATATGACTATATAGGTGTTACTCTAAAGGGAAATTCCTCTGTGGTTATCTGGATTTGATATGTCACCTTTTTGTGTATTGGATGGATTATTATAAAGAATGATTTACAAAATTTGTCGGTATCCATAATGAGACCAACTCGAAACAGTTCCACATAATGAATGTAGAGAATTTACAAACAAAGAAAATTTATAATCGCGCTATGTGTAAATGCACATTTTAAGAAGTAAAAATTGACAATAGCTGCAAGTAGTTCATAGTAATGGTAAACATCATAACATGTAAATGTCACATTCAGCCAGTACCAACCAAACAAATCTAATATTTCAGGCCACTGGTATTAGGATAATAAATGTACCAAATCTTGCCACTGTTAAGTTTGATCTTATTCTGTACAGTTTACACTTCGATATTATACATTTTCTTCACTTTGTCATGAACGAAAAGAGATTAAACCATTCAAGAGCCTAGATTTTTAAGAAAGAAGTCATAATAAGCAAATAGGTTTTTAATGTAATTCTAATCTTAACGTCTTGTTTTTAGATGAACTGCACTGCGTCAGTATTGCAGTGGGCTGCCAATGTTAGTCTTCTCTCAATGTTCCAAAGGGAACGGAAACCTGCAAAACAGGGGTACATTTATCGCAGGAGATGATGTAACGTCCAATTACGTCAGCCTGCAAGGAACTGTGCCGTACTGACTGCGCGACAAATTTAGGCTCACAACTGAAATAATAAGAAAGGAGCAAAAGCACGCCTATTACACATAAACGTCGTTTTCTGCCGTCGCAGCCTGGTTATATTTAAAAGACGTATGCTATTGGTGGAAAGTAAGAAACGTATAAGAAACGTAGTTCACGGGACACAACAGTGAACTTATTCTCTCATCTGTAGCAATTTCCCTACAACAACCGTATGCCAGACTGAACAAAGTGTATTCTTGCTGCACTAAAAGGGGATTTTGCTCATCCTATAACAAACATTTAGAAAGAAGCTTCACGTTAAGTTCAAAGTATATTCGGTGACTTAGTTTTGCTGACCGTTGAGCGATTTCCGAAGAAAAGGCACGTAACGCCCATTTTTGATGGTCGAGCATTGCGCCTGGTGTCAGCACAGTGAAAACAGTGTCCGGCATGAGCATCTTAAAAAAAGAAGGGGTCATTGCGCCCACATTTCTTAATATTTGTCTAGGCTGCATGATTCGCAAATGGATTGGCGATAACGCTCGAATACCATGAGATGTATACATTGTATTACATTATCAATTACTCCCAGGAGCACTGCTACTATTGTCTGATCAATAAAAGACGTATACTGGAAAGTGAAGAAGTGAATTGAATGTATCCAAAACATTAAAACAATTTCCGTTGAAAAGGATAAAATAATTGTTAACAATAAAAATAATTTAAGTTAGTAATTTTAGCTACCTAAGGAGAGAGATAATATTCATACACTGACACTGACTTTTTTAAACAAATCAAAATCTCTCGTTTTGTTGTTGAACGAAAGTGGACTCATAATCAAGACACAATAACAATAGCGATGAAAGCTTGAAAATATTTTCTGCTATTAAAAGTTGGAAGCAATGGAATTTTCGACTGCAAGCAAGACAGCTACACCGGAGCATCATAATTAAGATGTTTTAACACGATTAATCATTCAAATATGCAGATATCCGAAAACTGCTGAACATATTTATTCTACACTGCATGAAACGAAAATCAAGATAAGAGGAGCAATTAGAATGGAAGTGTTATTAGAATCACTAGTGACTGTTATCTCTCAAAAACTGCAAACGCATAGGAGAAAGCAGTCCGGACAAAGAGAGGAAGCTATTATTACTGTAGAGGAAGAATGACAAATATTTCAAATGAAGTAGGAAGGAAATGTTACGGAAGTTTCAAGGATGACCTCTATAATGAAAGAAAGGTTCCACTCCCGTCAATTGGTGATAGTAACATGCGGGAACTACGATCGTGTAAAATCCTACTTCGGTTAGGGAAATCGCCAAATTGAAATTGTAAGCAAATATCATCCGTAGAACACTGAAATTTTCCGTTGTTCTTATCCTTACATTAATTTTAATGTATACTGTTTTATAAAAGGTAACTTAGTGCAACTATTTCGATGAAGCACGTATTAGGTAATCAATGGCAGAAGCCAGCAAAGTGAAATGTAAAGACTGTAGTACAAATATAGACACCGGAAAAAAAAAACCAAGTAAAAGTAGTCATCAAATGACCTCACTTTCACTTTTCTCTGTAACTGTTTTTTATTGTGCTACTGCAGTTTCTGCTTATGCACCATAGATTGCAGTTTCGGCTTATGTGCCATAGTCAAGCATAAGAACGGATGACATATTACAGCACAGAAACAGATTAAAAATGGAAACTTGTAAGGCTGTGTCACTGTTGATGCTAGTACAGTCAACAGCTGTTATCAATGACACGAGTAAGGTCGCGATATTTACATTCAGGATTAAGTGATTCTGGCACTAGTTATGCTTCACAGTGGCACATAAGCCGAAACTGCAATAGCGCGATAAAAACAGTTATAATTAAAACCGAAAACTACGAGTGTTTAAGAATTTATAGAGGCTATGCACCTGTATTTGCGAGAAGTTAAAAGATGCTTGAGGAACAAGTGAGATTTTGGTCAAATTTTATAATGGATATTCATAGCACATTGCTGTAAAATTTTGAAAAAGACTATTTTTCCTTTTCTATCTAAAGTTTCTCTCATTTTGTAGATGACACAGATGCTCACTGCGACAAGACGGAGAGAATTAAACCATGTTAATGCCGATGGGTTCCTCGCAGCACTTGTCACACACAATTGCTCTGAACTGTAGATAAAAATATCAGTTATGGGAACCAAAACAAGATGTGAAGTAATTTTCATACATCTTATGAGCCTAACGTTGTAATCTTCAGTCTATATGGCCAGTGTCGAGTCAAAATAAAGGCGAAAGGTGACTTTTAACGTCTGGTCGACACCTATGTAATTCAAGACCCAACATAACCGAATTGGAAAAAGAAAGGGATAGGAAACGGGCATGACCTTTCCAAAGGAACTATCTCATATTTAGGATAATGGCATAAAACCTGCATCTGTGATAGTTTATCAGGGAGTAGCGGTACTCGGTACTCTCCACCATGCACCATACGGTGGCTTGCGGAGTATTTATGTCGATGTAGATTTCAAGTAGAAGTAGATTTGAAAACCGTTCCTTCCGAATGTGGGTCCGCTGCCCACCACGCTTGGTAAACTTACTTAAACATTCGATTTTAAAAATAATCTTTTGTCTTTTCCTGAAAATTATTTTATGTACGCTAGCGCAGAAAAAGAGTGTTTAAGAAGTATGTCCCGAAATGGATGCTGCTGCCCGATTCCGTCTATTACAAATTATTTGTGTATAGGAGGTGAATGGTAGAATGCAGAATTGCGCATTCGTGCACGTCGCATCAGCGACTTATTGTTTAAATCACATCAGTTTTATCATGTATCTATCTATTTCATTACCGGTTTCATTAGCCTGATCTGATTAGAGCCTTGTGGTGCTCTCTTACATCAGACCAGGAACTACACGTATCAAAAACTATTGCAAAACATGCTCAGTTTTTATAGGTAACTGATGCCTTTAAGCTATATGAGAAGCTATTACGAAACTAATTATCAATACCAACATAAAAATAATAGCAACTAGTGTAAGGAATTAATAATAATTTCTTCAGACATAAAGAAAAATAATAACATTAATTAGGTTAGTGCTTTCGAAGGCATGTTTAAAATAATCGGAAACGGAAGATTTAGTGAAATGACACGGACACTAACAGTTAAGACTTTGAAGATGGGTGGGGGGGGGGGGGGGGGGGAAGGTGAGGAGGGTAGGCCGGAGTGACTAGAATGATTGTAAATATGTCACCTTATTAATTAAGTGTTCGACAAAAGCTGCTCTGTCGTAGTAATTTACTTCACCAGACTAGTTCCGGGCGTTGCTCATAATCATCGGTATCTGTATTACACAAAACACTCATACTTCTTACAATAACATACCTACAGTGTATATTGTACAGGTTTACGTATCTGTGATGTTTCAGTTCATTGTAATTCGACTTGCCTTGTATGTAATGTTCCCTGACGTATTCAAGTGGCAATATTTCTTAATTTTCGTGTAACAATACGATTACATATAATGTGTGTGTGTGTGTGTGTGTGTGTGTGTGTGTGTGTGTGTGTATGTGTAATCAGCATAAGGAATTTTTTAAGAAATATATTTAACTGCTAAGGGCAATTGCTGTACACGCAAAGATAATTTTTGGTGTACATCATCGGATATATATATATATATAGTGCTACTTATAATTTCTTATCTCTCTTAGCAGAGATGTTATATTTATGTGAATATAAATCATGTAATCGTCTTATTACGTGAACATTACGAAATATTGTCTTTCAAAATAGCTAAAGAATATTACATATGAGGAAGCTGAATTACAACGAACGGAAATATCATGGATACATAAAACTCTACAATACACAGTGAACTAACTTATTATAAGAAATATGTGTCTACCGTGTAACACAAATAATGCTGATGATGGGCAACGCCTGAAACTAGTCCGGTGGAACACCTAATTAATAAGAAGACATATTTACAATTTCTACAAGCAGAGCACCAAACGTACAAGACATTATGGCTGGAGTGAATTACAGTAAAATATGTGGATAGATAGCGATTGATAAAAGGTGGATTGTTAATTGTCTTTTGAAGTTGGAAGTGAGTGTAGTGTACCTGAGATTTTGAAGACCATCGTTTCATTGCATGGTTCTTCATACGGAAGACTATTTTTTGAGAAGATGGCTGTGCTATGTAGTGGCACAAAGAAGCTTTTACTTTGTTGAAATTAGTATTCTGCTATGCTGCAGACAGTAGACCATAGAGAGGGTGTCATGGTCTCTACGCTCGTCTGCACCTACCTGACATGTGTATTACGCATACGACAAAATCGTTAGGTTTTCGGTAAGTATATTGGTTTCTTGACAACGGGGCTACTGCAAGGAAGTATCATTCTCGTAATATTGTATTTGTCTTTTCTCTTGTGCATTCTTTGAAACGTTTGAAAAAGTTCTTCAGTAAAAGGTAACACAAACGGTGTAACAAAATTTCAAGTGTAACTGTTTTCCTGTATTTTCTTTAACGCTACAGTACCAAATAAAATAACGATCGGAAAAACTCTAACAAGAGTTCGTAAAACATTTTAGAACAGAAAATAAGATTTAAAATATTGTTCGGAGCTCTGGTGTGTACAAAGAAATAACAATCGCTTAAAGTGTCTCTTTTGATGTTTGACAGATTTGGTGACACAGCTGATTCGTCATACAAGTAAAACGAATGAAACGTTATGCTTTACGTACTAACGTGTGTGCTTGCATACATCTTTATTGTTCAACATGGCGATGAAAAATTTAAACGTGACTGTAAGAGAAATGAAGGCCGTTTAGCTGAGAGGGAGTACGTCAGAGATTTGATCTGATCGAAGTCCATAGAGTAATAACTCCAGCAAAGCCTCTCTTGACACTGTCATTATTATTTTATCAAAACTTGACAGATCCGCGATTCTTATTTATACAAAATAGGCTTATTTTATGTCTGTCGATCGCTGTTTTTTTTTTATCTGAAAATGTCCGGTTTCGTACAATGTCGCCCATCATCAGATCATTTGTGTTGCTTACGTAGTAATCTGTCCTAACGGTATTACCAGTTCATTGTCATATATGGTAGTGAAATTACAATGCCAGTGGAACAGATTATTGTGTAACTGTGACACATAATCTAAAGATGGGCAACATTGCGCAAAATCTATCACTTTGAAATGAAAAACAGCAATCGACAGACTTAAAATGAGCCTACTTTGCATTGTTATTATTTTCTTAGTTTAATGGAATGATTTCAAGTTATTGTAGGTATGTGACCGCAGTTTTTCTAGTAGAAAAATGTTTAACGGTGATCATAATTTATTATCTTATTCATTTTAACTATCTAATTTAGGGCCTCAGTTCGTCTCTCATATCTCACCAGACATCCTTCGCGAATCAACATTACAATACGCATAGTACATGACCAGCACATAACGGTAACAGTAATAGCAATACAGTGATAATAGATGTAATAATGAATAAATGGAACTAAAGAAATATCAGCATTGTTAACACTGTGTTAAGCAGTTCCCTCTTCTTGTTCTTGTCGATTGTGGATAATGGTATTCAACAGAAACATTTGGCAGCAGTACAAAAGGAATCAAACATGACGAAGTAGTTTTCTGGAGAGAGAAAGCGCAAGACTCATCAGGATAAGTTAAGCAGATGAAATGGAATCAACTCCCCGTTACGCGCGCGTTAATTCCTCACACGGTTATTGTCGCCGATGATAGGTATTTGGACACAAGAACGGTGTGTATGAATGACTTTCGGAGGGTTCTATTTAAGCATAATAAATTTAAAACACATATACAGTGAGGCATACGCAATACAATAGGTGAGAAATATTTTCGGCAATTGTTCGTAAATAGCTCCAGTACCTCCCCGCGGAACACCTCTATCAAGGATACTATCAAACGTCATACATCTCAAGAGCAATCCTAATCGATTTTCACTCATTTGTAAGCAACATGATACGAGTTATCCTTCGACCTCAATAAATTCTTCCTAGAACATCTCAGACTTCCAAATATATATTACAAACAAATGAAAGCTCTGACCTCTTCAAAGCATGTATCCTTAGCAGCAAATGCCTACAGATGTTACGACGAACTTAATCGATTTACATATTAGTGCATGTTGCAATAATGCGTATTATATTTTGATCCAAGAGTAACTCCAGAACATCTATTTCTGCCTTTGTTACAAGAGCTGCGTTTTTAAGTCCAAGTTAATGCGCAAAATATTAGATGATCTTATTCAGACATTGGTAGGATATTTACTTTTCTTCCGTTTAGTTATTCCATCTTTTTCTAAAAGGAATATGGCCCCTGTAATTCAAATTTTTTATTATTTTTTGACATTTTTTGTTCTGTTCCTGTATGAAAACCGTTTTCATGTACATAATCCCCATTTTCCGAGTCAGCAATATCGCCGTCAGGATCTTCATCACTCAGCTCATAGAACAATTTCAGACATATATCAGGATCTTCATCACTCAGCCCATAGAACAATTTCAGACATATATCAGGATCTCTGCTAAATTCTGTCCTAGGCTTTTTACCTTTGATATTTATTCCACAAACTACTAGCCCGAACGATATTTACTTTTCTTAGGTAATTATCCTACTTAAAAAACAAATTACCTGTAATTAGTTTCGATAAGCTAAAATTACCAAAATTGTATTGAATCTAGGAAAGCAATGAAGTAACATACACTTACTTTACTTCCACGCGGATGACCAATGTCCTCCATGCTGTAATAATGTTCCAGAAACAATGCAGCTTGGGTACCTGAAAGGCAGTAATGGCTGAACCTAACGGATGGTGAGTTAACGGAAAGGCACTGAAAATGGCGCAAACTCAGTCCAGCCCAGTCAGACGAAATAGAGCGAAAAAATCATGTCAATGACGAGTTGTGAGAGCAGTAAAACCGAAACAGAGAGAAAGATGAGAAAAAATAATGTTTACAACGTGATAGATGTAGTAGTTCGATGGTAGACAGATTGCGAATACCTGGGAGGTACCGAAAGAAAAACTACTATGTTGATAACAGAGCTTCAGCCTCCTTCTGAATGCAGAATGGATTTGGATGAGACGCAGCGTGCAGGGCAGTTTGGTTTTCAATGTGGTGTTGCAGGTATGGAATGATGGCACGAATCTGATATGCGAGGAGGGGCGTTGAAGACACCAATGACTGAGAAAGCGATGAAGAAAACAGAATGTGTGAAAATCACGTCGCTTATCCTGTCGCATCCAACCTAACTGAGCATGGAAGTGAATGACACATCAAACAACCGAGTGTTAACAAATACCTGAGGCAAGCATTCATGACTGGCTCAAAGATTCTGGAATTTTCACTGTTCGTGCGGTGTAGAGCTGTGTCACAGCAGTAAGGATTTGGCAGGATTATCGACTGCGCTAGTTTCAAACAAAAATTTAAATTAGGCAAGAGAGAGATTTTTTGCTTATGCAACAGCCTATTTTCTCAATTTAGATGGCCATCCAAGATTATCTATAGATCTCTTATTGTTTTTTGATTAATGGTATTGAGTTATTCATCTGAATGGCATGTCAAACTGTGTTCAAGAACTTTTTGTGGGAATATAATGTTCTTGACATGCAAATATTGTTCCGATAGGGCATAGCAAAGGAAGGAAGAAAGTATACTTGAAAACAATTTTGTTTGTGGGATTGCGACCTGAGAAAGAAATTCGTCAGTAATTCTCCGATTCTCGTGCACACATTTTTTTCCAAAATTCTTCTTTTCTTCAGGAAAAAACGGCGATCACAGTTTTGCATTAGAAAACTAAACGCGATACACGAATGAAAGTGTTTATTGCGAGGGTAGCTGAATCAATTATCATTTAGTACTACAGGAAACACGCTACGTATCAGTCATTATCTATAGTTTTCGAAAATGGCAATTTACTTAATTTCTTCAAGGAAACTGGTCATTCAACAACTTCCGTGCAGACTGTTTCGCAACTCCCTGGGTGAGCGTTTTCATAGTACATTCAAATAGAATTGTGTAAAACATAATTTCTGCATGTACCAAATACTCCACAAGCCACTATACGGTGCGTGGCGGAGGATAGCTTGTGCACTGATAACCGTTCTGTTTCCTGCTCTAGTTTCATATGGAACGAGGGAGAAACGAATGTCTTCGCGCCTCTGTACTAGGTTTAATTTCTCGTATCTCGTCTTCACGGTGCTTAAGCGAGATGTGCGCAGGTGGTAGTAGAATCGTTCTGCAGTCAGCTGCGTATGCCGCTTCTCTAAACATTTTCAGTAGTGTTTCAGAAAAAGAACGTCGCCTTCCCTCCAGAGATTCCCGTTTGAATTTGCAGAGCATGCCCGTTACATTCGCGTTTTAGGAATCTCATAAACTTGGCTGCTTGCGCACGCAACAGGGAAACGCGTGTGCATGGATGAGGTTACTTATGTGGCAACCTTTAGTGGAGATTAAGATTTTGTTCTTCTGCACCGTTATTCAAGAAAATGACAGTTAATGCAATTTGGTGCAATGTGCTTGACATGCGACTTGCAATAGCCAGTTTTTCGTACCAATGATGGACGTTGACCAAAAGCGGTAGTAAATTAATAAACTGTTCTACTTCAGACAACTGTCATGAGTTTCCTGAAGGAAAACAAATAGTTTCAGTCTGTCAAGCACGTTTTTCGAGTGTCTATAATTTAAGTATTTATATTGTACACCCTCGTATTACGCCATCGGCTTGAAAATGTACGCGAACGGAATGTTTTGAGGCATGCACTACACCTACTAGGATGTAAGAAAGATAATTACGAAAAAAAAACAATATTTGAATGATACATTTATTTCCATTGTTAGCCTTTGAGTGTTGATGAAAATGACAGTCATACGTTTCTGCTTTGTAAAAAACGAAATCCTTTACAGGAAGAGGTACGGTGAAAAATATATGAGTGACGTTTTCTAAACGCAACATAGCAGTCAGCTTGAATAAAATTAAAGAGAAAAGAAGAGCAATCAAATCTACAAGATAAGTTCTTCAAAGAACATCCCTTTTTGTGGTCATTTACGAAGAAAATTTCGTGATTTAGTGGAGATTAAGATTTTGTTTGATACGTAGATTCTGAGGTAGGGACAACAACTGCAACATTTTTTCCTGCAGAATTTAGAGGTTAGTTGCGTCGTGAAATTGTGACTTCGTAATGAACACATATTACAGAAGTATGAAGCCAGAAGCTATTCGTGCACGTTGTCGAATAGTTATTAAGTAAAGAATCTGTTATTATGATGACAAAAATTTTAACGGATGTTGAAAGATTGGCAGGTGAATCTGCTTAGCGTCTGAAACAAGTAAACTGATAACCAGACGAAAAAAAAAAGAAAAACGTCGCTCTGTTTTCAGAAAATGCAGCCGTGGTATGCATTGTCCGTGAGAAGAAAGGAATGAAGGAAGAGGTAGTAATACAAATTGAGTATCTACAAATTTAACAGTTCCTGATTACCAGCAGGCTTAATAAATAAAATTTTTAAATTACCGAGAGAAAATAATAAGCTTATATGTAGATATGTACTTAGTTTTGACATACTCTCGGTTTGATAGTGTGTAATTAATAAACGGGAATTATGTCAACCCCAGTATTATTCGTGTAGGCGTACATGCCATAGGTGCAGTATTTACCTGTTACAGTGGCAGTTTGGTAACCGCGATCCCTAGTAAGCAACTTGCATATTCATATGTGCATACTACAAAATGTTTAATAGAGCAGAAAACGTCACATGAATTCTACAATGCACAAACAAATAAACGGTTAGAAACTGTTTCATAATACTACCTGCCTAAGAGTTTCATCTCCCCTGTCGTTTAAGTGTGATTGTCGATCTTGCGTTTTTTCTGAGAAAAAGTTCACTAACCGCTTTAGTGTCCACTCATACAAACAAAAATCTGTACCGTTTTGCGTTCATACTAGCATAAAAAAGAAATAAATGACCTTTTTTGTTTAAAATAGGAAGGTAACGTTTTTGTTAGAAAAGTTATAGTTTAAATTACCATTTAATGACAATATATAGTTGGACAAATTTTGATTGTTTTCTCTAACGTTTTTATTTCGTGCAAGAAGAGCAACTCTGTAAGTCTAATTGTTTTTCCTCATATTAGGCTATTGATGATTTCGTAAAGGGAAGTGGCTGCAAATTGTTATGAAGTCAGTAAGCATCGCTCTGCAATAGAACAGTATACCGTGCCACCGAATAGACAATATCTGTTACTTTTAAAACACTGGTTTGAAGCATTACATAGTTTAACAAAAGTACGAATCACCATAGAGTTTACAAAGAAATCAAGCTTCTCGACGACTACAACGCCTGAATATAAATAGTTCTAATTACGCACAACGATTCACACTGTATTTCAGTCTTACTATTATTGACACTGTTTAAGTTTAATTTACTGTAGATGATACCGTCGTACCGAGACCAGATTATAATGCATGTCTCCTTGTAACAAGCGGGATATGTCAGTTGAAGAAACGAAGGAAGGCAAAGGTGTGAAACAACAGGACCTTGCGTAATAAACTACTGCGGTGTTTAAACCTACCTTCTGGTTCAGCACAGCTTTAATACCTTAGATTTCCGTTATCTCTGAGTTTTGTCCTGCTATATTAACTTTGTGGTATCTGTACAACAGACTTATAATTCATACAATGTCATTTGTTTTGAAAGCAAACGAGCGAACTCATTTCCATAGTTCGAATTGAAACTGATTTATTATTTTGAGAAAACTGACATGGGGCTGCAGTCTTGCTACGTACTTCTACTACACCTTTCTGTAAATGCTGGAAAGGCTGCATACATAAATTAGCAGCGGAAAAATCTTCGCGGAAAACGTTACACGGAAACCTTGGACTGTTGGGAAGTGAGAAACAGTGTATGCACAACGACAGTGAAACACGCGATGCAAAATTTGGCAGAGTGTTTAAGCTTCATTCTTGTTATGTCTTCCACGATAACTGGAAAGCGAAATTGACAGTCAGACATCCCGAAAGGAAAAAGAACAGCATGAAACTATGCTCAGATAACTTACTTCCAGAAAAAATGAAGATAAAAGTATAAATTTATGTTGCAGTCTAGTCAGACCACCACCAAACGGCTTGATTTGCATTGAAACATATGTCTGATCTTTCTTCCTGAGAACACAGATGTTTTTCAAAATACCTTAGCAAACACAAGTGCGTTAGGAAGTTATGTACATTGGTATTTGGCTAGCCCAAAGCTGTACATGATTTCAGCTTATATGGCTGCATAAATGAAACGTTTTTCATCGTAATGTTTGCGGTGAGAATGATCCACGTTACATGTAACTATCAACATGCTGTTGATGTATTTTCTCAAACTAACGCTAGCGTATGAGACACTGTCTTAGCTCTCGTAAATTCTCTTAACAGTCCTTGAAATAACGAAAACAAATATCACACTTCTTCGACTACTTGGTAATGAATTTAATCTGCGGCAAATTTTAGGTACTTTGTTCCTAGACAAGTAAAGCATAGAAGATATTTAGTTAATAGGAATGTCTAGTTTTTTCATAATAATTTGTAGAAAATACGCATACCGTTTCATAAAAGATAAGTCAGTGGTGGCGATAGTCGGTCACTAAATATATACGATGTTTCCAGAATGAAATTTTCACTCTGCTGCGGAGTGTGTGCTGATATGAGACTTCTTGGCAGATGAAAACTGTGTGCCGGACCGAGACTCGAAGTATGGAAGGTAGGAGACGAGGTACTGCCCGAAGTAAAGCTGTGGGGAGGGGTCGTCAGTCGTGCTTGGGTAGTTCAGATGGTAGAGCGTTTCCCCGCGTAAGGCAAAGGTCCCGAGTTCGAGTCTCTGTCCGGCACACAGTTTTAATGTGCCAGGAAGTTTCATGTACGATGCTATTTTGCCAAATCGACTCCGGGCGTATCACCTATTTTTAAAAGCGTACATACTTTTTTACATACATTCTTTAAATTTCTGTATGTTACTGGGATAAAATACGGGGAGCGAAAGGTTATCAGCATCTTTTACAGGAACAGAAGGCTGCTACAAGTGTCGGAGGGCATGAAAGGAAAGCAGAGGTTTAGAAGGGATTAGACGAGACAGGGTCGTAGCCTATTCCCAATGTTATTTAGTGTGTACATTGAACAAGCTGTGAAGGAAATCAAGAAGAATTGTAGAAAAGTTTGACGATGACGTTGTAATTTCAGACACTTGGAGATACAGTTGAACGGAGTGAACGGTGTCTTGAAAGGAGAATGTAAGATAAAAGCGAGAAATTTATTGACATCGAGTGTAAATTTCAGTGTCAGGAAGTCTCTTCTTAAGGTAATTGTCTGGATTGTGACCTTTCACGGAAGTGAAATGTGGACAATAAACAGTTCTGACATGTAAAGAGTAGAATCTTTTGAAATGTGGTGGTACAGAAGAATGCTGAAGATTAACTGGGTGTATCGCGTAACTAATGAGGAGTTACAGAATAGGATTGGGGAGAAAAATTTGTGGCATAACTTGATTTGATAGGACACATTCTGAGACATTAAAGCATCGTCACTTCAGTAGTGGAGGGGGGGGGGGTGTTCGTGTTTGTGAGGGGGTGGGGGGTAAGAAATTGCAGAGGGAGGCCATGAGACAAGTACAGTTTGCAGGTTTAAATGAACGTCTGTTGCAGCAGTTATTCGGAGGTGGAGAGACTTGCTCAGCATTGAGTAGCATGGAGAGCTGCATCAAACAAGTATTTTTTTTTTACTTTATTTTAACTTAGAAATGTGTCGCAGCATTTTGGAGCGACATACTTAAGATTAGAAGCATTAAACGTGGAGAAACGTGCATTGAATGTATTGCTACTTCAGATATATAGTAAACGATAGATATGCTCTCGAGCCGTTGAATATGAGCACGTTTATTATTACTGGAAACTGCAAATCGGGATGTATTTATTGTAACTATATATGAGAACAAACTGCATTCTTCTATTAGCTAATTAACTTCGTAGTTAATTTTATAATATCATTTGTTATTCAGCGTCGCTGAGCGATCTTTGACATTTAAAATATTAACTTCCTGTACATGAAAGCGGTATTTAATGCATATTTGTAAATAAAAGAATGAGAGCAAAAAAAAAAAACTCTCAGCTTTAGTATCCATAAAATACTGGTATGGTAGCTTATATTATTTTAGTCTGCTGGCATACTAGTAAACGATAATTATATATTTTACTCTTTCGTGGTTTTTCTGACTGCTACAAAAATCATTAAAACTATTATTACTTGTTTGTAAACGCTTAAAAATATAATTGTCTACTTCACAAAACTTGTTACTAAGTAACATTTTACTGATTGTAATTAGAAAAACACAAATATACAGAGTTATTTTGTTACAATGAATGCGGAATACAGCTAGAACGTTTATGTGTAATTCCTTCTGCATAACGTATAAGTCCAAGGAAAACATAAATAACCCCTATAAATAAATTTGTTTTTGGATGGGATCCGTCTTAAGCAAAATACAATTCGTCTTCCCTTCTATCACCTACACAGGTTTCACTCAAGTTTCAACATCATCAGTGGGATTTCACTTTCCTTCTTGTTACCACGTACTGTGGGTTTCCAGGTCTTTTATGTTCCGCATTACAGTTGTTATCCTTTGACAGCGACGTTTTGCTGCTAGTTTGTAAGCAGCAACAGCGACAGTTTTGCAGTTTCTCACAGTGAAGAAAAAAAAACAGAAAACAGAAAAAATTAGACTGTGAAAGGAAAACAGCTGTGACACAAAAAATAAAAAAGAACAGAAAAACCCCAGAATGTGGCAACAATACAGAAAATAAAAGCCCAATAATAATGCTGAAACTTCATCGAAACGTGTCTGGGTAATAAAAGAAAAGATAAATTATGTTTTGTTCCAAACATAAAATTATTTGTAAGCATATACGGAAAGAAGGGCTTCAAAGTTAAGAGGAAGAAAATATCTGTAACAATCATTCAAGAAGAGAATTCTAAAACAGTTGTGACATCAGTCTCCTCAGTCAGTTGTGCATTGTAAATAGTGAATGAATCAAGCTTTGCTGGTCTGCATGCTAAACTTAATTTAATTTACTTATAACATAAATCCCTCTCTCACTGTATGTACCGGAGTGGAACAGAACAGAAAACCGCTAACGTTAGTTAGAAGTACTCTCCACTTTTTACCGTGTAGTGACTTGCGACTTATACAGAATGCTGCTGCAGCTGTCTAAAGATGGAGTCAAAAATACAGTTGAGGTTGCGAACATCGACAACTGATCCTTGTCATAAAAATCTAAAAAAGGTGGTAGAGAAGTCGCAGTGAAAGGCGAGACGGAAGGGAGACCGTAAGCAGTGAAGCACGAGAGAAATGTGTGTTAGCAAAATCTACGAAGAAAAATAGGGGAAATATTTTGTAATAATGAAAGGCGCCCAAGAGAAAGCTGACTGGGAGATCTGAAAAAGACGTTAAGACTTGGCATGAACTAATGGGGTGGGAAAAATAAGAGAGCACGTTCAGTGGACTGGATGAAAGAAGCTCTATGCAGAGACTTGACTGTTGCAGTCATTGTGACCTTGGACGGTGTGGCGAAGAAAGCCAATACAAGGAAGGAACACCTGGAGACAGACAGGAAACACGGGCTTGCAAAGGCTTGAAGAATATGAAGATAGGTATTGCGAGACGAAGGAGAAGGCGGAGATCCAAATTTATTGAGAGGTTCCCCTAACCGTGCTTGTTATTTACATTTTTGGCAGACGTAATTAATGTTTTATGTGCTCAGTACGTATCCACAACTGATCGGCCACTATAGAATTGTTCATATTGTTTACATTATGTCAGGGATGACCTCTAGATATAGATGTAATCCTTCATAAACTGATAATGCTTTTTACAAAGACTACATTTTACGTATTGTGCGTGAATTGTGTTAAGCACGAAAATGGGATGTTTCTTGTCAGAAGGATGATGTTTTAAAGCAACACTTTTAACTTCGTTAAACAATTTTATTGTGTCTTCATTTCTAGGTAAGTGGTTTGAGAGCCTTCGACTGGATAAATTTCACATTATTCCTTAATAACAATGTTAGTGTCTGCCTTAGTAATACTTTATTTTTAAAGGTGATTCATATTCTTATTTCTTCTGCGTTAAAAAAGACATGATTTTTCGTGTTGCCTCAGAATAAGTATACATTTTAAAATACTTTGTAGATGCTGTCGTAAGCGGATACTATTTTTCTCTTGGACCTAAATATATTTCAGTGCTGTTGCATCATCACCAGTGGGATGTCCTCCTGCTTAGCCCCACATCTGCTTTATTTCTGAGTGCGCCAGCGTTGAGTTGTGCAGGCGTGCTTCACAGTTTGGGGGCAAAAAAGAAAACTCGTTAACAAATGGTGGGAGATTGGCGATTGTATCGTCCAAGACAATGCTCACAGAAATAAACAAAGGTGAAAATAAGTAATCAAAACAAACTCGCTGATGATAAAACAGCACTGAAACATGTTAGACCGAAGAGGCCAATGATAAAACTGTATTTTGTTAAAGGTGAAATCTTCAAGTTGCTGAGTTAACACGGGTTTAAGTAGTGAGGTTCTAAAATCGCAAGATGACAGCGTGCACTACGAGCACATTAGGCAAATGACTATAAAATAAACTCCTAATAAATTTCGCTGACTGTAAGTAATGGACATAAAAGTCTGATGTGCTGCTACTAGACGTGTACCACGAAAACTTAGCTAGGTGTGACTTTTACTGTTATGTTCGCTTATCCTATGTCGTAATTGATTCTAACGATGATAAGAATGGAAAAAGTGTCTATGTCCACTTAAAGTTTGTTTAATAATAAACATATGTCAGTTGTTTTTTGTGTTAAAGCTTTGTCAGTGACGCTCTACAACAGATTTTTTTTCGTAACTAGAAACAGTTCGTAAGAAGAATCAAGTCTAGTAGCTTAGGGTTTCAAAGTCAACTGACTTCCGTGCCATACAGTGAGACATGACTAACAATTCTTTCATACAAAAGAACCTATTTCGTGTTTTTTTTTATTTTATTAATTTCAGCGTGGAACAGGAATGTTGGGGTATATGTGCCTGCAGGCTTCTACCAGCTAATGTAGGAACTAGGCTGCAGTAGTAATTTTTGAATGACACGAGCGGGAAGCAGTAGTTGGAAAAGTAGTGATACAGGATTGTACCGCATCCGCGGTGTTATTTACCTGTACATTGGACAAACAATGAAGGAAAGCACGGATAAATTTGGCATGGGAACTGGGGTTCAGGGAGAAGAACATAAAATATCGAGGTAAGTACAGGCCTACTGTCTTAAGGAAACACAGTGGCGGTCTTGAAAATAGCTACATAATAATAACAATAATTATGATAATTAATGTAATTATTATAAACAAAAACTTTGAAGTTTGACAATGAAATTTTAAGACTTGGAAGGGCAGCTAACGTCGTGAGTAAAAGAGTTATAAAATGAACATCAATAAAAGTGGAACGTAGGTAACGGAGTGTAGTCGAATTAACGCAGGCAATGCTGAGCAATTAAACTGTGAAACGAGACACTGCAAGCAGTAGATGAGTTCTGCTATTTATGCAGAAAATAGAAGACGACAATCGAGTGGGGTTGTAGACTGGCTATAGCAAGAAAAGTGTTTCTAAGAAACAGAAATTTGCTAACGTGAAATATAAATTTAAATTTTAATAAGTCTTTTCTGAAGACATTTGTTTGAAGTGTAGCCTTGTGCGGAACCGGAACATGGACGATAAACATTTAACACAATATGTGAATAGAAGGTGTAACTGTAGTGTTACAGAAGAACGTTGAAAATTAAATAGATACTCTGATTAAGTAATCAAGGACAAAAGAAGGTCAGCATCGGTCATAATGTTGTCTATACTTTTTATCGCATTGTAGATCTAGATTTAAATTGACAGTGTATTATAAGTAGTCATGTAGACTTACTAATGCTTGTACATGGCAGAGTTAGATGTCAACATGTGTCGTTATAATTACGTTCAGTCTACATGACTACTTATAACGCACTGATGACACCTGCTTTGTCAGTTGAAGGCAGAACCATTACGACCGATGCTGACCTTCTTTCTGTCCAGGATTGCGTCACAGTCGTATAGCGTAATCATGCCCAGGCAATCAAACATGATGTCGATTAAGTAATGAAGAGGTAATGAATCGAAATAGGGAGAAAAGAAATTAGACTTAAGGACACGTCCTGGCAGGGCAGATGCTGAGGCACCAAGGAATAGTTGATTTGGTATCGGAGGCAACTGTTCGGAAAGGGAGAGGAAGTTTGGACAGAAGTAGGCAGATTCAAATGGGTGTAAGATGTAGCTGTTAGACAGAGATGAAGAGGCTTGCATTGGAGTGACTAGTGGAGAGATGGTTCAAAGCAACTGTCAGACTGAGACAACAATAGAAGCTTTCATGAAGGTATTGTTTCAATAAAAGTCTCCTAGATGTGTGACCAAGTCAGGCTGGAATGTGGTCCAATTTATAGACAGTGACATATGTGGTTAATATTACACGAGTGACACGGCCACGTACTGAGGAGGGTTTAAACGTCATATCAAAAACGCCTTCGGCGTCTGAATTTCAAATTTTATTTTACTTATGCAACCAGTTCAAATGGCTCTGAGCACTATGGGACTTAACTTCTGAGGTCATCAGTCCCCTAGAACTTAGATGAAGAGGCTTGCATAGGAAAGACTAGTGGAGAGATGGTTCAAACCGTCAGACTGGGACAACAATAGTAGGCTTTCATGAATGTATTGTTTCAATAAAAGCCTCCTAGATGTGTGACCGAATCATGCTGGAATGTGGTCCAATTTATAGTCGGTGGCATATATGTGGTTAATATTACACGAGTGACACGGCCACGTACTGAGGAGAACGTCATTTCAGAAACACCTTCGGCCGCCTGTATTTCAAATTTTATTTTACTTATGCAAACAGTTTCAACTGACGCTTGGAGAGAACGGCAGAGGATAGAATTCCAAAGAAAATGATGAAAGGTATGATCCATTTAGTTAGGCGAAAAGGGAGACCTAGAAGAAGACGGCTCGACGAGGTAATAATGGATATCACCAGTATGGGAGTCCGGTGGTGGAAAAGAGCAGCAAATAACCGTGAAGTGTGGAGGAAGGTCGTTGAAGAAGCCAAGGCTCACCAAGGGCTGTAGCGCTACTGAAGAAGAAGAACCAGTTTCGGCGTTTCATTAGCTATTTCGATTGCTCGTGAGATTGGATTCTTCTCATACGTCGGTCAAGCGCCTGAAGATACCATAGTGAAAGTGGCCGCATAGGTAAAATAAAATTTGGGATAGAGATGGCTGGAGGCCTTTTTGATTTGATGTTTTGTAGCGAACAGACGAAGCCCCTCAGCCATCCTGTATACAGATGGACTCACGGGGACTCGAGAAGGGCGTTGCTGAATGTGTTAGTGAATGTCGCGTACCGTTTCCGCGTTACCAGTGAGCGCGGATTGATTCGCATTGTCGGCCATTGTGGCTACCAGAGGAGGGACGAGCCATTTGCGATGCCATAGCGGAACCCCGTCAGGAATCTAGGCGCCCTATTCTCTGTGACGTAGGTGCGTGGGGGAGGCCGGCCGTGCGCGAGGCGTATCGATCGCGCGCACTGCCGCCCCCGGGCACGCGGCGCCGCTAAGACGGCGGTGGCTCGACGGAGATTCGCGACCAGAGCAGAGCACGCGGGGGGCAGAGCCGGGGCCAGCTGGAGGGCGCTGCGGTACTGACCTGCAGCAGTGCGGCGGCGGAAAGACGGCGGCTCGGGGACCGCTCCGGGCTGCCGCCGAAGCCTCACTGAGCGCGCCGTCTCTTCATCTTGTAGTGGTGTGGCGGCGGCGGCGGCGGCGGCGGCAGCGCCGGCCCACCCCTGAAATAACTGCTGAGAGGGGAAGCGCCTCGGCGCGCCAGCTGCATTCCGAGCGCGGCGCGTCCCTTGTGTTCCAAGACGGCCGCGGGCCAGGTAGTCGCCTCCAGGCTGCAGGCTCCAGGCCGCCCCGCGTAAACAACCGCCGGGCTCTGCGAGGGGCCGGCCGGCAATTTAAAACTCGCCCCCGGCGCGCGGCGCTGCGCGCGACCGTTAAAAAGATGTTACGCGCCGCAACGGAAGCCGCGCCGGCTCCGGCGCCTCGTAAACTGTTTTAAAATCCCTTCTCTGGCCGACGTCTTTCTACCTGAGCGTTTCTGCTAGTGTGTCTGTTTGGATGTGTATGTGTGTATTTGTGTGGGTGCGTGCGTGGGCAGCCGGTGTTCGGCGATCGGGTAATAATCTTCTTCGAGGAAGGAGGACCCTAATCACGAATAACAGCCAAGTTCGAGCAGATGGAATTGCGAAGTTCCAGAGATAAGGGGGGTTCTTAGCCACATACAGGGTGTTACAAAAAGGTACGGCCAAACTTTCAAGAAACATTCCTCACACACAAAGAAAGAAAATATGTTATGTGGACATGTGTCCGGAAACGCTTACTTTCCATTTTAGAGCTCATTTTATTACTTCTCTTCAGATCACATTAATCATGCAATGGAAACACACAGCAACAGAACGTACCAGCGTGACTTCAAACACTTTGTTACAGGAAATGTTCAAAATGTCCTCCGTTAGCGAGGATACATGCATCCACCCTCCGTCGCATGGAATCCCTGATGCGCTGATACAGCCCTGGAGAATGGCGTGTTGTATCACAGCCGTCCACAATACGAGCACAAAGAGTCTCTACATTTGGTACCGGGGTTGCGTAGAGAAGAGCTTTCAAATGCCCCCATAAATGAAAGTCAAGAGGGTTGAAGACAGGAGAGCATGGAGGCCATGGAACTGGTCCGCCTCTACCAATCCATCGGTCACCGAATCTGTTGTTGAGAAGCGTACGAACACTTCAACTGAAATGTGCAGGAGCTCCATCGTGCATGAACCACATGTTGTGTCGTACTTGTAAAGGCACATGTTCTAGCAGCACAGGTAGAGTATCCCGTATGAAATCATGGCAGTGAATCGAGGAAGTACAGTACATACTGACGAAACTAAAATGAGCTCTAACATGGAAATTAAGCGTTTCCGGACACATGTCCACATAACATCTTTTCTTATTTCTGTGTGAGGAATGTTTCCTGAAAGTTTGGCCGTACCTTTTTGTAACACCCTCTATGTAATAGCTCTATGGAGCAGGGTATTTTCCCAGATAGACTGAAATATGCCATTGTTAAACCACTGCATAAAAAAGGGGAACACGAAAGACCTAAGTCGAAACAAGGCCCCGGGAGTAGGCAACATTCCATTAGAACTACTGACAGCCTTGGGAGAGCCAGTCCTGACAAAACTCTACCATCTGGTGAGCAAGATGCATGAGACAGGCGAAATACCCTCAGACTTCAAGAAGAATATAATAATTCCAATCCCAAAGAAAGCAGGCATTGACAGGTGTGAAAATTACCGAACTGTCAGTTTAATACGTCACAGCTGCAAAATACTAACTCGAATTCTTTACAGACGAATGGAAAAACTGATAGAAGCCCACCTCGGGAAAGATCAGTTTGCATTCCGTAGAAATATTGGAACACGTGAGGCAATACTGACCCTACGACTTATCTTAGAAGCTACATTAAGAAAAGGCAAACCTACGTTTCTAGCATATGTAGACTTGGAGAAAGCTTTTGACAATGTTGACTGAAATACATTCTTTCGAATTCTGAAGGTGGCAGGGGTAAAATACACGGAGCGAAAGGCTATTTACAATTTGTACAGAAACCAGATGGCAGTTATAAGAGTCGAGGGACATGGAAGGAAAGCAGTGGTTGGGAAGGGAGTGAGACAGGGTTGTAGCCTGTCCCCGATGTTATTTAATCTGTATATTGAGCAAGCAGTAAAGGAAACAAAAGAAAAATTCGGTGTAGGTATTAAAGTCCATGGAGAAGAAATAAAAACTTTGAGGTTCGCCGATGACATTGTAATTCTGTCAGAGACAGCAAAGGACTTGGAAGAGCAGTTGAATGGAATGGACAGTGTCTTGAAAGGAGGATATAAGATGAACATCAACAAAAGCAAAACGAGGATAATGGAATGTAGTCGAATGAAGTCGGGTGATGCTGAGGGAATTAGATTAGGAAATGAGACACTTAAAGTAGTAAAGGACTTTTGCTATTTGGGGAGCAAAATAACTGATGATGGTCGAAGAAGAGAGGACATAAAATGTAGACTGGCAATGGCAAGGAAAGCGTTTCTGAAGAAGAGAAATTTGTTAACATCGAGTATAGATTTAAGTGTCAGGAAGCCGTTTCTGAAAGTATTTGTATGGAGTGTAGCCATGTATGGAAGTGAAACATGAACGATAAAAAGTTTGGACAAGAAGAGAACAGAAGCTTTCGAAATGTGGTGCTACAGAAGAATGCTGAAGATTAGATGGGTAGATCACGTAACTAATGGGGAGGTATTGAATAGGATTGGGGAGAAGAGGAGCTTGCGGCACATCTTGACTAGAAGAAGGTGTCGGTTGGTAGGACATGTTCTGAGGCATCAAGGGATCACTAGTTTAGTATTGGAGGGCAGCGTGGAGGGTAAAAATCGTAGAGGGAGACCAAGAGATGAATAGACTAAGCAAATTCAAAAGGATGTAGGCTGCAGTACGTACTGGGAGATGAAGAAGCTTGCACAGGATAAAGTAGCATGGAGAGCTGCATCAAACCAGTCTCTGGACTGAAGACCACAACAACAACAAAAAAGGGGATACGTCTGATGTCAACAACTACCGCCCAATCTCTCTTCTGACTGCCTTATCCAAAATTCTTGAAAAAGTAATGTATTGTAGAGTAGCTTCACACCTTTGTAAAAATAAAGTTTTAATAAAATGGCAGTTTGGTTTCCAGAAAAATTTTTCAACGGAAAACGCTGTATACACTTTCACTAATGAAATATTAAATACTCCGAGTAACCTGAAGTCACCCTTTGGGATCTTTTGTGATCTATCAAAGGCTTTTGATTTTTAAATCATGGAATACTTCTAGATAAACTCAAGTACTGTGGTATGAACGAGACAGCGCTCAAATTGTTTAAATCATACCTAACTGGAAGCGTGCAGAAAGTTGAAATAAGCAGTTCACGTAATATGCAAAAAACTGGTGATTTCTCAAACTGGGGAACAATCAAGAATGGGGTGCCGCAAGGTTCGGTCTTTGGTCCTCTGCTGTTCTTAGTATACATTATATATAATATATATACTTGCCATTCTATATTCACGAAGATGCAAAACTGGTACTTTTTGCCGATGATACAAGTATAGCTATCACACCCAACAGACAAGAATTAACTGGTGAAATTCTAAACGATGTTTTTCAGGAAATCATTAAGTGGTTCTCTGCAAATGGGCTATCGTTAAACTTTGACAAAACACAGTATATACAGTTCCACACAGTAAATGGAATGACACCATTAATAAATATGCACTTCGATCAGAAATCGGTAGCTAAGGTAGGGTATTCAAAATTTCTAGGTGTATGCATTGATGAGGGGTTGAATTGGAAAAAACACACTGAGGATCTGCTGAAACGTTTGAGTTCAGCTACTTGTGCTATTAGGGTGATAGCAAATTTTGGCGATATACATCTCAGTGAATTAGATTACCACGCCTGTTTTCACTCTCTGCTTTCGTATGGCATCATATTTTGGGGTAACTCACCATTCAGTAAAAGTGTGTTCATTGCACAAAAGCGTGTAATCAGAATAATTGTTGCTGGAGCTCATCCAAGATTCCAAGATCATCCTGCAGGCACCTATTTAAAGAGCTAGAGATCTTCACTGTAGCCTCACTATATATATACTCACTTATGAAATTTGTTATTAACAATCCGAAAGAATTCAAAAGTAATATCAGTGTACATGGCTACAACACTAGGAGAAAGGATGATCTTCACTACTCAACGTTAAATCTAACTTTGGCTCAGAAGGGGGTAAATTATGCTGCCACAAAAGTCTTTGGTCACTTACCTAATAGCATCAGAAGCCTGACAGATAGCCACATAACATTTAAAAGGAAATTAAAAGAATTTCTTAATGCCAACTCCTTCTACTCATTAGATGAATTTTTGGATATAGTAAGTGGGTAATTTCACCAACCCCCACAAAAAAATTAAAAATATTAAGTGTCATGTAATATTTTGTGTGATGTAATATCTTGTATAGACACCTTTTATTAACCTGACACGTTCCACATCATTACGAAGTGTTGTATTCGTGATCTATGGAACAAGTACTAATCTAATCCAACCTGTCTTCGTCGTCTAGGAGCACGTGCGCTGCATTGCTGCCTTGTAAAGGCGAAGATCACCCTTTCTGATCCTGGCCTTTGACACGGTTTTAGATGTGCCCTACTATGCATGTGTCATGAGAATAGATGTCCCCTATTATACAATCATCTCTTCTTTTTTAATGTCCAAAATAGTTTCTGCACATTTGTACCATCATCAGTACTTTTATTTAGGTCTGTAAAATGCAGACGTGTCTTAACTAATAATAATTGTTGTTGGACTGAAAATTAGTCCTAAAATATTGTTATCTCTGCTTTGATTATTACCTTGTTCTCTAAAAAATTTTAGGTTCCATGAAAGCTTCTTTCCATTACTGTACAGGGTGTCTCACAATGAACAGAGAAGACACACAGGTCAAAGCAGACAATTATACAATCAAAAACGTTCCAGTAAACATAGGTCCGCAAATGAACCGTTTGAGAGGTAGTGCTGAGACACCACTGACTGTAATGTCAACTATTGTCCCACTTAGTACAAATGCATTTCAACTGTAAGTTCACACATGGCTCACATTGGCAAGAAATACGGTAAGGATTCAACACGTCCCATCTCACAACATAACTCGTCCCTGCCACTCCATGTATCATCTTCCCACTCGGATGCATTACATTACTCGTCTCTGCAGTGAGCTACGACATCTTTCAAATACCCCTCTAACATCTTGTAAACCGTGACCGGACTGTTTCCAGGAATGCTATGTCCTGTGACTTTTGAGACGGTGCCAGACAGAAAAATCCAGAGGAATAAGGTGAGGTGGTTTTGGGGACTAAAGTACAGGTCCTATTAGGCCTCTCCACGTTGGCCCATACTGCCGCGTTAGATGTCTGCATCTACACCTACTTACACCTCTGCAACCCATAGTGCGGTGAGTGGCGGAGGGTACCCTGCACCAGTTTTCGTCATTTCATTTCCTATTCCACTCGTAAATAGAGAGAGGGGAAAACGACTGTCTATATGCCTCTGTATGAGCTTTAATTTCTCGTATCTTATCTTCATAGTCTTCGTGCGAAATGTAAATAGGTGGCAGTAGAATCGTTCTGCAATCAGCTTCAAATGCCTGTTCTCTGAGTTTTCTCAATGATGTTCTTCGAAAAGAATGTCGCCTTCCCATTTGAGTCCCCGAAAACCAGCGTGTTGGTCGAACCTACTGGTAAGAAATCTCTGAGTTGCTTTCACCTCTTCCTTTAACCCTGCCTGGCGCAGATCACAAACAGTCGAGCAGTGCTCGAGGAAATGTCGCACTGACGTCCTATATGCGATCTCCTTTACAGATGAACACGATTACCCAAAATTCTCTCAATACATTTACATTGCCCAATCACCTTCCCTATCACAATGCTGACACGCTCGTGTCGTGACTGTGTCAATCAGGACAATACCAACGTTCTATCGCAACATTACAGGTTTGTTTTTGCAACTAATCCACTATAACTTACGTTTCTCTAAATTTCAAGCTAGCTGCCATTCAACACACCAACCTGAAATTTTGTCTAAGTCATCTTGTGCCCTGCTATAGTTACTCAACTTTCATACCTTACCGCACACGTGTTGAGGCGCGTACACATTAGGCCAATGAAGACCAACAGACGACAGTCAGTGAATTGGGTCGAACGTCAATCGCCAACTCACTAGCGTTCGGCTTCTTAACAAACGAAGGGGATGGGGTCAATGGATTTGGCCATGTGGAATCGCAGATGGCTATGATAACTTGTCGAGGTTGCTCACATTTTGCTACTGTCATAAAGTAGCGTAGCGTTTTAATTACAGTTCGCCAGCCGATGTTATCAGAGAAGCAGAGGTTTTAAGGAATCGTCGCATATACAGAATTTATTTTATTATTTTACTGCAAGGTGCTGATCACCAAAAAACAGAGTAAAAAGGAAGAAACGACGCTGATGGACGGCATCTCTTTTAAAAAGTAGGGAGGAGTGTCCTGCGGCGGAATTAATGATTGACTGAAAGCTGAATTGGAGTATGGGCTATTTGATAATTCTTTTCGACTGAAAGCTACAGATTTCGAATTATTATTGAATTATGTACGCCCTAAAATTTCCTTAGGTGACACTTCTTTTAGGAGAGCTGTACCTGCAGCAAAAAATCTGTCAATAAAGACTCAGTTTTCTCTTTCACATCGTGCGAGTTATTTTCTAACAGCTCACTTATTTCCCTCCAAGCGCCTTATCACAGCTCGTAGATTGCCAGAAACATTCTTGTTCATGATAAAACCATCAGCTGTAATGCCGTCTCCATATTCCACTCAGTACTCCAAGATCTTAAAACACAATAAGTACACACCCGTTTAAAAGACACAGCAAATCGCTGTTGAACCAACGAACATTCCACAAAGCAAGGAGAGGGACCCCACTCCCAACCCATCGCCAACGCTTTGACGTTGCCGCCGGCAGTCCGAATCGCAACCAAGGCCAACCGCTTCGTTGGCTCCCGTTTTCCGGTTGTGCCACTAAGCAAATATATTTCAACGAAGGTGTTTGCTGTCGTTGCTGGCCTTTGTTGGTCTAGTGTATTCGCACCTTCACAACAGCAGTGAAATGTACCGGTGGTCCGTCATGCATGTACCACATTCCTCAACGCTATACAGTAAGCACATCCTCAAGCAATCCTAGAAAACCCCACCGCAGAAATCGAATGTCTCCTGTCCATCAATTTTCCCTGGAACAGTGTGTGGCCTAGTGAGACGATCACCTGGTACCATCCTCAGAGCGTGAAAATATTTTGTTGGTGGCCACTTACATAGGGAGAAATGATTATCGTTACAAAATAAGAGAAATTAGAGCTGGCACGGAAAGGTTGAAGCGTTCGTGTTTGCCGCGCGTTGTTCGAGAGGGGAACGCAAAGAAATGGCTTGAAGGTGGTTCGATGAATCGTCTGCTAGGCACCTAGTTATGAATTGCAGAGTAATCATGTAGAGGTAGATGTAGATGCAGGTTTCCTTTTTAGGGACCAGCCACCAACATATTAAATAAGCGTAGTGTGACTAGGGGCTCCCGTCGGGTAGACCGTTCGCCGGGTGCAAGTCTTTGATTTGACGCCACTTCGGCGACTTGTGCGTCGATGGGAATGAAATGATAATGATTAAGACAACACAACACCCAGCCGGGAATCGAACCCGGGCCCTTAGGATTGACATTATGTCGCGCTGACCACTCAGCTACCGGGGGCGGACACCAACATATCGAAAGCCCAAATTGGTGTTTCCCTTCTTAAAACACTGTAATTCTTCCTTTTGAGTCTGACAGGTTTTATTCATCTAGTCCACATCCAGATTCTCACATTCATGCTACCCTCATACTCCAGGGTTAAGAGCTCTTACGCAGTGTCGACCAGTCACTGGCGGCTGTGATTGACAGCAAACAAAAATAGAAGCACCAGATGGAGGCGACAAGGAGGCAGCCACTCCAGGCTCTATGCTGTAGTGCCACCGCAGTTTCTGGCGCTACCGAGTAACACCAGCAGTGCCGCAGCTGTCGCAAACGGACCACACACAAACACGCCGGATTATTGGAGCTAAATCCACTCCTTTGGACTCGATGGCTATCAGCTGTTGTGCCATCTCGGACTCAGTTCAACCACAGCTGAATTCCTGCCTTGGAGGGCACCAGTTCGTGACCAGGATGGTGCAGCCGCCCAGCCACCTGTACTCGTGCAAGAAAACAATCACTGCGTTCCAAGGCTCACAGGTCGGGCTCAACTGCTCGAGCCTGTCTTCCACTATGAGAACCGTTGCAGGCTTCAGCGGCTGCCCTGCCCTGAGTTGCTCAGCAATGCCGCTACAGGTGTCCCAAGTCAGCAGTCCTGCTGCATGCTGACGCCAAAGTGACCACAGGCCGTTCGCTGCCTCAGCGACCGCCGCCCTTGCTGCCATCAACACAGGCGTAGGGGGTCGTAAACACTACAGTCAACATACGGGTGTTGTACCTGGAAACTGAACAAAATATTTGACTGCTGATGCTGTTCACATATGCTATCGATAGCCAAAGTCCCGACAAGGAGGCACCGGTGGAACCCAACCCTGGCAAGGCAGTGGCCAACAACCACAGCCACACAGTTGGTGTCAGAAGATTCGATAATTACAGCTACTGACGTTTGCAGTAACATGCGTCATCACGTCACAGCCACAGCTCGTAGTGTGAGCAAAGAGTGGAGTGAATGAACGAACTGATTTGTTTCTCCTATTTTCATGTAACGTCTCAAAAATGAGATCGACAGGAAGTGCTAAATGGCTAAGCAGGGATGGCTACAGGACAAAAAATGGTTCAAATGGCTCTGAGCACTATGGGACTCAACTGCTGAGGTCATTAGTCCCCTAGAACTTAGAACTACACTCCTGGAAATTGAAATAAGAACACCGTGAATTCATTGTCCCAGGAAGGGGAAACTTTATTGACACATTCCTGGGGTCAGATACATCACATGATCACACTGACAGAACCACAGGCACATAGACACAGGCAACAGAGCATGCACAATGTCGGCACTAGTACAGTGTATATCCACCTTTCGCAGCAATGCAGGCTGCTATTCTCCCATGGAGACGATCGTAGAGATGCTGGATGTAGTCCTGTGGAACGGCTTGCCATGCCATTTCCACCAGGCGCCTCAGTTGGACCAGCGTTCGTGCTGGACGTGCAGACCGCGTGAGACGACGCTTCATCCAGTCCCAAACATGCTCAATGGGGGACAGATCCGGAGATCTTGCTGGCCAGGGTAGTTGACTTACACCTTCTAGAGCACGTTGGGTGGCACGGGATACATGCGGATGTGCATTGTCCTGTTGGAACAGCAAGTTCCCTTGCCGGTCTAGGAATGGTAGAACGATGGGTTCGATGACGGTTTGGATGTACCGTGCACTATTCAGTGTCCCCTCGACGATCACCAGTGGTGTACGGCCAGTGTAGGAGATCGCTCCCCACACCATGATGCCGGGTGTTGGCCCTGTGTGCCTCGGTCGTATGCAGTCCTGATTGTGGTGCTCACCTGTACGGCGCCAAACACGCATACGACCATCATTGGCACCAAGGCAGAAGCGACTCTCATCGCTGAAGACGACACGTCTCCATTCGTCCCTCCAGTCACGCCTGTCGCGACACCACTGGAGGCGGGCTGCACGATGTTGGGGCGTGAGCGGAAGACGGCCTAACGGTGTGCGGGACCGTAGCCCAGCTTCATGGAGACGGTTGCGAATGGTCCTCGCCGATACCCCAGGAGCAACAGTGTCCCTAATTTGCTGGGAAGTGGCGGTGCGGTCCCCTACGGCACTGCGTAGGATCCTACGGTCTTGGCGTGCATCCGTGCGTCGCTGCGGTCCGGTCCCAGGTCGACGGGCACGTGCACCTTCCGCCGACCACTGGCGACAACATCGATGTACTGTTGAGACCTCACGTCCCACGTGTTGAGCAATTCGGCGGTACGTCCACCCGGCCTCCCGCATGCCCACTATACGCCCTCGCTCAAAGTCCGTCAACTGCACATACGGTTCACGTCCACGCTGTCGCGGCATGCTACCAGTGTTAAAGACTGCGATGGAGCTCCGTATGCCACGGCAAACTGGCTGACACTGACGGCGGCGGTGTACAAAAGCTGCGCAGCTGGCGCCATTCGACGGCCAACACCGCGGTTCCTGGTGTGTCCGCTGTGCCGTGCGTGTGATCATTGCTTGTACAGCCCTCTCGCAGTGTCCGGAGCAAGTATGGTGGGTCTGACACACCGGTGTCAATGTGTTCTTTTTTCCATTTCCAGGAGTGTAGTTAAACCTAACTAACCTAAAGACATCACAAACATCCATCCCCGAGGCAGGAGTCGAACCTGCGACCGTAGCGGTCTTGCGGTTCCAGACTGCAGCGCCTTTAACCGCACGGCCACTTCGGCCGGTGGCTACAGGACAAATGTAAGAATGTAGAGGAGCACGTAACTAGGGGTATGGTAGATACTGCCTACAGGAAAATTAACGAGACCTTTGGAGAAAAGGGAACCAGTTGCATGAATATCAAGAGCTCAGATGGAAACCCAGTTCTAAGCAAAGAAGGGAAAGCAGAGAGGTGGAAGGAGTATATAGAAGGTCTATATAAGGGCGATGTTCTTGATGAAAATATTATAGAAATGGAAGAGAATGTAGATGAAGATGAAATGGGAGATATGATACTGCGTGAAGAGTTTGACAGAGCACTAAAAGACCTAAGTCGAAACAAGGCCCCGGGAGTAACCAACATTCCATTAGAACTACTGACAGCCTTGGGAGAGCCAGGCCCAACAAAACTCTACCATCTAGTGAGCAAGATGTATGAGACAGGCGAAATACCCTCAGACTTCAAGAAGAATACAATAATTCCAATCCCAAAGAAAGCAGGTGTAGACAGATGTGAAAATTACCGAACCATTAGTTTAATAAGCCATGGCCGCAAAATACTAACGCGAATTCTTTAAAGACTAATGGAAAAACTGGTAGAAGCCGACATCGGGGAAGATCAGTTTGGATTCCGTAGAAATGTTGGAACACGTGAGGCAATACTGACCCTACGACTTATCTTAGAAGAAAGATTAAGGAAAGGCAAACCAACTTTTCTAGTATTAGAAGACTTAGATAAAGCTTTTGACAATGTTGACTGGAATACTCTCTTTCAAATCCTGAAGGTGGCAGAGGTAAAACAAGGGGAGCAAAAGGCTATTTACAATTTGTACAGAAACCAGATGGCAGGGATATATATCCCCGATGTTATTCAATCTGTATACTGAGTAAGCAGTAAACGAAACAAAAGAAAAATTCAGAATAGGAATTAAAATCCATGGAGAAGAAATAAAAACTTTGAGGTTCGCCGATGACATTGTAATTCTGTCGGAGACAGCAAAGGACCTGAAAGAGCAGCTGAACGGAATGGACAGTGTCTTGAAAGGAGGATATAAGATGAACATCAACAAAAGCAAAACGAGGATAATGGAATATAGTCGAATTAAATCGAGTGATGCTGTGGGAAATAGATTAGGAAATGAGACGCTTAAAGTAGTAGATGAGTTTTGCTGTTTGGGGAGCAAAGTAACTGATGATGGTGGAAGTAGAGAGGATATAAAATGTAGATTGGCAATGGCAAGGAAAGCGTTTCTGAAGAAGAGAAATTTGTTAACATCGTGTGTAGATTTAAGTGTCAGGAAGTCGTTTCTGAAAGTATTTGTATGGAGTGTAGCCATGTATGGAAGTGAAACGTGGACGATAAATAGCTTAGACAAGAAGAGAACAGAAGCTTTCGAAATGTGGTGCTACAGAAGAATGCTGAAGATTAGATGGGTAGATCACATAACTAATGAGGAGGCATTGAACAGAATTGGAGAGAAATTTGTGGCATAACTTGACTAGAAGAAGGGATCGGTTGGTGGGGCATATTCTGAGGCATCAAGGGATCACCAACTTAGTATTGGAGGGCAGCGTGGAGGGTAAAAATTGTAGAGGGAGACCAAGAGATGAATACACTATACAGATTCAGATGGATGTAGTTTGCAGTAGGTATTGGGAGATGAAGAAGCTTGCACAGGATAGAGTAGCATGGAGAGCTGCATCAAACCGGTCTCTGGACTGAAGACTACAACAACAATATTTTCATGTACAACGGAGATGCGGTAGAAGGGTGTGTGAGTTATCAAAATTTAAAGGCACCATTTCTTAAAATCATTCTAACCAGCTGATATAACACAATTTCGTGGTAATGTCAGAGAGCACTATTTACAGCCAGTGTGGTGTTCGCAGTGCAGCTTAGTAGGACAGAGTGCGTCATTTGATGAGTCTGTTACAGTGGAGTGTTAAGTGCTGGGCAGTGTACTAAATCAAACTGCTTAATGATTAAGCGTAAGGTGTGAGTTAGTATGCTGTGATTCTGAGTGTGTTAACTATTGTTTTACATTGCTGTTGTTATGTGTATGTGGCTGTGTATTATGAGTAAAAGAGCTACAGTGACAGAGTCTGGGACAAAGGATGTTTCCAGGTGGGAAGTAATTCAGTTGCTGTGAAACTTCGTGGCGGATTAAAACTGTGTGCCGGACTGAGACTCGAACTCAGGGCCTTTGCTTTTCGCGGGCAAGTGCTCATTCTGGAATTCAGTTGCTAGTTAACCAGATAGCGCAATTGTAGGGAAATAATACAGAGTCGCCCAGGTAACAGGAAGTTGAGAATGAAATGGAGGTATTGTCCAAGCCAACTACTCCTCTACTACATTCAACCATTACTAAAATTTTGTTACCGCCTTTTCTGTCAAGTCACTGAAGAGGTTGTGTCTATCTTCTATGAACTGAAGCAGCAGCAAAGGTTGCGGGTTGGATGGGTGGTCAGCTATTGCAAACGGCAAAATTGAGATTGACAAGAGAGGTTTGACAAACGCGTTACCGATTGACAAGAGAGGTTTGAATAACGCGTAACCGTTTGAAGATTTAAAACAGAGCCTCCAGCAACTTAACAAAAAGCAGAAGAGTCCAAGGATTTACGCGAGCAGTTAAGAGGAGTAGTGAAGAAACACATTGAGTTGGTGGAAAATTTTTCTGGTAGAATATGGTACGTTAATCTACAGACATGTAGTGCGAGGGGAGGACGACCCTGGAAATAGTGTTATACTCCCAGAAGCCGAGTATATGGCGCTAGATGCCACTGGAGGTTCTAGGAGGGTTCGGACTCGTATCCTGAAAGACATGAATGCCACTGTCAGGCTGGCTATGGAGTTAGTGGATATTCTTATTGTGATACGGGTGCGCTATAAGCGAGACGTATTTCCCATTCAATTAGGGTGTTACAGGTGTGGACGATCGGGGCATGTACAGAGGCAATCCTGTTAGTCGCGATGTGAAAAGTGTAGAGGTAGGGATTGTAGATGCAGACGACATTGTAGGCAAGGGGGAAAGAAACAAATCAGCCGAGCGGCGTTCCCGTTAAATTCTGAAGCTACAGACGCGTATGAAGAGATGTAGTGTGGTGTAGAAGGAACTGTCAGAGGAAAGAAACATGAATTTCTGTTGCACAGAAGGGCGCTCTCGACAATGGCAACTCTGAACCTCGTACGGCGCAGGCAATTAAACCCCTGCTGTTTGGTATGAGGGATGCTGATGTGGAATCGTTTAGTTCAGCGGTTCTGAGTTTTAGGCCCGGGGCAGAGAAATTTGAGCAATATGTAGAATCACGCCAAAACTGACCTTCAGTGGCGCATGGTGAAACTTAGACAATTTTGCAGCTAGGGGAAGCTGTCACCAGTGGAGCCCTTTCGCAAGGATTATGTGCCTTAAAGGACAAATACACTATGACTTAATTCTTGTGATGTAGTGCTGGGATGCACCGAGAAGTTTCTCTGGATGTGTGTTGAGCTGGAGCTACCTGTTGACATGTTGTGTGTAGTGAGAGAAAGTAATGTATTGGCCACATGTTGTTTCGTGCAAAGAAGCGCTGTATATGTACACGAAGGAATGGTACCTTTCAGTTTGGAATATTTTGACACTAGTGAGGTTGAAACGTGCCATTAGAAAAATTATAAATGACAGTGGTGGAAAAACTCTTCCGTTATTTGATACGGGAACAGCTGAGTAATACACAACGTACTCAGACAGTTCTCTCTTTACTTATTCTGATCAGAACTAAACTGTCACACAATATTTTTAGCGCAACGCAATCTGACTTTCAAAAATACCTACAAAAGAATGGCCCTGACTAACAATAACCTATACCTTTCATGAATCACTTACCTCACAAAAATCTTCGTTACTCGAACTACTGCAATACAGCGAGCGCCAATACTGCCAGCTAAATAAAAGATTCTATCCACTGAAGGCACTGTCTACTGATAGGCATAGTTAGCAAATGAAAGATTTTGATGGAGAACAAACAGATCTATTTACCTTAAAGCGTTCAAAAGTATATATTTCCTTTTTCTGACGGACACCCATCCGGATCGTCCGCTCTCAAAACTCTGGCATCTCTTTCCCGACATCCACTACTGCTGGTGGCTCACCTCCAACTGCCCAACGCTATGCGCTGTTCACATCCAACTGTCCAACTCTACACTAGCGAATATTCCAACAATGAGTCCAATCAGCCACAGACTGCACACAGCGCAGCCAGCGATATTCATACACAGCACTACGTGGCGTTACCAACATATAAACCTCAACAGCCTACTTACAAGGTAAAGCCGACCAAGAGGATGTTGATAGTGAATATGGACGTCCTAGAGGAGAATGATTGGGACATGTCACGTGTGAACCATCGCTGTACTCAAACGTACATTACATACGGAAGAGGAGCATCTAAAAGGAGTAGAGACAATGGAAATGTAAAAGTTATTGCTGGAATTTGAGGATCTATTTAATCCTCGAGGTCCAGCATCAGCAACGCTCATAACGCAACATACAATTCCGACAGGGGACGAAGCACCAGTACATCATAAACTAATCATAAACTATATCATACACTTCGACATTTACAGCCAGTGACGCAGGTCTTCATTAACCAGCAGCTAGTCGATGGAGTAATTGAGGAGGTGCTAGTCTGTAGAAGGTAGATGCCGTGGTCGTGCCCAGAACTCAGCAGATGTTTAAAAAAAGTATAGGTTCCGTTGTGACTATCAACATCTAAATTGTAAGACGGTAATGGATGTGTGCCTGATATCCAATATCACGGAGACCATCGATAACTTGGAGCAGCGCCAGTACTTCTCTGCAACAGATTCAAAGAATGAGTACTCCAGCTGTAAATGGTTCCCAAGGATCAAGAAGTCATTCTCAGTTCCTCGAGGTCATTACCAATACCAGAGGAGGCCATTCGACGCCCTAGCAACATTTAAGCTTTTGTTGGACAGGTTGCTAATGGGTCCGAAACCTCGGCAATGTTTAGTATACCTCAATGACATAATATTGTTCTAGAGGGATGTGAAGGAGCATGAGAAGTGGGTAAAGGAAATTTGTAAGTGGTTACATGCCACATGTATAACGATAAGCACTAAGAAGTACCAATTGCTCTGGAATAAGTTAGTTATCTAGGGCATGTACACTACTGGCCATTAAAATTGCTACACCACGCAGATGACGTGCTACAGAAGCGAAATTTAACCGACAGGAAGAATATTCTGTGATATGCAAATGATTACCTTTTCAGAACATTCACACAAGGTTGGCGCCGGTGGCGACACCTACAACGTGCTGACGTGAGGAAAGTTTCCAACCGATTACTCATATACCAACAGCAGTTGCCGGCGTTGCCTGGTGAAACGTTGTTGTGATGCCTCGTGTAAGGAGGAGAAATGCGTACCATCACGTTTCCGACTTTGATAAAGGTCGGATTCTAGCGTATCGCGATTGCGGTTTATCGTATCGTGACATTGCTGCTCGCGTTGGTCGAGATCAAATGACTGTTACCAGAATATGGAATCGGTGGGTTCAGGAGGGTAATACGGAACGCCGTGCTGGATCCCAACGGCCTCGTATCACTAGCAGTCGAGATGACAGGCATCTTATCCGCATGGCTGTAACGGATCGTGCAGCCACGTCTCGATCCCTGAGTCCACAGATGGGAAAGTTTGCAAGACAACAACCATATGTACGAACAGTTCGACGACGTTTGGCTGCGATTACCCTTGACGCTGCATCACAGACAGGAGCTCCTGCGATGGTGTACTCAACAACGAACTTGGGTGCACGAATGGAAAAACGTCTTTTTTTTCGGATGAATCCAGATTCTGTTTACAGCATCATGATGGTCGCATCCGTGTTTGGCGACATCGCGGTGAACGCACATTGGAAGCGTATGATACTGGCGTATCACCCGGCGTGATGGTGTGGGGTGCCATTGGTTACACGTCTCGGGTACCTCTTGTTCGCATTGACGGCGCTTTGAACAGTGGATGTTACATTTCAGATGCATTACGACCCGTGGTTCTACCCTTCATTCGATGCCTGCGAAACCCTACGTTTCAGCAGGACCGCATGTTGCATGTCCTGTACTGGCCTTTCTGGATACAGAAAATGTTCGACTGCTGCCCTGGCCAGCACATTCTCCAGATCTCTCACCAATTGGAAACGTCTGGTCACTGGTGGCCGAGCAACTGGCTCATCAGAATACGCCAGTCACTACTCTTGATGAACTAGGGTATCGTGTTGAAGCTGCATGGGCAGCTGTACCTGTACACGCCATCCAAGCTCTGTTTGACTCAATGCCCAGGCGTATCAAGGCCGTTATTACGGCCAGAGGTGGTTGTTCTGGGTACTGATTTCTCAGGATCTATGTACCCAAACTGCGTGAAAATGTAATCGCATGTCAGTTCTAGTATAATATGTTTTTCAAATGAATACCCGTTTGTCTTCTGCATTTCTTCTTGGTGTAGCAATTTTAATGGCCAGTAGTGTAATTAGTCGAGAGTGAAGTCAGACACGAGGCTAATACCAGAAGTATGGGATTTTCTCACACCTAAAACAAGGAAAGAACTAGAATAGAGTTTTGGGGTGGCCATTTGTTTTTGAAGATTCGTGATAAGGTTTGCAGATGTTGCATGGCCACTTATGGAACCGCTAAAGAAAGAAGTGAAATTCGAGCGGGCGGGGGAGAGTCAACCTATGTTTGAAGGGTGAAAAGAAGCTTTGACATTAAGTCAGCTATTAGTTCTTCAGACGATGAGGAAGAGTTCGTACTATAGTGTGACGCTTAGTCAGGCATGGGTGTGTGTTTCGAATCAGGTAATAGAGGCGAGGAGCATCCTCTGGCTTAACTACTCGGCAGTTGAATACTGTACAAAGGAATTACTCCACAATGCAGAAGATTTTAAGCTTAATATATGGAATTACGTATTTTCGAGGCATACAGCAATGAAGTGGTTGCTGCGGTTGAAGTATCCTTCAAGTACGAGGTGCATTCAAGTTCCAAGGCCTCCGATTTTTTTTTTCTAATTAACTACTCACCCGAAATCAATGAAACTGGCGTTACTTCTCGACGTAATCGCCCTGCAGACGTACACATTTATCACAACGCTGATGCCATGATTCCATGGCAGCGGCGAAGGCTTCTTTAGGAGTCTGTTTTGACCACTGGAAAATCGCTGAGGCAATAGCAGCACGGCTGGTGAATGTGCGGCCACGGAGAGTGTCTTTCATTGTTGGAAAAAGCCAAAAGTCACTAGGAGCCAGGTCAGGTGAGTAGGGAGCATGAGGAATCACTTCAAAGTTGTTATCACGAAGAAACTGTTGCGTAACGTTAGCTCGATGTGCGGGTGCATTGTCTTGGTGAAACAGCACACGCGCAGCCCTTCCCGGACGTTTTTGTTGCAGTGCAGGAAGGAATTTGTTCTTCAAAACATTTTCGTAGGATGCACCTGTTACCGTAGTGCCCTTTGGAACGCAATGGGTAAGGATTACGCCCTCGCTGTCCCAGAACATGGACACCATCATTTTTTCAGCACTGGCGGTTACCCGAAATTTTTTTGGTGGCGGTGAATCTGTGTGCTTCCATTGAGCTGACTGGCTCTTTGTTTCCGGCATGGCATCCACGTCTCATCCATTGTCACAACCGACGAAAAGAAAGTCCCATTCATGCTGTCGTTGCGCGTCAACATTGCTTGGCAACATGCCACACGGGCAGCCACGTGGTCGTCTGTCAGCATTCGTGGCACCCACCTGGATGACACTTTTCGCATTTTCAGGTCGTCATGCAGGATTGTGTGCACAGAACCCACAGAAATGCCAACTCTGGAGGCGATCTGTACAACAGTCATTCGGCGATCCCCCAAAACAATTCTCTCCACTTTCTCGATCATGTCGTCAGACCGGCTTGTGCGAGCCCGAGGTTGTTTCAGTTTGTTGTCACACGATGTTATGCCTTCATTAAACTGTCGCACCCACGAACGCACTTTCGACACATCCATAACTCCATCACCACATGTCTCCTTCAACTGTCGATGAATTTCAATTGGTTTTACACCACGCAAATTCAAAAAACGAATGATTGCACGCTGTTCAAGTAAGGAAAACGTCGCCATTTTAAGTATTTAAAACAGTTCTCATTCTCGCCGCTGGCGGTAAAATTCCATCTGCCGTACGGTGCTGCCCAACTCTGGGACGAATTGACTATGAAAGCGGCCTCATTTTAAAACAATGCGCATGTTTCTATCTCTTTCCAGTCCGGACAAAAAAAATCGGAGGCCTTAGAACTTGAATGCACCTCGTAGATTCACTAGGTGGGCATAGAGACTGAGTGAGTGTGACTATGAGGTTATTAATAAGCTGGGCAAGAAGCACAAGAATGCGGGCATTCTAAGCAGGGAGGTAACGGCAGTGGAGGTACTGGGTCACGCTCTTACAGAATGGTAGACAGCACAAGCTGCTGACGCCGAATGCAAGCTCCACACAAGACAGCCGCAGTTTGTTGTGCATGACGGCCTGTAGTGTAGGACAATTGAGTTGAGAAAAGAGGTGGTAAACAAAGTGCACGACCTTGTGCTATCCAAGTTGGGGATGTAAACGCAACGAATTGAAGAGTTGTGGAGTGGTACTGGTAGAAAACAAGGAAGGTAGATGAAGATGGAAGGCTGGTGGGCTGGAACCGTAGACTGTGATTCAAACTGACTGAGGAGGAACTGCATACACTGTACACTGTTGTCCATATTTGTTGAGTCTTTGCAAGTTTATCAAGGGTAAAGGCCGAACGGCCGGGTCTATCGCAGGAGAGAAGTATTTCTTCGTACTATTGAGCAACAGCAGGATTGCCACAGGTGTCGCAAACAGATCGCGGACACCACGCCAGGTACGGAGCAGACCCAAACACTGTTTTGTACCGGACACAGCAACACTACCAGCTGGTTTCTACATTACCAGCCAGGAGCCATGACTCGCAGGTTGAGTGGAGTAACCTTGACGATCTTAATTGTGGTTACCTTGTGTCCCACAAATACTTTTACAAAACAGCTGAGCAATATTAATAGGTATTTCAGGTAAAAAATAATTACATAAATATTTAAAGTTGTTTTAAGCGCCAAATGTAAATATGAGTATTGATTAAAAATTGCTTCTGAATGAAAACGGTTGCTAACCTTATTCCCATTTTTTTTGTCATCCTGTTCTTCGCCCTCAAATATGTAATTTACTCGCACTCACTTTTTTCTATATCTCAATCTGGATATTCAGGGGATTTCGGTGATAAACACTTTGCGTAAGCCGTCATGTTTTGAAAACCATACACGAAGAGCCTGGTAGCCTTCTCGTCGCTAAAGTGAGAAGTGTGTGTGAATACGTTGCTTGCCTCAAGCCACCATTTCGTTGTCCCACTTCATCAGAATTCCCGTTCTCTGACAACTCGCAGTTTATGGCAACCAGTACGTAACTGCCCATGTTTCCATTAATGTCGTCTTACAAGCTGACATCCAGTGGACAATGTGTAAGAGGGATAATACACAACAGTTCTGCGCAACTGTAAACATAATTTTGTAGCAAGTAAATCTTTTTCTAAATAGCGACGTTTACCTTTAATACCCTCATCAACTGCCCGTCTCTTAAAGTAAAAAGTGTCTTAGCGAAGGAAAAGAAAGATCAGAAGTAGAGCTCTACCTGCAGTGGATACGAATGGGGTAGCAAACCGTCTCATCATTCACCTGAACTGACTGCAGGACACCGTAGTAATTCTGAATCAGAAGATCGCGCATCCTACTGAATACCGTGGCTGCTGGAATCGACTCTGTTATCTCTACCACTGCACCAGGCAGCCTGAACCACAAGTCTTCACGCGTTACAGATCGTTACCACTGCTGAAACACAGGAGACGAGTTGCTGATGGTTTTATTTCGGCTCACCTGACTTGTGCATCCATTAGCGTTTCAGGGTGAACAGCGAATCCTTTTAGGAACATTGTGCTCTTCTGTTTACTAGTGTAACATGAAAATTATAAGAAGTAATACAGTTACTTTTTAAGATTTTGAACATGGCTGCGCTTCGGCAACTGTGCATGCAAGAGCTTCAATGAATTGGGAATAACGCCAACCAGTTGCAAAATAGAGGTCTATTAAACTTTGACCATGGTTTCGGTATTTTTATAACTGTATTCTTCAGAAGCTACTGTACGTACTATCACATCCAGTGTGGGAGTAGTTGACTCTGTCTAGTACATGTGCGTGTTATCCACTTAATCATCTTTTAAAATACGTGATTATAAAGTAGTAGCACATTATTTAAAAAGTTTTAGGACAAAGATCTACTTACAATACCTCCTGAAGAAGACAGTTTCAAAACTGTCGAAACCATGGTCGTAGTTTAATAAACCTGTATTTTCCAACTTGTTGGCTGTTATTTCCAATACAATTACTTACGTAGAAATCTCGGTGCTTGAACTTTGACCTCAATCTTGATCTGAATAGCAAGAAGTCTACTCGATAAATCCTAAAAAAATGTAACAAGCTTCTAATGATCAGAAGATCTACATCTGCTCGCCCCACCGATCCGATGAATGTCAGAACGTGAAGATGAAAACAGATGACCACAGCTGAAGGTAAACAAAATTATACGGTCAGTTCTCGGCACCTACTATTTATCTCTCATAGACCGTGCACAAAATATTTGATTGTCCTTCTGAGATTCGAGCATGCGAGGACGATACCATATCAGGTTAACAGGGGTAGATGACTACCTCCACACGACAGCAGCTTTAATCGGTTCGTTTGGCTCACATGGAATTGTTGCAGGAATATTGGGTACTGTGACATGAAATATGTTTGAAACATCGTTCAGAATTTCAGTGATTTATTTTCAGCCTGGAATTTGGTACGAATAATTTGAACACCGGTCCCGTGTAAATGAAGTTTTCAATTGCATATTGCGCAAACTGTACTCTGTTGTTGCTGTTGTTTTAATCCTTAGTGGGAAGACTGGCTTCCACGTTAGCCTGTCCTGTGTAGCCCTTTTCATCTCTGCATAAGTACTACAGCGTACATCCCTTTCAATCTACTTATTGTAATTTAAGCCTTGGCGTCTCCCTACAGTCATCACGCCCCCTGCCTCGCAATTCCTTCTATTACCGAATTAACTGTAATTGATAGCTTAGGTTCTGTCCTATCACCCTGTCCCTTCTATTAGCAAAGCTTTGTCATAAAGTACTCTTCATTACAATCCATGTCGATACGCCTTCATTACTTGGCCGATCAACCCATCTAATTCTGCTGCAGCACTACATTTTCAACTTCTATTCTCTTTCTGTCTGTCCCGTTTATCCTCCACATTTCACTTCCATACTTAGGACAAGCGCTGTACTGATTTGGTTGAAGAGTGGTCTGTTGTTTCAAGCTCCGCAATGAGATAGTGAACATGGTACAGGGATCATGATCAGGTGGAGCGTGCAGTTGCATAGATAACTGTATTTCATCGAGATCGTATTGTTAATCTACAGGATGCAGGTACTGTATACACTGTGTGTGATTACAATCAGAACATCCTACTACTACGGCAAGATTACCATGGAAAAGCTTCATTATCGTAAGCAGTCTCCTTTAGCAGCAATGCGGTCCTGTAATGGGAGGCAGAGACGTTAAGGAGGTGTTGGATGTCATCTTTGGAAATAAATTTCAGTGCTGAAATGCCATGGAATAACAGGCTTTGCATAGTGGAGTGGAGTAAAATTTTGAAGTCTTCATCTCGTGGTGCAAGTGGCAAGCAAGGCAGGTCAATGCGAGCCGGGTGGAATTGAAACAAGAGAGAGCCACTGATGTTGCAGATGATACCGTTGCAATTAATTTGTTACAGACTCTAACAGCTGTCTGCCTAAGGTGCCCATGCAGCAGAATCATCTCATAGGGAGAGAGATGCTGTCATTGTGCTGACCATTAGAGTGGAGTAAGAAGTCATAAGTTGGACACGAGGTTAACTATTCATTATACTTACTCTATATTCAGTTCAAGACATTAGTCAGGAAGAATCAATACGCAAAGAAGTGGGATACGGAAGTACTAAGGAATGACGAGATACGTTTGAAGTTCTCTAACGCTATAGATACAGCAATAAGGAATAGCGCAGTAGGCAGTACAGTTGAAGAGGAATGGACATCTCTAAAAAGGGCCATCACAGAAGTTGGGAAGGAAAACATAGGTACAAAGAATGTAGCTGCGAAGAAACCATGCGTAACAGAGGAAATACTTCAGTTGATTGATGAAAGGAGGAAGTACAAATATGTTCCGGGAAAATCAGGAATACAGAAATACAAGTGGCTGAGGAATGAAATAAATAGGAAGTGCAGGGAAGCTAAGACGAAATGGCTGCAAGAAAAATGTGAAGACATCGAAACAGATATGACTGTCGGAAGGACAGACTCAGCATACAGGAAAGTCAAAACAATCTTTGGTGACATTAAAAGCAACGTTGGTAATATTAAGAGTGCAACGGGAATTCCACTGTTAAATGCAGAGGAGAGAGCAGATAGGTGGAAAGAATACATTGAAAGCCTCTATGAGGGTGAAGATTTGTCTGAGGTGATAGAAGAAGAAACAGGAGTCTATTTAGAAGAGATAGGGGATCCAGTATTAGAATCGGAATTTAAAAGAGCTTTGGAGGACTTCCGGTCAAATAAGGCAAAAGGGATAGATAACATTCCATCAGAATTTCTAAAATCATTGGGGGATGTGGCAACAAAACGACTCTTCACGTTGGTGTGTAGAATATATGAGTCTGGCGATATACCATCTGACTTTCGGAAAAGCATCATCCACACAATTGCGAAGACGGCAAGAGCTGACAAGTGCGAGAATTATCGCACAATCAGCTTAACAGCTCATGCATCGAAGCTGCTTACAAGAATAATATACAGAAGAATGGAAAAGAAAATTGAGAATGCGCTAGGTGAAGATCAGCTTGGCTTCAGGAAAAGTAAAGGGACGAGAGAGGCAATTCTGGCGTTACGGCTAATAATGGAACAAGGCTAAAGAAAAATCAAGACACTTTCATAGGATTTGTCGACCTGGAAAAAGCGTTCGACAATATAAAATGGTGCAAGCTGTTCGAGATTCTGAAAAAAGTAGGGGTCAGCTATAGGGAGAGACGGGTCATATACAATATGTACAACAACCAAGAGGGAATAATAAGAGTGGACGATCAAGAACGAAGTGCTGGAATTAAGAAGGGTGTAAGACAAGGCAGTAGCCTTTCGCCCCTACTCTTCAATCTGTACATCGAGGAAGCAATGATGGAAATAAAAGAAAGATTCAGGAGTGGAATTAAAATACAAGGTGAAAGGATATCAATGATACGATTCGCTGATGACATTGCTATCCTGAGTGAAAGTGAAGAAGAATTAAATGATCTGCTGAACGGAATGAACAGTCTAATGAGTACACAGTATGGTTTGAGAGTAAATCGGAGAAAGACGAAGGTAATGAGAAGTAGTAGAAATGAGAACAGCGAGAAACTTAACATCAGGATTGATGGTCACGAAGTCAATGAAGTTAAGGAATTCTGCTACCTAGGCAGTAAAATAACCAATGACGGACGGAGCAAGGAGGACATGAAAAGCAGACTCGCTATGGCAAAAAAGGCATTTCTGGCCAAGAGAAATCTACTAATATCAAATACCGGCCTTAATTTGAGGAAGAAATTTCTGAGGATGTACGTCTGGAGTACAGCATTGTATGGTAGTGAAACATGGACTGTGGGAAAACCGGAACAGAAGAGAATCGAAGCATTTGAGATGTGGTGCTATAGACGCATATTGAAAATTAGGTGGACTAATAAGGTAAGGAATGAGGAGGTTCCACGCAGAATCGGAGAGGAAAGGAATATGTGGAAAACACTGATAAGGAGAAGGGACAGGATGATAGGACATCTGCTAAGACATGAGGGAATGACTTCCATGGTACTAGAGGGAGCTGAAGAGGGCAAAAACTGTAGAGGAAGACAGAGATTGGAATACGTCAAGGAAATAATTGAGGACGTAGGTTGCAAGTGCTACTCTGAGATGAAGAGGTTAGCACGGGAAAGGAATTTGTGGCGGGCCGCATCAAACCAGTCAGTAGACTGATGACAAAAAAAAAAAAAAATTCAGTACACTGACTACAAAATACACCTGCCCCCTACTCTGAAAGGCAATGTAGGGAAACTTTCCAGCTGCAACCAGAGTGACTAGAGGAGCTGATCAGACATGATGTTATTACCACCTCAGTAGCAAAGCTCATTCCCGTTCCTGTTCCAGTGGAGGTATCTACAGTTATCAAGCCTACGTCAGTCTCTTTCCCACTCATACAGCCATCTGCAACCGTTGAGGGCGTCCAGCGGGCCTCCCAGTAGTCTAACCATTGGGTCCAGGAAACAGGCCACCATCCGTCGTCGTGGGAACGCGCAGGTGCTGCTGCCCAACTTCCGTTCCCGTGAGCAGGCTTCGATGCTGCCCGCCATTCTGACGTCGGCTGTCCACAGCGTGAGTCTACACGGCATCGCAGAATTTGTCCAGAACTAATAGTGCTTCTAATAATGGTCTGCAAAAGTGCAGTTTGAGATATAGCAGCCATGTTGCACTCAGAATTTCAAACTGTATAGCCACACTGTTTAAGATTGGAACTGCCGAATTCATTTTGATTGTACATCATTTTCAAGGGTACATGTAAACACCTTTATACTGAAAGCACTGCGTATATTGAATGTAAGGGTACGTAGTACCTCGTCATCCGTTATGAGCCGCAGACTGTTTGAAATTTTTATGGCGCTCCTATTCATACAGTCTATGGCATGATCACTTGTGCCCTGGTCACCCATTTTCTGGACCTGCTACAAGCCATAACCAGAGCGAGCAACACTACCTGTACAACATGACCACTGGCCCCATGTCTTCACTGCGTGTTGAAGCCGTGGTCCCGGCGGTGCTGCGGACTAGACTGTATACTACCGGGCTGGTGTCGGCACATTCCTGGCAAGGCGCACGACACTCCTACCCACCACCGCAGGTGGCCTGAGAGTCAGAACACGTGCGTACCTTTGAGTAATCAATTTTTACTCTGTTAACAATGATTGACCAGCGTCTTCGGGCCGTCAAACCGGCGACAACACAGTCCACGCTACACCATTGCAAGGCACTACTGTAGCTTATACATTTGGTGTCAGAACGTTCTGTCACCTACAGGTTTTGTGACAGAGGATCCAGAGAATATGGTTCGACTACTACAGGGCTGTAGCTTCTTCGACTTTTTTCCTGCAAGGGTCTTGGAGAATTAAAGTATTTCTGTTATTTGTGTCGACACGCAAGTTGCCGAAGTGGCGTCAACTCGAAAGACTTGCAACAGGCGAACGGTCTACCCGCCGAGGGGCCCTAGCCACACGGCATTTCCATTCTGTTATTTGTATTTCTTTGTATAGGATCAAGGAAACGAACAGACATTATACATGTGTTCATATACAGGGTGGTCCACTGATCGTGACCAGGCCAAATATCTCACGAAATAAGCGTCAAACGAAGAAACTACAAAGAACGAAACTTGTCTAGCTTGAAGGAGGAAACCAGTTGGCGCTATGGTTGGCCCGCTAGATGGCGCTGCCATAGGTCAAACGGATATCAACTGCGTTTTTTAAAAATAGGAACCCCCATTTTTTATTACATATACGTGTAGGGCGTAAAGGAATATGAATGTTGTAGTTGGACCACTTTTTTTCGCTTTGTGATAGAGGGCACTGTAATAGTCACAGACACATGACTCACAATTTCAGACGAACAGTTGGTAACAAGTAGGTTTCTTAAATTAAAATACAGAACGTAGGTACGTTTAAACATTTTATTTCGGTTGTTCCAATGTGATGCATGTACTTTTGTGAACTTATCATTTCTGAGAACGCATCCTGTTACAGCGTGATTACCTGTAAATACCATATTAAAGCAATAAATGCACAAAATGATGTCCGTCAACCTCAATGCATTTGGCAATAAGTGTAAAGACATTCCTCTCAACAGCGAGTAGTTCGCCTTCCGTAATGTTCGCACATGCATTGACAATGCGCTGACGCATGTTGTCAGGCGTTGTCGTTGGAACACGATAGCAAATATCCTTCAACTTTCTCCACAGAAAGAAATCGGGGGACGTCAGATCCCAGATCCGGTGAACGTGCGGGCCATGGTATGGTGCTTCGACGACCAATACACCAGTCATGAAATATGATATTCAATGCACGCAAGCTATGTGCCAGACATCCATCATGTTGGAAGTACATCGTTATTCTGTTATGCAGTGAAACATCTTGTAGTAACATCGGTAGAACATTATGTAGGAAATCAGCACACATTGCACCATTTAGATTGCCATCGATAAAATGGGGGCCAATTATCCTTTCTCCCATAATGCCGCACCACACATCAACCCGCCAAGGTCGCTGATGTTCCACTTGTTGCAGCCATCGTGGATTTTCCGTTGCCCAATATTGCATATTATGCCGGTTTACGTTACCGCTGTTGGTGAATGACGCTTCGTCGCTAAATTGAACGCGTGCAGAAAATCTGTCATCGTCCCGTAATTTCTCTTGTGCCCAGTGGCAGAACTGTACATGACGTTCAAATTCGTCGCCATGCAATTCTTGGCGCATAGAAATGTGGTACGGGTGCAATCGATGTTGATGTAGCATTCTCAATACCGACGTTTTTGAGATTCCCGATTCTCGCGCAATTTGTCTGCTACTGATTTGCGGATTAGCCGCGTCATTGCTGCAGGTCATGGTTGACGTTTCACATGTGGCTGAACACTTACTGTTTCCTTAAATAACGTAACTATCTGGCAAACGGTCTGGACACTTGGATGATGTTGTCCAGGATACCCAGCATAGCAAACGCCCATTGGGTATTTTGATCACAATAGCCATACATCAACATGATATCGACCTATTCTGCAGTTGGTAAATGTTATGTACGTAGTTCCTCGTAGTCAGTGCGTACACAACTTTCCCACTAGAGCGCGCCCCGCTAAGCACAACAGCGCAGGCGCAGCGCTCGGCCGTCTCCGCACTACGAGATGGCGCTGCCATAGAGAAGGACCAAATTCTGCTGTCGCTGATCCGGTATTAATATGCAACGCAGCCAATGAGATTGCTGCTAACGTAGAACCTTTTCTCCTCGCAGATCACACTGGCGCAGTGATACATGAACGCGCGAGGTATTATAACGAGTGTACAGACCTCCGATTAGCATTTGTTTGCACCAGTGTGTACCAGTCTGCATTAGTCTGTACCAGTCTGCATTTGTCTGCACCAGTCTGTACCAGTCTACATTTGTCTGTAACAGTCTATAGTCAAGTTTCAGTCTGCGCCTAATAAGATTACCATATACCTGTACATAGCCATGAAGATAAATGTATAGACACTTTTGTCAAGTATCAGAGATATATGTGAGAATAAGATTAACGTACCAATACCAAAGGAACTTCAGATTGGCAATTGTAAATAGCATCCAGAACCAAGTTAAGTAATTTTTATGCTTGTTTTTATTTTAATAAATGTTGTGAAAATTAATCACGTTCTGTTTAAAGTTGGTCACCGTCAATCGGCTACTCTAAGTGTGCAAGTGGCATTTCTATCGTCTGACCTAACGGCAGAAGATTAACACGCCACGATAAGACCACGAGACATATTGCTGACACTCGCCTACTTCGTTAGAGCGACCAGTCAAATAATCTGATGGTGTGTGATACTGAAGGTCTTACAGTAAACGGTCCATTTTAACATGGGTAATGTATCACGAAGCAAATACCGTCTGCACTGGCGGATGGTCACGTGAAACCACGTACTTATACGTTTGTGACTATTACAGCGCCACCTATCACAAAGCGAAAAAAGTGGTCCAACTAAAACTCATATTTCTTTGCGTACTGCACGAATGTGTAATAAAAAATGGGGGTTCCTATTTTTTAAAAAAGAAAAAAACGCAGTTGATATCCGTTTGACCTATGGCAGCGCCATCTAGAGAGGCCAACAATAGCGCCATCTGGTTTCCCTCTTCAAGCTAGACAAGTTTCGTTCTTTGTAGTTTTCTCGTTTGATGCTTATTTCGTGAGATATTTGGCCTGGTCACGATCAATGGACCACCCCGTATACTGCTAGGAAGTGGCGATGCATTTTGTTGTGGAGAATGAGTATGATTCATTGTGCTTAAATTTGTGATGATGATAGCTGTTATTAGTCATTCGAATAGAAGTTATGTTATAATACTCGTGTGCTGTAGTGTACTTAAGTATCTGCGATGTCTTTTTGGTTTTTTCTCTTTCGCGGGTTTTGTGTAACAGTTAAAGGGTCAACCACGTCTGAATCAGAATTGTAGGAAGCGTTGTAAGTTTTGGCAATACAAATAGCTGAGTTACAGGTAGCCCTCAGCCGAGCAAAAGAAAAATGAGAGGACTCGGGAGGAAACATGTCTGTGTCTAGTTTACCTGCTCCTGCAGTACGTCCAGGTACTGTTGACCTAGTTAAACTTTTCGAACCTGTAATTAGTAAGAAAGGATGGAACGATTGTTGGGACAATTTAAAAACTCGTTGGATGAGAAGCAGAGAGCTATTGTTGTGCAAGTTATTGTAAGTTTATTTGATGTACAGAGTACCGTCTTTGTGATTGTGTAGGAGAGTAGTGTTGCACAATGAGTTCCAATATCATGAGAAAGCGCAGAGTCTAGAGTAGATGTGGTGTCAAGCAAAGTAAGTGAAGTCTGTACTGAAGCAAACAATTGTACTGGTAGCAACAACGAGTGATACTGATTTAGGTACAGCAGGATCTACACATTGGATTATATTGGTTGTTGTTTTGAGGTCGTGGAGCTTGGACCAGATGTACGGGTAAGTACACGTGCCAAAGATTTTTGCGTCATACAGACAGTGATTTTATGGTCAATGCTATTGACGGTGTTAGTTGTATTGCAAATTGAAATGGTGATAATTGTTGTTGTTGTTGTTGTGGTCTTCAGTCCTGAGACTGGTTTGATGCAGCTCTCCATGCTACTCTATACTGTGCAAGCTTCTTCATCTCCCAGTACCTACTGCAACCTACATCCTTCTGAATCTGCTTAGTGTATTCATCTCTTGGTCTCCCCCTATGATTTTTACCCTCCACGCTGCCCTCAAATACTAAATTGGTGATCCCTTGATGCCTCAGAACATGTCCTACCAACCGATCCCTTCTTCTGGTCAAGTTGTGCCACAAACTTCTCTTCTCCCCAATCCTATTCAATACCTCCTCATTAGTTATGTCATCTACCCATCTAATCTTCAGCATTCTTCTGTAGCACCACATTTCAAAAGCTTCTATTCTCTTCTTGTCCAAACTATTTACCGTCCATGTTTCACTTCCATACATGGCTACACTCCATACAAATACTTTCAGAAATAACTTCCTGACACTTAAATCTATACTCGATGTTAACAAATTTCTCTTCTTCAGAAACGCTTTCCTTGCCATTGCCAGTCTACATTTTATATCCTCTCTACTTCGTCCATCATCAGTTAGTTTGCTCCCCAAATAGCAAAACTCCTTTACTACTTTAAGTGTCTCATTTCCTAATCTAATACCCTCAGCCTCACCCGACTTAACTCGACTACATTCCATTATCCTCGTTTTGCTTTTGTTGATGTTCATCTTATATCCTCCCTTCAAGACACCATCCATTCCGTTCAACTGCTCTTCCAAGTCCTTTGCTGTCTCTGACAGAATTACAATGTCATCGGCGAACCTCAAAGTTTTTATTTCTTCTCCATGGATTTTAATACCTACTCCAAATTTTTCTTTTGTTTCCTTTACTGCTTGCTCAATATACAGATTGAATAACATTGGGGAGAGGCTACAACCCTGTCTTACTCCCTTTCCAACCACTGCTTCCCTTTCATGTCCCTCAACTCTTATAACTGCCATCTGGTTTCTGTACAAGTTGTAAATAGCCTCTCGCTCCCTGTATATTACCCCTGCCACCTTTAGAATTTGAAAGAGAGTATTCCAGTCAACATTGTCAAAAGCTTTCTCTAAGTCTACAAATGCTAGAAACGTAGGTTTGCCTTTCCTTAATCTTTCTTCTAAGATAGGTCGTAAGGTCAGCATTGCCTCACGTGTTCCAGTATTTCTACGGAATGCAAACTGATCTTCCCCGAGGTCAGCTTCTACTAGTTTGTCCATTCGTCTGTAAAGAATTCGCGTTAGTATTTTGCAGCTGTGGCTTATTAAACTGATTGTTCGGTAATTTTCACATCTGTCAACACCTGCTTTCTTTGGGATTGGAATTATTATATTCTTCTTGAAGTCTGAGGGTATTTCGCCTGTTTCATACATCTTGCTCACCAGATGGTAGAGTTTTGTCAGGACTGGCTCTCCCAAGGCCGTCAGTAGTTCCAATGGAATGTTGTCTACTCCGGGGGCCTTGTTTCGACTCAGGTCCTTCAGTGCTCTGTCAAACTCTTCACGCAGTATCGTATCTCCCATTTCATCTTCATCTACATCCTCTTCCATTTCCATAATATTGTCCTCAAGTGCATCGCCCTTGTATAGACCCTCTATATACTCCTTCCACCTTTCTGATTTCCCTTCTTTGCTTAGAACTGGGTTTCCATCTGAGCTCTTGATGTTCATACATGTGGTTCTCTTATCTCCAAAGGTCTCTTTAATTTTCCTGTAGGCAGTATCTATCTTACCCCTAGTGAGATAAGCCTCTACATCTTTATATTTGTCCTCTAGCCATCCCTGCTTAGCCATTTTGCACTTCCTGTCGATCTCATTTTTGAGACGTTTGTATTCCTTTTCGCCTGCTTCATTTACTGCATTTTTATGTTTTCTCTTTTCATTAATTAAATCCAATATTTCTTCTGTTACCCAAGGGTTTCTACTAACCCTCTTCTTTTTATCTACTTGATCGTCTGCTGCCTTCACTACTTCATCCCTCAGAGCTACCCATTTTTCTTCTACTGTATTTCTACAGGTCATAACCAATAGATTGTGGTCAGAGTCTACATCTGCCCCTGGAAATGTCTTACAATTTAAAACCTGGTTCCTAAATCTCTGTCTTACCATTATATAATCTATCTGATACCTTTTAGTAACTCCAGGGTTCTTCCACGTATACAACCTTCTATCATGATTCTTAAACCAAGTGTTAGCTATGATTAAGTTGTGCTCTGTGCAAAATTCTATCAGGCGGCTTCCTCTTTCATTTCTTAGCCCCAATCCATATTCACCTACTACGTTTCCTTCTCTCCCTTTTGCTACACTCGAATTCCAGTCACCCATGACTATTAAATTTTCGTCTCCCTTCACTATCTGAATAATTTCTTTTATTTCATCATACATTTCTTCAATTTCTTCGTCTAGATAATTACGGCCTCTTAATTCAACTAGTAAGAAAGACTGGGGAGGGCTGGACCAGTGTGAGATTTTACACACTTCAGTCACTGGTACAACACAAATTTATTTTGCACAGTTTCAATCACATAGCAGCCAACAAAGCTTTTTAATTAATTAAAAGGCCAAGCTAAGAGAAAATCATTTAAAATTCAGTGCCAATTTACAGCTAATTTTAACAAAAAAAAAACTTAATATTCCTCAAGGCAAAGACACGTCCTACATAAGGCACAGAATGTAATAAGGCTAAAGGCGTAATAAAGGTAGACATAAATGTAAACAGCAGTACTCGAACAGACCAGAACAGCCTTACTTATAAAACGGTGAGAATAAAACATGGCCGGCCGGAGTGGCCGCGCGGTTCTAGGCGCTACAGTCTGGAGCCGAGCGACCGCTACGGTCGCAGGTTCGAATCCTGCCTCGGGCATGGATGTGTGTGATGTTCTTAGGTTAGTTAGGTTTAATTAGTTCTAAGTTCTAGGCGACTGATGACCTCAGAAGTTAAGTCGCATAGTGCTCAGAGCCAGCCAATAAAACCATGGTTTAATCTTTACCAATGAAGAAAAGATTAAAACCATACTCAAAAACAATGAAAAACAATTTAACACTAAATCCAGGAAAACACATCAACTGAAAACTTAACAGCTTTTCTTCAGTAACACAAGAATAAGTAAGTTACAACAAATTAAGGTGTATGTTGGGATTCCAATACACAACAAAATTTGCTTAATGTGAAGGCTACAAGTTAACGGACAGAAATTTAGAACTATTCCAAGTATAAACGTAACTTGAACTCGAGTGCGGCTGCGGTTGGAGGAAACAGCGGGAAAAACAGGCAGCGGCGAGTGCTGCCCAGCGTATGCACTGCAAATGACGGAAACAGCCGGCTATGCAAACCGACGAGGCGTTAGTATGTGGGGCCCAATCCTAGGTAACAGGTATCAGCAATGAATTACAGGAGTTTATTAACGACAATTTCATGCCTCACAAATAATTGTAATTTGACGAGATTCCAACACACAGCCATAAATACTCTAGGGGTAGAGTTAATTAATCTGAGCTCTTGTAAAAACCATGACAACTTAAGTGACTTTCAAGAAGTTAACCAAAGGATTTAAGAAACCAGCTACAAATATGTTAAAAAAATAATTTCAGTAATAAGATAATAATAACAGAAAAATTTTTCTTTCTACCTTACCATTAAAGCAGCCTTGAGGACGCTCGCTTGACATTCAAAACTCATTAGCACACACATTAGTCTATAGCAGTTCGGAGAAAACAAATCCGTCCTGGAACAGACTAAAATATATCTGAGCCACTTAAATAGTACAGACACGCTGCATAATTTCTTAGGCAACATAGGCCTTTGGGATTAGCTTTTAAGAAACGAAAAAACAAGAACAAAATTATAAACAGGGCAATACAGCAGCAAACACACACATTTTGACACGAACAATTAATCATCTGTGTTAACTGGTAGTACTAAACATCTCACTGCGCTTCCAATAGAAAATTACATGACCAATCATTTACTTCAAAACTTGAGAAGAATTAAGGGAAGGCAGATAACAGTAAGTAACGCATATACTAATGTACAACCCCAACATTCAAAATAAGCTTTCTTCTGGAACACAGCACTTAACACTGGCTAAAGGTTCACAAGCACCACAGAAAACAAAATTACAATGAGATATCAGCCAATGAATCAGGTTAAAATGTCTATCAGATTTGAAGTCACATTTCCCTTTTAATGTCACTAAGACGTGCGCATCCATACCCAACAAACAGAAGGAAAACCAAAATGACAGTGAACAATGTCCTGACAGCTCGGCGCCCTTCCGATAAATCACAGCAAAATCCACATCGGGACTCGATAACTTACATATGGTAACATCACCCCAATATTTGTAGCCTGCCAATGGCTAATGGCTCTGAGCACTATGAGACTTAACATCTGTGGTCATCAGTCCCCTAGAACGTAGAACTACTTAAACCTAACTAACCTAGGGACATCACACACATCCATGCCCGAGGCAGGATTCGAACCTGCGACCGTAGCGGTCACGCGGTTCCAGACTGCAGCGCCTAAACCGCACGGCCACTCCGGCCGGCGCCAATGGCTAACGAGACGGTGAAGGGGCCCCATGGAGTGCTCGTTACAGCTTTCTTCCTCAGCTCATTCTGCCACCAAACCGATCACCACATTCAGACCCACCACACCAGAGGGCGCTACGCTCCAACGGCAACATGTTAGTCAAAGATCATATGAATGGTGATGACGATATACGATGTGCGACAGTTAAGTAATGAGACTGATTTTCATTTCAAGATGTGGCAACCCTGAGGGCTTGCATAGGCACAATATCTTTGACGTTGGTCTATAAGCTGCTTCTAGTCCAAGCGGCATATCGATGCAACTGCTCAGGCGTGATTTGTGCTGTAATAAGTTAACACTTCTATAATGAAAATTTCACTCTACAGCGGAGTGTGCGCTGATATGAAACTTTCTGGTAGATTAAAACTGTGTGCCGGACCGAGACTCGAACTCGGGACCTTTGCCTTTCGCGGGCAAGTGCTGTACCGACTTTTTTTTAATGGCAGACGCTCTATCCATCTTTTTATTTATTTTTTTTATTAATTTATTTTTTTTGTTTTTTTTTGGCCACGGTGTCCCCGTCTTCTGACAGGATAAGGGAGAGGCAGCAGGAAGGAAACATTGATATTGTAATTTTCTTTTTTTTTAGTAACAATAATATTTTATTTATTCATTTAATTTTAATGTCCCAAAAGAAAAATCATATATAAAAAAGAAGGGAAATAAATATAGGGCCGAAGTGACATCCTCGTCACTTCACTGGGAGTAAATCCTATCCCTCGAAACAACGTAAACCTGGGACTCCCCACCGCTTCGGGGGGTTATGAAACATGCTGCCTAAAAAGTTCGCAAAATGCGTTTTACATTTAGAGTGGCGTCTGATGATTTCGTGTTGTTATAGTAGATAATGCCAATAGTCCATGACCGATAAAAATGGTTCAAATGGCTCTGAGCACTATGGGACTCAACTGCTGAGGTCATTAGTCCCCTAGAACTTAGAACTAGTTAAACCTAACTAACCTAAGGACATCACAAACATCCATGCCCGAGGCAGGATTCGAACCTGCGACCGTTGCGGTCTTGCGGTTCTAGACTGCAGCGCCTTTAACCGCACGGCCACTTCGGCCGGCTCATGACCGATATCAAGGTCCGCGAGAGCACGTAGTGTTATGCGTGTCCTCCAATCCATCGGATTGCCGATGTTTTGTGTGAGGGGAAAAAGACAGGGCCAGGGAAAAATAAAGCGTCCGTCGTGATCGTGGATTCGTCGGTGCGTCGGAGGAGGGCCATGATGCGTTGCGTCAGCCGCCAAACATCCTTTGCCTCACCGCACTGCAGAGAATGTTCGTCGGTGTCCTGCATGCCACATATAAGGCAGAGCGGGGAATCTACCATGCGAATGTCGTACAATCGTTGGCGGTTGACTGTCTTGCGGTTGATTAGTGTATACCATGACGATCGCGCTGCTGTGGTGAGGAGAGGTGTGTGGACAGCTCGCCAAATCTGTCGCCAGTTTCGTGTTGGGTATTTAAGTTCGACAACATTGCTGCCATGATGACGCCGCAAGTATCGATATATCTCACGGGTAGTGGGGATTCTGGTAGAAGTTATCTGGAACTGAACATAACTAAAATCAACAAAAAATCGCGCGACGTGAGAAAACGAGGGCGAGATGGTGCCTACTGCTACCGGTGGTTCAAAGGACGTGGGAAGAAGCACATCCAGGATGGCCGACGTGATGGCGTGTTGCCGCTGGTTCCAAGTTCGTAGCGTCGCTCGCAGGTATAGAGCTAGAGCCTTGTTCCGCACATCCGTGAGGTTAAGTCCTCCAGAGTGGTATGGGAGAGTTAAAGTCTCGTATTTGATCTTAAACAACATTCCTTGGCTGACATAGTATCCAAAGGTCGCCATTAATCTGTCAGCGAGACCATGTGGCATTGGCAGTACCTGTGCCAAGTGCGGCAGTCGCGAGGCCAGGTGAACATTAGTGTAGTCCACCCTTTGGAGCAGGTCGTGCGTTCGGAGCGAATTGTTGCGTATGTGCAGTCGGACGTTCTGGAGGAGACGTCGATAGCTCGCCGCCGCTGATTGCCGTAGAGATCGGGTGAACAAGACACCTAAGCATCGCAAGATGTCCACCGTCGTAAACGGACTTCGCAGAGCGTCCAGCCCTCGACCGATGTGCATGATCTTGGTTTTATTCATGTTGACCCTGCTTCCCGCAGCTACCCCGTACGTAGTAAGAAGGGTAACCACCTGACTTACTTCGTTCTCCGACCGGACGAGTATCATCAAGTCGTCGGCATATGCACGACACGTGAAGGAGCTCGCACGGAGTCGGACGCCTGTTAGAGTCCGTCTAAGAGTCTGCATCAATGGTTCGAGCGCAATTGTAAACAGTATCATCGACAAGGGACATCCTTGCCTAACTGAGCTGCGAACAGGAATCGTTCCTACCTCCCTGCCATTGACTCTCACCGTCGAAGAAGCGCCGCGAAGGAGGCGCATGAGGACGGTAATAAAATCCTGTGGTATCGCCATGCGTCGCATGGTCGAGTCAAGGAAATCATGGTTGATCCTGTCAAAGGCACGATCAAAATCCACCGATACGAACGCCGCTCGCATGCGACAAGCTTCCGTCAGGGAAATTACGTCACGGTATTCGCCGAGGATAGAATGTATGTTGCTCCGAACCCCTAGACAAGCCTGGTCTGGTGGTATTGTTTTGGATATTACAATCTTGAGCCTTGCCGCCAACATTCGCGCAAAGATCTTATAGTCAGTATTAAGCATCGTGAGCGGTCTAAATTGATGGGCGCTGTCACTCGCTGTCGATTTCGGTATTGGTATAAGCAGTCCCGCCATGAACTGCGACGGAACATCCGTGTCAGGGCTCAATAACTCGTTATACATCAATACCAACTTGGACATCATTAAATCCACAAATGCGCGGTAAAATTCGAGTGTCAACCCATCTGGCCCAGGGGATTTATGCACCGCACCCTTCGCGAGTGCGCCCCGGATGTCATCTTCCGTTAGGGGTGCCAATAGCACCTCTGCATCCGGACCATCCACCTCCGTTTGCATCTGTCGCAAAATTTCTTCTTCTGTCCGATTGTCCGTCGGCGTCCCAGTGAAAAGGAGGCGGTAATGCTCCAGAAACTCAGCAGCAATGGCCTGTTGTGACGTCAAGGGCCGACCATCGTCATCATGGAGGACTGTGATTAGGGATCGGCGATTACGCGCATGTCCCTTGGAAACATGATGCATGCCAATACGTTCTCCATCGACGTTGTCCAAGCACCGAGCACAGATCGAAAGTCCCTCCAGTCGACGTCTCGTGATCGATAAAATGCAGGCCTGAATGCGATGGACTTCCGCTTGACGTTCGGGCGATGGGGCCCTGGAGGACAGGTCGCGGAGCACCATGTAGTAATAGTCAAGTGTATCTCGGAGCCATTTCGCTTTTTCCTTGCCATACGTTATGAGAGCTCTTCGTATCGCCGGTTTTGCACACTGCAGCCACCACGAAAGAACCGTACGGTGCAGCGGCAGACGGCGAGTGCAAGTCTGCCATGTTTCTTCGATCCGCTGGCGACATTCGAGATCCACCAATAAGGAGGAATTAAGTTTCCAGGAACTACGACTCCGCCAGACCCGCTGCCGTGGGAGGGTTAACGTGCATAAATACGCAAGGTGATCCGTAAAAGCTGTGGGCCAACGTTCAACAGCCAACACGTGATCTCTTAATCCGTCAGAAACATAAATCCGATCCAGCCTGCTCGCCGAGTGGCTAGTAAAATACGTGTAGCCCTCTCGCTGCCAATGGATCTTTTCCCACGTGTCCATAAGGGCCATGTCCCGGCAGATCGTGTTCAATGCGTGGCAGGAGCTGAAATTAGGAGTTTGATCCTTCGGTGTGAGTACACAGTTAAAATCCCCCCCCTACCAAGATGTGGTCATACCTCCCATGGAACAGGGGAGCAATCTCCTCCGAGTAGAATCGTGCACGCGCCTGTCGATTGTCAGATCCGGAGGGTGCATAGATGTTGACGATACGAATGCCGTTCACGGTCATAGCCAAACCCCGAGCCGAAGGAAGGTAATCGAGGTCACACATCGGAATCCCTTCCCGGACTAGTATCGCTGTGCCACGTCCTCCATCTGGAGTCGGCGCTAGATAAGTGTTGTATCCATGCACGTCGGGAAAAGCAGCATTGAAGGTTTCCTGCATCAGCAGAATATCAACGTCTGTGGCGTAAATCATGTCCCGGAGAAGTTGCATCTTTGCAAGCGAACGTGCGGTGTTAATGTTCACTGTGCCCACCTTATATGCTTGGTCCGTTGTCGTTGTCATGCTCGTGTCATGTCATTGAGAACTCCAAGGGCTTTAGTCCACTATTCGTGCTCAGAGGGGTGCCCGCCAACGGGCTGCCCTCCTTCGTTGTCGTACCGTGGTGTGCATCCTGTAGGTGAGTGGTCATCATTTGGGGGTGGCAATTCCTGTAGGTCTTCGACTGGTTCCGCCCAGTCGCAGTGGTCATCCGTCCGAGAAACGTCCTCTGATGTATTTCGACGTGGCTGCCGGGACATTGGTGTCCCTGACTCCTTCGTCGGCAGCGCTGGGTCAGTCGGTGTCAATGAAGAGGGACCATCTAAAAGGCAGGACATCCGGTCACCATCGGACGGAATCCTGTCAGCGTCCTCTGAAGACACGTGTTCTGTGTCAGACAGTTCTTCGGCTAGGATACCTTCCGTGTCCCCTAGGCTAGGGGGGGACGTGTCACCCGAACTATGGCGACGCTTTTTGCGACGCTTCGGCGATCGCTGTTTGCGTGCCCTGCCCTCTGCTGCCTCACTGTGTTCGTCGGTCGTTCGTTGGTCCGTCGCCGGCGCCACCGTCTGGACCTCCACTTCCACGTCTCTTGCTACATGTGAGTTTTCGGAAGGTTCCTCCCTCAACTGTCGTGACATGGGTGCAGGGACATTCTCCGAGTCACCTCCGTGCTCCCGTAACTCCGTCTGCTCTTGCATATACACGTCCTTGTCACGCTCCGAACTTGGCAACACTTCCCGGCGGGCCACCGACACGTACGTCATCGGCAGTTGCGTGGGAACTTCTCGCTGTGACGCTTCTCCACGTGGCAGTTGCACGACGCGGCGTTGTATGCACTCCGAGCGGATATGTCCTTCTCCACCACAGCCAGAACAGGTGCTTGGCTGGCCATCGTAGATCACAATAACTCGACATCCGCCAATGTATAAATAAGACGGGATATGTTTAGTAAGGACGATCCGCACCTGTCGCACGCCGTTTAGCACAGGATAGGTATTAAAACTAGCCCAGCGTTCAGGCATATGACTAAGTACCGTTCCATATGGTCGCAGCGATTCAGTAACCATCGATTCTGGCACCTCAAACGGCAATTCAAAGATCCGAATGACCCTCACACCCAATCCTGAAGGAGTTACTGTTACATCGCTGATATGGCCATCAGAGTGTCGAAATTTAAATCCTCTTTGAGCAGCGGAGAGAGTTCTTTCACATGCAGCTTCATCGGTCATCTTTACGTACATTGTACTGTTTACAATGGACAGGTGTATTCCAATTATGTCTGCAGCAGGTAAACGAACTTCTTCCCTCAAAAAACGCTCTATTTCGAAAGCTTTGGGTCTGGCAAATGCGTTGTCGAACGTAGATTGGAGCGTAGTCTTTCGAAAATTGTGTGCCATGGCGATCGAGTCAGACAACAACACGCGCGAGTACCGGCGGTGTAAACACTTCCTCGTTCACGCGCGACCGCGGCCGGGACAGCACGTCTGTGCCGCGCCACTGCCTAAAGCAGACTGTGACTGAGCTACCCAAGCACGACTCAAGCCTCGTCCTCACAGCTTTAATTCCGCCAGTACCTCGTCTCCTACCTTCCAAACTTTACAGAAGCTCTCCTGCGAACCTTTCAGAACTAGCACTACTGAAAGAAAGGATATTGTGGAAACATGGCTTAGTCACAGCCTGGGGGATGTTTCCAGAATGAGATTTTCACTTACCCACGAAAGGCAAAGGTCCCGAGTTCGAGTCTCAGTCCGGCACACAGTTTTAATCTGCCAGGAAGTTTCATATCAGCGCACACTCCGCTGTAGAGTGAAATTTTCATTCTAGAAACATCCCCCAGGCTGTGGCTTAGCCATGTCTCCGCAATATCCTTTCTTTCAGGAGTGCGAGTTCTGCATGGTTCGCAGGAGAGCTTCTGTAAAGTTTGGAAGGTAGGAGACGAGGAAGGTAGGAGACGAGGTACTGGTGGAATTAAAGCTGTGAGGACGGGGCGTGAGTCGTGCTTTGGTAGCTCAGTCGGTAGAGCGTTTGCGCGCGAAAGGCAAAGGTCCCGAGTTCAAGTCTTGGTCCGGCACACAGTTTTAATCTGCCAGGAAGTTTCAGGTTAATACTTGTTTGTGTCTCTCGTGACGGAAATGGAACCGAATAACATTGGGCAATGGTATGCCATTTCTTTTTGCGTTAGCCGGCCGTGGTGGCCGTGCGGTTATAGGCGCTACAGTCCGGAACCGCGGGACTGCTACGGTCGCAGGTTCGAATCCTGCCTCGGGCATGGATGTGTGTGATGTTCTTAGGTTAGTTAGGTTTAAGTAGTTCTAAGTTTTGGGGACTGATGACCTAAGATGTTAAGTCCCATAGTGCTCAGAGCCATTTTTTTGCGTTAAATTGGGTGAAAACGCGACGACAACTAACGGTAAGCTTTAGAAGGCTTTTGGAGAGGCGGTTATGTCAAGAGCTGAAGTTTTTCGTTGGCATAAAATGTTTAGTAAACGCAGAACGAATGTTGAAGATGAGGACCGCAGTGGACGACCATCAACTTCGCGGAATGATATGAACTTGGCCAGGGTGCGTGAACTCGTACGATCTGATCGAAGATTATCCGTGAAAATGATTGCAGAAGAACTGATGTCTGAAGATCTCGGTATGAGATAGATTTGTGCAAAAATGGTCCCCAAAAATCTCACACCACAACAGCACGAAACATGGACAAATGTGGCAGCCGATCTGTTACAGCAAACGGAAATCAACTCAAAATTGTTGAGCCGTGTTATCACTGGTGATGAAAGTTGTTTTTTCAGTACGATCCAGAGACAAAACGCCAAACTTCGCAATCGTGCTCAAAGGGATCACCCAGACCAAAAAAAAAAAAAAAAAAAAAACGCGCATGTCAAAGTCAAAAGTGAAATGCATGCTTGTGTGCTTCTTTGATTCCATGGGAATTGTTCATAAAGAGTGGGTGCCTCCTGGGCAATAAGTTAACTAATATTACCATAAAGAAATTTTAGAAAGACTTCGTAAAAGAGTTCTTCGTGTCCGTGACAACATTGCTGATAATTGGATTCTGCATCACGATAATGCCTCATCCCATACTGCTCTGTCAGTACGGCAATTTTTAACCTCAAAACAAATTTCATTACTACCACAGCCGCCGTATTCACCAGATATCGCTCCGTGTGACATTTTTCTATTTCCAAGAGTCAAAACGGCGGTCAAGGGACACCATTTTTAAGCAACAAGATGTCCAAAAAGCTGTGACAAGGGTCTTGGAGAATATTACAGAAGATGAGTTCCAGAAATGTTACCATCAATGGCAGAGGCGCTGGAAAAAGTGCGGCGGGGTCAGGGATTTTCTCTGCCTCGTGATGACTGGGTGTTGTATGATGTCCTTAGGTTAGTTAGGTTTAAGTAGTTCTAAGTTCTAGGGGACTGATGACCTCAACAGTTAAGTTCCATAGTGCTCAGAGACATTTGAACCATTTTGGAAAAAGTGTGTGCAATCAGAAGGGAACAACTTTGAAGGAGACAACACTAAACTTGACTAAAACGGTAAGCAACTTCTTTTTTCACATCAGTCTCATTATTTTATTGTCACACATCGAGCTGCGAGAAAGCGGCACGGCTTACAGATGTTGTGGATAATAAAGTAGTACAAACGCGTTTATTTCTGAAGGATGCACTAAGCAGTGGATCCATGGAGCAGAGCGTTATCTTTCATGATAGGGGCATACAGCTGACACTGCCCACTTTCCATTCCTGTGAGCAGACTTTGATGCTGGTGGCCATTCTCCTGTCGGCTCGCCAGAGCGTGACGCCGCACAATTCTTCACTCTGTGCAGAGCTGGCGGTACCTGTCTTGCACCCAGTCTATAGTATGAACAAGCATGCCCTGATCACTCACTTTCTGGAGCTGCCAGTAAACGTCGCCGTAGCAACTGATTCCGGCTGGACTGTGTGGCCACTGGATCTGTGACGTCACCGAGCACTGTGCCATGGTTCTGCTGTCACCGTGGGACGAGACTGCACACCGCGAGCTGGTGTCAGCGTATATTTGGCGTCGCTCATGCCACTCTTGCCTTGCCACTACAGGCGATCATAATGTCGTTGTGGCTTCTATGTCAGTCGAAGTTGCAAAAAAAAAAAAAAAAAAAAAAAAACAGCATAGAGTTTTCTTGTTTGGGAAAGCAAATAAAAGTGTCGTTAATGAATATCTTCATAGTCAGCTCCAAGCATTCACCGCGGGACACAAAGATTTTGGTCGGAATTTAAAGGTATTGTCCACCATGTGCTAGAGTAGTATGTGCCTAGCAAAAATATAGGGAGAGAGAGGATCCACCTTGGTACAACAAACATATTAGGAAGTTGCTGAGAAAGTACAGAATTTTGCACAGTGGTTTTAAACTTAGTCACTGCCCCGCTGACAAACAGAAATTATGCGAAATGAAAGCAGCTGTCAGAAGGACAATGAGAGAGTCTTTTAACGGATTTGAAAGGAATATTTTATCTGCAGATTCTAAAAATAACCCCAAAAATTTTGGTCGTACGTAAAATCTATGACCACTACAAATAATTTAATACCTTCTCTTGCTGAAAGTACGGGTAATGTAACTGATGATGATAAACAGAAGGCCGAAAGTCTAAACCTAGCTTACAAAAACTCGTTTATTGTAGTGGAATGCAGCACCATTCCCCCTTTCAGTTATCGAACAAACGCAAGGATGGCTGACATAGTGTTAAGTGTATCTGGGATTGTAAAACAGTTAAGAGCCTTAGACGTCAGGAAGGCATCTGGCCCAGGCGGTATCCCCGTAAGATTATATGTTGACTATACTACAAATATAGCACCATTTTTATCCATCATCTATCATAGATCATTGGAACAGCGGGAAGTTCCACGGGACTGGAAGAAGGTCCAGGTCATAGCAATCTAAAAAGGGTAGAAAATCGGATGCACACAATCACCGGCCAATTTCACTTACATCGATTTGTTGTAGAATCATGGAACATATTTTGTGTTCAGACATAATGACCTTTCTAGACTCTGAGAAGCTCATCTGCAGAAACCAGCACGGTTTAAGGAAACAGCGGTCATGCGAGACACAGTTGGCCTTCTTTGTGCATGATATACAACAGCCTCTAGATACCGGCTCCCAGGTTGATGCCGTATTTCTCGACTTTCGAAAGGCGTTCGACTCAGTTCCGCACTGTGCTTGCTCTAAAAAGTGCGCGCTTACGGTGTATCCGATGACATATGCGGTTGGATAGAAAGTTTTCTAACAGACAGGGAGCAGTATGTCGTCCTGAACGGGGTGACTTCAACAGAAACAAGCGTAACTTCAGGTGTGCCCCAGGGCAGCGTAATAGGTCCGCTGCTTTCTACGATTTACATAAACGATATGATTGATAGTATTGACAGCGGCATTAGACTGTTTGCCGATGATGCTGTAGTCTACAGGAAAGTAGTATCACACGAAAGTTGTGAACAAATCAATGGGGATTGGCAGAAAATAAATGCGTAGTGTAATGACAGGCAGTATCTGTCAATATTAGTAAGTGTAACTTACTGCGTATAACAAGGCGAAAATCCCCATTAATGTAAGAGTACAATATAAATGCCCAGTCTTTGGAAGCGGTAACATTCGTCAAGTATCTGGGTGTGACTATTCGAAATGATCTCAAACGGAACGATCAGATTACACAAGTAACGGTTAAGGAAACTCTAGATTGCGGTTTATTGGTAGAATCCTGAAGCGATGCAGTCCTTCAAGAAAGGAAATTGCTTACAATACGTTAGTTCGTCCAGTATTAGACTATTGTTCGTCTGTGTGGGACTCTTACCAGTTGGGTCTGATTCAAGAGATTGAGAAGTTCCAAAGAAGAGCGGCAAAATTCGTGACTGGTACATTTAGCCATCGCGAGAGCGTTACAAATCTCATAGAAAGTTTGAAGTGGGACACACTTGCAGATAGACGGCGCGCTAAACGGAAGGGGCTCCTCACTAAATTCCGAAATCCGATCTTCACCGAGGATGTAGAGCATATATTATTACCACCAACTTTCAGATCGCGCAATGATCACCATTAAAAGATAAGAGCAATTAGAGCTCTCACTGTGGCATTCAGACAGTCGTTTTTCCATCTCGCGATCCGCGAGTGGAACAGAGGTGGAGGGGGATTTTACTTTGGCGCGAATTGTGCCCTCCGCCACACACTGCTTGGTGGCTAGGGAAGTATATATGTAGATGTAGATTTAAGATTATTGCGTATGGTAGACTAATAGATGTATACCTTGTTAATGTTTTACTAGCGCGTTTGGGGCATCCAACAGCCATCAACACAGTCCATGCAGCATTACTGCAACCCATGACAACAGAGGTCACATCCTCGACGTCTACGCAGTACACAGTCATTTTAGCCAACCAGTGCACTGTGGTCATTTCTGATGCTGCCTGATGTACTCCACAAGTTGCTGCTTATCTGATAGTGAATTTGCACCCAGCATCATGGATTGCTCAGGTCGAATCAGCCCTGAACACAGGTGGATGTCAGTTTCTTTTTTCATTCCTTCTGCCTCGGGAAGTTGTGGTACACAAAATGGAAGTTTACAAATCGTTGTTCTGGTCCTGATGTCAGCTGATTTTTTTGTGTATTATGTGTAATGTGTATAGTAACTGGTGTAGCACTAGCTACTTACACTACTAAATGATTTCGCCGGCCGCTGTGACAGAGCGGTTCTAGGCGCTTCAGTCCGGAACCGCGCTGCTGCTACGGTCGCAGGTTCGAATCCTTCCTCGGGCTTAGATGTGTGTGATGTCCTTAGGTTGGTCAGATATAAGTAGTTCTAAGTCTAGGGAACTGATGACTTCAGATGTTCAGTCCCATAGTGCTTAGAGCCATTTGAACCATTAAATGATTTCTTTGCTAGAATGTATAAACAAGACACAATTGTTATGTAGGTATAAGCCAAATGAGGCTGCACTGTTTCAGATAGACTGTGCGGGCTTAATTAAATTGAATGCAAATACTTTTAATTTTCAGTCGCTGTCTGTCCGGTTACGCAGTCTCGTAAACGGTTGGCCCTGACTAGTATTACTCCGCAATCTGACTGCATAGCATAACAACAAAGAATGAAAGGAAATTTCCGAAACACAATTAATTAATTAAGTCCCCAGCAACTATAAAACCTACGAAACAACAAAGCACAAGTGTAACTGTTCTGTGTGTGGAAGTGTGATTCAACGTACACATCTGGCACGGTTCTTCCTCAATATGACAAGATATTTTAAAACACCATTTATACTGAAGTAATTAAAAAAAAATCAGAAATACTATAATTGCACATAGAAACCAGAAATACAGTCTAATACAAGAACACGAGCCAGATGCTTTGTTGACTGAACCTGTGACCAAGAGGGATTATTGTTTAAGACATGGAAATAATGAAAAAAAAAGGAATTTTTTACCTTCATATATATTGACGAAAAGCACACTCTGATCATTACAGCATCCCCAATCCAACAACATCTGGTGTCTAGCCCATCAAAACAATACTACAAGTTCTGAACAAGCACTCACTACCGCAACTTCTCAACTACGACTCGCTACTGCAACATCTCAACAAGCACTGCCTACTGCTACTTCTCAATAAGCACTGCCAGTGGAGGCGGCGGAATAATACTCTTTGGCGCAATCTCTGGCGCTGTTGCTCAGTGTAGCCACCTTTCAACTGGTCTTGTACTTCAGAGGATGGAGGCACTAATTTTGTTCCAGCCAGCGTGATTAAGGTTTGTGGTGGTTTTGCTAAATTACTTCGTGCAAATTCGGAGATGGTTCCACCACGGCCGACTACTTGCACCATAATTGTCAAACTACATCTGAAAGTATGTAAATGTCTGTTTACATGAATTAGGGTTATTTTTGTATGTTTTTAAAATATAGTTCAACGTGTCAAGTGATGTGAAGGTCGACGGCAGCATGTCATGACCTCACTCAAATGCAGGCTGCTTTTCGATCGGTACCCCTGGGATTTGCAGTGGGATGATAGAGGCTAGCACGAGTGGGGTGGTTGTAGGAATCTGGAACATTCTACAATAATTAGTACTGGAATACTTTAGTAAATAACTTTTACTTAACTTTGTCCTGCTACTGCACTCCAGGAACATAACTAATAACAACTATCTTTCTTGAATACAAATGACTCATTAACAAACATTAACTGGATTGTAGAACAAGCAAGATAACACAGTTCTGGCATCGCGTGCGTAATACATGTGCGAACTAGAGGCTACGAACTAGCGAGCTGAAGGCTATTCTAATCTGACTTCGCTCGCGACCTGTAGCTGATTCGACCGGTGCGATGTGCAAGTCTCTAACCGTGCCATACCGCGGCACTGCAAGCGTCAGCAAGTCCAGAGAGGTTGCAAGTGCTGGACTGCTGTCGTTTCTCGCTACCTCTAGCGTGGTGTCTAACGATGACACCACATCCAGTATCCTTGTAAAAAAGTGATCTGTGAAAGGAAGTTGCTACTACTGTTATTACTACTACTACTGTTACTGCTTCCACTGTCGAAGCGAGGATTCCTCGAGAAGCCAGGGAAGTAGCTCAATTAAGATTACCGCGCCTCCCTCCAAACAGTTCCTGTTGGACATAATTAATGTGGTGTCACTGCCAGACACCACACTTGCTAGGTGGTAGCTTTTAAATCGGCCGCGGTCCGTTAGTATACGTCGGACCCGCGTGTCGCCACTATCAGTGATTGCAGACCGAGCGCCGCCACACGGCAGGTCTAGAGAGACTTCCTAGCACTCGCCCCAGTTGTACAGCCGACTTTGCTAGCGATGGTTCACTGACAAATTACGCTCTCATTTGCCGAGACGATAGTTAGCATAGCCTTCAGCTACGTCAGTTGCTACGACCTAGCAAGGCGCCATTATCATTTGCTATTTATCTTGTGATGCATGTACTGTCAGACCGATGTTCACCAATTATGGATTAAAGTTAAGTATTCCAACAGCTACGTACTATTTTTGCTACTATAAGACCTTTACCTGTTCCAGACCTCACGCCAGCCTGCGTGAGCTTAAACGCGTGCCTTTCGGCTTCACCTCCTAGTGGCTTGGCTGTCTTGCCAAGTCACAACAATTAATACTATGCGTGTCACCATGGTACTATTTTAAGCTGCAGTTACAGTGCGACCAGATGCAACCGCACATTTTTTTTCACAAGAATCTTCCGCCTCACGCAGGTCCACAAAGTAACTTCCCTTCGATTCAGTCAGCTGCACGATTGCGCTCATCGATGGCCATTTTCAACCAAATAAAAATTATAAGGCTTCGAATAATTTCCTATATGCCCTCCATCAGTACCCCGTGTAAATGTTTTTACCACGTTAGGTCTTCAGAGGTACACAAGTTTCATCTTCCATCTGTGTGCACAAGATCCGAAGCTAGCGCTTTTCAACATGAGTTGACAGTGGACAGTAGAGGCGAACGAAATGTGACAGAAGACTTAGTTAGGGAATGGGGTAGGGATGTAGGATAAAACTGCGAGGAAGGGAACATTGCACGCAAGCAATGGAAAAATATTAATGCCGTCGTACAGGTGAGAGACTATTATTATCTTCCTAAACGACTAACCCGATGCACAGTTCCAGTTGCAGGTTGCCTACTTAATGTCTTCCAAGGGCGACAAAAATTTAATTTTCAATATTTCACTTTATTATTGACAGAATTTAAAAATTTAAAACGCTTTTGTAATTGATTCATTACGAGATATGTCATTACGTTGAAGGTTTAAGACAATAAGACAAGTATTACCATAAGAAACTGTGTTATCGCTTATGCTTTAAGTAGCAGAGAACTCACGGCGAACGGATTACCCAGGGTTGTGTTCATCCAGTAACTAAGAACGAGAGCACTTTGCGACTGGCAACAAACTTTACGAGTAATGGCAGACTTTTTCTTGCTGATACCTCCCACTATATGATGTAAGAAAAAGAAAAGTTGTTTTTACAGCAAAACTTTTGAAACAGGTGTGACGTTTTAATTTTTACTTGTTTACCATTAAATATATTCTCAACATATTTAGCACAAAGTATTCACGTATACCACTGAACTTACCCTGGAAATTATCCCTGTATGACACATAATTCAGGATATATGACGTCGTAAACATTGAGATACGTGAAAAAATGACTTCCTTTTAAAATGTAGCTCAAATTACCCACACTGTGTTGGATAACGAACTTTAAACATAAATTCAAACCTTTTCTAAACTTTTTCTCGCTTACATGCTTAACGTCAAATACGTAGCACGTTAACTCATTTGTGAAGTAAGAAGACGTTTGAATCTGTTTTATGCATGGGAGTTCGTTTCTTTAAAGAATGGGGGGGGGGGGGATTTACTGGCCTCTCTAAACTAAACATAAGATGGTATTTCATATTTATTGTGACAGAGTGTGTAAGCAACCCTAAAAAGCGAACTTATTATGTTTAGTTGCTTAAATGTGTGAAAGAACAGACACTGCTGCAGATGCACGACTGTACGAAATATTTCGAAATTAATTCACTGACTACGAACTCCTTGACATTAGCTGTCTTGAGTATACATCTGCTATCCAACAGCGACATATGAAATTTTGTGCCGCACTGAGACTCGAAACCCAATTACAGCGAGCGGTGGCCTTAAGTACCTCGACTATGTGTAGACTCTCCCAAACTTCCATATTTCACTCTGCGTACATCCATCTATCGTAGTCCACTATTTATCATCTGCCTTCTAATATCTCGTAAGCCCTTTAGCGCAGCGAGATGCAGCAATCCGACGTGGCATAGATTCAACAAGTCGTTGGAGGTCCCGCGCAGGAATGTTGAGCCACGCTGCCTCTACGGCCGTCCATAACTGCGAAAGTGTTGCTGGTAGAGGGTGTTGTGTACGACCTGATCTTTCCGTTAAGTCCCATAAATATTTGATGGGATTCATGTGGAGCGATCTGGGTTGGCAAATCAGTCGTTCAAACTGTCGAGGATGTTCTTCAAACCAATCGGGAAAATATCCATCTTTTTGATTTGCAGCTCCTTGTATTGGCCGTGTCCGCAGTTTTTTTTTTATGTGAGGTCCGCCATTTATGCAAAACACCGTTTTTCTCAGTACCCAAACATGTTTCGGCACCACTGTGCCATCATCAGTTGATTTTCGTTTTTATATATTCTTCAATGTGGACATTTTTGTTAAATGATTACAAAATTATGTGCATTTTTAGTTCAAACAACAGATCGTTTCTTTTTGTAAATACCTTTACATTTGGTGTGCATGAATTTTCTGGATCACTTTTGCGTTAATTACTACAGGCAGCTTGTCATCTGCAAACCAAACGATGTTGATGAGAAAATTTTGCTGGGAGTTAACCTATCTTTTAGAATGTAATTTAGTTTTTCACGATGTCTTCGCTACTATTTTCGTATTTACTTACGTTTTCGTGTGGCAAGCGCTTCCATTCTCCGCATCATGCTGAGATATTTTGATGCATACGTAACTGTAACAAGTATTTTCGACAAATAACGTAGTAAAATACTTTTCACTACATCAGAACGCTGTGTGATTGTGATTTGTTACGTGTCCCAGCCCAGTCAGTGTTCATTTGTTCACCAGAGAGTTCGGCGCCAAATTTGAATTTTGTTTGCATTTTATCTTTGTGTGTGTGTGTGTGTTTTGTGTGTGCTCCTTAGCTGTATGTGTTGTCTTTTATAAGGTATTCCTTTTGTGTGTAAATGGTGCGTCTTTGCAAATTTTAGTGTATCTGTTTTTCATGTGTGTGTGTGTGTGTGTGTGTGTGTGTGTGTGTGTGTGTCTGTGTGCGTGCGTGTGTGTAGACTTTATCTGTTTGCGCTGTTTTTATTTGTAAAGTTCCTTGAATGTGTTAAATAGTGTGCCCTTGCAGAGTGTAGTGTATTCGTTTAAGACCTTTTTACGTTCTGCTATTGCCTTCTGTATGTGGAAGTTTTCCTCAAGTTCAGTTTGCTGTATAGGCTGTGGCTGGGTTTTAGTATTCTTAAGTCTGTTTCTATTGTGCTTGGGTGGTGATTGTTGGCTACAACGTGGTCAGCAAATGTGCTATGGGAGCTGTGGCTTTTTAAAGCTCTGAGATGTTCTGAACATCTTGTTTTTAAGTTTCTGCATGTTTCTCCTGTGTATACCGACTGGCATGTGTTGCATGTGAGTTCATATATTCCTGGCCTGTTAAATTTATCCATGGGCGTTTCTTGTGTTCTGATCTTTTTCTGTGTTGTTTCCTCTGTCCTGTATCCTATTTGGAGTCCCTGTTTCTTTAATATGTTGCCCATTCTGCGAACAATCTTGTTATGGTAGGTGAGTATGTGCCACTGCGTGTGTGTTGTTGCTCTGTTGTGTCTTGTGTGTGGTCATTGTTTGTGTTTTGTGTTGTTCTGTGTTGGGTGAGGATTTGTGTGTGTGTGTGTGTGTGTGTGTGTGGAAAAATTGTGGCCCAATGACAAGGGGCATTGTCATCCATAAATATTCCAACGTTGTTCGGGAACGTGAAGTCCACGAATGGCTGCAAATGGTCTCCATGTAGCCGAACATAACCGTTTTTGGTCAGTGGTCACTTCAGTTGGACCAGAGGACCCAGTCCATTCCACGTAAACACATGATGGACCCACCACCAGCTTCAACAGTGCCTTGTTGACAACTTGGATCCAAGGTGTCGTGTGGTCTGCGCCACGCTCGAACCCTGCCACCAGGTCTTTCCAACTGAAATCGGGACTCATCTGACGAAGTCACGGTTTTCCAGTCGTCTAGGGTCCAACCAATACGGTCACGTGGCCAGGAGAGGCTCTGCAGGCGATGTCGTGCTGTTAGCAAAGGCACTCGCGTTAGTCGTCTGCTGCCACAGCCTATTACCGCCAAATTTCGCCGCACTGTTTTAACGGATAAGTTTGCTGTACGTCCCACGTTGATTTCTGCGGTTATTTCATGTAGTGTTGCTTGTACTTTAGCACTGACTAATCAAACGCCATTGCTCTCTGCCGTTAAGGGGCTCCGAAACGCCCTATACTTGCAATGTTAAAATAACGCTTATAAATTGCATCTTTCCTCACAAAGTATTTGAGGTAGGAAGTTGAACTTTTTACAGATTATTTATTGGAATATGGGCTACAACTTGACCCAGGGATTTTACAAAATTTTAGTTCCGTTATTAAAGATGATTTTTTTCAATTGTAATGAAAATTCACAACATTTTTTTGCAATTTTGTATTTATATATTCAAAAATATACAGTTTTTTGGAAAAAGGCTGTGTTAAATTATGCAGAAGGTACTGTGTAACATTTACTGAAAGTTTGAAACAAATATGTTTGGAAGATCCTTAGAAAACATGTAATTAGTATGAGAAAATAAAAGTTTTGGGAATCGAGCGACAAAGATTGGATTAACTTTTTAGTGCATTCCAGGTCCATAGAATGGATTATCTTCATCCTCTGCAAACTCCTCCTCCAGCTTCCTCTTGTTCCTCCTCCTCTTTACTCTTGCTTGTATTTCTAGACTCTTTACAGCCCTGTCTGCAGCCCGAAGGCGTTCCTTGTCTAAAGCAAGCATCGCTCGTTGTTCTGTTCGTAGATTTTGCTACCATTTTCTTCAGTTGCAGTTACTGCAACACTGTTCCAAAAGGTGGTCATGTATGAACACTTATCACATTTCAGTTGTATTTCACTAGCAAGTCCTAGTGCTTTATTATGGAGAGGTCCAGACCAACTTCACTACAATGAATACATCTTACACAGTTTGAAAAAAATCCTTTGAGAACCGACATATCAAATATTTCATTCACATCCGATTCGCCCTTAAAACATTCATAGTTTTCACTCATTGAGCCAAGCTTCTTCTGTGAAGTATTTTCTTTCCCACTTTGACTTCTATGGGCAGGTGTACTTGAGAGGTTAGGTTCAGTCACTTGGTTACCGTCTTTATTGTTTACGGTAATAACACATACCTTTGGCTTTCCAACATTTCTCCTTTTCTTAAAAGCCTTCAGAGGATTTCTAATAACTTTACTTTTACTCATTATTATACTTCAACAAAACAGAGACTCAAGAAACAGAATTAATTACGAATATTTTCGAGATAACGACAGAATAAATAAACATGAAACAATCGACAATCACACCAGCGATATATATTGAGCCATCACATGTTAGCCACAACACATACTTTATCTCACATCACTAAAATGTACCTGATGAACACGGTCGTTAATAATAACACCATTTGACAGCAGTTTAACAGCGCCACAGTGGGTCACGCCCACGTAGAACACATTTCAAAAAAAATTTAAAAATAGTTGTAGTCTTCGGAATTGAATAAATTATATATCTATTAAAAGGTAATAGTCTGCAGATTCAGAAAACGCAAAAAAGTAAAAATTGAACTTTTCATGATTTTGAGCCTTTCCGGAGCCCCTTAAGTGAAGGCCGTCAGCCTTTCCTTTATCGATGATGAGATGTACTGAGTGAAATTATGTATTCTCGGCACGCTCTTCACACTGTAGATCTCGAAATATCGAAAACCTAACGATTTCCGAAATAGAGCGTCGTATGCGTTTAGCCCCGACTCCCATTCTGTGTCTGGTAATTACCTTCGTGCGGCCATAATCACTTAGCAAACCTTTACACAAGAGTACAAATGACAGCTCTGTCAATGATTTTTGTCACTTCAGTGTGGTACTAGGATTCCCGTAAATGGAGAATGAGATAGCGAGGAATAAAGACCGATGTTGATAACAACGTGTCCCCGCCTATGCTCGTAATAATTACATGCATGTCCGAAAGTCAGCGATTTAATTTGGAAATGTTTCGTCTAGCTGTGGATCGTCAACTATGTCTGCTCTTTCCATCCTGGGCTGACAGACGACGAGAACAACATTGGTCTCGATTCCTCGTTGTCTCATTGTCCCAGCTGCGGGAATCTAAACAATGTTCTGAGAATTAGGTGATGAATTTAGCGCACTACGATATGGGGCTAAAGACGTAGACAGTGTGACTTATGGAAGTTGAGATCAGTTCGGAGAGCGTGCACGGATAGCCGAAGTGGGTGAGGTGACTGCTCGCGGTGAGCAGAAAATCTGGGTTCGAGTCCCGGTCTGGCGCAAATTTTCATATGTCACTATTGGGTGGTAGATCTATAGTTAATAGCGTACTTGTCAAGTAACTGGCAGTCAGCGAATTTCGTAAACTTATTATGTGACTTTGAAAGGTCGCGAGCTCTTTCTTCTTGTCTCGTGTTTTCTACTGAAAATCTCCTAAATCGCCTAAACTTCATTTTTTTTATTGGTCCTGTGCGCAACAGATAAGTTACTTGCTCTTTCTGCTGCCACTGCTTGATTTGCTGCATTCCATCATTTAACAAAAACATAAAAAAACCTATTATTCATGCTGAGTGCGATGCATGTTCTGTATGGCGGCTCCTGCTGTTGCTGCGGCTGCTTGCTACAACTACATATAATTCAAGAGAAAGGGTTTGCTCAAATCTAAACTCGATAAATGATAACCCAAACACGTAATTCCTTTTTTTTTTCAAAACTATATTCTGAAAGCGATTCTTTCTCATTCAATTAACAAAACGCTAGAAGCTCTTTGAACAATCGCTTCGTATGTAAATCTGCCTCCAGTGGCATTAAAGCAATATTGCAAATTAATCAAACTCTTGACACAGACTGAAATACTTCTCACGTAAATGCATAGTGAAACAATTCCCTGACAATTACAAAAGAAATCAATGAAAAAAATCAATACTTAATCTATTCGCCTAACAATGGCTTCCCTTAAGAATTCAACTCCTATCATCATCAGAATTACCGTCTGCTGCTACGCACATACACGAACCCTTTTCTTTAAATTAATAAGCGCGCTGCAAATTATGAAAAATATCAACTCACTACCAAATCCTGTGTCGCTGCTGGCGGTCACGGCAGTACGGCAGCTCGGCGACGACCCCTCGCCCAACACATATGCACACCACAGCCGGCGGGCTCCTACACTACCTTCCAAACTGCCACTAGTTAATCCGTGCGCTGCGAAGCGCGACAACAATATCTTAGATTCCAGAGCTTGTGTATGCGCGTCGTAGCCAACCTTTAAATCCTAAGAGAGTATTGCCAACTCTCAACTTTGAGATGAGACAGAATTTGATGAGATCTTTCCAGAAAACCACGAAAATATCAACAGCAAACCAGATGAGTGGCAGTTTCGAATGAGTGGTACACGTTGTCTACAGTATATCAAAAACGATTGTCAAGTGCACCGTGAGGAATTTCATTTGTCTCTCGCAAACTATTTTACCATATCTTAACTATGTCAAGGTAGGAAAAAAAGAACACAATGTCGATATTTCAGAGAGACAGTTCGTTGCTTCAAAAATATTCGAGGAATGGTGATTAATTATTGCTTTGTAATAAGAATGAATAAAAAGTTTGCTGTGCAAGAGAACCTGACGCACCGCCTGTCTGTAACCTCCGTTTACTTTGTTGTCAGTGCATGTGCCAGGTGAAAACCGGGCGTGCGGCGCAGATGAAAACTAAACGTGTCACTCATGTGAAGACAAGCTGCCGAATTTAAATGTATGGATCCAGATCGTTCGCAGAAAGAATATCGGCAATGGCGTGATTTTCTTGTCGTCACTGCCTTTTGGAATAGAAAATACCAAGAATTCTCCTCCTGTTTTACAAGAAACTGCTTATAGAACCATTGTTGGAAGGCTATTCACAAATACTTTATAGGAGGATGTACTGTGTTGTACTAGACAGTAAATCAATGATTAGAAACTAAAAGTTCACTGTAACCGGTCACAATTTCTTTTTATTTCCACTACTCGTTTTAGAGGTCCAAACTTTCATCAGCATTTTCTTCCCTAAAGAGACATGTAAACGAGGTATTTGCGACTTTTGGGTAACGCGTGCCGTCTCCTTTTTCTGATGTGCTTACATCACATACACTATAGGAAAAGGAGAGTATGGCCATTGGAGATATTGCTACATGTCACCTCAGAATCTTCCATACAACACACACTGTATTCTTAATTGATATAATTCCACCTGATGATGGAGTTTTAAACTTTAAAGCTCTGAAACGCGCAGAGGAAATAAAAATAAATAATTGTTGGTCACAGCAAACTGGTAGTTTCAATAGATTTTCTTAAGTCACAGTAAAGCCTAACATCAAATGTTCGCGTTTAAAGAAAGTCAGACATTGACAAAAGTAACCAGCACTTACCCCAGAGACGCGTGATTGGTCTGCTCTTGTCAGCCTCTTAAACTGACGGCGGATGATGATAACTGCGTAAGAGAAACCTCAGATGTTACGGCTGTTTATACGAACTGATAAAAAAACTGCAGAAGAGTACAGTCAGATTTTGAAAAGTTTTCTACCGGGCGTGTAGATTAGAAACTGGCTCTGCATCTAGACAAATCTGAAGTTGTCTGCTCGATATTATACAAAAACTTTACGCACTCAAATAGCTCTTTCGCTAGTGGAATAAAGTCACGACCAGAATCAGTTTCAATATATATATAAACGATTGATCAGACATGTGTTAAATATTTGAAATCCTTATCAGAGAGGTCGACAACACTAAGACTGTCTATTGTCGAAGATATTGTCTGTAAGAGGGTGTTACTCCACGTTAATGTTAAGGAAAAGAAGAACGACTAAGACGGTATTATCCACGTGAATGATAACTTTCCTTCAGTATGATTATGTAAGACGGAACCCATATAATTAACCGCCGGCCGGAGTGGCCGCTGCGGTCGCAGGTTCGAATCCTGCCTCGGGCATGGATGTGTGTGATGTCCTTAGGTTAGTTAGGTTTAAGTAGTTCTAAGTTCTAGGGGACTGATGACCACATCAGTTAAGTCCCATAGTGCTCAGAGCCATATAATTAACCCATCAGTGTCACATCACAACATTAGTTGTAAACATGTAGAGCCTGTTTTGTAGCAATTTAAGATAATGTTCTTGTATCCATTATTCCATCATGCACATGATATTTGAGAAGAAGCCATATCTCTAATTGTTTATCACTTTCTCCATTTCTCTCTTGGAGCAAACGATTGTTATGTGCTTAGACTACACAACGAGCTTACTCAGTGACGTATCTCTCTGGCCGTGAGACCACCGCGAAAAGAGAAAACAGCTCATAATACAACCAAAGGACATGCAGCTATCGTGTGGACAAGGTGAGTAAGACGAATACAATTGATTAACTTACCTTCATCAACATGTTATTAATTACAGAGGCCCACGAAAATAATTCTTTGATTGTATGTTGTTATGTATTAGTTTAATCGAATGGTTTCATGGACAATAAATTCACATCTGGCTTCCAATTTTTTATACCACGTATATTTTTATCACAAAGTGACTTTTTTATAAAATAAAAAATTAGCAAAATACATATAATTGGAAAATATTAATGAAAGTTTTGCTTAAGGATAAACAAGAAAAAAATCTATTTATAACTTAAGAAATGCGTGTCCCTTGGCATACAATATTTTTCTTTCTTCACATTAAAGCTTCTTATATAGCTTTCTCTCCGATGAACAGTCTGTGTCGGTGAAATGGACAATAGTTCCATACTGGTAAATTCGCGGTCTTGATGTTTTGATGTCTTGATGACAGCTTCCACCTTGTTGCTCACTGAAATCTCCCAGATTTTCAGAAAAAAAGATCAAGGTGGCATTTCAAAAAGTGAACCTTGAGGCATATTAAACAACCTAACTTCTTGAACTACTCAAGCTTGTTGGGTGTAATGGAAATATCGTATAGGTCCTTTTGGTACCCTAAGAACTTAGTAAGAACCTCAGTAAATGACACTCAAGCCTTCCTCTCACTCAATCAGATTTTATTCAAAACTGGATGAGAGCATTTGTTCTCCAATTTCAGCCTCCTTCCCGCTTCTGTTATATGAGGAAACTTCTCGCAGAGATATGTGAAACACACTCCATGCCACTGTTATGTTAGGAAACTTCTTGCAGAATACCTGAAACACACTCCATGTCACTGGAGCAGCAAATCTAAAGAACTGAGTTTCTAACTCAACAACATAACTAGCACACCTTATGTGGTACCCAAAAGGTATCTTAGTCACCCAGTTTATTTCCAAAGTATAAGAAGAATTACATTCTTCACGAAATCAATACGATAGTGGATTTTTGTATTACCTTATTGGGATTCAGCACATTAAAAAGTAAAGCATCGGCCACTTTAATGTAAAAAAAATTAATATACTTTTTTTGTCTGAAGACTGGTTCGATGCAGTTCTCCCTAATAGTCTATATTGTGCAAGCCACTCCGTTTCTGCATAACTATTGCAGCATGTATCCATTTGTACATGCTTACCGGCGACAAACTTGGGGCTTACTGCTGTCGAGTTCCAGTTCTCGGGCGTAATTGAATTTTCATCTCCATTAAGCGAATTGAATAATTTCTTTTGTCATTCATATGATACGTTCTCTCACTCTTTTCATCATATTCGATGCTAGTCGGCATCTAAATTTGCGCTATTTTGATGGCTCTTAACTTTGTATGTATGTCGGATACCATAATGCATTAACTTTGCTGTTCATAGTAGCTCATCCACATTATTTTTTAATTCATTATTCGGCCTACAACTGCACTAACCCTATTACTTTTTGTGCTGGTAACCCTGTACATACTTGTCGTTCCTGACACTGCGCTTCACAAATTCCCACTGCATCTTACTTCAAACTGTCCATTTCTATTTTCAATCTGTCTAATCTACCTACTTTCTTAAGGGATCTGACATTCTCTGGTCCGATCCTCAGAAAAGCAGTTTTGTTTTTGCTGTTGGTAACATTCTCCTGAGTAGTCTTCCGCCCAGAAACCCGAATGGGTAAATGTTTTACGTCTGGAACATTTTACTCAAACGGATGCCATCGTCATTTAACTATAAAGCAAAGATACATGTAATGAGAAAATATAACGGCTGACGTACCCTTTGCTTACAGTCGTTAGCAGTACCAAAACAGTAAGGGCATATTGGCTAATGTTACGAGGCCAGATCGTATACTGTTGATGTTCTTGAGACATACTGAGTCCCACCTTTATCTGTTGTTGTTGTTGTGGTCTTCAGTCCTGAGACTGTTTTGATGCAGCTCTCCATGCTACTTTATCCTGTGCAAGCTTTTTCATCCCTCAGTACCTACTGCAGCCTACATCCTTCTGAATCTGCTTAGTGTATTCATCTCTTGGTCTCCCTCTACGATTTTTACCCTCCACGCTGCCCTCCAGTACTAAATTGGTGATCCCTTGATGCCTCAGAACGTGTCCTACCAACCGATCCCTTCTTCTAGTCAAGTTGTGCCACAAACTCCTCTTCTCCCCAATTCTATTCAATATCTCCTCATTAGTTACGTGATCTACTCATCCAATCTTCAGCATTCTTCTGTAGCACCACATTTCAAGAGCTTCTATTCTCCCTTTATCTACGACACATTATTTTCGTAGATAGAGGCCAGATCAGTCAGTCATCCAGACCGTTTTCCCAGCAACCATTCAAAAGAGCGCTGCCCCTCTTAAAAACTGGTATGTAGTTTGGCTTCTTCGCAGATTCACAGGGATCTTTCAAATGTGGTTTCAGCTATCTGTGTCCTTGAGGCACACAATCCACCCTACTACGACGAAGCGCAAGGTTCGTGAGGGGGGGAGGGGGGGGAGGGGGGGAGGGGGCAGGAGACAGGGGAGGGGGTTAAAGTTAACTAGTAGTACTTAATAAATCTTTTGTCTTAGCGATAGTGTATTTTTTATCTGGCTTCAAATCCCTGAAGATTTTATTCCGTACTTGGATCCATAGCGTACAACACGTGAATATATGAACAAATGAATGAATGAATCTATTCACTAAAAGTTTGTGCCATTGTAGATTACGTTATTTCTGTTTTTGAAACGGAAGAAAGCAGAAGAACTGTGAAGTTACGGAGAAGAGTTCGGCAAATTTCTCGAGAACCATACGCAGTCGCTAGACTGTGGGTAGCAGGTGGCTCCAACCCCACCAAGCCGCACTGCCTCAAAACGCAATCCGCATAATTTAAGCGTACAGCATGCCGTGCCTATTCTGCATCTGCTGATGATACGTGCAAGAGAGCGTGTCCGCACGGAGGGGCTGATTGCTGTGGAGGGGTGTGTGGAAGTGGTTTGGAGGTGGAGGGGGAATCTAGCGGAGTAACAGTGGAGGGGGGCATTCAGACATTGCCATCCCCACTCTGGGAGCGAGCCATGGCCCGATGTAGGCAACTTATGCCGTACATCTACTAGCATGTTAAGACACCGTCTGCAATTCTGTGGCAGGCTGTTTAAGTCTGTAAAACAATACGTGTAAAATAGTATGGTGCAGGATACGATTTAGTCCTGTCGGCTAGCGTAAATGAGGCGATCATGCAGGTTTTAAGTAATGAGGCACAAAAGGCTGTCATCAAACCAGAGATTGGTTTCAGTACCACAGTGCTTTACTAGACGTGTTCCCATTGGAAGTGATACGTCCTTGCCTTCTTCTCAGATCCAGATAGTTATAGAGAAACCAATTTGTTAACGCGGCTTCCTAATCACGGTGCGACTAACCGTGTCGCACATATATAAATCATAGCCAGAGCTGAAAAAAAGGAATAGGTTACAGAGCAACTGCTACAGATTCATGAACCGACTGTTTGAAACCTGAACCTGACCGTTACAAAGCTAACCCACCGACAGACAAACAGCTACTAAATATGTGTTTCGCCTGTCTTTCTCGCAATTGTAGACAATATATATCTAATAGATTATAGATCAAACAATGGTACTGGTAAAAGAGTACTGCATTAAACTGAGATTTATAACGTCATTGTGCTAATATCAGATCATTAGTTAACAGAACAAATAGATCTCTATCATCTCCGACAAGGGCACTGCAGAGAGAACCTCAGTGGTGAAAACATTTATCCGGTGAAAATATAAGAGCAAAATCGTAAACGATCTATTCTGCAAAATAAAAAGATCTGTTTCAATTTTTTCATTATTGTTTGGGTGATCGAATTTCATTATTCCATTCGAAAGCTCAAACCTAAATTATTTCAGTGAGTTTCTCTTGCCCTTTAGTGTTGGGTGTGTAAATTAAGACTCTTCTTGTTATGGATACTGGCAGGAATTTTACAGAATTTGGAGACGTGGTAGTATCCAAAAACCTTCAATTTCTGATTATTTCAATACATTGTTTTTTGGGGTCTCTCTGTCGTAAGCCATACGATAAGTCTTTAATGACACATTATGAAATATAAATGAATGCATTGTAAAATAGATTGAACAAATCATTTCGTCAGAGAATATCTTAAAGTTGTTCTCTGCGTTCTTAATACAACGATACAGCGCAACGTTTAAAATTTTCTTTCCTTAGCGTCAACTCTTCGTCAGTAAAGAAGAAAATTGAGATTAGAGTTTAACAAAACGTCGTCTTGCAGGTCATTAGCGACGGAGTAGAGAGGGTTGAGCGAATGAGCGATCTGGTCTGTTTGGATGACCATTCCGTCGATCATTTAAAATGTCGGGAAAATCAGTTTGGCGAGACGAGCGATAGAATATCAACCTTATCATATTCACATCCTGCGTCTTAAACACTGCGCCAGTCACCTCGTGAATTGTTGGCTGCGGAACAGTAACATTGTTTTGACGAGGATGGACTGATATATCAGTTGTTCCTGCGCTGAAGGAATCACTCTAGCGTTCGCATCTGCTACTATCGCAAAAATGGTTGTGAAAAGGGGACAGTAAGACTGCACGAAATTGTAAAGGTGGTTCCGAGCACACTAACAAAGGTGGTTATTGCACTTTCAAATTCGTAACTTTATGATGTATCTACAGAACTGCCATTTCACGTTCTGTGGTATCTTCCCTCTCTCTTCTAGTTAGTCCATTAGTTAAAGCATTCGACTTATATTCGGTAGAAGCGGGCTGAAATTCCCATCCGTACACCCTGATGTATTCCATTGTCTATAAACTGAGTTGAGTCAGTGGCAGGATGGCTCCTTTGGCAAGTACGGGGCAGATCATCAGCTTTATCTCACCCGACCTTGTGCTCCGTCTTAAACGATTAGTTCTCACTGGCATTTTAAACTTGATTATTCCTCCCTTCACACAATCTCTCTTTCCACATCTGGCTCTATGCGCTTTGTAATGTCTTCAGTATTCGCTTGAACATTAGTCTCTTTGTAGATCTTGGGCTTGATGATAGTTCGACAAGCCGAAAATCAAAACTGTGAAACAATACACGTACTAATAGAATAATCGTAATTTATGATTCATGTGGATTTCATCTTTCAACGTGTGTTTAATGTATCACTTTCGTAAAAGGTGGCAGTGATGCTAACCATCCGTTGACAATTTCTTTTGCCAGCCGGGGTGGCCGAGTGGTTCTAGGAGCTACAGTCTGGAACCGTGCGACCGCTACGGTCGCAGGTTCGAATCCTGCCTCGGGCATGGATGTGTGTGATGTCCTTAGGTTAGTTAGGTTTAAGTAGTTTTAAGTTCTAGGGGACTGATGACCTCAGAAGATAAGTCCCATAGTGCTCAGAGCCATTTGAACCATTTTGAACTTTAGGCTGCGCGAGAACAGGTTACAAACTTATCCGTTTCGGCAATGTTTCCACTCCGAAAGTCACTGAACATCCCTGTTTGGCCGTCAGATAACTCAGATGTCGTCACTGTAGATCACATTTTCCTGACAGTCCGCATCTCGTAGTCTTGCAGTAGCGTTCTCGCTTCATGCGCGCGGGATCCCGGGTTCGATTCCCGGCGGGGTCACGAATTTTACTTGCCTCGTGATGACTGGGTGTTGTGTGTTTTTCATCATCATTTCATTTTCATTGACTCGCAAGTCGCTGAAGTGGCGACAACTAAAAAGGACTTGCAATATGGCGGCAGAACTTCCCCGCATAGGGCCTCCCGGACAACAATGCCATACGATCATTTCATTTTTTCATTTTACTGATAAATCACTTCCACAAATTCCACCAGTTCCTCAGCTAGTGTCACGGTTCACGGCATCTGAACATTCGTTATCTCCTACGGACCACTGATCGTCTCGCTGCCTGGTCCATTTAATCCTGTCAAGTTTGCCACTGGTGTCTGATGCTGTCATTGTTCAGTGCATTAAAAAATCAAATTATTTTCCAAATTGGATTTAAACCTGGGAAGTTTGGTGGTCAGGGAAGTACAGTAAACTCGTTCAGGTGCTCTTCGAACCATGCACGTATACTGCAAGCAGCGTGACATGTTGCATTGTCCTGCTGGTAAATGTCATCATGCCGAGGAAAACCAAAGTGCATATAGGGGTGTACATGGTTCCCAAGCATTGATACATACATGGTTTGACACATTGAGCCTTCCAGAATGACGAGATTACTCTGAGAATGCCAAGAAAACATTCCCCAAACCATAACAATCCGCTCAACCGGCCTGGATGTTTCCGGCGATTGTCACAGAGCGTACAGGCCAACCACCTTCTGCCCGATGGAGGGTAAAACATGATTTACTGGCATACTTTAGGCTGCACGAGAACAGTTTACAAACTTAGCCGTTTCGGCAATGTTTCCACTCCGAAAGTCACTGAACATCCCTGTTTGGACGTCAGATAAGTCGCTGTTTCCGCATTACGTCAACAACTGCACTGTTTCAACGTCCACCCAACACGCCTTACATACCCTCCACTGCTAGTGTTGCCACGTGCCGTCTTTGAATGGTTATTGTATGTTGACGTCGAACATAGGTGATGTCATATTAATGTGACTGGACCGTCTGTAGGATCACAGTTGTAAGAAAGGGAAAAATCCCGGTAGTATCCGATTGCGAATGAGCTAGTGGTGAATGTATGGAGATTGTGACATGGTACTAACCTAAGGACATCACACACATCCATGCCCGAGCAAGGATTCGAACCTGCGACCGTAGCGGTCGCGCGGTTGCAGGCTGAAGCGCCTAGAACCGCTCGGCTACACAAACCGGCGATGCGTCTTTAAGAGAAATCGTAAGCTAGGCACTAGTGAGTCCAATCCTAGAGTTCCAGAGTTTGTGGTTTCTTATCAAGCAGCCATGATGTGAACGAATTTAGAGACGAGCTGCTAGGACCTTAACACGTCGCTAAAGCCTGTACGAAACTGAAAGAGATGCGCATTGAAACGTCCCCTTAGAAAAATTATAAATGACTGTGCTTAAACTAACACACAATATTTTTTAGCGCAACGCAATGTGACTTTCAAAAATCCCTACAAAAGAATGACCCTGACTAACAATAACCTATACCTTTCATGAATCACTTACCTCACAAAAATCTTCGTTACTCAAACTACTGCAATACAGCGTGCGCCAATACTGCCAGCTGAATAAAAGATTCTAACTACTGAAGGCACTAACTACTGATGGGCATAGTTAGCAAATGAAAGATTTTGATAGAGAACAAACAGTGTATTTACCTTAATAGTGTTCAAAAGTCATAATATATATAGCAGTTCATGACATCCAGTCTTACAAATTTACTGTCTCTGATGAACACACGACCAGATCATCCGCTCTCAAAACTCCGCCATTTCTCTCCCCACATCCACCACTGCTGGCGGCTCACCTCCAACTGCGCAACGCTACGCGCTGTTAACAGCCAACTGCCCAACACTACAATGGCAAATTCCAACAATACAAACCAGCCACAGACTGCACACAGCACTGTCAGTGATTTTCATATAGAGCGCTACATGGCTCTACCAACATAAAAACCTAAACAGCCTCCTTACAACATTGAAGTCTTTGATAGAAAGATGAAGCAGTTCTCGAGACATCCTGTTTCTTTTTTCGTAAATTTAAGATAACATGTGCTAAAAGAAGCCTCCGCGACCAGTCATCTGCTACCATCGTATGTCTCGAGAAGGGATTATGAAAGGCAAGAAATGGGGCATGTATGGAGCCTTACAAACAGTCATTGTTTCCCGCGCTCAGCGTGCGAATAGTGTAGAACTGAAATTCTTTAAAAAAAGGTAGTCCGTACCCCACACTATGCCATGTACAGTCGTTTGCGGAGTATGTATGTACATGTAGATTTCGAATTAATTTTTCTGATCTTCACTCCTTATCTGCATGCAAGTCAAGAGTCTACCCACGTTCTCATTTGCTTCACTGTGAATGGGGCAATAGTTTAGAGATTTCACGACAAATGGTTTTGGGTACAATTGCTGCTAGTAAATATCCTTTAGACTTTCTGGTTTTTCTTCAGAGCAATACTGAATTGATACGTCTCTTTGACGAGAACTCCCAGACTCTCAATGAGGCTTATTGTCTGCGTCTCTCGTAACACTGCCTGT